>NW_025765603.1:0-670000 GCF_003918875.1 Haliotis rubra | reverse complement strand
TGATGGGGCTTTTTACCCATTCTGGTAGAGTGTATAAGTTGACTATGACATCTGAAAGATTATTCGTATTCCATAGAAATGGTTTATGTAACTTAAACCATTGTTTTGTAATTAGTGACATTAAGTTTTTAGGTGACGCTTGAATGATGATTAATGATCTGCCTGCCTGTACACCACATCGCGTCAATATCTTGTAGTGTAGCCCAGTGGTTCAAGTGTCAGCCCGTCACACTGAAGGCCCGGGTTCAGTATCACCAGCCAGTACATTGTGTGAGCAGCTAATGTGTGGTCAAATCCTGCTGTGATCGATATTGCAAACAGCAGCTAAACGCCAAAACTGACTCACCTACTCATACTAATTCAACTGAATTGATTTAAACAGTTTCTCTGTCATAACGTACATGGGGCTCATTAAAAGGGTATCATTATCGGGGCGAATGTCGGATTCTAATGCGCGTTCAGTGGATCCTTTCACATCTATGGGACGCAACTTCTCTTGGTCATATTGGTGGAATTTGCTGGCAAGGATATTGACAACACAAGAACAATATTCAGAACAATGTTCAGAACGGCGCAACCCATGAGTTTGATGTGCAACCACCATTTTGTAATGTGGTAACGATTTGGTGCCATGAAAGATAGTGCCGACAGGTTACTGTTCCGTGGTACGATACTTAGATACTAAGATGCTAAAAATACAAAGATACTAAGACACTAAGATGCTAAGATACTTAGATTGAAAGGTACTTAGATGCTAAGATGCTGACAGCTTACCGAGATGAGCTGCATGCCGACGAATGAATGTGTCCCCGTGGGTAGGGCGATACCGAGCTCCTGCACCTTGGGGAACTGTCTGTGGTCATGGATGAGGATCTTGACCCCTGCGGCGTCGTGGGGCCCGGGCATGTACTCGTACTGCTCCACGTTGAGCGTCAGGGACAGCCCGTTCTCAGCTCCTGGATACACGCAACAACTGACCTAATGAATTGTAAGGAGCTATTGCAACGCGTGGGTGTTTGTATTGAAATACTGCTTTTTGAAGCTTTATATACCGTGGATGGATGGGTGGACTGAGTGAGTGAGTGAATGAGAGGTGGGAGGGGCAGCGACAGAGCATAAGAGTAAGAGACATGATGACGACATACAGGGACAAGCACACACAGAGACAGACAGACTTATTACACTAAACTTCGATGAAGTTTATTCACAGTTGTCGAAAACATGGACACACACACTTTCACTCATTTGAAGCCCTAGCACTTCTTGCACTTGATCAGGTCTTATCCTTTGTGTGCCCAATCTGTAGGTGAAGCTCAGCTGCTGTAAATCGACGCTTGTTTCTCAATACCCGGCTTCTTGACGCTGTTCCGTTGTCCCCCTCCGTGATATTGCTGGAATGTTGCTAAAAGCGGCGTAAAACCATACTCACTCACTCACTCTTGACACTGTCACTATCGTAACTGACATTACTGTACCTGACTACATTAATCTCAGCTAAGGTCGTATAGAATGTTTCCGTATGACTTCTCTCTAACTTTGAAAGTATATTATCAACATTTTTCTTCATCTCGCAGTTATCTGCTTTGTAGAATCAGATTTGCTCTATGATATTTCCGTCTATACACGCCCGACTTCTAGTTTGGCTTAATGGAGGCATAAAATTCATTAAGCGGGGAATCAGCACGATTCTCGTTTTTCGTTCCAGGCAACAAAGAATTCCATTTCCTGTATATTTCGCTCCGATTGTATTACGCCATGTTGAATGACAGTTCTTTAGTCCTTCCACTCTGAAACGTGATGATGACAGGCCAGCAGGCATTAAGTTCCAGATAGGAGCCGGATGTTGAATTAAAACACCATTCGCAATATAATAGGACAGACCGCCATTGGCATGGAACCGGTTAGCTACATAATAGCTTCCAATGTAAAACATGGAATCGGGGCGAATTTAACCCATTACAAATCGATTTGTTAAAATTGATAGACTTTAAGCGAAGGTGGTTGTCATTTATTCGACTGGTGCAAGTGAAATTACCTTGCTAAGTTAGGGACCGTTCATAATTTATGGCTAGGGAGGGTGATGATGATTTTAAGGGGGAGTCACTCAGGGACTGGTAAGATGGGTGAAATAGGAGTGAAGGATTAGAAGGTAGGAACCGGATGTTTTGTTTCGTGGACCTAGGACTCTTCATTCATTCATTCATTCATCCATCCATCCATCCATCCATCCATCCATCCATCCATTCATTCATTCATTCATTCATTCATTCATTCATTCATCCATTCATTCATTCATTCATTCATTCATCCATCCATTCGGTCTTGTGTTACAACGTACCTGGTGAAAAGACACGATGCACGTCCCTGGTATCGTGGTCGGGGAGGTTGAAGGTATAGCACACGCCGTGGTCGGTCACCACCTCGGTGAAGTTTTCAGACCCACACACTTCACCCCTCCATGTACAGCTGAGAAATACACACATTTCAGTAATATCACGGCTTAAAGTGGGAGGACAAGCCGTGCAATGCAGATCTTCGACAAGTACCAGTATTCTGACCGACAGACCAAGGTCAAGGCATCAACATAGAGTAGATTTGGTTTAGCACCACTGCGAAAAGTATTTAAGTGAAATCGTGACTGAAAGCCCGTGATGAACGGATGAAGGCAGCAGAGATGGTGCTAACAAACCTAGTTCCATAAGTGGGGGTCAAGCCTGGGATTTATAGGTTCAAACCAACCGGACCCTATCTGCATCTAAAAAAAGGGAGGGGGGAGGGGGAGGAGGACATTTATATTATTTCGCATAAGCTTCGTCTCAAACATGATTAAGAAGCTTTATAAAGACAGAATTCTAGCTGGAGTCACCTCTGATAAAGGGGCGGTGGAGTAGCCTAGTGGTTAAAGCGTTGGCTCGTCACGCCGAAGACCCGGGTTTGAATCCCCACATGGGTACAATGTGTGAAGCCCATTTCTGGTGTCCCCCGCCGTGATGTTGCTTGAATATTGCTAAAAGCGGCGTAAAACCATACTCAGTCAGTCAGTCACCTCTGATAAAGAAACAACATTTCCATTTATAGCCGAAATCATCTTTTACAGCCCATCCCTATATATTGAAATATCTCTGACTTTGGCGTTAAACAGTAAACAATGTACTTTCACCGACTCACCTCACCTGGTGTAACAGGACATACTTCTATATTTGCCATGAAGTCACTACACTCACCTGACAATGAGGTCATCTTTGGTATGTGTGGTGTTTGTGAAGAGGTCCCTCAAAGTCATATGGCTGGAGTTTGTGACTACGTAGTCACAGTCAGAACACGACCTCCTTCCGGTGTAGAGGTCAGTCAGAAGCTGGTAATGCTGCAGCTGGGCGGCCTTGCTGGCTCTGGAACAGACGCAGATCATTCAGGATGACACTCGGCAGGACATACATCAGTTCCCTACTTCCTAATAAACATTCTGCTTTCGTCGGAAAACAGTGTTTGTGTTTGATACGGGTAGTATGACGGTATTGTTTAGGACCTTTAGTTTGTAGTGTTGCAGTGGTTGTTTTCAGCCTTGCAACCTGTAGTAAAACCCCAAGTGTATAATTTGTTTTGCCCGGTAGGCATTAGGCATTAAACACCTATGATTACACTCTATTTTGTTAGCTTCTCCAGTTGTGTGTGAGACGTATTTCGTGTTCTTATATTAAAATGAAGACTGCATTAGTCTAAATAAATCCATGTCGATCTAAAAAAGCTACGTGTCGAGTGAAGCGTTCGTAGCGTTACTGTATAATTTATCATACGATTACGAATGACCTAGACATTTGTAGATAGGGCCTCTGATTTTCAGTATAGGACCGTAAAACTATATATATTTACAAGAATAAATGTCAATATATGTGTGTGCATGTATGTATGTATGTGTGCGTGAATGTATGTATGCATGTATGTATGTGCGTGTTTGCGTGCATGTATGCGTGTATGCGTGCGTGAGTGTGTATGTACGATTCTATGGATGCATGTGTTTTTGTACCTGCGTTATTGTCTGTAAGTATATTAATATATTAGCGGTAGCATTTACGTTAAGTCATTTAATCTATATAACACTACGTACAATACATACAAGTGAGTGTATAAATGGAATTACAACACGCTATATTCCACAAACAATTATGCTCACAGCCGCACACCATCAGTTCATGGATCAGTGTGCTCTCAAATGCCATTCTCAACTCCCTGGGGAGCCGTCAACGGAAGCTGGCTATAAGGCGCTACAAGGTAAACAGTCACATTATCAAACACACATTCGCTGCTGGGCGAACAGACGCATTTCCAACATCCCAGATCGTGAAGGAGAAGCCACATGCTTCTAGAGCTTCAGTATGTGTCCCTAGAAACTATCAGGGGACATGTTTTCACCTTATCTCCTTCTACAGCTTGATGTGCGGCTTGCGCGCTACATACTTAAAAACGCCCTTAACACAAACCCACATTTCTTCCTCGTCATTATTTGTAACCGTAACACTGTTGTTTTTCACCTCTGTGCAAGTAAATATAACATGAACTGCCCATTTGTTGGTCATTAGATTGAGAAAGGTACAAGCACCTGTGCCGAGATGTAAATAATCAAAATATTTATCAATTGTTATTCTATCCGACATTTTGTCACCGCCAGCCAACAGAAACTGCAGGATGGTACAGAACCCCATGGAGTGAGCGTTCACGCACATTGTGTAACAGCTCTGACACTGGAGATGAATTCCACTATAATTGCAAATGTAAATATTTCAATGATAAAAGGAAAATGTATATTAAAAAAACTTTCGCCCCACCCCACCCCTTCCCCTAAAGAAAAAAAAACACAACAAAAACCAAAAAAAACAACATATCTTAATCTAGCAATTATGTAACTGTAATGGGTGAGTGAGTGAGTATGGTTTTACGCCGCTTTTAGCATTGTTCCAGCAATATCACACATTGCACCCATGTGGGGAATCAGACCCTACGATCGCTTTAACCACTATGCTACCCCCACCGTCCCTTCACTGTAACACCTGTCCAAAAGAATGTCAGTTTGTAAATATTGTAATGAAAATGTCAAATCTCCCCGTTAATCTATGTCTACCGCCATGTATAATACTTTTTGTGCATCATATGCCGAGGCACTCGGCCTGAAAGAGTGAGTATAGTTTTACACCTCTTTCAGCAAAAATATTCCAGCAATATCACGACCGACGGAGGACACGGCCTGAAGGAATTGACGTGCTGTGCATTGTTTTCTGCACATCAGTCCTTCACGAAAGTCATTCACAGGTAAAGAGGCCAAACAGGCTGCTGCATCTGTGTCCGTCGTTTAACAGAGAAGATTAACGAACCGAAAGTAAACTTTCACAGGAGAGGATATATCAGGTGTTCCATGCACCGACCACCACTCGGGGCAAAGCTTGATAGGAAAGATAACGACGTCTTAACGCATCCCCTCCACACAAAAACGAGCGTGCCACATCCTTTGAAATAGACGCGTTTCTTTCCCCATGTTTGATGCGTATGAAGCCATAATGTTTTATCAGTGCAAACCCCAGGGGGTTATGACATGGCGGCAAGGTGTGGGCTAGACGAGAAACAAGTGGTAAATATAGATTGTTTCATAGGTTCCTGTGGCTAAATACACGAGACTGAGATTGTTTAGATTCTGTATCATACTTGGCCAATATATACACGATTAGGGCTACAGGGATATTCGTCTTTCAAGCATAGTGGCGGTGGGGCTGCCTCATGGTTAAAGCGTCCGCTCGTCACGGGTTCGATTCCCCACATTGGTACAATGTGTGAAGCCTATTACTGGTGTCCCCCGCTGTGATATTGCTGGAATATTGCTAAAAGTGGCGTACAAACCATATTCACTTTAAAGCTTAACTTGCCTTGTTGTGTTCACGGTGTGTTTCCACACTTTAAATGAACGATAGTATTGAATGACCATAAACTCGTGGGGAATTATGGAATTATCCCCAGATTTGAGTTGCTGCGTAATCTTTGTTTTGTTGGTTGGTGATGATGTAGAGTCAGCATATAAAAACGTCAGAAATATTATCTGGGGGATGGGTGTTGAGAAGCATCAGGTGGACTGACTGACTGACTGAGTTTGGATTTACGCCGCTTTTAGCAATATTCCAGCAACATCACGGCGGGGAACACCAGAAATGGGCTTCACACATTGTACCCTTGTGGGGATTCGAACCCGGGTCTTCGGCGTGACGAGCCAACGCTTTGACGACTAGGCTACCCCACCGCGCCAGCATCAGGTGGAAGAATGCCTTGCCTTTGCATATGTTTGTGATTGCTGCAACCGGTGGGCACCTTACAAATAATGTAAAATTGTTTTCAGAGATTCCGAAACACATGCTCCTATGATTGTATGTCACAGATGATGATGGGTTTAGTGCTCATTGTATTTTACTTGAGATGCTTCGCAACACAAATCTCTGCCTCTTGGGACTTCCGGAGTAGAACCCCAAAACCAAGGTTGGTCGTAGTACAGGCGACCTATTGGATCGGCTAGTTAAGCTCAGTGATTTTGATGAAGGCGTGTCATGCTGCTCTGACCGTGTTGACCGTTGCTCGCAGTATCAACCACTGGATTAAGGTAGACACATCATTAAGTATGTAATGTAAATACTATGACTTCACCACAGACACAACATTCCATCTACAAGGTTCATACCGACTTCAATATAGACACACACTTATGCAAGGCCTGAACTTAGTCATTCCAGCCACTTGTTTAAACATGTAGGAGATATTCGGGGTATTTGAATGCTTCTTATGAGTTAAAAGGTCAACATCTGGTTCTCGAGGTTCTGCTGCCCTTTCGTCAAACACTCCCGGCCGCTAGTCCACGTGTAGAGAAAGTTCACGTTCAAGTGTGTGCCACTTTTAGAAGTTGGGAAGTACAATATAGAACACACTTTATGGATAACAACTTCTTTTTATTCGTGAGTGCGACGTTTCGATACAGATTCTTGTACCGTTGTCAAGCATAATGGAACATGAAGAGGGGGGAAGTATATATACTTCCCCCTTCTTCATGTTCCAGTATGCTTGACATACATATATATACTTCCCCCTTCTTCATGTTCCAGTATGCTTGACAACGGTACAAGAATCTGTATCGAAACGTCGCACTCACGAATAAAAAGAAGTTGTTATCCATAAAGTGTGTTCTATATTGTACTTCCCAACTTCTAAAATGCCACTCAAAGAAGTTAACATACATTACATTTAGGATTACACTTTCTTAGTAAAGTACAAATTCTAGTACTTTTGGGGGTTGAGTTCAATGACCATATGAATGTACAATGTCAGGAATTCATTTCAGGGGTCCTCCACCATGAATATCGCTAAAGGGGAGTAAAACCACGCATTTTTATTTTATTTTCGAAACATTATCACCTGCTCAAATGTGAAATATATTCTGGGTGGTATTTCTGAAGCAAGAGAAGATAGTATAACAACTGGAAGGTTCAGTATTCGATATGAGACCTCTGTACGTGAAGATCTGACACTTCCGGTGTCATGTGAACGTTTTTGATCAAACCGTAAACGTCGAGGCTTCGTTCGGTGCTGTTGAACGGAGCACTCACACAACAATACCTGCTATTTTTATCTCGAAAACGAGCTCAGACGTCCCGAACATAGAGAAATGCGTGGAATTAATTTTAGTTGTTTTGAATATTATATATACCCTGAGCTGTTGAGCGGAGCACTCACACAACAATACCTGCTATTTTTATCTCGAAACAGGCTCAAACGTCCCGAACATAGAGAAATGCGTGGAATTAATAATTGTTTTAAATATTATATATACCTTGAGCGCTGTTGGCAACGACACCCAAAGGGGAGTACCATCGAAGGAAATATTATCTGTGCTGGCGTCTCATTTACACAAATTAAAATGTCCGAATTCGAGGCAAAAGGTGAAACCAAATCGTTTAGAAAGTAGGGCTGGGACGGGTAGGAATAAATGGAATCGAGTACCCGCATGTGCTTACCCGAATCGGAATCGAGTACCCGGAAATGTAAGGAATACAGCGCTTCTGTCATCTGTCTGAATATTCAATCACGGGTTGACAGAGATTATTATAGAAACTTGAAAGGATGGCAATAAGACATTAAAACAGATCTTAGGCTATTTAATTTACGTCTATTTAACCAATATAAAGAGTATCAGCATTACGTACATTCCTACATTCCTCGTTAAAACACAGAACTTTTCGTTCCCGCCGCTCATGCGTAGATAAATAACAGTCGTTCATAATAACCTTCCTTAATCGGACAATACCAATGATGTAAATGTGTGTTACGTCAATTATGAAAAAGACAAGTTATTATCTGCCCTTGTCATTACAGAGTTCTCTCCCTTTCCGGGTACTCGATTCCTAGAAATAGGACTCGATTCAAGGTGTACCCGACCCGGATTCGAGTACCCGAGTACCCGTCCCAGCCCTATTAGAAAGCTGAAATTTGATTGGCTGTTGGAACCATGCCTATTTTAATCAAATGTGCCAACAATATTTGCATGAACTTTTAAAGGCATCAATAGGGCATCATATAAATGGGTTGAATAATGAGACTGAACGAGGCTAAAGTAAATATACCATGAAAGCAGAATATATGAATAATGTGGACCACGTGTGGGCTAGGCACCTACCGGAAGGCATTCTGGTTACAGAGAGTGAGGGTGGGGAAGAAGAGAGTCTTGTTGTAGTTGACCTGGACGTTGACGGTGACGGGGTAGTCGTAGTAGTAGATGATACGGTCGATAATTTGGAAACTCATGATGGCCACACACGTCACAGTTAGAACCAGCCACAGCAGTCTGGAAGAATATGACATAACATGTCAATGTTTTGTAAGATTCATCGAACCAGCCATTTGCGTCCACTGGCATCTCTGATTAGCTTTTTAGAAGTTGGGAAGGACAATATAGAGAAACATTATTGATACCAACTTCTTTATTTCGTGAGTGCGTATTTTCGATACAGATGTCATCCTGCTTGACAACGGTACACGAATCTATATCGAAACGCCGCACTCACGAAATAAGAAGTTGTTATCCATAAAGTTTGTCTATGTTGCACAAAACACATGACCGTGCTTTAGAATGCCGTTTCGAAGTGATTATGTTTGTAGGTTTATCAGGGCCACCAGTATATGTTCACTAAAACAATGAAGGTACAACACGTGTTTCCCACATTTCAAGCTGACACTGCGTGATATAACCGAAAAACTGTTCACAGCGGCTTGAACTCACACTGTAACCATGGAACCAAAATATCGCCTTAAGTGTCTGGGGAATACTTAACCCGCTTCCGTCATGTCCAAGGTGCAGGTTCGACATTCAAGAATACATAACAAACTTCACCAAGGGTCTTTTCCACTATACTCTGGGGATTCTATGGAAATCTAAATATGACAAACAATGGTATTTTGCAGTTATTAATAATTTCCATGTAAAACAATACACACTACGTAGTGTTTGGCATATCTGAAGCTGTCTGTACTTTACCAAATGTCTCCGTCTGGTGTCCTAGAGCAGATTCCGCATCATTTAGTGAACCCACGTTATTAAGGAAGTATTTCTTTGATTGTTGATTAAAACCAGACACTCCAGCGATTAAGAGCATGAGCATCGAACTACGCAACTGGGATACAATGGCATGTGTCAACCCAGTCAACGATTCTGACCACCTGATCCCGTTTGTCGCCACGAGCATTGTTTACTGGAGTCCAATTCTAACCCGGATCTTTACGAGTCGGTAGGTAAGTAAAGATATATAGCCCATGGTCAGCCCTTAAGAGATACGTAAAATCTAACGGTGGAAATACATTGTTATTTAAACACTATATTCTTCTGAAATATATGTTTAAGTTTCATTCGATTGAAAATATGTAATAAGTGCTGGGGCACGTGTCAGTGTCATTCAGCGACACTTTGTATTCCGCAAAAGATCTGCAAAACGTTATATCGAAAAACCCATGGTAAGCCCTTAACAGATACATCTCACGGTGTAGATACATTGTTATTAAATTACTGCATTCTTCTAAAATATATGTTTAAATTTCATTCGACTGAAAACATAAAATACGTGAGGGACACGTGTCAATTTCTGCGAAAGATCTGCGAAAACGTTATATTAAAAGTACATTTGCCTTTTCTTGGGTCAGATATAATGTTTATCTCTCCTCCCCAGTATAGGGTTTATTAGGGAACATGTGACATATTAACACATGGACGTATTGATTTTCGTTTTCCATTCAATGAGATAAAACACGATTCCTGACCAGAAAAACAAATGTCATCTATGTATTATTAACCTCCAATATTCCTATGAGAATAAACAATAAACACCAAACAATGTCCACGATTACACAGATGGCCAAGTACATCTGTTGAAATACATTGTCCATATTATTTCCAGAACCATGGCCGTCACTGAGTCATCGGGTTACTGAAACGATCGGCTATGTCGGTTCGGGTTAAGCAAAAATGCATCTTCCATTTTCCTGTTTTTGCACTCTGCACCGTGAAGGACTCTAGCAATCTCGGCAATGAACACTTACAATGCATTAATTCCAAAAGCACTTAAAACATTTACCTAACTAATCTCGTCAGGACGCCGGAGAGTGGTTTATCTTGCCTATACATCGGGTACCATAAAAGCTTAACGCTACAATTGATTGTCACTTAATGTGCATGCAATGTTATCGATGCCCGGGCAATGTTTAGTTGGGCTTCTATGCAATCCTGTTTCGTTTTAATCCTATATGACATGTAAAACGAAAACAGATTAGTTAGTTAGATAAAACATATGTGACGTCATATGTATAAAACATTTATAGGTGACCTTTTGTTCACTTAATTAGTAAATGTGAGAGTGAAATGTTTGATGCCGCTGTCAACAACGAACATCTGATGAAAGCCTTCAGCAAGCTCAGCTGGTAGCCCACCAATGTAGTCAAGATTGAACTTTCCAGCACACCTTTGAACAAATGCAATCCGACGAGGCCAGACCCGGTTACTTCAGCACAAAGCAGACATCGAAACCATCTTCAAAGGTTCCCCCGTTCCTCATAATCATCCTCCGAGCTAATAGGCGTAACCCTCTCTCCTACGGAATTAAGACTATGGTAACTCTGGCATTGGTGAAACCTCCCGGACACAAGATACCAACACCATGGAACATAAAACTTGAACAGCTAAAGTAGGCAGCAAATATGCCCTCCCAGACCACCCACGAAATGTCTCTATCCCGCAAAATATATCTTACCATCACAGTCTGAATCCTCTCATCCCAACAAAAGGACTTCACCACTTTGAACATCATATTAATCAATGGACTTTCTATATTGGTCTTTCATCAGTTTTTCAAGTTGTTTTAAAGTCCGTTACTCCTTATCCTGAAATATGTATATTACCAATACCCCCCTGTGTTATTCTTACAATACATCAGGGCGGTGGGATAGCCCAGTGCTTAAAGCATTCGTTCGTCACGCCGGAAACCCAGGTTCGATTCACCACATGACTACAATATGCGACGCCCATTTCTGGTGTCCCCGCTGTGGTATTGCTGGAATATTGCAAAAAGCTAAAACTAAACCCACTCACCACTTACAATACATCTGGCTTCATTTCAATTTTACACAATTAACTATTACCTGTTGTTGTTACTCTGCTGTTTATCACAACATATCATGACATATCATGACATATCACAACATATCATGCATATCCACCCCTCTTGGTATCCAGTTTGATAGCGATGTAA
Source organism: Haliotis rubra (assembly GCF_003918875.1). Classification (NCBI taxonomy): domain Eukaryota; kingdom Metazoa; phylum Mollusca; class Gastropoda; order Lepetellida; family Haliotidae; genus Haliotis; species Haliotis rubra. Next base: position 658,184 of record NW_025765603.1, on the reverse strand, counting down.
GAATCTACACCGATACCTTGCCATATACAATTAACAAGATGTTGCTGTCCATGAGGTTGTCCATGAGGTTGTTGTTGTCCATGAGGTTGTTGCTGTCCATGAGGTTGTTGCTGTCCATGAGGTTGTTGTTGTCCATGAGGGTGCACGTCCTTTACTTACTACCACATCAAGACGACACTCAGACTCAGGTATAATGTATTCTATATATCTGTCTCACAGAGCAATTCCTCAATGGGTTCTGAAACATGTATTCCAGCACATACAACAGAGCTTTTGAACTCGAATTCCCCCCAACTTGCTCTATAGTTACAGACGACATAACATCACAGTCCCGTCTCAATCAATATCGACTTTATATTTTATTCAACACTCCGTTTGTTTGAAGTAAAATAAATCGGTTGTTTGTCCTATTGTTGTCCGCATATCCTCGATTTTTCTAGGAATTCAAGAAATGCCTAGATCGAAACATTTGTACGAATATATTCAAATTCCTAACGGAAAACACCTTTGGTGTGAGAAGAGTCATCGTTTCATTCATCTTATCACAATAACCCCATAATTTAAACATGTTCAGAATCCAACAGACCCAGGCATCACACGTATACGACGACGTACTGTTATCTTGACACAATATTACGGTATAGAGTGTATAAAGGACCAAGCTAAGGTGCTGATGGCGATGAAAATTGTCGTCACAACGGTCTCCGCAGCACAGGTTGCACCGGAAAAGACTACAAAACGAAGGTTGTACAAAATGCTACAAGGGTTGCATAAAATACATCAAATTTACCACACTACCCCGCAACAAACGCACCCCCAACACACACGCACGCGCGCACACACACACACACACACACACGCCTATATACACATGGAACTACGAGGTTTCAGGGGGAAAAGCGTCTTTCCCACATTTAGCTGTTAAACTTGTTCTTAACATGTTTAGACCCGAAACACGTCAATATTATGGGACAATATATACCTGTTTAGGTTGGTGTTTAAATCATAACCCGTTTGTGCAGTGAAGACTCCAATGTCCTACTATCGCTTTGAATTGTCAGCTATGGACACTTGGGTAACCCAGATGCTAATGCATTCTTCGTCATACCAAAGACCTATTTTTGGTGTCTTCTTCCTAATATACTAATGCATAGACGTTGTGCTGCAGTTATTGCCGCTCGTGGTGGTCACACTAGATACTGAAGTCAAGAGTCTGAATATACTGCAAACGTTCACGTAATGTCTTGGAATTGTGCTGAGTTATTCATCGATGTATCGAGATATTGTACACAAAACATGTTTTTGATCCGCTTATTATGTCCATTTCTGTAATGATCTGATTACAGTGCCTATCTAATTTTGAATTCGTACTGACATTTTTTCTGCTGCTGAGTATATTACCGTGATACTGCAAAAAGCGGCGTAAAAACCAACTCACTTACTCACTCATTCATTCACTCACTCACTCGACTACAGCGAGTCCTTTGTGTGACTGACTGACCAATTTACTGTTTGCAGTGAAAACGTACCGATGAATTTCACTCTAAATAAAAAAGTAAATCGATTAAAGCGAAATTAAGATTGCGAATCCTCATAATTTTACCTTGCCAATTGAACATTCAAATCTCAGAATTTTATTCAACTTAGGATAAAAGTTGTTTAACAAACGATCATAGTTTCAAATCGATATTATTGGTTGAATTACAAAGGGGTGGGGGTGGGGGTGCACATTAGATGAAACACCGAGAACAAGTAGGGCTGGTCTAGGTTAACGCTCATCACGTACCGCACGTGCTTTCGTTTCACTTTCCATCTAGTGCGCTTACCCCCTTGTAAAACAAACCAATAATAGCGATTTTAATCTATGATCGTGAATAAAATTTTGAGATTTAAATGTTCATTTGGCAAGGTAAAATTATGAGGATTCGCATTCTTAATTTTACTAAATTTGATTTACTTTTTTGTTTAAAGTGAAATTCATCGGTACGTTTTCACTGCAAACAGACTATACTGTATAATGCATCCATGTCAGAGTCTGGCTATCATCACACCACTAATAACATTATATATGAGTAATTTAACCTTTAATATCCGGCACTGTTCCTCTGTTAAAGTCAACACTAATAACAGAGGTCACGTCACGAAGGAGCACTGCTTTGAAGGATACGGAAGCGCTTTAATATACATTGGGGTTGTGTTTTAACTGGCACACAGCACTATGGTAAGCCGACCCTCGGTGATTCCAAGCTAACAATGCTTGGTGATTAATTCGAAAAGGAAAAACAAAATATATACAGCTATGAAATGATTTTGACAGAAATGGTAAAAATATAGTCTCAAATGGATTTGTTACTCCTGACAATGGAGGATGGACGAGGATGGATCACCCCACTCACATTGAACCTACATGTACTTTAAACGAACCCGGGCCAGTTAGGCGGGGAGCAGGCACATATACCACAGGGCTATGTTGACATTGTCGTACAGACCGGAAGTGGCATGACATCACCTCAAACCCATATGTAACCTCGTTGTTAACTGGCAGTTTCACTTAGTTCACGTGACTATCACATTACACAGAACAGTTTGGTGACAGCTCTGACCTTTTATCTAAATGTTGCTCAGTATAACACTATATACGTAATTTAAGTAATCTTTAAAGGATCTGTTTCCGAGGAACAGCCGCCATGTTCTCGGCTCTTTCTTGCGTTTGCTGAGTGCGGCGTAAAACTAAACTCACTCACTCACTCTTTCTTGCGTTACAATGTCCATGTATTGCTAGACTGATACTGTTATTGGGAGGTCAGATCGAAGCTTAATTTTGCTCGTAAGTTTGTTGTTTTACGCCACACTCAACAATATTCCAGCTGTATGGCGGCGGTTTGTAAATAACCGAGCGATCAACAGCATGAGCATCGACATGCGCAACTGGGACACGATGACATACCTGATCACGACATCGTTCGCCTCCCTTTATGACAAGCCGGGTTGCTGATCTAACCCGGATCTTCACGGGAATCTCGGAAGTATTTAAGGGTTCACAGTCCAGACGATCTTTTTCTGTAAGACTGAAGATTTATTTACGAAGGTTCGTCTTCAGTTACAGTCTGTTGCTAATAACTAAACTGTAACTTCTTTCCAGGTTCACTGTTATTCCTTTATTCATATTTAACGACACCCTAATCACTGGATCACAGGTCCGTGACATTGGGTTTGTACGGAACCTTCAGTGTTTTACAGCCTTGTCATAACTATTTCATTTCAAAATCAGTCTAAGACCTTATCCTACTTTCGTCAAGAGACGTTCGACCCCGAAGTGTTTTATCCACTGCGCAAAATATAACATTGTGTAATAGTTCAATAGGTATTCATACAGTTAGGTTCAAAATGGACAGTTGCGTAAGTACCAGTAATTAACATGAGTCCATATCTCTTATTTATACGACCAGGAAACCGTAATGTTTGACGATGAGGCAATATTTGATTCAATGTAAATACAATCAATATGTTTTGGTGTACGTAACTTGTAGTGTTCTATAGAATTTACCATGCCTTTGGCAAAATGCATTGTTAGTGCTAAACAGGTTTATAAAACATTTACAGACTTACAAACAGAAGCAATATTCACTGATTATTGTGCAAAACAAGGGAGGAGTGTGTCACCACGTGCAGTGATCCAGCTGTGATGCTTTGGCGTGGAATGAAACATAGTCTTTGATATGGTGTGTATTTTTCACCACCATGTTAATGGAGTCTATTTCAGCGGATAATCTTGACTGGTTATTCTAAGACATCTTTGACTTTTGACTATGGGGATGACGTTGTATAATTGGTGTAACAGCCAATGAAGTGTGAAGACACCACTAACGGCATTCTACTCTTCAAGGGGGCAGTGTCTGAATTAAAACGAACGTGGAATGTCACGAATACACAATGCCTTTTAGAAAATAGTCAAATAAACATACGACATATTTGGGATTACACTTTCCCCGAAAAGTACAGATTTGGATACGTTTTGGGGTTGAATACTATCGAGCCTAATCGCCAACACATAAACTCAGCCATCTAACCCACTCAGCCGTCGCGGTTTCTGGAACATAGAAGTCGGACAACATGATCCTGGGCAACCTTTTCTGGTCTTCAGTGGCGATAGAATGGATCAGGTTCTCGTGACAAGGCTGGCTGCGTGTTTGCGAACCCCGACAGTATGGGACGTTACTCTACCAGTGGTTTATCTGATCCAAACTGGATACGTTATAGGCCATCGGTATACAGCTGGAATATGTCTGAGAGCCTCGTTAACCAGCAAGCAAAACATTCTCTGTTTAGAAACATTAATGGGGTTTCATTGGCGGATCCAGAGGGGGGTTCAGGGGTTCACACACACACAAACACCCCCACCCCCACACCCCACACCCCACACACACACACACACTGAAAATGACAAGACCACATTGAAGATTTTCATTGCGTTGGCGGAGCCAATGGGGGTTCAAGGATTGAACACACACACTTTCAAAATTCTGGATCCGCCCATGGGGTTTGGTGTTGAAATAGCAATAACGGAGAAGGGATCAGTAATTCGAATTAACGACCGGTGCCAAAAGGCAGGCAACTCCGCACAGGCTTCCTGGGACACTGCTGGCCATAACACACTAACCAGTGTGTTTATAAGAGTTGAATACATTCAACGTAGTCCACTGTATCTAACTAAGGGATAGTTGACAATCACTTACACAACCCCTACCTCATATAGTCAGTCAGTAGGTTGAACCATGGTCTCTGGTTAAACTTTCTCCATATGCAAGCAGAGACATATGGTCTCTGATGCAAGGTTCCTGTGAAGATCCGGGTTAGAATTGATCTTCAGTAACCCATACTTGTCTTAAGAGGTGACTAACGGGATCGGGTAGTCAGGCTGGCTGACTTGGCTGACACATGTCATCGTATCCCAGTTACGTAGATCGATGCTCATGATGTCCATCACTGGATTGTCTGGTGCAGACTCGATTATTTACAGACCGCCGCCATATAGCTGGAGTGCGGCGTAAAACTAAACTTACTCACTCCATATGCAAGGAAGACACACGCTACATATTGGATTACATCCCTTAACGTTCTTATATTGGTAGTAATAGCCAGCTATGGAAACTCTAACAGGCAGTCAAAACGGCGTTGTAGCCGTACGCCGAGATAACTCAAGGGACAGCCTGGTGACCCCCAGCTGTGACCCTGATGACCTCTGACCCCTCCCTGCTGTCTGATATTTCCATTGGAGAGCTGCATTCGTAACTACTCGCCTCTTTCCGTGACCTACAAGAAGGCTGGCCGGAATGACACGAGTAGTTACGAATGGGCAGTGCTGGTGAAGAAGGACATTAGTAGTGCTGAGCCACGACAGGCTGACATATCCCATTAGCCTCAGTAGTATACTGAACACGGATCGAAGTTCCAGGGCTATAACTCACAATGACTTGATGGCCAAGGATGTTGTAGTCGTGCATCACGTAATCAACTCAAGTGTATTGGAGGGTTGGTCTAAACACAGGTTTGCAGAGAACTTCAGTGATATTTCACTGTCAGTTTCATGTGGGTGGAAAGCCCAAAGTGATCGAGGTCTTAAACGATGACAACCTACATGCCAAGCCTACATGTCATCGACACATGTCATCGTATCCTAATTGCGTATATCGATGCTCATGCTGTTGATCGCTGGATTGTCTGGTCCAGACTCGATTACAGACCGCCGCCATTTAGGTGGAATATTGCTGAGTGCGGCGTAAAACTTAGCTCACTCACTCACTAAAACAATGTCATGGGGAATCTGATTCCGATTGAGGCAACTCTGCTCATCGATTTGGATCAACCTTGCCAGCAGTGCCTTATATGTCCCCAAGGACCTAAGGTGTACACGAGGTTCTACGAGCGCAGTATGTGAACCCGATGCAATGTGCCAGCCTTGATGCCAATGAATATGACAAGCTCAAACGACGTGATACAACTGAAAATCTGTTCAAACTCACTCACTCACTCACTCATTGGAAGGAAAGTTAAAGGGCATATACTCAAACTTTATGATATTACAACGTCAGTCATAAACGGATATTAACGATATCAACAATGTCGTAAAGACGAGATTAGCTGACCCAGACAAGGTCATTTGGAGGTCATATACGACGTCAACGTAAATATCAAGTCATCGGAACACGTCAAACCACGTCTGTATTCTAGTACTTAATGTTTTCCTTTTCCAATTGTACTGACAACAGAATATATATATAAGCCTTCTGGACAACTCGATTACCATAACTGAGAAGGTTTGTTACCTGATGTGAAATAATCATGTCTCGTCGGGGCTTTGGATCCCCGCTATGGAATTACAGTTGGAATCAACGTCCATTAACGCATTTAGTATATAGCGGTGAAGGCCACGCGGAACGTGCCGAAATACGAGGCCTGCAATCATCTCCGAGACCAACATAATTCACCTGGGATGTTCTGACCGTCTCTCCCCATAGTCAACACGGCGCCATATAGATGTTGGTGAGCACAGAATCAGCACGATTGCTAATGTGATTTTCTCAAAAAGTGAACGAAAAGCGGGGTTTTCAATGTCATTGAAAGTATCCTTGAATAGATGAAATTGGCTGAATTTAATCTTTTGAAAAAAAGATTGAAAACTGGTTGATTTCAGTGTTAATCTAAATGTCCAGGAATCGATGGAAATGGCAGCATTTGATATTTTGGAAGACTTTGAACTGAATTAATGACGGTTGTCCATCCACGCTGGACACTGTGCTGACCAAGGTCGATTGGCATGTGAATGATCTGTGGACTATGAACACCGTTATAGTGATAGTTTCTATTGGTTTTAGAAATATTGCAGGAATTTCTAGTCATACAGAGTTGTGGTATGATTGGTATGCTGATGAGTGATATGCTGGTGTATTGATGAGTGATATGCTTGTTTTTTCGATGAGTGCGGCTTTAAACAAGCACACAAAGACGGATGGGGTCAGTTTGGCTTGGGTGGATGATGAGGCTGTTTCTCAGCAGCCCAAATTGCTTCTTCCTCTATAACATCATATTTAATCGTTGTTAAGTTATTTTGAGACGTTTCATAGAGACCGACCTGTTTGGCTGATTACGCTTCACAGCGTTACACTCAGTGCACCAAAGGAATCAGACGTTTATTTAAAGGATGAACCACTACTCTGAAATTATGTTTTGGGTTGAAAGAACCGAGGGGAGAGAGTCGCGAGGATGAAAGAGTTTCTCGGTACTGGATATATCAATGAAACAGAAATGATTCTAATACCGAGCTCAATCAATTGAATCAATTGGTTACACTGTTGTGAGTGAGTGAGTGAGTGAGTGAGAAAGATGACGGGATAGAGTTGAGTGAAGGATGGAGAGAACGAGTAAGCGAGGGAGTGATTGGATGAGTGAGTGAGTTAATGAGTGAGCTAATCAGTGATACTACTTTCCTGAAACCAACAAGTATGAACGTGTCGCTGACAGAAGCCAGGGGTATCACGGATTTGAACCCGCGGATTCTGTGTAAACCTTTAGGCTACCTACTGGATACTGTGCTCGTGTAAAATTATAAACCTACACTCATGTTAACCTTGTATTGAAAGATACTCGATCATCCACTTTCACCAATACGTTTAACCGTTCTTACAATTCACCTATTCACTCCTTTCTTTGTGAAATCCCGGTATGCTGGAATTTTATAAGAGGCGTAAGACAATACTGAGTGATAGCACTGTTTTGATGACACACCTGTGAGTTGAGGTGAAATTACTGATTACTACTCATATATTGTATGTGTGCATACATGAATATGTCCGTGCGTGCGTCTATCTGCTTGTAATAGTCTGGTATACGCTGGTTTTATAGAATAGTATTAGCCCATTGATATATCGCGTCGCAGGTTTAACATGAATAACCCACTCAGACACAGTGTACTGACACCGAGTCGACTGCTCCTTGCTTTATCAACTAAATGCCAAGGCCAGGCACGGCAACAACAAGTACCATCTTTTAACGTCTTATGGCGCGTCTAGAAGTTAAGCACTGTCCTTCCGCTGACAGATGTTGTTTCACTACAACACGGAGGCGGTGTCCCAGTAGGCCGGTGTCAAGTAGGCACTTAGTAGGCGACACCAACCTGTCAGTTCTCGAGTGATCTTTTCACTTAATTGTATCTGTTAGGTCCTAGTGGTGCTCTTCATCAACGCACCACAGACACCACATGTTGAAAGATTATGGACTCCGGTAGATTGTGTTCTTACATAGCCAAGAGGTAGTGGTGTGGCCATCACTGGACTCGGTCTTGGCTATGTAATAACACAATTGTGGCCATCACTGGACTACGCCTTGGCTATGTAATAACACAATTGTGGCCATCACTGGATTCCTTCTTGGCTATGTAATAACACAATTGTGGCCATCACTACGCCTTGCCTATGTAATAACACAATTGTGGCCATCACTGGATTGTGTTATTACATAGCCAAGACGTAGTGATGACTACAATTGTGATATTACATCGCCAAGCCGTGGTCCAGTGTTGGCCACAAGACAGCCGGTGTGTGCGGGTCCTCTTTGAGAGTGTCGGAGGCCCACGCGTCCGGCAGGTGGATAAACCTGACCATGCCTTTATTTATTTGCGTGTGCTTTCTGAAGTAGGCTCGAAGTAGACAAGTTGTTTATATACATCACAGATGACTCGGGAAGGGGTGACGAAGTTTGGACACCTGGGACATATTCTCTTGTTTGTTTAGGCTATATCTGTTTGTGAATCGCCACTGGAGTACAAGCCCAGGCCACGTCATGACCTCTCCTGAATCTGTATCCAGGGAGCCAAGTACAGGGTAATTGTGATATTCTACCTTGGAGTCCCATATGGACACAAATACGATGTGGTTTAAAACCCAATAAAACATTTTTCCCATTTGAGACATTGTTCGTCGGAACCTCTATGGAGAGACAAGCATGGGACACTTGAGAGACATTTTATCACGGAGTTCCACATGGAGACAGACACGATGTAGTTTAAAACCCAATAAAACAGCTTCCCCATCACATTATTTCTCATCCATATTTTATTGCATAAGTGCTGAGTCTGTCCATTGTATTATCACCTGAGCAAGCATCTAGAAGCTGGAGTAAGTGAGTAAGTGAATGAGTGAGTTTAGTTTTACGCCGCTTTTAGCAAAATTCCAGCAATATCCCGGCGGGGGACACCAGAAATAGGCTTCACACATTGTACCCATGTGGGGAATCGAACCCGGGTCTTCTGCGTGACGAGCAAACACTTTAACCACTGGGCTACCCCACCGCCCCTTTTTCAGTGTATAAGTATTGAGTCTGTATATTGTATTATCACCCACAGCAAGTATCTAGAAGTTGGAATGCATGGATGTTTACAGACATTTAAGTCATACAACTTTATCAAAGCAAGAGTTAAGTGTTATACGTTGTAGATTGCAATTATATATGGAAATAAGCAGCATCAAACCGTTCTCTTCTTTCCGTTTTACAAATGAATATTTTCATCTGATATGAAAATGATAAAAAAAATGTTAGTTAAGTCCATTCTATTCTGAGCCCATTCCGGCTTAATAATTGTTAACACTCAGAAATAACATGTTAAATCCACACCGTCATTACTTTTGACTTCAAACAAATACACAGGTTTTGATGTTGGAAATTCCGTAATCACAGTAAACAATTGATTCCAAAACAACCAACAGCCAAAGTCTTGAAGCCCCAAATTCAAACACGACCAATAGACACCACAGTGGATTTAACTTTTTGCACACGTCACTACAAAACTACTCTTCCCACAGAGGTTACTCCTGTCATATCTTCCTACATAACCTCTGTTCTAATACGGCCATATTTCCCGGTCCTCGTAAAATCCCTAGCGGCAAAAGATCGCAACACGAATTATCTCCTTCTTTCTATCCAATCAGAACACGTGTTACATCGACTTAGATTCAATTTGACTAACACAAGCAAATGCGGGGCCACAAATATCCCCATCTGCCGGGGAATTGTGTTGATGTTACACACAAGACGTTTAATGGCTAGCTTGTCCGTTGTCAACGAGGGCGATGGAGACGCCATTGATACGCCATTACATGACTGAGTTCTGTCTAGAAGAAACGTTTGCGCATCGCGCTCGGGAAGAGGTTCTAGTTTTCCCGAAGCATACGGAAATTACCGAGGCCTTGCGAATGATCACTTTTGAAACAACGTCGCTGATTGCACAACTAAATCGGCTTGTCTCCAATCACGAGCCTTGAACGCTGACACCAAGAAAGGGTCGTATTAGAACAGAGGTTATGTAGGAAGATATGACAGGAGTAACCTCTGTGGGAAAGAAATTAAACTTTGCATTAAAATTTCTTCATGAATTATACACGGTAGAATCTTCTATCAGAATTATCAAACGTAATTTCGATCTGACCACATCATTTGCACTTTAGATGCCTTTGCGGCGTCAATCTTTACTCGTTACGATGTAAATCGCAGTCTTAACTGTAAGTTATGGCGAAGTCTTCAGCGAGAATAATCAATAAGCGTATGTTAAATGACTCTGGCAGCCTCCCTCTAGAAGTACTAAGTGTCCATTAGAATATTGAGAGGCATTCAGGGATATTTCATCTGGGAATACGCAACGATGACTAAACAGATATGATGTGGTCAAGTACTTGTCAGTATGCCTTTGTGCTTGTCATCAGCACCTCCTTGTGGTCCAGTGGATGGGGTGTCTGAGTGAGTGAGTGAATGAGTTTGGTTTTACGCCGCTTTTAGCAATTTTCCAGCAATATCATGGGCTGTACACATTGTACCCATTGGGGAATTGAATCCGGGTCTTCGGCGTGACGAGCGGAAGCCTTAACCACTGGGCTACCCCACCACCCCTGGGGTGTCTGAAACACAAGCGGAAAGTCTGTGGTTCGATGCCCGTTTCGCATCACGCCAAGAGTGTTTTAAGGATGTCCTGTTAAACATGTGTTTAGGCAAAAAACCTAGGCGTATTTCGTGACCCATAATTTGGACATGTTTAGGTTTTGTTGAACAGGTAAAGTTTTTACAGTCGTAATGTGGGAAAGACCAAACACGTTGTAAACATGTTTAGATTATTGGAATGTTGTGTTTAGGCAGTGTTTCGTCTATGAGACGGTGTCTCATTTAATGTGTTAAGACCCTGGGCGGTGGGGTAGCCTAGTGGTTAAAGCGTTGGCTCGTCACGCCGAAGACTCGGATTCGAATCCCCACATGGGTACAGTGTTTGAAGTTGCTGGAATAATGCTAAAAGCGGCGTAAAACTAAACTCAGGCAATCAGTCAGTCATTGTTAAAACCCTAAACATCTGTACATAATATACAAATGCGCATCCCGTTTGGGATTTCTGAACATGGTTAGATCAAAACACTTCTTGTATGGTCCTTCTAAACACATTGTTCACTTTGAGGTACTTGTTGTTACCTTGACTGGCGGTCGAAATTGAGGAGATAAAACAATAGCAGTCTGGACGGAGTGTGCATAAAGTGTCTGAATAGGGGGTTTATCATAATCGCGGCAGGGTATCTCACCGGGCGAGCAAAAAAAAACCCGGCTAGCACAAGCAGCCACCACGTGCTAGACTGACACTTAGTCTCCGAATACTAGTATTCGATAGAAACAATTCCTTTTAAATTGAAAAGGAGCCCCAGTGACCCAGTGAAGAGGGGGACCTGAACCTGAGGAAATCTAGACTTGATTCATTTGGAGCTTCAGCATTGAAGAAAGGGCTAGACAGAAGGGAGACCCGGGGACCAGGCTGGACAGAAGGCAGACCCCGGGGACCAGGCTGGACAGAAGGCAGACCCCGGGGACCAGGCTGGACAGAAGGAAGACCCCGGGGACCAGGCTGGACAGAAGGCAGACCCCGGGGACCAGGCTGGACAGAAGGCAGACCCCGGGGACCAGGCTGGACAGATGGGAGACCCCGGGGACCATGCTGGACAGAAGGCAGACCCCGGGGACCAGGCTGGACAGAAGGCAGACCCCGGGGACCAGGCTTGACTGAAGGGAAAGTAATGCGGTTCAGATACTGTGAGACAGACTACACACGAGCAGCCCACTATATAACCACAGCAGCGGTCTGTCGCGTTAGAACGTGGATCATATCAACTCTGAGTGGCTCATGGACGTAGAGGTTTACATCATTGCCCTAAATTATCCCGTTCGCAGTTAAGTAAATTAGCATGACGCACGTAAACGATGGTGGAATTGCCTTCCTAGTTAACACAATTTACCAACCTATATATCTGTGACCTCGTCTTAATAGCGAGTTGTTTTCACAGCAAGTAATGGCGACACGGGAAGCAACAGTGTCAAATGAGATGCACAAATTCTCTCATTAATGCAATATTTACGCACATCAGGTACTATATACTCACTTTAATTACAGTTAACGTAAATTACAAAACTCAAACAATAAGAGACTGGTAACAAAATGCACATATGAACACAAGTTTCAGTTCGAGTGACACAGCAGCTATATGCAGGTACAGACGTACCCTATACGTACTGAACGTATTGTGTAAGCATAGACATAATTTCATATTATGAATAGTATGTAATTACACATGAGCGCATGATAACCATCTCTGACAGGTTCTGTACAGAGGCCAAGCTGACCTTAAACATTTGACCTACTGTTAGCGTTCAGAGGGCGGTATAGCGGTGTCTTTAAATGTCACTGGGTGGTATGGTTGGTGCAGATTTCAACAGATATTCTGTAATAGTTAACCCAATGCTAGAGTCTCTGGCTTAATAATGTACGGCTGACATTAGCTACCCAGGGGGTTCTTAGGAGAGAATTATATATATCAGTATCGCCAATAGGTCAGTGGATAATAGGCATTATTGTTGGATTTCAGTGATATAGGTTCCTTATCTCGTCGCGTATACTCAATGCGTTAATTTCGAATAAAGAAAATAACACTTGACATATTGAAAAAGTTGTAATTGTCCGATGTTGTAACAAATGATTTTTTTAACGGTAATCAAATAATTATGAATAACAAGCGACAACCTTTGTCTCAGTATGTATGCTAGTTAATTAGGTGCACTATTATCGCAGGCACTGTGAGATCGCGTCAAGTATAATACATGTATATACATGCATTCTGTTGTTTATCAACTATTGACCACAAATATATTACCACCTTGTGGCAAAAGAAACGGACGTTTTTATCGTGACATTCGTTAATCCAGACTTCAGTTTTGTTTGTCCAGATTAACGCGTGTCTACGAAAACGAGGAATAATTATAACACTTCCACGGTGATGCTATGTAAGTGATAATATCAACACTGAGGTTTTACAGTATATTTCAAAAAGTATTTTTTTCACACTTGGAGATGTGTCTCTATACGAAGCTACTAAAACTTGGTAAAAACTTGGTAAGGAACTTTGTAAGGGGAATTTACCCGCTGTGGACGAATTTACTCACCGTCTGGTTCGGAAGGCGCCTGGCAACCAAATGTATTTGAGTCCATGGAGTGTGGTGTTTTGAGTGAATTCCACCCAGTTCCCATTGCAACAACATTCGGTCAATGAATTCTTCTGACGATTGGGCTCAATGTCAGCTTTCTGATCGTAGAGTCTGTTCTTTATAACCAAACCTGCATCCAATTCCTTCCCGTTTTTCCCGTTTGCTAGTCTATCAGCCATGTTGCTCGTTATAATTTCGCTTCAGCAGTACTCCTTACAGCAGCGCTGGCGTATCGACCGCTCGCAGGCTTTGGATGGAGCTGTTTTAACAGGGCAGATTCATGTCGTATTTAACCACATGGTTATCAATACAATTCACTGAATTGTGTATAAAGCCAATATGTGTAGAGTCCTTATTAATTGGTGGAAATATCATTAGTAAAGACTAAGGCCATACACTGGGTGTGACTGTTAATGTTATTTCAGCTGCGAGAGTAATTATACTTGCTAATAGTCGTTTTGTAAACTTTGAACAAATTTTAATTATGTGAGCTGAGTGTGACGTTTTCCGCTACTTGAAACCGGAAGTTTGACTTTTGGTATTATGGTTAAATCTCACTGCACTGAATAGCGGCGATTTAGGTTATTGTTTACGTTGTGTATGTCTTTATAAATGTCACTGTGCCTATATGATCGTTATGAATAAAATAATTGCTATTATTGTCTGATTAACATTTTGCAAAACATTTATTCATGTATGTATATCATGTGCCAAATAGGCCTATTTTGGACGGTTGACTACAATAGTTGGCTGGGGGGAGGGGGGTGAAACAATTTTATATAGAAACATGTACAAAGTAATTGCCCCCCCCCCCCCCCACTTGCATGTCATGTACAAATTCAATTATCCCGCCTTCCCATAATTTTAAGCATAGGTTTAAAATGCCCCCTGAAAATCATCATCACCCCCCAAAAAAATCAAAACAACAATACATGTATAATTAAATAAATTAAAATTTAATTAGTCAACCAAGTCACGGGTTCGAAGCATTACGTAAGCTAACTTAAAGATTGGGGGTATGTGTTGTATCAGCTACGGTGTGTATTAATTAGAAACTCAAGTATGTTACCGTTATGCTTTTCCAAAATTTAGATGTGGCATTGCACCTTCAGAGTAGAAACGGGCAGATATATAGGAATTTAAATCCTAAGGACAGAAAATGTTTTAACTGCATAGAATTTATTGAAGACGAAGAGTATGTTTTATTACAGTGACCCTTATATGATGATTTTAGAGTAGCTCTTTTAGCAAATGTTACGGCTAAAAATGTCCAACTTTTTAACATTGTCAGAATACGAAAAGTTATGTGTCCTTTACAAACACGAGTTACAACTTAATACTAGAATCTGTTTTTAGCACTACAAAATAGAAAACAGATTGTATGTGGATAAATCATTGCTTTTATGCATGAATAAATACCTGCTCGTATAATGTTAGCATTGGGGGGGGTGTTTATATTTTCTTTCTTTCTTCTATTTTTTTTTTTTTTTTTGCCGTCTGTCATAATTTACTACGAGTGGCACTGTATCATGTTCTTACTGTTCTAAGTCTTATGTCTGTATACTTATTTTTTAAAGATGAACAGTGATGAGACGTAAATACAATATCTGTCTGTGTGTCTATGTAATGTTCTAATTTCAGCATTCAAGATGCGTAATGCAGCAATCCACAGACGCCCCTCGCTCACTTCAGATGGGTCTTGTTCTTGTTGTAGATAACATTTTGAAATTATTATGAATACAGTGTCTCTAAATTTCAATTATACAACTTGTATTTTCAACATGGTATTTGATATTCACAAAAGGAATCAACGTGCCAAGGTCTTAAGTTACCTTTTATGGATCCCCAGAAATAGAATTTCACAAACGATAAGGGCCTAGATTTTCTAAGCTAGTCGTAAGTTAATGTTAATGTATGGCACTTACGACTATCTTAGCGTTAAGAGAGCTTCGAAAATCAAGGCCAAGGTTATTATCCCCCGCCATGAAGTGGGAGGGGGATTTTGGTTTGAGCTCCGTCCGTTCGTCCTCCAGTCCGCCCGTCTGTCCGAGATGATGGGGGACAGTTTTCTCAAAAACCGTTCTAGACAGGACAGGGAAACCAAATTTGGCATGTGTTTTCAGGACACGAATGCCTTTATAGAGTTCGAAAACGGAAACAGTGTTACACTTTGTTACAGAGTTATGGCCCTTGTCTTAGTACACGTTATCCCCAATGGGGAGAGATTTTCTCAGAAAACAATACAGATAGGAAACCAAATTCGGTATGTGTTTACAGGACACGAATTCCTTGATGGAGTTCGAAAACGGAAACCGTGTTACAATTCTTCACAGAGTTATGGCCCTTGCCATGCGTTTCTTGACTTAGTGCATGTTATAATAGGGACAGATTTTCACAGTAACCGTTATAGATAGGGAAACCATGTGGTATGTGTTTTAAGGACATGAATGTCGTAGTGGAATTTTTTTAAACCAGGAATCAAATAGGAACAGAACACTGTGGCGGGGTATATTGATGCTCAAAGTTTGTTAAATTACCGTTGGAACTCAGGTGAAAATGAAGTGTGCACCCCTCCTTATCTCAATAGTGTGCAAACACCCACCCACCCACCCCTTTCTCAAAAGCTGTATCCACCTCTGTGACGGTGATATATAAATAATCAGGTCAGACCAGACAATCCAGTGATTGACACCTTGAGCTTCGATCCTCGCAAGATGGGATACAATAACATGTGTCAACCTGTCGACCCAGGCCACCCAGTCACCTCTTACAATAAACGTGGGATGCTGAGGGTCAGTCTACAATAAAGGGACACAAGATTCAACAACTCCTCGGTGTCAAATTCTGTAGTGAACATATTGACGGCCATATTGGATTTCGAAATGGGAGTCCTTAGTCAATCATATGTCAGTTTTTATCTCCCGAAAGTATGATGCCAAATGCTTTCTTTGAAGGCGGGTAAAATAATATTCAAATATATGACTCGAGAAAATGTCATTGAAATCAAATGGATTTTCTTCATTCCCAGTACCGATTCTTTAGCTACATTATAGATCAATCATAATGTCTGCAGCCCTTGCAGGAACTTGTATTACCATTATTTACTGTTAGGTGGGATTATATTTGACTTATCACACCACGATAGACGTGTACAGGTAATTAGGAACACGAGGGTTAGAGTACACATGTCCCACCTTTCAGTCAGCAGTAATGGTCAAGCTAATTGATGTCTGCTTCGTCTAACTATTTGCACCATCGACGTTCATCAACGACACACGTCTTTAGAGACCAGGGTATACAGATCTACGCAAACAATGTATTGACGTAATGTAAATAAATATCAGTCTGTGGAGACAAACCTGGTCGGTTGATGAGTGCATGGAGTTTAACGCCGCAGCATTGTTCCTGACGGTGTGGAATTAATCAAATCTGATAAAACGACGGACGTTTTTAGCAACATTCCAGCAATATCACGCCGGGGGACACCAGAAATGGGCTTCACAAATTGTACCCATTTGCGGAATCGAACCCGGGACTTCGGTGTGACGAGCGAACGCTTTAACCACTAGGCTACCCCACAGCCCCTCAAATAAAGCGGAAAACGATCCATGTAATCGAGGTATGATGACAACTGGCGTATGGCACCCCATTATCCTTTCGCAGGATATGGAATGAATAAGTAAATATAGTTCTATATAGTTTTTAACAAGAGCATACACTAACTATATTTAGTTATGACTACACATACATGCAGAACATTTGGCCAAACAGCAAACAAATATGTTTTCCGCTGCCAATCTGGTTACGTCTTCCAAACCCAAGGTCGTCACCCCTTGAAGTCGACACCATGTCCGTTGCAGGATTGTTGGAGTTTGCAGTTGGACATTCTTGATGGTGGTGGACATTCTTGTCCATTATCATAAACAGAGAACACTTACTCCCTTTAATACCTGAAGATATGTCTGGTTGTGTACCTGCTCCAGCGCGGGACGGTGGGGGTAGCCTAGTGGTTAAAGCGTTCGCTCAGGAGAATTCCCCACATGGGTACAATGTGTGAAGCCCATTTATATTGTGCCCCGCCCTGGTATTGCTGGAATATTGCTAAAAGCGGCGTAAAACTAAACTCACTCACTTACTCACTCCGATGCAGCGTGTTTTCTTCTTAATGCATGCAAACCTTTATCGTTGTGTTATACATCCTACTCAGCAAGGTTCAAGATGTTTCAGCCAACACTGATCCACTCTTTCTGATATTAGTGGAGAAATGTATGTAGTCTAATAGCTTGGCTGTTTGCCTGTTTCGGATAACGATCATGTATTTGTAACGTAGAGGTACATGCCATTTTGTTAGAATATATCCTTGTGAAAATATCATGATAAAGTATTATCATGATCAACAATAGTAGTTTTAACAAGGCTTTCTCCCGTCCTTCTTTGTGATGATGGAGGACACGGTGAACACAACCATGTTGGAGGCTAATTAGATAAGTGCTCATGCTTCCTACAAGATTCCTAATGCGGGCGAGGGATAGGCACTTCTTCCCAGGTGAGCTAAACTCCGCGTCACAGACCATGTAACTTTACAAACCTGGGCCTCCTTTCACAAAGAACTAAGGTGATCGTAAGTCACTAAGGTAACCTTGCAATGTTAAAGAAAGGGAGTTAAGGTTAACCTAAGTAAAGGTAGCTTCGTGAAAGGAGACCCAGGACACCAGATACCAACGCATGGCTCCCCAGGGCTATGACCCCCCCACACAGCCACCAACTTCAAGGCATCGTCGCACATGTTGCCGTTGAAGCGTTAACAGCCAGTACATGTCCAAAACAACTGTTTCAAAGTGGACTTACTCATGACTACTTCTTTGTTAGATAATGTTCATATTTAGATAACTGACATTATTGAAAGATAGTGATTAATACTATTTGACAATCAGATGGAAATATAGAAACTGATACAAATATCGTTAATATTTTGAACTGAAATCAGAAACGAATCCTTTCAAGTGATGCCATCAACTGTAGTGACGCTATTGTCTGAAATGTTTTGAAAGTGTAAGTAACAGTAAACACTCTTGGCCCCATACTCGGTATAACATACTTCATAACCTTCAGGTAAATTGCCTATTTGCACGTGTAGTTTCCACGTGTTTGTTTCTCTCTTCCGGGTATTCGGTTCCACTCCATTATAGAGTTTCTGGCGGCGCTGTAAAGTGGTTGTCAACAAGTTCTAATGGTATCAAATATTTGGACACATAAGCTCCTAAATATTGTTCATGACTTCAAAAGGTGAAAATATTTATCAATACAGTAAATATAAAATTTAATAAATTACAGCAATGCATTACTCTCCTTTAACTTCCCGGCATAAATAATATTGTTAAAAATATCTACGAATTCTTCCTACATAAAAATCATTTTACATCGACCTCGACAAGCTCAGTTAAACTGTTGCTGGAGAAAAAATATGCATTATTTGATAGGCATTCTAGAAGTTGGTGAGTCAAAAATGACAGCTTCTTGTTTATAGCATAGAGCTATGCTCTGTAAAGTTGTATGCTTCATTTTTAAAAAAAACAAATATGCAGATATTGTGCAAGATCACAAAACATTTTGATGTAAATAAATAAAAATAAATAAGAATAATTCGATTAGATGTGTCTTGTTGAATTGATCAATGAAAAGAGAGTGTATCTCCTTACTCTTGCCTGCATGTGGCCGCGTTTTAACATGAACATACCCGTGCCTGGATGGACTAACTGTGAATGCTAAACAAACATCGACTTCTCCGGTTCCATACTCATCCACGTGTACAGTACACGTAATGTCGGACAGTCAGTAATCGAGTCTGGACCAGACCGACCGGTGATTGATATCACGAGCAAGGTCTTACACCGTGTGTGCTAACACGCAGTCCACCAAGTCCCAGTCCGACCAACAGTTACGTAAAGGCGTCTCTCGGGACAAGCCAAGGTAGCTGGGCATCATCAGGACTAGTCTATCCGTTTATGAACAGTGAAATATTTGTTTATGAAATACGTTATGTCATTTTATGCCTAGTTCGTACGTTTTAAAGACGAATATCTAGAAAGGATTTATCTTGACATGGGATAAGTACACATCAACCTGAGCTAGTTATATTTCTCAGATTAATAAAATCCTCGGGTTGTTCACATATATAAAGAGTGTCCCGGTGCATGTATTTCATAGCTTGAGTCATCAAAGGGCGATCTCACAAGTATCTTCGTGCACACTGTTATCATCTTGGCACGTCAGGTGCCGGCATTACTTGATGTCTGGCCATGTTATAATTCGTGTGATCCTGGTGTCTAATGCCTAAAAAGGGTCGTAGGTGGTCCGATATCGGATTCTTACTAACCGTTTCTCTCTCTTAAAAGCATATATTTGCTATAACCTATGTTTATCTAATCGCTGTTGAACGGTATATAATTGCATTAAACCACCTGGTGATATATGAGATACACCTGTTTCATGGTGTACTACAGCTATCAACTTATACAGAAGCAAACCAACACCATCCAATAACCACTCGCTGATGCAATCCGATCGTGTCAGGACGTGATGTATTACATTTTGGCCATGATTGTTTCTAACACTAATTATTGTTTTGGTAAGCATAAGGTATGTTAAGAAGCGATTAATTTCATAATGTTTATTTTCTTTTTGTAATGTATATCAAATGAGAAATGTTACACACTGTTACGAGTAACGGGGAAGCTGTGAATAGGATATGAATAGGTATATGGTTATTGAGATCGCTTGTCTCAGGAAGTTTGTTATTGTTTATTCTACAAACACAATTATAAAGCTTAGTGTGAATAATTTACACAAATATGCACTCACAACCAATACATGCGCACACACTAACGCCCTAACATCCACACTCTCATACTAAACACATTCACAACCAAAACATTCACACAACCAACACTCAAAACACTCAACGCACTAACTAACACACACAATCAAAACATTCACACAACCAACACTCAAAACACCCAACGCATAAACTAACACACACAATGAAAACATTCACACAACCAACACTCAAAACACTCAACGCATAAACTAACACACACAATCAAAACATTCACACAACCAACACTCAAAACACTCAACGCATAAACTAACACACACAATCAAAACATTCACACAACCAACACTCAAAACACTCAACGCATAAACTAACACACACAATGAAAACATTCACACAACCAACACTCAAAACACTCAACGCATAAACTAACACACACAATGAAAACATTCACACAACCAACACTCAAAACACTCAACGCATAAACTAACACACACAATCAAAACATTCACACAACCAACACTCAACGCATAAACTAACACACACAATCAAAACATTCACACAACCAACACTCAAAACACTCAACGCATAAACTAACACACACAATGAAAACATTCACACAACAAACACTCAAAACACTCTAACGCATAAACAAACACACACAATGAAAACATTCACACAACAAACACTCAAAACACTCAACGCATAAACAAACACACACACAATGAAAACATTCACACAACAAACACTCAAAACACTCAACGCATAAACAAACACACACAATGAAAACATTCACACAACCAACACTCAAAACACTCAACGCATAAACTAACACACACAATCAAAACATTCACACAAACAAACACTCAAAACACTCAACGCATAAACTAACACACACAATCAAAACATTCACACAACAAACACTCAAAACACTCAACGCATAAACAAACACACACAATGAAAAACATCATTCACAACAAACAAAACACTCAACGCATAAAACAAACACACACACAATGAAAACATTCACACAACAAACACTCAAAACACTCAACGCATAAACAAACACACACAATGAAAACATTCACACAACAAACACTCAAAACACTCAACGCATAAACAAACACACACAATGAAAACACTTCACACAACAAACACTCAAAAACACTCAACGCATAAACAAACACACACAATGAAAAACATTCACACAACAAACACTCAAAACACTCAACGCATAAACAAACACACACAATCAAAACATTCACACAACCAACACTCAAAACACCCAACGCATAAACAAACACACACAATGAAAACATTCACACAACAAACACTCAAAACACTCAACGCATAAACAAACACACACAATGAAAACATTCACACAACAAACACTCAAAACACTCAACGCATAAACAAACACACACAATGTCAAAACATTCACACAACAAACACTCAAAACACACTCAACGCATAAACAAACACACACAATGAAAACATTCACACAACAAACACTCAAAACACTCAACGCATAAACAAACACACACACAATCAAAAACATTCACACAAAACAACACTCAAAACACTCAACGCATAAACAAACACACACAATCAAAAACATTCACACAACAAACACTCAAAACACTCAACGCATAAACAAACACACACAATGAAAACATTCACACAACAAACACTCAAAACACTCAACGCATAAACAAACACACACACAATGAAAACATTCACACAACAAACACTCAAAACACTCAACGCATAAACAAACACACACAATCAAAAACATTCACACAAACAAACACTCAAAACACTCAACGCATAAACAAACACACACAATCAAAACATTCACACAACAAACACTCAAAACACTCAACGCATAAACAAACACACACAATGAAAACATTCACACAACAAACACTCAAAACATCAACGCATAAACAAACACACACAATGAAAACATTCACACAACAAACACTCAAAACACTCAACGCATAAACAAACACACACAATGAAAACATTCACACAACAAACACTCAAAACACTCAACGCATAAACAAACACACACAATGAAAAACACTCACAAAAAACAAACAATGAAACTCAACGCATAAACAAACACACACAATGAAAAACACATTCACACAACAAACACTCAAAACACTCAACGCATAAACAAACACACACAATCAAAACATTCACACAACCAACACTCAAAACACCCAACGCATAAACTAACACACACAATGAAAACATTCACACAACCAACACTCAAAACACTCAACGCATAAACTAACACACACAATGAAAACATTCACACAACAAACACTCAAAACACTCAACGCATAAACAAACACACACAATGAAAACATTCACACAACAAACACTCAAAACACTCCAACGCATAAACAAACACACACAATGAAAACATTCACACAACAAACACTCAAAACACTCAACGCATAAACAAACACACACAATGAAAACATTCACACAACAAACACTCAAAACACTCAACGCATAAACAAACACACACAATGAAAACATTCACACAACCAATATTCAAAACACTCTAACGCATAAACAAACACACACAATGAAAACATTCACACAACAAACACTCAAAACACTCAACGCATAAACTAACACACACAATGAAAACATTCACACAACCAACACTCAAAACACTCAACGCATAAACTAACACACACAATGAAAACATTCACACAACCAACACTCAAAACACTCAACGCATAAACTAACACACACAATCAAAACATTCACACAACCAACACTCAAAACACTCAACGCATAAACTAACACACACAATCAAAACATTCACACAACCAACACTCAAAACACTCAACGCATAAACTAACACACACAATCAAAACATTCACACAACCAACACTCAACGCATAAACTAACACACACAATGAAAACATTCATTCACACAACAAACACACTCAACGCATAAACAAACACACACAATGAAAAAACATTCACACAACCAACACTCAAAACACTCAACGCATAAACTAACACACACAATCAAAACATTCACACAACCAACACTCAAAACACTCAACGCATAAACTAACACACACAATCAAAACATTCACACAACCAACACTCAAAACACTCAACGCATAAACTAACACACACAATCAAAACATTCACACAACCAACACTCAAAACACTCAACGCATAAACTAACACACACAATCAAAACATTCACACAACCAACACTCAAAACACTCAACGCATAAACTAACACACACAATCAAAACATTCACACAACCAACACTCAAAACACTCAACGCATAAACTAACACACACAATCAAAACATTCACACAACCAACACTCAACGCATAAACTAACACACACAATCAAAACATTCACACAACCAACACTCAAAACACTCAACGCATAAACTAACACACACAATCAAAACATTCACACAACCAACACTCAAAACACTCAACGCATAAACTAACACACACAATCAAAACATTCACACAACCAACACTCAAAACACTCAACGCATAAACTAACACACACAATAAAACACACTCACACAACAAACACTCAAAACACTCAACGCATAAACAAACACACACAATCAAAACATTCACACAACAAACACTCAAAACACTCAACGCATAAACAAACACACGCAATGAAAAACATTCACACAACAAAC
The DNA here is from genome assembly GCF_003918875.1 of Haliotis rubra. Taxonomy (NCBI): domain Eukaryota; kingdom Metazoa; phylum Mollusca; class Gastropoda; order Lepetellida; family Haliotidae; genus Haliotis; species Haliotis rubra. Next base: position 634,082 of record NW_025765603.1, on the reverse strand, counting down.
ACTCAAAACATTCAACGCATAAACAAACACACACAATGAAAACATTCACACAACAAACACTCAAAACACTCAACGCATAAACAAACACACACAATGAAAACATTCACACAACAAACACTCAAAACATCAACGCATAAACAAACACACACAATGAAAATTCATTCACACAAAACAAACAATCAAAACACTCAACGCATAAACTAACACACACAATGAAAACATTCACACAACCAACACTCAAAACACTCAACGCATAAACTAACACACACAATGAAAACATTCACACAACCAACACTCAAAACACTCAACGCATAAACTAACACACACAATCAAAACATTCACACAACCAACACTCAAAACACTCAACGCATAAACTAACACACACAATCAAAACATTCACACAACCAACACTCAAAACACTCAACGCATAAACTAACATACACAACTGACACATTCACACAATCACCAACTACAAACTAACACACACACCTGATACATTCACACAACCACCAACTAGAAACTAACACACAACAAACGACATATTCACACAACCACCAATAAGAAACTAACACTGACGACCGACACATTCACACAACCACAAACTAGAAACTAACACACACAAGCAAAATATTCACAGAAACACCAACTAGAAACTAACATACACAACCGACACATTCACACAACCACCAACTAGAAACTAACACACACAAACGACACATTCACACAACCACTTACTAGAAACTAACGCACACAAGCAAAATATTTACACAACCACAAACTAACACATTAACTGACACATTCACACAACCACCAACTAGAAACTAACACACACAACTGACACATTCACACAACCACCAACTAGAAACTAACACACAACCGACACATTCACACACAACCACAAACTAGAAACTAACACATTAACTCGACACATTCACACAACCACCAACTAGAAACTAACACACAACTGACACATTCATTCACACAACCACCAACTAGAAACTAACACACAACTGACACATTCACACAACCACCAACTAGAAACTAACACACAACCGACATATTCACAAAACCACCAACTAGAAACTAACACACAAACCAAACTAACGCACGACACATTCACAAAACCACCAACTAGAAACTAACACACACAACCGACACATTCACACAACCACAAACTAGAAACTAACACACACAAGCAAAATATTCACAGAAACACCAACTAGAAACTAAAACACACAACCGACACATTCACACAACCACAAACTAGAAACTAACACACACAAGCAAAATATTCACACAACCACTAACTAGAAACTAACACACAACCGACACATTCACACAACCACAAACTAGAAACTAACACACACAAAGCAAAATATTCACAGAAACACCAACTAGAAACTAACATACACAACCGACACATTCACACAACCACCAACTAGAAACTAACACACACAAACGACACATTCACACAACCACTTACTAGAAACTAACGCACACAAGCAAAATATTTACACAACCACAAACTAGAAACTAACACATTAACTGACACATTCACACAAACCACCAACTAGAAACTAACACACAACCGACACATTCACACACAACCACCAACTAGAAACTAACACACAAACCGACATATTCACACAACCACCAACTAGAAACTAACACACAACAACCGACACATTCACAAAACCACTTTACTAGAACTAACACAACACACAACTGACACATTCACACAACCACCAACTAGAAACTAACACAAACCGACACATTCACAAAACCACCAACTAGAAACTAACACACACAACCACACACATTCACACAACCACCAACTAGAGACTTACATTACACAACCGACACATTCACACAACCACCAACTAGAGACTTACACACAAACGACACATTCACACAACCACCAACTAGAAACTAACACACACAACCGACACATTCACACAACCACCAACTAGAGACTTACACACAACCGACACATTCACACAACCACCAACTAGAGACTTACACACAACCGACACATTCACACAACCACCAACTAGAGACTTCTAACACACAAACGACACATTCACACAACCACCAACTAGAAACTAACACACAGAGATACATCCACAATCAGCAAACACAATCATCGTACATATCAGTCAACACAAATACATACCCACAACCAATACATACACTAACCTATACATACACACACAATATTTACACATCCACACATCCAACACACACATAACCAACACATGAACATTCGCCAGCACATGCAGGAACACACACAAATGAACACATAACCAACACACACACACACACGCACGCACGTACAGACACACACACACACACACACGATCCGTGAGGAATCGGGTTGGAATTGATCTTCAGTAACCCATGCTTGTCGTCCGAACCGACTAACGGGATAGGGTTGTCAGGCTCGCTGACTTGGATGACACATGTCATCGTATCCCAATTGCATAGATTGATGCTCATGCTGTTGATCACTGGATTGTCTGGTCCAGACTCGATTGTTTACAGACCGCCGCCATATAGATGGAATATTGCTGAGTGAGGCGTAAAACTAAATTCACTCACTCATTCATATATACACACACTACTACTCCGGCAACTGTCACACACACTAACAGACACACGCACAAGCACACGCACACGCACACGCACTAACAACATACTCGCACAACCCATGCACATCACTTAGGTCGTCCTATGGATGTTTACAATCACCAAACATCCTAACAGTGACCATATACAAATAGCAGTCAATATGTTTCTAATTACCGTTTTGTTATTCAACACAAAACGATGTTTGTGAAACGCAGTTTTATCCATTACTGGTCATTAATTAGGGTTGCTTCATGAGAAAAAACATACTGTGTCCACAGTTTTGCTTTCTAACTGTTTGTTAATGACTTCAAGGTGGACACAAGGTCCATTCCTGTTGATTGATTAAAGTATGCACTTAACTAATGACGATTTCGAGTATTTAGACAGAACTCAGGAAGGTCAAAAACAAACTGAACATAATAATCTAGTATGGATATCGTGGGTAGTGGGTAGATTGGACTGTTTACCAGTCGCTACAGTAAACAACGTTAATCGAGGAATGGAGCACCAAAATACATAGATCTCAGTGCCCCGTTCTGTTATCTTGAAGACCTGACGGAGGATGTTCAACTAACTGCCAAGGTTGGCAACATGCATACGTGGTGTGTCATGTCTCCCATGAGACGCTATCAGTCTGGGGTGCAACTTTCAAAAACCTTCTGGCAATTCTTTATTGCAAAATTGACATGCCTAATTGAAAGTAATACCAAAACCACAAATCTTGGACACAGCGAACTTTTTTCACCATTTACGGTAAATATTAAACATGTCTAAGAATACAGCGAGCTCGTTTCGAGACCTCTCAACATTTACTTACTTTCCTGTCAAATTAAGAGCATGGACGTATTATAACTATTATCTGCTCTAAATGAGGTCACTTTTCAAATGAATGACAGGAAATGAGGTCCATTAAGGGAAATTAACAAATTACTGCAACATGACAACAAGCGGAACTTCAAGGTCATCGTTGAATACGACACCGATTTAATCTACTACCACGTCCTTTGGTGTCTGGTTAATTTGGCGAGAGCGTTGGTCACATGTGATTAATTATCAACATCATCGGGACCAGGTCACATAGCAAGCCAAAGCGTGCAAACTTCACTGGCAGGATAGTTGTTGTCAGGCTACCCAGGCGTTTGTTTTTGTTGGTCATCTGATGTGTAAATGATGTTGAGTCGTGTAGTCAGGTGGTGTGTATATGATGTTGAGTTTAGTAGTCAGCTGATGTGTAAATGATGTTGAGTCATGTAGTCAGCTGATGTGTAAATGATGTTGAGTCGTGTAGTCAGCTGATGTGTAAATGATGTTGAGTCATGTAGTCAGCTGATGTGTAAATGATGTTGAGTCATGTAGTCAGCTGATGTGTAAATGATGTTGAGTCATGTAGTCAGCTGATGTGTAAATGATGTTGAGTCATGTAGTCAGGTGATGTGTAAATGATGTTGAGTCATGTAGTCAGCTGATGTGTAAATGATGTTGAGTCATGTAGTCAGGTGATGTGATGTGTAAATGATGATGTTGAGTCATGTAGTCAGGTGATGTGTAAATGATGTTGAGTCAGTCAGGTGATGTGTAAATGATGTTGAGTCATGTAGTCAGCTGATGTGTAAATGATGTTGAGTCGTCAGGTGATGTGTAAATGATGTTGAGTCGTGTAGTCAGCTGATGTGTAAATGATGTTGAGTCATGTAGTCAGTGTTGAGTCAGTCAGCTGATGTGTAAATGATGATGAGTTGAGTCAGCTGCAGTCAGGTGATGTGTAAATGATGTTGAGTCATGTAGTCAGCTGATGTGTAAATGATGTTGAGTCAGTGTAGTCAGCTGTGTGATGTGTAAATGATGTTGAGTCATGTAGTCAGCTGATGTGTAAATGATGTTGAGTCATGTAGTCAGCTGATGTGTAAATGATGTTGAGTCATGTAGTCAGCTGATGTGTAAATGATGTTGAGTCATGTAGTCAGCTGATGTGTAAATGATGTTGAGTCATGTAGTCAGCTGATGTGTAAATGATGTTGAGTCATGTAGTCAGGTGATGTGTAAATGATGTTGAGTCATGTAGTCAGCTGATGTGTAAATGATGTTGAGTCATGTAGTCAGCTGATGTGTAAATGATGTTGAGTCGTGTAGTCAGCTGATGTGTAAAAATGATGTTGAGTCATGTAGTCAGCTGATGTGTAAATGATGTTGAGTCGATGTTGAGTCATGTAGTCAGCTGATGTGTAAATGATGTTGAGTCATGTAGTCAGCTGATGTGTAAATGATGTTGAGTCATGTAGTCAGCTGATGTGTAAATGATGTTGAGTCGTGTAGTCAGCTGATGTGTAAATGATGTTGAGTCATGTAGTCAGCTGATGTGTAAATGATGTTGAGTCGTGTAGTCAGCTGATGTGTAAATGATGTTGAGTCATGTAGTCAGCTGATGTGTAAATGATGTTGAGTCATGTAGTCAGCTGATGTGTCATGTTGATGTGATGTGTAAATGATGTTGAGTCGTGTAGTCAGCTGATGTGTAAATGATGTTGAGTCGTGATAGTAGTCAGCTGATGTGTAAATGATGTTGAGTCATGTAGTCAGCTGATGTGTAAATGATGTTGAGTCGTGTAGTCAGCTGATGTGTAAATGATGATGTTGTCATGTAGTCAGCTGATGTGTTGAGTCGATGAGTCGCTCAGCTGATGTGTAAAATGATGTTGAGTCGTGTAGTCAGCTGATGTGTAAATGATGTTGAGTCGTGTAGTCAGCTGATGTGTAAATGATGTTGAGTCGTGTAGTCAGCTGATGTGTAAATGATGTTGAGTCGTGTAGTCAGCTGATGTGTAAATGATGTTGAGTCGTGTAGTCAGCTGATGTGTAAATGATGTTGAGTCATGTAGTCAGCTGATGTGTAAATGATGTTGAGTCGTGTAGTCAGCTGATGTGTAAATGATGTTCGTGTAGTCAGTGATGTGTAAATGATGTCAGCTCATGTAGTCAGCTGATGTGTAAATGATGTTGAGTCATGTAGTCAGCTGATGTGTAAATGATGTTGAGTCGTGTAGTCAGCTGATGTGTAAATGATGTTGAGTCATGTAGTCAGCTGATGTGTAAATGATGTTGAGTCATGTAGTCAGCTGATGTGTAAATGATGTTGAGTCATGTAGTCAGCTGATGTGTAAATGATGTTGAGTCATGTAGTCAGCTGATGTGTAAATGATGTTGAGTCATGTAGTCAGCTGATGTGTAAATGATGTTGAGATGTTGAGTCATGTAGTCAGCTGATGTGTAAATGATGTTGAGTCATGTAGTCAGCTGATGTGTAAATGATGTTGAGTCATGTAGTCAGCTGATGTGTAAATGATGTTGAGTCATGTAGTCAGCTGATGTGTAAATGATGTTGAGTCGTGTAGTCAGCTGATGTGTAAATGATGTTGAGTCATGTAGTCAGCTGATGTGTAAATGATGTTGAGTCATGTAGTCAGCTGATGTGTAAATGATGTTGAGTCATGTAGTCAGCTGATGTGTAAATGATGTTGAGTCGTGTAGTCAGCTGATGTGTAAATGATGTTGAGTCATGATAGTGTTGAGTCATGTAGTGATGTGTAAATGATGTTGAGTCATGTAGTCAGCTGATGTGTAAATGATGTTGAGTCATGTAGTCAGCTGATGTGTAAATGATGTTGAGTCGTGTAGTCAGCTGATGTGTAAAAATGATGTTGAGTCATGTAGTCAGCTGATGTGTAAATGATGTTGTGTCAAGTAGTCAGGTGATGTGTAAATGATGTTGAGTCGTGTAGTCAGCTGATGTGTAAATGATGTTGAGTCGTGTAGTCAGCTGATGTGTAAATGATGTTGAGTCATGTAGTCAGCTGATGTGTAAATGATGTTGAGTCATGTAGTCAGCTGATGTGTAAATGATGTTGAGTCGTGTAGTCAGGTGATGTGTAAATGATGTTGAGTCATGTAGTCAGGTGATGTGTAAATGATGTTGAGTTGTGTAGTTAGCTGGTGTGTAAATGATGTTGAGTCATCCGTCAGTCTGATGTGTAAATGATGTTGAGTTGTCTAGTCAGCTGTTGAGAGTCAGTAAATGGTGTTCCCATGAGTTCTATTACAGACAGGGGTGGTGGGGTAGCCTAATGGTTAAAGCGTTGGCTCGTCACGCCGAAGACCCGGGTTCAGAATCCCCACATGGGTACAATGTGTGAAGCCCATTTCTGGTGTCCCCGCCGTGATGTTGCTGGAATATTGCTAAAAAGCGGCGTAAAACCAAACTCACTCACTCTATTTACAGGCGAACTATTCATGTTGTCGTTAGAGTGAGACGGGGATTTAGTTTGTTCTATTAGTGGAGAGAGATCTTGGGACTGTTTCATGATTTACCCACCCCAGTTTCTGTACAGTTATTTTACACCCTCATCCCTGAATAGATGTGATATTTGTTCATGTCCCATATAAATAATAATCAAATAATAATCAAATGTACACATAAATAAGCTTTTATATTGTAATGACTTCTACACACTAAATCTCACTCTCATCCAAACAATAAATAACCAGTCCCTTAGCTGATTTGTGTTTGATTACGGCCATGTATTTCAGATTTTTGTTCAGTTCCTTAGCTCAAGGAAGTTTTATTTACTTGATGTTTTGAAAGATTCCGTCACACATGTCTGGAGATGCGTGTATAAGAATCATGAAGAGGATACAATGTATCAATTTCTTCAAGTTGCTTCTACTCATGTTTTTATCTCCGTTTTCCTTGCGCGACCTATCCAATACAAATATCCCTTTGTTCGTAACATGAATGATGATGCATGCAACTATTGAACCCTTTAAATTGTAAATAATCTATTAAAGAACGGCTGTGGTTCCTTCATGCGTTCTCTCGCTGCTTTAAAGAGTACTAAAATGAAATTATTATTGATCAAGAAAATTGTTCACACGCAATACAAAGGTAAAATGCAAGAGGGTTTGCAGTGAGGCAAATGTGCCATTTGTCGAGATGTTTTAAATTTGAAACGTTTTCACCTTTGCACTTAAGATCGTCTTCAAAATTCCCATTTCCTCATACTCTTAATGGGGCGGTGGGGTAGTCCAGTGGTTAAAGCGTTCGCTCGTCACGCCGAAGACCTGGTTCGATTCCCCACATGGGTACAATGTGTGAAGCCCTTTTCTGGTGTGCATTTTCGCTCTGTAGTCATTTCGTCCTCTGAAATTTTCAGACAGGAGATTGATCTTTGGCAAGGACGCTTTTACCTACGAGGACAAAATAATTATATTCAAATATTTACCAATTAAAAAATAAGATCTAGGATGTTTAAGATGAGATTTAGTGTAAAGTGAATACAATTGATGTTTTCAAACAATGTAATACAGTTGTACTATTTTTGCAGGCTTAGAATCATCATGGCAATATAATTGTCATTTACGTTACTGCTTTTGTCCTCAACAGTCATATGGAAAATATTTGAATAGCAACGTTGGCAACCGATTTCTTTAGTGTCTGTTTTTGCTGACATACACAGTTGTCTCCTTACATCCACTATCCATTTGTCCATGCGTACACGGATCAGTTCTTTGTATTTAGTGAGCAGCTGGAACTCGAAGATACCATGTCAGATAAAAACGGACATTTTTTCCATCCGACTAAATTAACTCTTTCACCAAGGAATTCAGTTTCACTCCTACACTGGACTGTATATGTGTTGGTTAGGTTGGGTTTCGTCTTCTGATGGTTATTCTCGACAGAATCTAATTTAATACCTTCATTTTCTGCACAGTGTACATGTTGAAACACACTTTGAACACACTGCAGTTTATCTTCTGTTGTTGTTGAAAAGTATGTTTAACCATTGAGCCATGTCTGATAAGCTATAGACAACTTAAGCCATCTCTGAGCGAGGCCTAAGGCCTACGCTCTCGCATAGGAAAAAGTCATAACATAGATTACATGTGCATGTAGTATAAACGGAAGCAGTGTCAATATCGATCATATTTATGTCAGTCAGCGCTTAGGTTCGTCAACGGAATTGTAACAACCTAAGACACTGTTATCGTTCATTATTTATTATTCACTTGGGACTCTAAAGGTGTGTTGTTTTCCTCATGGGCAATGGAAATATTGATTAATCATTAAAGATTTAAGACTATTTAAGGTTAAGGCTCTGGCAAAAGCTACCCTCCAACAATTGAAACTTCTGTGCGTTTAATTACTTGTAACAACATAAATTATCTAAAACCATTAACTACATTCCTCTCCACTGTATTAAAACTAAGAAGTAAACCCACCACTACAACTAATTGACCCTGTATTTCAATCGTTATCCTATATCCAGCATGTATGTATTCTTTATATTTGCACTATGTTGTATTATGGGCCAATGGCCTACATTACTGAAATAAAATGTCTGTCTGTCTGTCTGGCAAAAGCTACCTGTATGAGTATATAAGCACTTCAATTTGAAGAGATCCATAGAGCGAGTCTTTCCACGTTGTTTTGTGGTAAACGCTTAAGGATGAAGGTGAGATGATTTCACACGCGGGCGTTGAGCTATGTTGATGCAAAATGCTTCCCAAAGTGCCACACTTCTTTCAGGATATTATCATATGGACCTGCATGAAGCAATGTACTTTGGAAACGGAGGTTACGAGAGATTCTTTTTACGTCACTTTGTAATCACTTACGTAATAAGGTTTCAATGGATGGTGGGACAAAAAGCAATGCGATGACTGATGACGTCACCGGTACCATATCAGCTCACACTTGAATTCACCTATAATATATTGAACCCATCCATTCATTGATTACACAATGCCATTTTAGAAAGTGGTCAAATGTAACATATATTATATTTGGGATTACTCTTTCTTTGTAAAGTACAAATTCTAGTACTTTTGGGGGGTTAAGTCCCCATCCGGGATTCGAACCCGCACCATCCATTCAACATGAATTTGTCTTACTCAGGCTCTGACATTTTGTAATTGTGAGGGCCATTCGCATCTATCGTACACTGTTTTGACTATTTTCTACGTATACAGTCAGACCTCGTTAATACGAACACTTTGGGTTTTTTAAAAAAAACGTTCGGATAGTGAAAAGTTCGTACTGCTGAAACCACAGTATATGCACCGAGTTACTTCCCCTTGATACAACTACAACTTAAATAAAATTATTTTTGAATGAAAATGCTAGCTTACATTTATAACGTCCAGATAAACCACGAAAGAAGCAAAAACTATGGCGATTTTTTTCCATTTGTGACATGTCATAACATGCCCGTGCATTTTTCGTTTATATTTTCATTTTTACGTGATCAGAAAATTATTATAAAAAGATTTCTTAAATAATATGTATGGTTGCCTATTTCCCGATATCAGTGGCTTTCCGCTCGGTAACATGACACAACAACGGAAAATACCTCCGTTTTCGAAGCTTCGTATGAAAAACATGGGAGGCGAATCGTTTGATGTCGGGTATCGTTCGAAAGCTCTGAACATCAACAACATAACTGTACCCTTGCCGAGAGTATTTTCACAGTTGTAAGAAGCGATTTTATTGGATAAAGATTGGTTTCTAATGACGCTTTTTCGCCACAGTCTGCTATAAGGGTCGTGATTGGTATATACTTTTCCAGGTTTGGTGATTTTACGCTCGTGCAGTTATTACACTCGCGTAACCCACGGGTATGGACATTGAGTTATCGTTCTTGTTTCATTTACCCAGAAGTCCCGATTACATATGTCTGCGCCCATGGAAGAAATGCTTCTTTTATGCGCTATCTGAGTATAACCAGTCTCAGTTATGTAAAAAGAAGTAAACGAACGTCACCAGTACTTTAGCAAATATGGCATCTTTATGGAGACAGTTCTCTAAGCTTAGCTCAGTCGCGAACGTTTATGCGAAGGCATGTCTTCAGCAGAGCAAGGTGTTGGCAAACCGGCCAATATTTGGATCTTTTGAACTACATCGGGTCATGGCTGTTTCATCTGCTGTTAGTCAGTCCAAATGTGCGTCATCCAGCTCTCGTCAGACTACAGAGTACACCCCACCGTCGCCGTACAGAAACCCGGGACCGAGAAGATACGGATATGTTCCCAAAATGTTTGCAGGAGGTGAGATTTCATTTGGCTTAATCATGTTAATCTGGGTCTGTATTAGAATTGATCTTCAGTAAGTTTAACCCTTGCTTTTCGTAAGAGGCGACTAACGGGATCGGGTGGTCAGGCTCACTGGCTTGGTTGACACATGTCATCGGGTCCCAATTGCGCAGATCGATGCTCATGCTGTTGATCACTGGATTGTCTGATCCAGACGGTGTAAAACTAAACTCCACTCCACTTACTCACTCACTTTTGCGCGCTCCCGGTATCAGGGGTTTTCGACGATGTAAGACAAAAATGTAATTGCATTTATACTTTTATTTTACTAACCTTGAGTGATGAAGGATAAATTCATCTATTTCACACAAAAATATCAAGTGTTTCATACGACAAAGATTGCATTGATGACATCGTATCGGCGAAACTGTTGCCACTTTCCACATTTGGGGATTTTGTACGGGTTTTCGACGATGAGCCATACTTTTCGCTCAGCACTGCGAGGGAGTATTGTGATCACAAGGCTTCCTATTTATATATTGCCTGTCACAAGCAGATGACTGATCTTATTGAATTTTCGCTTGCTATTTTTTTGTTATAAAGGCAACTGATTTTGCATCTGAAGTGGTATTCTCGGGTAAATAATATTGATGTTTGTTTGCTTTTATGTAACTTATCTTCCGGATTTCCATTGTCATTAAAACTTCTCATGACATCTGCCCTACCGATGAAACTGCTTGTGCACTCCGATTGCGCAAGTACTCCCAAGTTACAGCGCAAGCAGTGCAATAGTCGAAATCACCAGAATGTCGAACTCAGTTCGCTTAGTGATATGTTAAATGTTTACCTTGGCACTGAATTCCTCAAAATGCATCATTTTGTGCTCCGTAAATAATCCCTCGGGAACAGCATTAGACTGACATTTAGTTCCAGAAATAAACATAACTGTTTTAATAATACATGTGTGTATATCTGCAAGAGACAAAAAAGAAATCCTGGAGCTGAGATGAATTCTGTGTTTCAGGGCAATCGTTCTAAACAACCTGGACTAATCTTTTTATTTTCTCTTGGGTCTCAGAGATAGACTAAAACTGGATCCGTGTAGCTGTATTCAGCAACGATCATGATAATAATATCCAATTTGCACAAGAAGTGTTATTCTGATGTTCAGTATGGCTACCTTGGGAGCCATATTGTTAAAGCAAGATATTGGCATTGTCTCGATATCCAGGTGAGCTACAGTGCCCTGACACTACTCTTACATACATACAAAGACACTCTTATGTATATGCATATAAACAAATAAAATCATGGTGGTATATAATTGTCCATGAGATATATTCCGAATGTAATCATGGTAATATTAATAGGTGGATATGAACACCCTCATTCAATAAACACTCCCAAAGGAAGTTTATTCTGAATCATTGAATCAGTTCTGTTATGTCAGTCATCTTATTTCTGAGTACCGGTCATTAACATATATATTTTTTTTGTTACAGGCGTACTGCCACGGTATGGAAGGAGACCTCTGCCAATACCAACATACAAACAACCTGACAATTGGAGTAAGAAGAAAGCATTGTTTGGACAAAATGACTACATTGGTGAGACTGATAGAGAACTTTATCCAAGCACATGTACCACTGGACATCACAGATCAACAAAAGTAGATGATAGGAGCAGAGTTCAAACATTGAAATTTTCATGATTTTGGATGCTGAGATGATGAAGTGTCGCCAACAAGCAAAACAATATCTAATTGCACTTCTTCAATTCAGACGAAACATTTGCAGCAAAGATATTTTCTTTAGTATATTTGTACGAATTCACAACTTGAATATAGTATTTACCACTGTTTACATGTGTATATTTACAAATGAAACTGCTATCACCCCTAAGTTTATAATAGAATTCTAAATCTGCAGTCTTAGTGTTTTGGGCTGCCAATTAGTTATCCAGTTCAATGGCAGGACTACTCACATAATTCTCCGGACACATTTCAGGCCAGGGCTTCCAACTAATTTGGTGATGCGTAAATTTATGATTTACAGTATTCATTATGTAACATCCTTATTAAGGGTTGGTGTATCAGGTTGAGTGTGCAGGCGGTTTTTCCAATATCCTTATAAAATAATGATATGAATGCGAAATGAAGCAAGAGATTTGTGCAGTTTGTGTCTATATTTAATTACGATGGATGTGAAAATGATGTTTTTTAAACTTCATTAGACTGTCAAGGAATGGAAAGCACACAATAATTTTGGCCGTTTCCTATGATTCTGCTTCCAGATATTCTTGGGAGTGGGAATGTTCACCCTGTGGATCTGATGCGAGGTCCTGAATGGCTTATTGGCTTCAATGGCAATGAACTTCAGCGACTGCTGCGGCGGATGCGTTTCCAAGGCAACAAGCTGAAGACATTATACCCTACCAAGTACTTTCAGACACGGAAGAGAATCAACTTCCTCTATAAAAAGTATAACAATCATCGAATCTCAAAAAATAGATAATCCAATTATTCATTAGAAATCTTGTATGCTGTTTTTGAAATCGGACTTAAGTGAAGCTTTGTGACCATCCTTACCAATTCTTACATTGTTAAATAAGAAAACAATTAGGTATGGTTGATCTCTGTCATGTGTTCATTAGTTCCACAGAATGAAAAGCATGAGGGAATAGTTGTATACTTTCATAGATGTTACATTTAGCGTCCAAGGTGTTGATTAGTTGGATATGTATGAGGGCTACAACCAATCCACTATGAGCAGAATATGATACATATCACAAATATTGGGCGGTGGGGTAGCCTAGTGGTTAAAGCGTTGGCTCGTCACGCCGAAGACCCGGGTTCGAATCCCCACATGGGTACAATGTGTGAAGCCCATTTCTGGTGTCCCCCGCCGTGATGTTGCTGGAATATTGCTAAAAGCGGCGTAAAACCATACTCGGTCAGTCAGTCAGTATCACAAATATTGGTGAGTGAATATGAAAACTAGGTAAAAATACAATTACAAGTCAGTAGTTGATTATTCTTCATGTTCAGTAAAAAAAATAATTATTTTTTTTATTTTGACCATGTTGACACTTTTAATTTATTATGACAATGTCCATGGACATTTCTGTCAAATTATCAATGATTGTACATTAAAAAAGATATTTAAAAAAGAATTATTGATAATTATGCTGCATGGCTTGGATATATTCTGCATATCTTGCTTTGTTAATGACACTGAAAACTTGATTCTAGTGATTTCAAATACAATGATTGTGAATAATTGAATTCATGAAGGGATATGGATCAATTCACCAAATTGTAACAGCCCTAATATGAAGACTGGTGTTCTCAGCCTGTGCTAGTCAATTTCTTCAAGCTGTACATATGCCAACATGTAAATTTCAGGTATTGTAAGAAGTGAAGATGTAATTCTGGTAAACGTGAACAAAGTGTGTGAAGTGTTGACTGAGAAGTGTGAATAAAGAAATTCAAAACAATCTGGTTACTTTGGTCTTTTGGAGTGGAAGGTTGGTGCTCATGCTTTGTGTCCTCTCCTTCCCTCACATCCATACACAGATGAGGTGGTGGGATAACCTAGTGGTTAAAGCGTCCGCTCATCATGCCGAAGACGCGAGTTCGATTCCCCACATTGGTACAATGTATGAAGCCCATTTCTGGTGTCCCCTGCCGTGATATTGCTGGAATATTGCTAAAAGCAGCTTAAAACCATACGTACTCACTCCATACACAGATACATGCGAGTTTGTGCGTATATATTGTACAGTTATCTTGAGAGTTAAACAACTGTTGGAAAATCCAGGTGGAATATTTTGATTGTCACCCCAGGTGCTAATGTAACGAACTGATGGCTTCCTTGCCATCTTACTGGTGGGTAGGCAGGCCATTGTGTTGAGGAATGGGTACAGTGTCGATGATTGGTCTATGATGTGTAGACAAAAATGGTCTCCAGGACCAATATGTCATAAAAAGAATACTGAATCGGACCAAATTTGATAAAATGTCTGCTATCACTGACAGACTGACTGAGTTTAGTTTTATGCTGCTTTTAGCAATATTCCAGCAATATCACAGCGGGGGACACCAGAAATGGGCCTCACACATTGTGCCCATGTGGGGAATTGAACCCGGGTCTTCGGCGTGACGAGCCAACGCTTTAACCACTAGGCTACCCCACCGCCCCTGTTTTCTATCAAACAAAATAGAATTCAGTGTATTTCACTGGTCCACAAAGACAGCTGAGGGATCTTAGGCATGTACTTGTGTGAAATATCAAACCTAGGACTTCAGGCCAAAATGTCACTCACATCATGTGACATGGAATCCATTAACCACATGCTGACCCAAGATGTCCATCACTGATGACATCCTCACCATCACTCACAAACAACTAAAACATGTACAATTTTAACTGCAAACAGTTTATTACAAATAAAAAGATATCATAAATCGGAAATAATTTCAAAAGTAAACAACAGCTTATACCATGATACCGTAACAGACGTACATTGAAAGAGAATGCCAATGTATCAGTGACATAAGGAGCCTCACATGGTGTTGTCAATGAGAAGTGTGGAAGTAAATTTAATGATTTCACTTGCTTCGCGTTAATTCAACAAATTGTCTTAATGTTAGAATAAACACAACTGTATTGAAAAAATAATTAATAACTTATTAGACCATGATGAATGAAACAGCTCATATGACTCTGGCATGGAGCTTTGATAAAGATGAAAGGAGCTTAAAAATTGTTCGTAAAATTCAATTTTGTAATATATCTAAAGGACATTTCACAACATGTAAAACTACTATCAAAACTATGCAAAACACTCCTGAATAGCAATGGTGATTGAATTATACCAGGCAGAAGGATGTGCATAAATCGGGTTCAATATGGCTGTGCTGTGTTACCATGGCAACATTTTTAGGGAAAAAATATGGTTTTATCACAAGGGTTACAAGAATAGGAAGTGACCACTGATTTCGTCAAAATGACCTCGAACAAATACCTGATAACATATGGCTTCAGAGATCAATGCAATGGCAATGACATTTGACAATGACCTTGACATTACACTGACCCTTGACATTACAGTGATGTCATAACTCACATGGACCTATCACAAGTACAATGACCCTCCAGTTGATTTAACAGATATACATCAACTGTGAAACATGTTCAGTGTAACAAGGAATCAATGGTAGTTTCATCTTGAATGGATTGTGCTAGATTTGTTTCAAAGACAAACAGTGTGGCTATATTGCACAATAAAAATAGAATTGAAGAATTGACAAATATGTACAATGACAAGCGCTAGCACGGCTGCGGTGCCTGTGATCCCATGCAGTTCAACATTGGTGAGCATGTATTACAAAAATCTACAATGTCTGTAAGACACAAGCTTCACCACTGTCCAAATATAACTTGAAAATGCAAACCTATTTTGCAAAATCAAAATGCAGTAAAGCTCAATATTTCAATTCATTGACTTGCTTGTAATTTGTAATCATTTCATTTAAAACCAAACGCACACAAAAATAAATATCCCTCATTTACCTCCCAGTAGAAAACTTGAACAAAAATAGAAAAAAAACCTTAATTGGGTAGCACCATGCATAATCAAATGCTAAAAAGCATTAACCTGAAAACCCCCCAAACTAACTGATCACAGACGATTACTTGTATCTGTTGTAATTTGAATAGTATAACAGAGAAAGTATACTAACCGTATGTACCTCTAGTAATCACATAGTCAACAGGCACAAGCTGACACTGCAAATGAATGACTTGCTTACAATCAGCGCATGGCTACTAATAATTAGTAATGTAATCACATGTCATGGGATAAAGGGAAGCTATACCATACTGACAGTGCCTCTGAAGCCCTATTTACAGGATAAGTAAACAACAGTTACAGGCAAACAATATATAATGTCAAATACAACCATATACAATTTCTTGCAGCTAACAATCAACACTAAAATAGTTTTACATAACACAGTAACTTGGGGCAGTAGATACGCTGGATGGTTTGGACTTCTGGTACATTGGACAGGATTTCATGTATTATCAGTGATCGGTCCTGAACTCGATAGAGAGACAAGGATTCCTCCTTAAAAGTCATTACAAATGCAATTTTTTCATAAAGAAAAAAACAAGCTTTTACAAGAATCCGACACGTGTAATCCAATGAAAGTAGAGGGGTTAAATATATTGGTCAGTGAATACCTTTTCTATTGTGAATTGTATTTAATGCTGTTTCCTGCTATATATCACAGCATTGCAATCTGATGTTGGAGGAAAGCCTAAAGTGACACAGGTCTTTGATGTTTACCAATTCAGGGAAACCCACAAGCACAGGTATGGTGGCAAAAAACCTGGAAACATTATCAAGGTGAACATGGACTTGAACCAACAGGGGGAGGTTTGCCTAGGAGTAAACATTTTAGACAATCATTTATATCAGTTCACTGGACAATTTAAACATATTATGGATTGGTGAAGTGAACAATGGCTTAAAACCAGAGATTTCCATTCCGTTTAGATTGCCTGTTTTTCCTTAGGGTCATACCTTTTACAGATCTCAACAGTCGAAAGGGTACCTATCAAATTGCCCATTAATTATTAACAAAACTGATTTAGTTTCATGGAGGTTTCAACTGATTCTGTTGTTTACAGAATGACTGTATGTACAGATATAATATGCATAAACCTTTGTCAGTTTTCTAAGCCCAAGAGCACTTATTATGATGAATACAGTACTAGAAAATACCTGAGTATGTTTATCAATATAAAGTTTCATGTTGCTGAGAAACTATACAATCTTAATAATTTGTTGAAGTGTGCCCCAGATGTTTGAGATAACATGTGCTAGCTGGGTTTCCGAAGTTTAATTTTGATAAAAATTAATGACTCAAATACCACCAGTATGTGTATACCAAGACCATCCATATTATTCACAAGTAATTATATATCAGTAGGATACAGATAACTACAAATTATGAATTAAAGTATATTTGGTCAAAGATTACAAGTTTATAGAAATCATATACTAGATATACCACTGAATGTCAATGTTGTTTAGCGTACTGATGTAAAATGTTTGATAATTCTAAAGTATTTAAAGTCCTTGATCTGCACCATGAGACCACCAGATTCTACTTCGGTTAACTGAAAACTAAAAGCACAACTAGATCATAACATAAATACATATCACAGTAAACAATAGTGTCATCAATAAATAAAACATTTCACAAAGGCATCAATAGGGGTGCACAATGTTGAAAACAAAACCAAAAAACCCAAATGATACGAATAAACAATGTTGATTGACATGCATGCTCCAAACTTAGGACCCTGGGAAGAACTAAGTACAGTATGATCGCACAAACACCCTGCTGAGGCTCAGCGAGCAAGACAGAGCATCACTTCCTGCTTTGTGGTTGTCCAGAATGAGGCTACTGCAGGAAGTAGATGGCGCCTGTGAAAGTGTGTTGAGATGACAGTGGAAGCTGATGAGGCATTCATACAGGGACGTATCAAACTGACAAAATACTAAATACCATTGGTGAAGGACAAATGTCTGTTCCTTATCCTGTCACTACACACCTTCAACTATTTTGACTTCCTTTTTCAAACAATAATCATTTAACAAGCCAACACTCGAGAGGGAGCATTATCGGTACAGTAACGAGCTTCAGTGCTAGAAAGACATGTTAAACTGAAGGACAAGTGGCTATTTGTCCTGAACTTGCATGGAAAGTTAACAAGAGCACTAAAAGGGACACGATGTTGGAGCAATCTGCGTCAAAACCATTAATCTTGCATTATAATCGAAAGAAAGACCTTACCAACAATAAAGTAAATATGTCTTAAACTACCAAGGAGGAATGTCACGGGCATTTTGAACTTGTCTTAGAAGAAGAAACTTTTGTGTGTACAAGTGTTAAAATATTGTATTGGAATAGCTTGATAGATCTATGGTGATACCATTGACAAAATTCCACCATTCAGTATATTAAATAACGGACAAAAAATATGATCTTTTGAGGCCTAACCTACAGTATGAGTGCACACACAGGACCCAGTGTCAGTTAATCTGAAAACATGCTTTGAATAACAGCCTTACTATATTTGTTCAATTAAATCAAAGTAAAGATTCAATGTTCTCCATACATCACTAAACACAACAAGGGGGACTTGATTAACATTTAATTCAACATTCAAATGATGAAGATGGGAAAAAAAATTCTCCAAATATAAAAATCTAGATTTAAGAAAACAAGAAATTCTTTCCTCCATACAATGGCAATCTTTGAAGCTGAGCACTTATTCTTAATGCTGGTGACTCACCACAATGAACACTCATCTCACTGTCATAAGGCTCTTGTATTAGACATTCAGTAACAGGCAGACATAATTTCTACCAACAGAAAATGCTGCATAAACAAGTGTTCATTTGTTCATTGGTAAAAATAGCTTGAAAACTATTTCTCTCATAAAATGAATTCATGTCAAATGGGTATTGATTAGAATCAAACAAAAACTATGAATTCAATAATGACTGCATTTATGGTAATTTTATAAATGAAGGAAAACCTCGGCTCAAGCCTTCAGACTGGAGAGGTTTTTTTCAGGATTTTCATGTTGGGCGGTACTCACGCTGACTGATTCAACATGATACAGTACTTCCTCTCTGCCCAGTCTCTCAGTACTTCCTGTTGTCTCAGTCTAACTAAAGGCAGCTGATGAGCCCATGGGCAAAGAGCCAGACACTGTGCTTCTTTAATGAATTCATACGACTTAAACATTTAATCATTGTACAAAACAAATGCAATGGAAACTAATGGAAAATATAACTGAATTTCTAATCCAAATATTATGTTTGCTTTATAAAAAAGCTTTAAAAGCTCAGAAGTAACAGTTGGTATTTTCTTTACATAACATGATCAAGATATATTTTGTGGCCATATACTTTGTGTGGGCTTCTAATATCTGTGTGCAAAGTTGACTTAAAAATATAAATATTTCAACATGCATATTTCTTGCATTAACTAGAAAGCTGGATTAAATCTGAATAATTTCAAAGTCTGACAACAACTGGCTGTACAGTTTAGTCACAAACATAACGAGTCTGTTGCTAGGATATTAACAGTTAAGTAACATGCAGGAACATTCTTAATACCTAGGGACTGATGTCATCAACAAGTGGAGAAATGAAAGACCAGTTTAACAGCGTAAGTAGGACATGGGGAATTATCACAGAAATAGGAAACAGACAATGCTGACCAAGCAACATCGCAGTTCGTCGGTGAGCCATCAACAGCTGACTCAACGTGAGCGTGTTATCAGCTTTATGTTCAACCAAAATGTCTTCAGTTACAATCAGAGAACTGGTTTAGACCTTGGTTCGAACCAGAAAAAGTTCAAGTTTGAACAATGGCCACCGCCTCCTGTTTGTCTCAAGGTGTAACTCTTCTCGATTACCTCACAGCGAGGTGGGGGTTGATTATATCCACCAACAAATGTTAGAATGAACCATTATCAACCATTTGACCTTGACGTTTAACTTATGTTGGCTAGGAACACTGCTTCAGGTAATAACATAACATGAAACATTTCCAGATTATAACTAGTGGTTAGGAAAGTAATGTCGATAACCACAAAGATGACAAAGACTGACAAGTGTTGTGCAATAGATCATAAACCAAAGGATAAGGTAAAATCATGGCATTTTGGGCTCACAGGATCTACAAAATTTGAGAGATTAGCAAAGCATTTAGGAATCATTTTGAAACTTTTCACATCTCAGATGAATGAACAATAACCTTACTCATACATGTGTCAGATTTATAACTTGACTCCCTCAATGGGTAGAGAGAAGAATTATGAAAAGGAGATTAACTTAACAACATGTTATAGGTTTTTCCCATATTTGATCTTAAGCAAGTCACTGATAGTAGCTGACTTTCTTTGGAACTTGTACAGACAGCACAAACATGTGTCAAAAGAAATCATCTTGGGATATGGACTAGGTCATGGTTGTTTTGTCTTGAAGAAAAACTATTCAGCGACACTAAGCCATACTTACATTCTTGATCATATATGATCATCAGAACTACTAGTTTGAGTATTTAAAACATTTCTAGAACGGTACAATTTCCCTTTTCCTGTAAGCCGTAAGTAACGTGATTCTACATCATCCATCAGATCCAGGACTAAATAAGCACAACACAACACGAGATATGTCCTCGTATCTTGGATCTTGAGATTAATACAATGTCTAGCAGATACATCAAGAACCTTTTGAAACAATCTTCTGATCACAGACTAACATTCTCGTGGAAATGATTCAGATATATTCTGTTTTTACTGGAATTTCAGATACACCATCTGTATATATACGATTCAAATTCTCAGTTCACTGACATAGTTTCATGAAATATTTCTTTCCATCAATTCTGATGTACTGCTAATTATCAAATTATTCTGATGTAAGAAATAATACCATTTGAAACATACAACCTGGAAAATATATCTTTTATGGACAGGCGATAATTAATGTTTCTACATAACAATATTATGGTATATTTCCGGTATATACTTTCATTGTCATAAAGATACATGTCAACTTGTCAAACTGCTAAAATGGTCATGTACATGCATTAGACACATTAAGACCAAATCCACTGATTCTCTGCTGAGTGAAACCACTTGCTGTTGATAATGTTGATGAGCCAAGTATCAGAATCAATTGAGAACAGAGTAGTCAAGTGTTGAGCAGTGTCTGTGAAGTGCAGCTTAGAGAGACAATCAATGCAGGGGCAGAGAAGAGGGTGGGGCACCTTAGAGAAGCTGGGGCCACTATGAGGAGAATCCACTGCAGGATGGGCGTGTCCATACTCAATCCGCTGCACGTTTTCACCATGGGAAGAACTGAAGACATGTTCACATCAACGTGGGTTATGTCTTTCAACAAGACACTGGCTGACAAACATCAATGTAGATGGTGTGATCTGTCACCATAGCTGCCGAATTTCCCAAAGTTCTATTTTCTTACAATCTCCCGGTCAGGGCCCCAGCTCTAAGTAAGCCTAAGATCTCAGACTTTTCTGAGTAGCATTCGAACCTCCTATGTTACAGTATAGGAGGCACCTAATGCTTGAATCTTAGGCTTACTGAAACGAGGCCCAGGATGCCAGACTACATGAATCGTCTACAGTTGAATACAGACATGTGATTCTGAAACTCAGCAAATAATTTTATCGCTTTGTTTCTACTTCAATTTCTTAAAATACCATTGTGGAGAGCTTGATTGGACAGACATAACCTCCTAAATACGACTCCATACCAATCGAGAAACAAGCAACATTCATATCCGACAATGTGAGGCTAAATAATGACCATCTCCTTATTAGTGTATGAAAACTTAGTCGTCGTAATTTTTTTCATACAGACTGGTATATTATTTGTGATGATAAAGGAAAACATGTATTCGAGACAGTTGGCAGCTATTAGTGACTTATCATACCTTGAAAGCCCATAACGAGCCATTGACAAACTTGAAACAGCAAAGGGCTGAAATTGTGGGTACTTCACGGCAAGCCTATTTCCATAGCTTGTTCACAACGCAGTTTTTCAACGCACATACAAACAATACACACCATTTAATATCTCGTCCCAACCCAGATTGAAGAGGCATGTCAAATCACGACACAGCTCAACAACAGTTTGTTCTTTGACAACTCCTCTGGAGACCATTGCTACTTAAGCAGTTCTCTCCCTTTGAACACAGCATGAAATGGGGATTTTGGATAAGACAGAGGTATGTCCTCCCATGGATGCCACAAAGATGAACAGCCATGCCCAGGCACAGATCCAGCAGTGGGTGGGCGTGTCCGTCCGTTATGGTGATTCACTCATCCTCTTCCTCAGGGTAGGGGATTTCTGGCTCAGCATCGACTGGTGGGGTTCCGTCTCTGGATGTGCTGTTTTGCTCGGGGGGTGGGGAGCTGCAATAAAGGTGGAGAATCTGTGGTTAGTAAATGAACTCTGTATGGACTAGCTGAATCTGGAAGTGTCTTGGTTAAATAGGTTGCATTGCAAAATAAATACACTACAATTTATTAACAATAGATATTTATAAAAAGATGATAAAACAGAGAATTTGTTGATGCATCATATTTTTCAGATAAAATAGCTGGGATTTCTTGAGTTTTTCTCGTAAATTCATATCAAGTGACTGAGTAATTGTTGTCAGTTTCCAATTCAACAAATGTATGTTAAACTCCTCAGAGGACCAATTCAACAAAGTTATCTTAGTGCTAAAACAATCACAACTCCCATAGTGAGTGAGTGAGTGAGTGAGTTGGGTTTTACGCCACTTTAAGCAATATTCCAGCAATATCACAGCAGAGAACAACAGAAATGGGCTTCACACATTGTACCCACATGGGGAATCGAACCTGCATCTTCGGCATGACGAGCAAACACATTAACCACCAGGCTACACCAAAACACACACCCCCAACACCCATAAACTTACAACAGTCATACTGCTAAGATCACTGTGTGTTACAGGTACCCGGAGATCTTCAAGAGAGTAATAATAATCCTCCAAGTCAATTATACTAAACAGATTCCCACTTTCACTGTCTTATAACAAAGATGTGAACTGGCAACATTCACACAGTGGTGGGGTACAAAAATATTGTAAAGTTGATGTGATTAAGCAAAAGATTTTCCTATAAGCAACACAAAAGAGTAGACTGAATAAGCTCAAGGTGGTGCAGATAACATACATGTTACAGTGTTACACTTGTGAAAAAAAAATACATGATACAGGGTACATTAAGTAAAGTACCTGACTTTGCACACAAGGCTAATTCATAATAGTAATATCTGCCCTATGTCTTATGGTGAGTGAGTGAGTTTAGTTTTACGCCACACTCTGCAATATTCCAGCTATATGGGGGCGGTCTGTAAATAATCGAGTCTGGACAAGACAATCCAGTGATCTACAGCATGAGCATCGATCTACACAATTGGGAAACGATGACATGGTGTCAACCAAGTCAGCGACCACCCGATCCTGTTAGTCGCCTCTTACAACAAGCATGGGTTACTGAAGGTTCATTCTAACCGGGACCTTCACGGGTACCTATGTCTTATGGTAGTCTTATGGTCTTATGGCAGTCTTTGTGTTTGGTCAATGCTTTATTGAATGAGGCCATGAAAGTGATATTTGCTCATTATCGGACAGAAGACTTGGGAATGCAGTATGGTAAAGAGCTACCTCTAAACCAGCATTTAATCGAATAGATTCCTACATCTAACTTAATAACAACCATTTCCTGCGAATGTGCCTTTTGTCTGGCAGTAGACTTGGGGACTCTGTAAGGTTGGTTGGTTTCTTGTTTAATGCCGCAGTCAGCAATATTCAAGCAATATGGCGGGGGGATTCAGTAAGGTGAAGAGCTACCTGGTACCAGCATTAAACAGAAAAGATTCCTGCCTATGTATGGTAAACAGTTTGCATGAGTGAGTGAGTTAAGTTTTACGCCGCTTTTAGCATTATTCCAGCAATATCACCAGAAATGGGCTTCACACATTGTACCCATGTGGGGAATCGAACCCGGGTCTTCAGCGTGACGAGTGAACGCTTTAACCACAAGGCTACCCCGCCGCCCCAGTTTGCATGACATTGCTCTTTGGCATCTAATAGATGAAATACAATAACACGAATATGACACGGTAAATCACTTCAGGCTCAGTACGTAAGCATTATGAAGTCTACAAAATGTAAAAGAGAATTAATTTACTTGTCATAATTCTAAGCAAATTTATGAATTAAGTACTGTTATTAGTGGATTATTGACTTTCCACTTGGAAGATAGTTAAGTCAGAGTAGTATTTCGGATAATATGATGGTATACAGTATCCATTAACCATCCTTCATAGAGTTAGAGAGTGAGGTAGGTATCACACTATTTGTATCAATCTAGAATTAAATATCCACTGTTGAAAAAAGAATGGGGCTTCCAATATTGTACCCGTTTGGGGAAATAAACCCTGTCTCAGTGAGTGAGTGAGTGAGTATGGTATTACAAGGCTTTTAGCAATATTCCAGCAATACCACAGCAGGGGACACCAGAAATGGGCTTCACACATTGTACAGTTGTGGAGAATCGAACCTGGGTCTTTAGCGTGACCAGCGGCCACTCTAACACTATCTGGGGGCTTGGGAATCTCTTATTTTGAAAATCATATAGAAAAACCCAAAGACTGACAGAATGAACATTATGCCATTTGAAATATTTTATATTAAGACCTTCACAACAATCGTGACACATTGCAGAGGATTGAGTCGTAGCTGTAGTTATATAATCATCACTGTGGATCAGCTGATGTGAGGAGAGAGCTGAGATTTACACAGGCTGTAAACAATATCCCTTTAGTGTAAGCCAGAATCATGGATATTGTGATATTGTACCGACAAACCAAACATCATAATCTGATGACTGTGGATAAATCTGGGATTAAAACACACCAGCAGCAGATCCTGTAACCTACTGGGTGAAACCTGTGCAAACAGTTGAAGTCTTCGTACACTTCACCCAGGTCAAGGTCATGGCTTAAAGGGCCGCTATAATGAAAGATCTCTTGACTATTTCTATGCATCATTCTGCTGTTATTGTTGTTTTTTCACTTCCATCATAAGATTCAAGTTGACAAGGTGGGTTCTGAATCATCTGAATCAAATTTGCCATGGCAGTCAACTTGGGAAGTGTCACTTTAAATATGTTTTATTGTTTAGCTCTGCACTGCAAAATTTCAGCTATATGATTGCAGCCTGTAAATAAGTGTGAGTGACTGAATTTAGTTTTACTCTGCACTCAGCAATATTCCAGCTATATGATGGCAGTCTGTAAATAATTTAGTCTAGCCCAGACAATCCAGTGATCAACAGCATGAGCATCAATCTATGTAATTGCGATACGATGACATGTGTCAACCAACTCAGCGAGCCTGACCACCCAATCCTGTTAGTCGCCTCTTACGACAAGCATGGGCTACTGAAGATTAATTCTAACCCGGATCTTCACGGGTCCTGTTAATATAAAAGTCTGGACCAGATTATCCACTTATTTAAATTATGAATGCTCCATTCAGTTTGTGTATGCCACCATGCTAACAGCAAAATCACAAAGCTTCCTTCCCATGTATGAAGTACACTCTTATGACACTCTGGTGCCCTATTGAAACTTATATAAGTTACAGTGGAAATGTTAGTACGAGGCTAAAGAGATCTAAATTAGAAAGGCATGAAATAAGCCGGTCTACATGTTGTATATGCAGGATGTACCTTTATCTCATTAGCATCGATGCGATGGTTGGATCTCTGAAAGCACCAATCACAGCATGCCAGATTCACAAGACAACAACAAGAGTCGGTCACATCATACAATTAAGTTCCACAAAATCAAATGCAGAGATGCCACCCACTAACTGAAGTAATTCAGCGTATTTTGGTTACCTGGGTCTAAAATTATTGCTTCATTTTGATGCAATTCAAACATCTTTTGCATTGCATTTTATCAAACAAATTCACCAAAACCTGTAAACCAGAGTTAAAACTAGTTGTCATGCAAATATTACTTGATGATACACATGGCAATGCCTGTGGTGAGGCTGATGAAGTAAAATTTCCTGCAATGTTTTAATATATGACCCTTAGGACATTGCAAATTTTGGTGACAAGTATCATGAATCCATCACAACTATAATGGTTGGCACCTCCGTAATGTGTTGACATACAGTGCAGATGAAACATATTAATGTACAAGATTCTGATCACAAACAAAGGACATTCATTCAGTCAAACACAGAACATAACAGACCATGAAAAACAAACAAATAATCAATTACTGTTTCTGGGGTAAAATACACATTTTCTAAACAAGACATATCCATACTATTTCACATTTTTCAGATAGGTTTTTAATCATCACATTGTTGAATGTTTGGAATAGACCCAGGCTAATCATGTGTGTGACTGACTGACTGACTCCCAGGCTAATCATGTGTGTGACTGACTGACTGACTCCCAGGCTAATCATGTGTGTGACTGACTGACTGACTCCCAGGCTAATCATGTGTGTGACTGACTGACTGACTGAGTTGGGTTTTACGCCGCTTTTAGCAATATTCCAGCAACATCACGTTGGGGGACACCAGAAATGGGCTTCACACATTGTACCCATGTGGGGATTCGAACCCGGGTCTTCGGCGTGACGAGCCAACGCTTTGACCACTAGGCTACCCCACCGCCCCAATCATGTGTGTGAATTTTATATTTCCAACAAAGAGTTTTTAACCACTCACACAAATTTGAACCCACCAAATTTGAGAGCTGGGGAAAAGACTTACATCATCAGATTACCATTAATCACACTCATGGGAGAGGAAATCACCAACTGTTTCTCTCCCTGATGCATGCTCAAGGCCTGAGAAAAAGCACAATCCACAAAATAACTAGTACTTGAAAGACCAACTCTTAAATAGAGTTAGATATGATGTCATCATGAGGAGAAACCTACATGCCTGAAACACATCTTCCTCCGCCAAATATGCCTTTTCAAGTTTTGAGATAATTCAGGAGCATGGTCAAAACAAGGCCAAAATATTTAAATATTGCAAAACCCAGAACATATATGTTCAAACTAAACAAATACCAAATTTCATTATACTCTGAACAAAAAAAGGACCCATAAAGGCAATATATAGCTCTTTGAACAAACTGACAAGTGAGCCATGACAAACAAGTCTCCTGAGCTAAAACTTGTGAATTTCTTAAATAATTATGACCACATCCGACCCGATTGAAACTTTTGTTGTATTTGAAGGGTCTAACTCTACATTTAATTCTATTTCTACCACTGAAGCACAGTTTAAAGAAATAAGATACAAAATACTGTTGACTTTGTAATATTCAACAAGCAAAACACTGATCAGAGCAATCAATGGATCTGTAATGGTTTATAGCTCAAAATATGCTTAAACTATGCAATAGACTAACATGTGAATATTTACGACGTGGTATGCACCAAAAATAAGGACAGGAAATTAAAGAGCACAATACAGTTCACAAAACCACATCAAACGACTTGTGAAATGCACACCAGCCATCACTAGCAGGCATCATTTAATGACATCTAGGCACACCTGTTACCTACCCTAATTGCATGCACAAGCTGCCATATATCTCTGTTAGCATGAAGTGAAGGAAACAGATACATTGTAAAACATGGTTAAATTCAAACATGTATTACAGCTACAGATTTCAATGGGTCATAATCCTTTGGACACCAGATATAAATTCATTCTTCCCTATAGCAAGATCATATCAAAATTTACAAATCTGCACAGTAAGGAAACAAATTGTGGTAAGCTAGTTGTTTGGTTGGTTGGTTGTTGTTTAATGTCACACTCAGCAATATTCCAACTGTATGGCGACGGTCTTTAAATAATTGAGTCTTGACCAGACAATCGAGTGATCAACAATATCAGAATTGATCTACACATTGATCTACGCAATGACTTGGTAAGCAGTTATGTGCATGTACTTGTGATATTTCAATAAGCTCAAACTACTGTTGTTCAGACCTGATCACTTTATCATCAATAAAATTGATCTGTAACTTGCAACGCCAGTCTGTGTGAAGATCTGTGGTCACCACCATACAGGTAATATAGGACAGTAGAAGGCAGATTTCTGAGACTGACTTATACATCATATCTCCATAATCAACAGCCTTTCTGCAATAATCTCCCCTGATTACTACAATTCTGAATTTGTAACCTCAACTTGTGTCCTAGCCATGCTTACACACTCCGCATTAAACACTAATAAACCTTAAATTGGATCTGTGAACATCCATTTTTAGTCTGATTATACAGCATAAATGATAAAACAAAAAGTCAATGATATCCCTCATTACAATTATCTGATCATGATCATACTCACCTTTGCATGTACCCGAAAAATAAGACCAAATATGGCTATCCATATTTTCTTTTGTATATAACATATATTACTCAAAACAGCAGTGCAGCAGATATGATTACAAGGTGTATATCATAAAAAAAATTTGATTTCATCCACATGTGAAAACAGTTTGTACATGTATAACCGCTTGATCCCTGAAATTAATTTTAACCTGTTGTGTTGTCTTAATAAGCATCCCGTCTCCATTTCCAAATCACCCACAGCACTAACAACAGCAAATACATTAAGCTCAAAGGGTATGTTATGTAGGTAAAGGGTCCACTCCATTCTGATGCCTCACATGGGCTGATGTAATCTACATACCTATCTGCTGCATCAGCAGACAGCTGTCGACCCTCCTTCTCTGTCTTCCTCTGATAGTGAGACCTGAAACAATACACACCATCATGATTGCTGATCTGGCAAAATACGCTCCCTGCTACAAGGTAATGTCAGTTGCACACAAAGCAGTCAATTCTACCCTGTTCAGAGCCATGCTAAATGGTAATGGTAACTGACTTTCCATCCAATTTTGGTTCACAATAATCCAGGGGCGGTGGGGTAGCCTAGTGGTTAAAGCGTTGGCTCGTCACGCCGAAGACCCGGGTTCGAATCCCCACATGGGTACAATGTGTGAAGCCCATTTCTGGTGTCCCCTGCCGTGATGTTGCTGGAATATTGCTAAAAGCGGCGTAAATCCCAACTCATTCAGTCAGTCAGTCACAATAATCCAGGACAGGGAGTAGTGATGAATGCTTCTTTACAGTATTCCAGTTACTTTGTGACGAGTCAGCATATTGGTAATCAAAATTGATACAGGATGGAGGCATTCAGACTATGATGAAACCCACAAGTATTGTATGGTGCTGACAGAATGAGGACCCTAAATGTTTCTGGCTTCTGATTCAAACCCATCAACAGCAGGTTCTAGCTCTGTGAAGGGATGCAACTGTTTACAGGAAATTGTGGCACCTTAGACCAATGGAGCTTCTTGCTAGAGGTAAAGACACACCTGTATCTCTGCTGGATGATGACGGACTGGTTGCGACCCTTCTTCAGTCTCTCCGGCCCTTGTCGCTGCAGGCCAGCCGCAGGATCTCGGTTCTTTTTGAGACGTTTCTGTGCGTAGTAACTCCTGAACTGATTCTGGATCAAAACTGCTGCCTGGGTCATCTTCTTGAAATATGCATACTGAAACATACAGTGAGTGAAAAGGTGAGGGGTGTGTGTATATGAGTGAGTGAGTGGGCGGAGTCTCAGGTAAGTTTCTAACAACATTTTGTATTGCTCCAGATACAGCAATGTTAACTACCATGACTACAGCTGACAAATTCATCAAAGCTTCAGTGCAAAGTGATGCTTTGTGCCAGGAGTCTAACAGTACCTGTTTGTATCGCCTATAGTAGCTCTGGATCAAGATGGCGGCTTCTATCTCCTTCTGACGCTGCTGCTGCAGTTGTTGTTTATCCCGATACAGTCGGTACGCATTCTGGATCACCTTGGCAGCCTCGTACAGCTTTCTCTGTTCCTGATCTGAATAGAGAGAAGGATACTTGCAAAGTGGTTCCAGAAGAAGGATCTGCGAGGGAGGGATACTTAACAATGCAGTGGCTTTAATACCAGCTTTGGTACATCACAACCATGATGGTACATCACAACCTTCCAACACTCATTTATTACCTCTTCCATGCAAGCAAAGGATGCTGCTGATGCACTCAGTCCTGGAATATCCACAGACAAAAAACATAGGTGACAGTGAGCCTACCTTTCTGATGAATCTCCACATGAATACAAACATGGGGAACAGTCATGTACCTTTCCTTGGAATCTCCATGGAGACGCAAACATGGGGGACAGTGATGTACCCTTCCTCGGAATCTCCATGGAGATGCAAACATTGGGGACAGTGTTGTATCTTTCCTTGGAATCTCCATGGAGATGCAAACATGGGGGACAGTGTTGTATCCTTCCTTGGAATCTCCATGGAGATGCAAACATTAGGGACAGTGTTGTATCTTTCCTTGGAATCTCGATGGAGATGCTAACATGGGGGACATGGAATCTCTACAGAAACACAAACCTGATAGTGTGAGTTGTGAAAAGTCCTTCTCCATGTACGTGGCAGGCGCGTTGAAATACTCGGTGAAGTCAGCAGTAGTGGGGGGCGGTGAGTCTAGGGTGAAGCTATAGGAACTGTAGGGGCTGTAGGGACTGGGTAGACATGTGGAGTCTGGGCTCAGGGAGGAGGCAGGTGTGCCCAGATCTGTGTACCTGTAACACATAAAGTTACACAGCTATTGGAGAGTGAACTTCGTATTGCATAATTCAAGCCATATCAGGTCTGTGTGACTGGAGCACATGTTTACACTGCTGGAGGAGTGAGTTTCATTTATTTTGGAATGATATATTTTGCAGATGTATCTGGCATACAAACATGTTTACAAAGACAAAGTTTAAAAATTATTGAAGTAAAAATTCAGTCAGAATACCTGGCATGTCTACAGGGATTGGAGAGTGAGTTTCTTCCACTTAACATTATTGAAGTCACATCCGGTCCATACACCTGCCATACAAACATGTTTAAAGTGACAAGTGAGTTTTAATCACTGTGGCATATTCAAGTCCCTACCTGTACTCGTCAAAGGCCAGACTATCTGTCATTGGTGTTGAGATTCCAGAATCATCCCCAAATGATGAGGTTGGAGGTGAGCCTTGAGACGGGGCCGAGCTGTATGACTCGCTCCTCGCTCGACTGCTCACCCCACACTCCTCCTCCTTGGCAGGAGACAGCTTGATACGCTCTGGCATGGCTGCGATGATCTGGTTGGCAAGGGTAACCATTTGGTTCTTGCCTTCATGATCACCACCTGAAATAATTTGGTGCAATACATGAGGTTTTGTTCCTGTGTTCTTTTAAACACAGAAATCAGCAGGAATTTCAGCATGACGAGGAGGCAGAATCCCATGACATTTTTAAGAGCAACCTCAAAACCTATCTCTTTAGGACTTTCCATAACTTGTGAACACCCATGAAAAAACCCACCTATGACTTTTTGCAGTGACTTCATTTTGTTTGTAACACCATGAGCAAGCACTCTGTGCCTGGAGTTTGGCGTAGTATAAATGCACATATCATTATTTATGACATGGCAGCCTGTTAAATTTCCAATCCATACGAACCACATACATTGTGAGCAATATTCCTTGGCAGTTTGGCTAACAGTGAGTTTGTAGCTACTTTGAACAGAATTTCCGTTACATTACATATGGATTTAGGAGGGAGCCCCTAGTGATGCAGGTCAAAGCCATTGACAGCTTTCAAGACACCCATAAGTACAATTAGTGTCGGCAAACCCACAATCACAGATTTCTAGCATGGACACAACAAAGCATGGATTTAAGCTGAAACAATACACAGTATATCAATTCTCCCTTCACTGCATAACATTTTTACATTTAGAAGAGGTTCATTATATGTCTTACCTTCACCAGATGCTGCAGCAGCGGCGGCGGCAGCAGCAGCAACAGCTGCTTTGTGTTCCGCCTCCTCGTCAGATGAGATCTTTTCTACATCAATGAAAGGGCTGTCACTCCGCACAGATGATACCTCATCTACAGATATAGAGACCTTGCATCACTGACATTCACCATGGTGTACATACATATATCAATAATTAACAAAGTTTTTCAGTTTAAATGCTTCAAGAGTTCTTGCTAATATACTTTAGCAATAATTATATATCAATAATATAGTGAGTGATTGAGTATTGTTTTAAGTCGCGTTTAGCAATATTATCATGGCAGGGGACACCAGATATGGGCTTCACACATTGTACCCATGTGGGGAAAGAAACCCAGGTCTTCAGCATGACGAGTGGTTAACCATTAGGTAATAACCATTATGTGTCACTGATCATCACTAATGCCAATTTCATGATCTTTTGGGGGGACTTGTTTCAATTATTGTTAAAACGACAAGTCACATTTCAAATTACCTTAAAGCATACAAGACTTTTATTTTAAAAATGCCCCCCACTGAAGATCTGGGTAAGAATTTGTCTTCAGCAAATCCTTGTTTTTTGAAAGAGCTGATTAACAGGGTCCATCAGTCAGACTTGCAGACTTAAATGATGCATGACACCATGTCCTGATTGCATAGATCAATATTCATTATGTCGATGAATCAATGGTCATGATCACTGGATCGTCTGGTCCAGGCTTTACTAACAGACCCTTCAATATAGCTGGAATATTGCTGAAAGAGGCATTTAACAACAAACAAAACCAGCAAAATCCTTCGGTAACTTTCAAGCTGATTGCTATCAGAGCAGTTTCGTATAGTCTTTTAGTTGTCCTGTTCCACTTACCTGTATCCATCTGCATGAGGAGACCATCCGTCTCCTTCCCAGACTCTGTCGCTATGGTGTTGAGCAAAGACTCGGTCTGCATGAGAATATCTGGCGATGCCAGATCACGTTGAGCAACTGGTAGCAAGGCAGAGTCCGTCACTGCACTGATTGGATGATCACCAACCAATGACAGATGGGGCTCAGAATTGGCCTCCCGAATAGGCTTCTGAAAAGCATCATGTTGGGGCGAAGTCTGGTCGTTTGTCGCCCCACTCGGCAATATATCCACTGAATAGCGTTTGCTAAGCTGGCGATGACATGTACCAATGACTTGTTCACTGAGTCGCCTGACGAGCTTGGAATCCCCTGGGTAGGGAGGGGGAGGAGGTATGTCGATGTGAAGATTTTCCTGCTTGTCATCACAAATGTTTTTGTGAGAACTAGGGAAGATATGGCAAGGAGTTGGTGACATGTCACACGCTGTGATAGAGTCCGAAGTTGA
This sequence comes from Haliotis rubra, assembly GCF_003918875.1. NCBI lineage: Eukaryota > Metazoa > Mollusca > Gastropoda > Lepetellida > Haliotidae > Haliotis > Haliotis rubra. The sequence continues at coordinate 600,461 of NW_025765603.1, read as the reverse complement.
AAAAGAAGAAGTTGCACCAGCAAATGATCCTGTGGAAGTGCATGGGGGAAATGAAGGCGGGGCTTGTAGACGAACTATCTCTAACTGCTCGATTTGATTGGCAAGGTTGTGATGTCCCTTGCTTCGAGCAACAGTGAGAGGGAGACGTCCATCCTTATTACAGATGTTGAGTGGCCCCGTGTTGATATGATACAGTGTCAAAGAAGCATCAATATTTCCTCTTGCACATGCCCACATCTGAAATATACAAGTGCAAAGGTAAGAGAAGTGGTTCTGGCCACTGTTTTCAGCACTAAGGTGATCAAAGACTCATATTTTACGAAAGGCTTAGGCCTAAAAAAATAATGTTGTGGTTCCGATTACCCGACCAACCCTTGAATTCTGGTGCCGACCCTACTTTTGTAAGTGGTATGAATAAAATAAGCCATTGTTTTTTCCAGCACCGACAGACATCGGTCATTCTGATAGAGATGACATGATGGCCTCAAGCTTGATTAAATAAACAATTACACATTGATAAATGTGCTATTAGTTTGTAGTTTATGTCTAAAAAAACATGTGTTAAAAATAAAATCCTACCTACCTACCCTAAATTTTAAAGAGGTGTAATTGGAACCACAACATTTTTTTTGTTTGGCCTTATGACAGTAATTTATTAGATAAGTTGAAGATTTTACAGTAAGATGACGACCAAAACTGAAACAAGGCTATAATATTCCAAACAACACACCGTAGCAGGCAAATTTGGACTAAATGGGTTATTAATTTAAGTTTTTTTTAAAATGGCATTCAGTACAAAGTATATTTAAGCCTCTTCCTCTTTATTGGTCCTGTTATCAGTGTAAGACGAATCCCCTCCACCATGGCGTCACATTAGTTGTAACATAGCAACGTGAACTTGGACATTTGGATTTATCATTTGGGAATTTCTACAGCTGCTGCTGCAGACTGAAGGCTGGAGTGAGTGAGTCTGGAGTGAGTGAGTGAGTTTAATTTTACACCATACTCAGCAATATTCTAGCAATATTGCGGCGGTCTGTCAATAATCGCGTCTGGACCAGACAATCCAGTGATCAACACCATGGGCACCAATCTACGCAATTGGGATATGATGACATGTAAGAACCAAGTCAGCGAGCCTGACCACCCGATCCCATTAGTCGCCTCTTACGACAAGCATGGGTTACTGACTGACTGACTGAGTTGGGTTTTACGCCGCTTTTAGCAATATTCCAGCAACATCACGGCGGGGGACACCAGAAATGGGCTTCACACATTGTACCCATGTGGGGATTCAAACCCGGGTCCTCGGCGTGACGAGCCAACGCTTTAACCACTAGGCTACCCCACCGCCCCAGGAGAACCGGAGGTACTTCTTGAACTCGGGGTGCATTGGAACATGGAGGTATGCGTCTTTGAGATCGATTGACGTGAGCCAATCCCCTCTCGACGGAGGAGATCACTGACCTGAGTGTCTCCATCCTGAAAGACGGCACCTCCAGTAACTTGTTCAGCCCTCTGAGATTCAGAATGGGTCTGAACCCTCCGTCCTTTTTGGTCACTAGGAAGTAGGTGGAGTAAAACCCCTCTCCTTGCTGACCCACAGGAACCACCTCGATGGCTGCCTTGTCCAGTAAGGACTGAACTTCGGCACGGAGTACATCCGCCTTTTCTCGGGAAGTCGGCACAGGAGTGTGCCCAACCCCGGAGATGGACGGAGGATCTCGCCTCCACTGTGGCAAATGGCCATCCCTGAGTGTGGACAGGACCCAGGGATTTGTTGTGGCTGCCTCCCACTCCCAAAGGAATAGGGACAACCGGCCGCCAACAGGGACATTTGGCATGAGGCAGTGCACCCCACAGTCGGCAAGTCTCCGCAGCAATCTGACTGACGGAGTTTGGTTTTACGCCGCTTTTAGCAATATTCCAGCAACATCACGGCGGGGGACACCAGAAATGGGCTTCACACTTCGTGCCCATGTGGGGATTCGAACCCGGGTCTTCGGCGTGAGCATGGGTTACTGATGATCAAGTGTAAACCAGACCTTCATGGGTCATATCAGTCTCGAAGCAGGTCCAGATAAACAGATATGATCAGGATAATGCTAAACTAATAAGCTTCTCACCAATGGTGTACAGGCATGATTGTCCACACTGTGAGCATCAACTTCATATTCTAAAACTAAATTGGAGATGTCAGACCTGTCAAAGAAGGAGAAAACTATATTATTAACTAATGATGGTTATGGTCAATCAATTATCATCATTACCATGGTCATTATTTTAATCAATTACACATATCGGGGTCATCATCATTATCACATTCTATAAATCAGTTCTGGGTAAGAATGGATCCATCCATCCCATCATCCATACACCCACCAACCCATCCAATCATCCATACACACACCAACCCATCCAATCATCCATCCATCCACCCCTTCCAATCATCAAGCCATCCATCCCATCCCATCACCCATACACCCACCAACCCATCCATCCATCCCATCCAATCATCCATCCATCCCTTCCAATCATCCATCCATCCCATCCAATCATCCATCCCATCCAATCATCCATCCCTTCCAATCATCCATCCATCAATCCCGTCCAATCATCCATCCATCCCATCCAATCATCCATCCCTTCCAATCATCCATCCATCAATCCCGTCCAATCATCCATCCATCCCTTCCAATCATCCATCCATCAATCCCGTCCAATCATCCATCCATCCCTTCCAATCATCCATCCCTTCCATCATCCATCCATCTCTTCCAATCATCCATCCATCTCTTCCAATCATCCATACCTTCCATCATCCATCCATCTCTTCCAATCATCCATCCATCCCTTCCAATCATCCACCCACCCAATCATCCATCCACCCATCCCATCATCCATCCGGTCATCTATCCCATCATCCATCCACCCATCCCATTATCCATCCATCCATCTACCCACTCATCCATCCATCCCATTATCCATCCATACACCCAATTATACCATTATCCACCCATTCATCCACCCTCATCCATAAATCCACCCACTCATCCCATTATCCATCCACCCACTCATCCATCCATCTACCCATCCATCCCATCATCCAACCATATCATCATCCAACCATCCATCCACCCATCTCATTATCCATCCATCCACCCATCCCATTATCCATCCATCCACCCACCCTTCCCTTCCCATCAACCATCCACCATCCACCAATCCCATCATCCATCCACCCACCCCATTATCCATCCATCCAACCCACCCCATTATCCACCCACCCATCCCATTATCCATTCATCCATCCATCTTCCAATCATCCATCCATCATCCATCCACCCACCCACCCACTCATCCCATTATCCATCCATCCACCCATCCATCATTATCCATCCATCATCCATCCCATCATCCATCCATCTATCTACCCATCCCATCATCCAACCATCCATCCATCCCATTCCAATCCATCCATCCTTCCACTCATCCACCCACCCATCCATCCATCTATCTACCCATCCCATCATCCAACCATCCACCCATCCCATCATCCATCCATCTACCCATCCCATCATCCATCCACCAATCCCATTATCCATCCATCCATTCCATCATCCAGCCAGCCAGCCAGCCACCATTCCATCATCCATCCATCCCATCCATCCATCGATCCACACCCTGTTGACTGGATGTTGTTGCAACCCTTAGACCTCGAGCGTTGCTCATAAGAACAACCACTGGTTTGTCTCATCAAGGCATTTACATTTAAAGGCTACAATGATATGGTTGGAAAGTTGTTGAATGCAGCAAAAAAACCCCAAAGAACCAGGGACATATACAACAGCTATGTCCTCACTATACCATGACAGGCTTTAAAGCCAAGCTAACCAATGGTTGGTAGCACAAACAAAAACCCACATCTCCAGGTTAATTGACACTAGAGGCAAACTTCAAGGGCACTCAAACAAACTTAGGTTTTTACTCAAATTTCAAACTGAGTTCGACAATCTGAAACAGTTGAATTTTTAACTCAACTGTATTTTTAAAACAAAAAAGCCCGAACAACTTAAGTAATCTATCCACGAAACTCAATTGTCTACTATGTTTGAGTTTAATATCAATTTCAGTTCATTCTGGGAAATACATTTTCTCAAATTTGAGTAAAATCTCTAACTTAAGTCAAAACTCAGACTTAAGTTTGTCTCAAGAAATCGGACTAATTTCCAACACTGATTCCAGAAGCAGGGCTACTCACCTCCACCTAACAAGTGAGCTGATGAGTTTGGCATAGCCAAGGGCCGCCGCTAGATGAAGTAACGTCAGTCCACCATGGCCAGCCTTGGGGTAGGTCTCTAGTTTCTGCCATGGTCGACCAGCTAGGTGTTCCACATACTGCACAAGACGACACTCAGTGTTCTCATGGTCAATGTTCAGGTTATGCTGGAATGGTGATCAACAAACAACATCATAACACTCATCTAAGTCCAAGACTCCTTGTTAAAACCTACACCTTCATTTATACTGATACTGAAGTAATAAAGTTAACATGTTCCCAACTCAAAGGGAGACCAGGCTAATTAGCAGTCTGAGAAAATTAAAGTCAATTATATGTCGACTAGTTCGTTTTTCCGATGCTTACAATGCATATCAATTTGTCAGTTGATAATTAGAATTCAGTTTGTCAAGGAAAGCTCAGCTGTTTCTCAAGGAAAGCTCACCTGCCTGGCTTGTCAAGGAAAACTCACCTGCTTGTCAAGGAAAGCTCACCTGCTTGGATTGTCAAGGAAAACTCGCCTGCTTGTCAAGGAAAGCTCACCTGCTTGGTTTGTCAAGGAAAACTCGCCTGCTTGTCAAGGAAAGCTCAACTGCTTGGTTTGTCAAGGAAAACTCACCTGCTTGTCAAGGAAAGCTCAACTGCTTGGTTTGTCAAGGAAAATTCACCTGCTTGTCAAGGAAAGCTCAACTGCTTGGTTTGTCAAGGAAAACTCACCTGCTTGTCAAGGAAAGCTCACCTGCTTGGATTGTCAAGGAAAGCTCACCTGCTTGTCAAGGAAAGCTCACCTGCTCGGTTTGTCAAGGAAAACTCACCTGCTTGTCAAGGAAAGCTCAACTGCTTGGTTTGTCAAGGAAAACTCACCTGCTTGTCAAGGAAAGCTGTGTTCTTGTCAGCCGGCATGAGCCTCTTCTCCAGCTGCTCCAACCTCTCCACCAGCAGCAATTTCATCTCCGTCGCTGAAACAAAAACATTGCTTACATAAACACACTGGACTACACATCTATGTATTCACACTTACATACTTACATTGATATACACATCTATGTACACACATCGACATACATACACCTGCATATACAATGTACCCATCTATATATACACACATCTATGTACATATACCAAGTATGAGGAATCTACGACACACATTAACATTCACATGATCGTCAACTGGCAAGATTTACTACGGGAGACTGCAGTTAATTTAATGTGTCAATACATTTCGAATGAAAAAGAAACAGAACTACTGTTGAAGTTGAGAAAAAGTGTATACGACACACATTAACATTCACAACGTCAACTGGCAAGATTTACTATGGGAGACTGCAGTTAATTTAATGTGTCAATACATTTCGAATGAAAAAGAAACAGAACTACTGTTGAAATTGAGAAAGTGCATATTGTTTTATGCCTCAGCAATATTCCAGCAATAACGATGAAGCTTTGAAATAATCTTGTCAAAAGTAGACGAACAAGTGGCTGAAAGCATGAGCTGGATTTCACGCCATGTAAACAGCCAGTCTCAGTAAACTTAAACTCATTCATTAAACTGCTATACCGAGTCTAACAAACCCTAGAAGAAGTATAGCAGTGTAATGAATAATACTGAGCCTAAGCTTACTTGTACTGCGTAAACAGCATTTCAGTTACATCACATGTCAGCTTCATATGGGAAGAAAGCCTGAAGTGATGCATGTCTTAGATACCTACACATTTGGTGGAATAATAGGGCTTTCTTTCATTCTGGTTATCAGTTACAAATATATGTCAACCTAATGTGGAATGAAAGTTAAATGTGAGGCAGGTCCAGGGATTGGGATAGAGAACTTTGACAACGGGCCATTTTCAGGATTATTGGCAATTTTCTGAACTTAGAATGGGCCACTGCCCTTTTATCAATAGTAAACTTCAACATTTTAATGGGCCATTTTTTATTCTAATGTGCAAAATGGCCCATGGCCCCTGCCTTTCCCAATCCCAGCACGTCACAGACTTGTGTCATCAGGAGGAAAACCTGCACAAATAGCCGTGCTGAAAGCTAAATCTCAAACACCAATGATGATTAACTTTGAATCAGCAGAGGCAATGTGTGAGTGTGTGAGTGAGTCAATGAGTTGAGTTGACTTTCATGCTTATTCTTTTTCAGAAGAAGTCCTCCTTGGGGTACATATAAGCATTAAAATGTCCATTTTAAATACCTATGACAGTTGTAACAATATTTCAATAAAATATTTTATGTTTTTGTCTTGTAAGACCACCCCTACAGGGCCCCACACTGCCCCCTACAGCCAAGAGCGGGTAACAACTACTTACAATCCATTGAGAACCATTCGTTGTGAGCTGACTGTGAACTAGGCTTTTCCCGAGCCTTGTACTCGAACACCTCACTGTTGGAGATGACAAAACCATCATTGGCCACCTGCAGCGTCACCAGGCCAGCGTCATGTGCTGCAAGACATGAAGGTCATAAGACATCAAACATTGAAACAAAAATAACTAAAAGAACCTACAAAAAAATCTCATGATACATGAAGAAAGAGCACTGTTGACATGACATGACATGACATGTCCTCTTTTGACCAGTACAGCAACTGGGGACCCATCCCAACCCAGAGGCCCCTTCTGCAAGACAATCGACAGTCACCTCTTGTGACCAGTACAGGCAACTGGAGACCCATCCCAACCCAGAGGCCCCTTCTGCAAGACAATCGACAGTCACCTCTTTTGACCAGTACAGCAACTGGAGACCCATCCCAACCCAGAGGCCCCTTCTGCAAACAATTGAGAGTCACCTCTTGTGACCAGTACAGCAACTGGTGACCCATCCAAACCCAGAGGCCCCTTCTGCAAGACAATCGACAGTCACCTCTTGTGACCAGTACAGGCAACTGGAGACCCATCCCAACCCAGAGGCCCCTTCTGCAAGACAATCGACAGTCACTTCTTGTGACCAGTACAGGCAACTGGTGACCCATCCCAACCCAGAGGCCCCTTCTGCAAGACAATCGACAGTCACCTCTTGTGACCAGTACAGGCAACTGGAGACCCATCCCAACCCAGAGGCCCCTTCTGCAAGACAATGATCGACAGTCACCTCTTGTGACCAGTACAGGCAACTGGAGACCCATCCCAACCCAGAGGCCCCTTCTGCAAGACAATCGACAGTCACCTCTTGTGACCAGTACAGGTAACTGGAGACCCATCCCAACCCAGAGGCCCCTTCTGCAAGACAATCGACAGTCACCTCTTGTGACCAGTACAGCAACTGGTGACCCATCCCAACCCAGAGGCCCCTTCTGCAAGACAGTCGACAGTCACCTCTTGTGACCAGTACAGGCAACTGGAGACCCATCCCAACCCAGAGGCCCCTTCTGCAAGACAATCGACAGTCACCTCTTGTGACCAGTACAGGCAACTGGAGACCCATCCCAACCCAGAGGCCCCTTCTGCAAGACAATCGACAGTCACCTCTTGTGACCAGTACAGCAACTGGTGACCCATCCCAACCCAGAGGCCCCTTCTGCAAGACAATCGACAGTCACCTCTTGTGACCAGTACAGGCAACTGGTGACCCATCCTAACCCAGAGGCCCCTTCTGCAAGACAATCGACAGTCACCTCTTGTGACCAGTACAGGCAACTGGTGACCCATCCCAACCCAGAGGCCCTTCTGCAAGACAATCTACAGTCACCTCTTGTGACCAGTACAGGCAACTGGTGACCCATCCCAACCCAGAGGCCCCTTCTGCAAGACAATCTACAGTCACCTCTTGTGACCAGTACAGGCAACTGGTGACCCATCCCAACCCAACCCAGAGGCCCCTTCTGCAAGACAATCGACAGTCACCTCTTGTGACCAGTACAGGCAACTGGTGACCCAACCCAACCCAGAGGCCCCTTCTGCAAGACAATCGACAGTCACCTCTTGTGACCAGTACAGGCAACTGGTGACCCATCCCAACCCAGAGGCCCTTCTGCTGCAAGACAATCGACAGTCACCTCTTGTGACCAGTACAGGCAACTGGAGACCCATCCTAACCCAGAGGCCCCTTCTGCAAGACAATGGAGACAGTCACCTCTTGTGACCAGTACAGGCAACTGGAGACCCATCCTAACCCAGAGGCCCCTTCTGCAAGACAATCGACAGTCACCTCTTGTGACCAGTACAGGCAACTGGAGACCCATCCTAACCCAGAGGCCCCTTCTGCAAGACAATCGACAGTCACCTCTTGTGACCAGTACAGGCAACTGGTGACCCATCCCAACCCAGAGGCCCCTTCTGCAAGACAATCGACAGTCACCTCTTGTGACCAGTACAGGCAACTGGAGACCCATCCTAACCCAGAGGCCCCTTCTGCAAGACAATCGACAGTCACCTCTTGTGACCAGTACAGGCAACTGGAGACCCATCCCAACCCAGAGGCCCCTTCTGCAAGACAATCGACAGTCACCTCTTGTGACCAGTACAGGCAACTGGTGACCCATCCTAACCCAGAGGCCCCTTCTGCAAGACAATCGACAGTCACCTCTTGTGACCAGTACAGGCAACTGGAGACCCATCCCAACCCAGAGCCCCCTTCTGCAATACACAATCGACAGTCACCTCTTGTGACCAGTACAGGCAACTGGTGACCCATCCCAACCCAGAACCCTCTTCTAGAAGACACTGACCTGGAGTGAAGCACCGGAGAACTCCAGCCTGTACAAGTGTAGCAGGCACCGTCTTACTGTTGAACACAACAGAGTAGGAAGTGGACGTGGAGAACCATGGGCCTGTCACCAGGATCTTCGTGCCACCCTTCAACAAACATCATCATTCAATAGCAACATCACATCTAATAAGTCACAAACCCTGTCATAGGCATGTAAATCCTATAGCTAAAAGATGATAACTTCTAAAGACTAGAGTAGTAAAATACTTATGATAACAATTCATTTTGATCAACAATATTTGTGCATACATCCTACAATGTACATGCTCTCAAATCACAACCTAGAACAAATCCTGGTAAGGATACTCAAAACTTGAGGTTCTGTACTTGGTTCTGTAATGTATAATATCTGTGAGTTAGAGCCTGGTTCTCATACTGCTTGCTACAGTGTCTCAGTTACATCACAGTGTCAGTCAGGTATGTGAGGAAAGCTCAAGTGATGCAGGTCCCCGACATGCACCACTTGTAACAAACAATCAAGTGATTGATGTCCAGTATGCCAACAGGGTTCAATGACATACAAAAACCTGAGCACCTGAGCCTGACTACCCCATTCATTATGTCACCTCTTGAGATCAAAATAGATTACTTGAGATCAACATAGATTACTGGAGATCTACTCCAATCTCCCGAAGAGGGATCCAATTATTATTTTTTGATCAACATAATTATACATAAAATTCAATGCATCTCACATCTGTGTAGCACCAGTCTGGTGAGAAATCTGTGATGATGCCCTGTGAGAAACTGCTGTCTGTGTCCGGCTGTGAGTGAGTGTTGTCTGCTGTCTGTGTGTCTGGCGTAACAGACGTCGATGTTGTAGATTGATGTGTCTCTGCCCGTTGCTGCTGGGATTGTTGAGCTTGTTGGTTGCTGAGGCAGTTAGCACAACTGATGAGCGGGACAGAAGTCGGCATTCCGCCACTTGACGTCCCGAGACTTGCATTTGTGTCAGGCAAATCAGGACAGTCATAAAGTTCGGGCAAGTCGAGAAGATAATCAAGATTGAGATCAGTACTGGGAAATGAGGAAAAGCTGCCATCAAGAGTATCACAATTATCAGTCCCCGAATTATCTTTCACATGTGTTCCCACAGTGTGCGAGCAGTCCCCGCGCGAATGAGCGAGTCTAATGTATTGTGGAGATTTCGCTGAGTATCTGAGATTGTGGCTGACATTTGATCAAGAATAAGATCTTTCGAGTCCTGCTGGGTGCCTGCCAGCTCCGACAAAACATCACTTGCAATATTCATCGGAACGGGAGACTTCCCGTTCGAGTCATGCGTATGGATATTGTGAATATGTTGTGATAATTTATCATCTTGCTTGAAACCAGCAAGCACTTGGGGAATGGTTTGGAGTATCTGAGGCTGTGGGAAACGGCCCTGTGTGTCCAGGGTTGCCGCGGTGATAGTGTGAATGGGCGTGGTGAGAGAGTTGTTGATGATGGAGATGGGTGATGTGTTATGTCCGCTGACGAAGATCAGACCATTTCCGCGTGAAGACTTGCTAGATTCAGGATGAGAGGGGCAGGAGCTGCAGCAGTGTGGTTCAAGTCTTGATTGGAGTTAGACGAGGGAGCTGAAGTGGGTGTGATCACAACTTGGCTGGTGTGAAGCTCAGGTGTAGGCGGGGCTACCGACTGGGTGGCGCTGCGTTGGGTGTGGCGTTGCAACATGGACACCAGGCGATTGTGTGCCAGGCTGGCAGTGTTTGGAGGGGATGAGTCCTTGGTGCATTTGGAATGAGGAAAGTTTTTGTCACAGGAAGGAGTGCATTTGTGGGGTTTGGCTTTCCCAGATTTGTCCTGCCGAAGGTTAATCAACTGTTGAACAAAGTCTTCAATCGTTTCTTCAACCTGAAAGACAAAGGACAATGTTTTCACAATGCTACCAAACATTTACCAGGAACATCAACACTGAGTTACACCCTGGGTCCATTAACACACTCCTAATGATAAGACATTAGTCATATTTGTGGCACACTGAATATCTGGCCATTCTTTGTCTTTCCCCATAATGCCAATCACCAGGTATGACATGGTCAGGGGATCAGCTACAAACCCAGTCAAATGCTTGATCCCATTCACCATGGAGGCAGCACAGAGTCTGGGGTATAGTCTTAGACTGAATATATTCATACAGTTTGGCTTAACACCTTTTTGAAGAGTATTTCAGCTATTTCACAGCATTCAGTATGATGTGAGGGGAAAGTGATCTAGCTCTTACAAGTCAGCCACTTTGGAGAATCTCACAAACACATGTTGATAATGAAACACAATCAGACCCAATCCCCAATTTAAACCCATCATCATAAGCCTGAGTGATGCAACTCTGCACAGTGAATTGCACTACTTTATAATGTCACCCCCTGTGCCACTGTGATGTTTATAAAAGCTTCTGGGAATCAGTCAAATCCAAAGCAGTAACTACTCAAAACATATAGACATACTGTACCTACCATGTGTTCTTGCTCAGGACCAAGATCCACTCTCCGGCCACATGCCACTGCAAGAGATACATTCATAGCATCATATAAAGGACTACAGCTGTTATTATTACAAATCATCATCTATAAAAGAAATGCAATATTTTCTGCAAGCTATAATGGCTTCTGTCATTTTCTGTTATCAACAATTTAACAAGTGTAATCTTGAAGCATCAATGTTTAACATTTTGTCACTTGAGGGTAGGATATTTACAGTCAAATCCTGATGAGTCGAATCGCTGGGGACCAAGTAATAAATTTGACTTATCAATGTATTCGAGACATAGGTATGTCTATGAGGGTAGAAAAATAGATGATCCAGTCCTAATTCCTCCACCTAAGCATTTGTTTACCTAATGATTTCCCTATCACTAATAGGGGCACCTTATCATTTCCAGTCTGATTAGCACAGACAGGGATTTCCGTAAAATCACTAATACGCCTTTTGAACTCACCCATCAATGGTGGAAAGGTGTGAGCCGCGCTGGTTTGTTAATTGGATCAGTTTGCTACACCAATCACCTTCTCATTGACTGACTTCGGCTTATGTATACAAGATTGCTGTTGTTTAAATCTCATGGGACCAAATTTCCTTCTCGAGGCATCGTGTGTATTTATGAGACGAATTCGTGTAACCGGAAATCAAATGATGACAACTATAACAAGGAATGGTTGGGACCGACAGGTACTTTGAGTTATGCATAATATTCGAGACATCGGCATTCGACTCATCGGGATTTGACTGTAGTTGGTTTTGAGGTGACAGTTAGTCTGTAAAAAGTATCTACTTTGGAGTTGCTCTGGTAGAAGAGGCTTGGACTAGCATATGAAGTTTTTTTAAGAATGTGTCTCCAGCACGCATCTTTGTCACTAAAGGCTACTGACAGGTTCTGGTTGTCATGGTTCCCGACTTAGTTGATGCATGTCATCGTATCCCAAACACTCAGATTGATGCTCATGGTTTCAATCACTGGATTGTCTGGTCCAGATTTGAATATCGTCTGGCCAGCAGTATACAACTAGAATGTTCCTAAATGCAATGTTTAACAACAAAGTTCATTAAGGGGGCAGGTGTCAACTTACACATAGGCCTGAGCTGATCAACAAGTTCTTCCTTGGTCCATTCTTTCTTCTCCATGTCGTAAGATAAAACAGGAATGCTCAGTTTGGTGTTGTCAGGGTAGGGGACATTCAGGTAGTGGACAAGAACAATGTCAGGATTCTGAAACAGGCCAGGCCATACTTACAATTGTACATCCATGCCACAGCTACAAAATATCGCAAATAATAAGTTGCAAATTATATGTAGTCCGGATTTCGACTTAAACATCAAGTGGTTGGGAACCAATTAGTTATATCCATCAATTCTTTACAAGTGTGCTTGTCATACAAGTAGTTAATTGCAGTACACATGACACCCACCTGGAGCAACCAATAACAGCGTCTATGGAACGTAGGGAGGATCGCCGAGTGCACATATGAACCATAAATACACTGAAAAACAAACACAATCATCATTCAATCAGCTAAACTTCAACCAAGTAATCAGGTGTCCACCAACATCAACCAAGTAATCAGGTGTCCACCAACATCAACCAAGTAATCAGGTGTCCACCTACATCAACCAAGTAATCAGGTGTCCATCAACATCAACCAAGTAATCAGGTGTCCAACATTAACCAAGTCATCAGGTGTCCACCTACATTAACCAAGTAATCAGGTCTCCACCAACATCAACCAAGTAATCAGGTGTCCACCTACATCAACCAAGTAATCAGGTGCCCATCAACATCAACCAAGTCATCAGGTGTCCACCATCAACCAAGTAATCAGGTGTCCACCTACATCAACAAAGTAACCAAGTGTCCACCAACATCAACCAAGTCATCAGGTGTCCACCAACATCAATCAAGTCATCAGGTGTCCACCAACATCAACCAAGTAATCAGGTGTCCATCAACATCAACCTAGTAATCAGGTGTTCACCAACATCAACCAAGTAATCAGGTGTCCACCTACATCAACCAAGTAATCAGGTGTCCAACATTAACCAAGTAATCAGGTGTCCACCTACATCAACCAAGTAATCAGGTCTCCACCAACATCAAACAAGTAATCACGTCTCCACCAACATCAACCAAGTAATCAGGTGTCCACCTACATCAACCAAGTACCCAGGTGCCCACCAACATCAACCAAGTCATCAGGTGTCCACCATCAACCAAGTAATCAGGTATCCACCAACATTAACCAAGTAATCAGGTGTCCACCTACATCATACAATTACCAGTGTAAACATGACTACAGCAAACTGAATGTGTGCAATCCAGTGATACAACTTTACTGAAATTCTGAAACATTTACCACTGTCAACTTGGGACATCCAAAAATGGCTTGTACTTCTTTGGATAATATCTGACAAACTCAAATAGCAAGCTCAGACTTGTGCCCTACATGCATCTCTGCTGAATCTGAGAATCTGAATCTGATAGCAGAGATTCGGTGTGTCAATACTTTGTGGTCAATTTACCAGTTATGTGTCAGAAGTGTGGAGGAGGTCTCAGAAATATTGCATCATATCATTCATGTCTTGTCATGGCCAAATCCCCTTTGCATTTGCCTTTTACATCACAGTCTGCAATACTATATTACTATTTCCTGTAAATAGTGAATGAGTTTAGTTTTACGCCGTTTTAGCAATATTCCAGCAACATCACGACAGGGGACACCAGAAATGGGCTTCACACATTGTACCCATGTTGGGAATCGAACCCAGGTCTTTGGCGTGACAAGCGAACGCTTCAACCATTAGGCTACCCCACCACCCGTTTCCTGTAAATAACTGAGTCTGGGTCAGACAAAATGATGTTGTGCGACATTGGCACAAATCAGCGACCTGACTATTGGGGCCTATTCAAGTCAACCCTTATTACCAACAATTAAAGGCTGACAGTGACATCTGTACATATTAGCAGACATTCGTCTACTGCTGAGTTGAACAAGCATACTTTTGAAGTCAGTGTCAGCACACATCCTAGTTGTACCCCTCACCTCCACCCCCTGTACTTTGAGCTTCATGTGATCCTCCCTGATAGTCTTGCCATCGCGTCGCTTCTTCCAGCAGTAGCCGTCCTTGCGGTACCTGACCTTGTTCCGGCTGTACAGCAGCATGGAGCCACTCGGAGGCCTGAAACCATGAATTAATACAATCCTTATTCCATTAGCCCTTCCCACATTGACACAAATAACATGCCCTCACCATTTCACGATTTAACTTGCCTAGGCTTGCCAACCATTTTAAGGGTTAATCAATATCTTTTTCAAAATGTCACTTTCGACAACATGGCATATCATTCAATGGCCCTTCTAAATTTCACTTGTCTCAGGCTAGCAGACCAGTGTCATTCTGTAACACTAATCACTGGCCTTTCCAAAGTTTCATTGATGTCAGTTTAATGCTTAATTTACTGTAATGCTGGCAAGTTGCAACAATATGCATTGGCATGAAAACTTAAGGTATGTTCACTCACACACCACAGTGTCTTTCTATTGAAATATGGCATGATTTCACATTTTCTTTTACCTCCATTGAGATAAGCACTGACCTCACTGGTGTTCCACTACTGTTATTCGTCAATTAAAGTGAGTGAGTTAAGTTTACGCCGCATTCAGTACTATTCCAGCTATATGGCAACGGTCTGTAAATAATAGAGTCTGGACCACACAATGCAGTGATCAACAGCAAGAGCATTGATCTGCACAATTGGGAACCGATGACATGAGTCTACCAAGTCCGTGGTATCAATATTCTAACCCAGACCTTCACGGGTTCGTCAGTTAAAATAGGCACTGACCTCATTGGTGGCATATCATTCAATGGCCCTTCTAAATTTCACTTGTCTCAGGCTAGCAGACCAGTGTCATTCTGTAACACTAATCACTGGCCTTTCCAAAGTTTCATTGATGTCAGTTTAATGCTTAATTTACTGTAATGCTGGCAAGTTGCAACAATATGCATTGGCATCCTCTCACCATTTTCACTGCATAAATGAATATATGACTTATTTTTAGTAACAAGGGACATGTCAATTCAGGCACACACTCCCTATTTACCATTCATGCAGGAAATCCATCACTTCACCCAGCACATTTAATACTTCATCAAATAATCATGAGCCTTAGCATGCCACACAGCATGCATATCATACACTGTTATCAGCTATTTTCGGAACGTCAGGTATTATCATCATTATTTGCAATCACCATTGCAACTGTTTTAATAAACAGTGAATAACCATGATTACAGCTGAACTACTTCACATTTCCAAATTAATGACATTGATAATACCTGATTTTGAGTTCTCTGATCTGCCATTCTTTGTGACGGTCAAAAGCTATCAGCACAGATGCTATCTCCTGAAAACAAATTGTCATTGTTAATGTCACAGAGTCCTCCCTTGACTACTATTTATTATGGGGAAAATACCTGGTTGAGGGTTCTCTCAACCTTGAACATTTAACTGTATTATCATGATTATGGTCATAATAAGGCCCACTTATTCCTCAACTCATGCTGAGTTCTGATTCAGATGACAAAAAAACAAACAATTTCAGACACAGTATGCATTGTAATATATCAGCCATTTCTGACAATATCATAGCAATGTTTTTTTCATGTTCTATCTTCAAAGCACCTGTTATATTCGAAAATTTGATACAACAGTATTCGTTCAAATTACATGACAAAATATACCAACACAGCAGTTAGTTGTAGACAGTGATACAATACTATGAGTGAGTGAGTGAGTTTAGTTTTACGCCACACTCAGCTATATTCCGGTGGTCTGTAAATAATCGAGTCTGGACCAGACAATCCAGGGATCAACAGCATGAGCATCGATCTGCGCAACTGGGAACCGATGACATATGTCAACCAAGTCAGCGAGCCTGACCACTCGATCCTGTTAGTCGCCTCTTACGACAAGCATGGGTTACTGAAGGCCAATATTCCAACCCAGACCTTCACGGATCACAATACTGTGAGGGTATCATGAGAATGATGATGAAAACTTAAGGTATGTTCACTCACACACCATATTCCAGCTATATGGCGGCGGTCTCTGTAAATAATCGAGTCTGGACCACACAATGCAGTGATCAACAGCAAGAGCATTGATCTGCGCAATTGGGAACCAATGACATGAGTCAACCAAGTCAGCGGTATCACTATTCTAACCCGGACCTTCACGGGTTCGTCAGTTAGAATAAACACTGACTTCATTGGCGTTCCACTACTGTTATTCCACAGTTAAAATAAGCACTGACCTCATTGGTGTTCCACTACTGTTATTCCACAGTTAAAATAGGCACTGACCTCATTGGTGTTCCAGTACTATATTTCCTCCATAAAGGTCATAGTATGACCTCAGTTCATACGACTGTACTACTCTTTTAATACAAGAAATAGAACTGACCTCAACAGTGTTGCACTACTATATTACCTCTATTAAAATTATCAAAATTAACACAAGCACTGACCTCATTGGTGTTCCAGCGAGGTCTGAGAGAAGGAAACTCTAAGGCCGGGGGGATATTCGTCAGCTGATGAGGCAGAGTTATCTTGGAGTTTTCTGTAAAAGAAAAACACTGTCAAATCTTTGTTTGCCATTAGAGGAAGAGAATGAGTTAAAATTAATTTCTGCTGCATACTAATCTCGTACTTCACTAAAGTGTCGTATCGTGTTGACCTGTGTTGTAACGACTTGACCTGAGATTCTAACGATTTGATTGGATAACCGATGACCTCTCAAATAGGTCACGTTGTGACGGAACTACTTTTTCATTCATAACAAACATATGAATTCATTCATTCTACAACTTATATGCATTGTGGGAATGTAAACATTGCGAACGTTGCCATATCGCTGTTTAATTGTGAGTAGAAATGAGACATATATGTGTCGAAAAACATAAACACAAAGTTTCCACCAGTGGTGATGTTAGCCGAGTGAAGCAACTGCAAACTAAGAAACAGGGTGCTACAGAGTAGTTTAATGTAGGAGGCTGTACGAGGCGATGACAACTGACATGCATCGTGACGTCAGTTACTAAGGGGACAGATGAGCATGGCGTAGTGACGTCATTACAGTGTGACGTCATGCAAAAAGTGTACTACAGAACAACATTCTTCCGCAACCTCTTTATGAAACTTATTTCGGTTTGAAACAATAAAAATAATAATAAAAATACGCTATTTTGTCAATTTAATGCATGTAAGACGTGAGTAATAAATAAAATACCACACTCGGTCCATAACATACGAATTATACGAATCTCGAAAGCAAGCTCAGAAACCATAGGAAGGTCACGTGTTTCGTATAATTCATATGTAATGAGACCTCGTGTAGTATTCTATGTACAGTCTAGTATGCCTAGGCTAGCAAAATACAATGTTCTGAAAGTGATCCCATATGTCATGTTCGGCACTCAGAAGTACTGTGGTACAGGCAGGCATAAGTGATCATGGTCATAACTGGCTATAAATCTTGAGGTCATCACAGAGCTCAATATGGTTGCTAAAGCAGCCTGTAAATCATCAGATCTGGACCTGAATGATCTGTAGGTGACCTCGACATTCGAGTGGAACATTCGAGAAAAGTTGCAGAGTGCAACAGTAACTGACAATTCATGAAAACTGCTCAGAATTCTTGTAAATTTTGCCAAAGTGCACATTTGAGTATATAGACATAATGTAGGAGAACATTAGCTAGAAAGCTTCTATAATGTTTAGCAACATCAGGAAACAGAAACATGGATCAACTCAGCCAAACACATTAACACAATTAAGCTGCATGTTTACAGAGACATTTCTGATGTTTTCTGCTCTACCTTCAAACAAACACCAGATCATCATTTCATGTATGATTAATCCCTACGAATCACAATGATTTCATCACAGACTGAACATTTGTTCCAGATACACAGACATGTTGTCATCAAACATACATTGTGTTACCCGTGAAGATCCGGGTTAGAATATTGATCTTCAGTAACCCATGCTTGTCGTAAGAGGCGACTAAAGGGATCGGGTGGTAAGGCTCGCTGACTTTGTTGGCACATGTCATCCGTTCCCAATTGCACAGATTGATGCTCATGCTGTTGATCACTTGATTGTCTGGTCCAGACTCGATTATTTACAGACCGCGGCCATATAGCTGGAATATTGCGGAGTGTGGCGTAAAACTAAACTCACTCACTCACTCAAACATACATTGTTCCTCACATCTGTCCTGATGGATAACTGAAAAGTCACTAAAACGACCTTTATGTCAAAATCAAATTCTTTGAAATAACTCCTTAAAGTGAGTGCGTTTGTTTTTATGACACTTTGCAATATTCCAGCAATGTCACAGCTTTGAAATACCAGAAATGGGCTTCACACATTGTACTAATGTGGGGAACCGAACCAGGGTCTTCGGCAGGATTAGAGAACGCTTCAACCACTTGGCTACCCCACTGCCTTAAAGACTTTCATAGCATTAATACCTTTGACAGTGTATGCATTCAACCATGACGTCACAACACAAATGTGTACGATTTACAAGATTACAAGGACATCCAGATAACAACAGATGACTTCAAGAATACCAGAATCACCTCCTTAATTTCAAACAATGCTTTTATTTTCCATTACTCCATTGTGTGAATTTATTATGATCACATGGTGAAATAAAACTACAAGTTCACAAAGTCAGTATTTTACATCACTGACAAACTTGATGTCAAACACCCCAAAGAATTATTGCAATTTTATATAGATAAAATATTTGCTACTGTTGATCAATGTCTAAAAAAGATAAGTTCAACAGAAACCAGACAGTATGCTTACAGCTATTAAAAGATAATGACACAGCACTATAGCTCACCTGGCCATGTATCAACAGCTTAGAATAATGATATATGCCTTTTACAAATGGGCATCAAGGACCTCATGTCCATACTAGTGGAAACAAGCATGTTAAGTTTCAGCTGCGCTGGCACAGTGGCTTTTGAGATGATGTTTACAATGCAAGGAAAATCCATTTTGTTTGTTTGCTGTTAAAAGTTGCAGTAGTGAGTGAGTTTACTTTTACGCCGCTTTTAGCAAATATACCAGCAAAATCACGGTTAAGGACACCAGAAATGGGCTTTACACATTGTACCCATTGAACCCGGGTCTTCGGCATGATAAGCAAACGCTTTAACCACTAGGCTACCCCACCACCCCAAAAGTTGCAGTAAGCAGTTATCTGATCATGATGATGGTGGTGGTGGTCTGTTAATATTCAAGTCTGAGCAACTGTCCAAGTCATCAGGACATAATGACAGGTTATCATCAGTCTGACAACCAGCTTAAGTCGGCCACCTCTCACAACCAACAAACACTGCTAAGTACAACACCTTAAACCAGAATCTCACAGTGTATATTCCAGAATGCAAAGGTAAAATTAAAGTCATAATTCAAAATATCACACAGAAGTCTAGACAAATACATGACAACAGCTGAGCCCCACAATGAACTACACAAACACTAAATTTCATTCTTCTAAATCTGAAACGTATGGGTAACGGCCGTAAGAAAGCGTAGTTCGATGCTCAAGGTGTCAATCACTGGAATGTGCTTGTCTGGATTCAAAACCCCAAAAGAAACATTTATGCTAAGCTCCACTGCTATTAACACAGTGACCACTTTTATTGCCATTTTGAACAAAACAGCTGTCATGGCTGAATTTTGTATAATCTCTTGAACAAGTTGGGGCGTCTTTATTGGTTGGTTTTGGACGAGAAGATGTGTATGACAAACTGAATGCTGGAAAATCAGGTCACTTGACTTTTAGTCATGTGATTTCGATGTTTGTCATGATGACTCAACAGCTTGGATGTATTTCTACTTTGAGATATCCATGAGAATGAAAAACTTCCAAAGAGAAAATGTAAGTCTGAAGTGAGCATCAATGGTCTGAGTATGCGAAAGCCTTCAATGATTTACACCGATAATCTAGCACATTGTCAAACACCTTTTGCCTCACAGCCAGAGCTAATCAACTATACATGTTTCCCTACAGCCAAGGCAACTGGCTGATTGCCAAGTTGTCAAGCTCTCAATAAAGTATCAAAATCCTGATTTAACTATTGGGTGCTCATCCGATACATGAGATTTTTTGTGTTGGGTACATGTTGTGTTTTCTATTGAACAGCCTCAATATTCACATAAGCTTCCAATACATTATTTAGCAGAGGTAACCACTCACCATGCTCACCTTCATCAATCCACTTTAAAAGATAACAAACAACTACAGGATGGGGTTTGGGTAGAATTATATTTGAATTATAACATAAGTGATGTTGCCTGGCAATCACTTGTTCAAAAAAATGTTTTACCTAAAATATTGAGGAAAATTTAATAATCCTTAGGTTGGCACGTACATTGGTTGGTAGTAGCATGATCTGTGTATCGGTTTGTGAAGAAGTCTATACATGATTCTACTAAAACTTTGTGGTTATAGTAAGCTCTGCTAAGAACAATTGATTTGATAACAATCTGAATGAACTGAAGGTTATGCTAAGGAGTGTCTAACAATTTTTCCACTGACTGCTAAATTTCATGACCATTCCCAAGACTAATGTGAATGACATAATATATCACAAATATGATACCTAGAATGGTACCTTGAATGAAAGACAAACAGCATTAAGACTTTTTCTTGATTTTATCACCTGCTGATATGACATTCTAATATATAACTACCAAAATAGACAAAATATGTCTTGGATAGGATGCAGTGATCGAAATAGTGATTAATTCGTTGTGCCATGGCACGGTAAATATTGAAAAGGCACTGATGAAATATTTTCACTGTGCCTTGGCTGCATGACTAAAATCATAAAAATAATATGATTATACTATAATTAATTAATGGAACCTGAGAGCTGGATTCCCTAAACATTATCATGACTGCAGATTCATTTGTCGTGGACCCATAAACATGATCAACTAACCCACAAACTATGTTATCATCCAAAATGTGATTTCCTGTTATTCGCACAGGTCTTCAGATTAGCCACACCCAGGTCAAGTTGTGAGATTGCGCGTTCCACTGATAAATTGATTGATGGGTTAAAAAAAAATATAGGTATAGAATCATTTGTGTTGGTCAAATGTATCACATTTTACATTAAACAAGCAGTTGTCACTAAGGTGACATAATCCCTCGCCGCAAATGATCTAATCAAAGGAATGAAAGTGAAGGTCATAGTTTAAGATGAAGTTAAATGAAGTTAAAACCTCTCTTGATATCTCCTTCTGTAGCTGTTCAAACACACAAATATTTTCAAGACTCACTTTGACCTTGACATGAATGTCATGGTGTATGAAATATGCAAAAAATAGTAATAAAGAAATTGCTTATCAAAAAACAGTGAATCCAGTGAACGGTTCTTGAGATAGCTTAACATGCAGGTTTACATGCTGAAATCTTCAAAGTGTCGCCATGACCTTGAAAATTAAGTGAAGGTCACCAAAATCGACTGGGCCCTGCGCCTTCCCAAGATGAAGCTTGGTGGCAAATATGCAGAAAATCCAGTAAACGGTTCTTGAGATATCCCGCTGACAAGGATAAAACAAAAGTCCCCTTGTGACCTTGAAAAGAAGGTCACGGTCACCAAACCTGACTGGGACCTTTCGCATACTGTGATGAACCTAGGTATGAAGTATGAAAAGAATCTAGTCAACGGTTCTTAAGATATTCCAATTCGTACGGACGGAGCCTAATACTATATCCCCCGCTCTGCGCTAAACATGCGACGGGGAATAATGAATCATAGTGGGTATTATTTTAGCCATGCCTGAAAATATTTCATTCATGCCATGGCATGCAAAGTTAAGCACCAATCTGATGGAATCTGGTTTAATACCGTTAGTAACATTATTTCAGTTTGGTCATGTGTCAGCTTGATTCGAGTGGAAAGTGCGAGTTTGATGCAGGCCTAAGACGCTTACCACTTTGGTATGTGTGTGATGGTGACAAACAAAGAAACATGACCAGGACAAACTGGGATAAGTGAGTAACAATGGATTTACGCCAATTTCAGCAATATTCCAGCAAGATCACGACAGGGGACATCAGAAATGGACTTCACACATTGTACCCATGTGAGTAATTGAACCTGGGCCTTTGACGTGACGAGCGAACATAACTTGCACATCTGCAAATAATGAACTCTGGACAAGACAAGCCAGTGACTGGGAGTAAGAGCAACCATCCATGATATCGGGTATGATCAAAGGTTTCTGGCATGCCACAAGGAAGCACCTGCACAGAAATTGCAGCACCTTAAACAGCATGGGCACCAGCATCTATGTCCCAATATATGTCCGAAATAATGGTCTTGATATGCCATTTAATGGCTTTTTTTCCGTCATTCAAACACAACACTGTGATAAATCTCCACATAATGGGCACATTTTGACAGCTCCCTACTGTCAGGGACAAACTTGTTTATTATTCCTTCCATTTGCAATTTCATTAAAATCACAAAGATTTGAGCTACTAACAAACCAGTATCTGTCGACATTCCATTACAGGTCACAACAGAGCTACCTTTCCTCCAACCAACCTGGAGCAAGTTAAAGTCCAAACATGCTGACTAATCATGCAACATCAGATTTTGACAGGATTACTACAAATGTTGCCCTGACATTGTGACATCAATATTATAAAGCTAAAAACAAGCCACAGATATGTGAATCAGCTACTGACTCCAAGCTAACAACAGATAATCAGGTTTAATATCTCTCCAACTGTTGGTCCAGTGCCAAGTTCCAGTCTAGGTCCAGACACTGTAATAACCGTAATTCACAGCTGTGTGAAAACTGAAACATTGTTTATGTGTAATAAGGGAAATCTTTAATTTCATATACATGTGTACAGTGTTTCAATCATCAATGATTTGAATAAAACTTGCTATGGCCGCCAGCTGGTTTGTGTCAGAGGCCCTCAGACTCGTCAGAGGGTATCACATGCAGAAGAGTGAATGGTATGATTGTTTAGTGTTTACTGCTGGTAACTTAAGGAGTGAGTGAGAGAGTGAGTTTGGTTTTACATAGCTTTTAGCAATATTCCAGCAATATCACGGCGGGGGACACCAGAAATGGGCTTCACACATTGTGTCCATGTGGGGAATCACACCCCATGATGAGCGAACGCTTTAACTATCAGGCTACCATACGGCCCCTGTTTCAGAGTGTTTCCTATGAGCATGACTTGATGCTCATGACATCAATCACTGGAATGTATGGTCATGACATGATATACACACTGCCAATATATAGCGGGTCATATTATCAATCAGGTTGGAAGGTCCAGACTCTCAGGGTGGCTTTAAACTAAAGACACTGCTGCTTGAATCAAAACATAAGAATCTTAACTGTCTAAATTTTCACTGTCTTCGTTTCCGATGAGTGTGGCTTGATGCTCATGATGTTAATCATTGGATTGTATGACACTATAATAATACAGCGTGACGAGTGAGCGTTTTAACCATCAGGCTACCCCACCACCCCCACTGGTTTAAGGAAGTCAGGATGAGCTCGTCTTTGCAATAACTTTAAGAACCAATTTCAACAACCGTGTTTGGGCATTTTAAGTACTTCAGATTCTTTCAGACACGCCTGAAGATTTGTCATTAGTTAAACAAGTAGATATAAATTTGCCATCTTACTGGAGACCAACTAATTGGAACATTTTAATGACATCAATTTTCGACAGAACACATTTTAATCACATTTCTATTGTTACCAAATTTGAACCAAATCATTAAGACACTATGAATGACAATCAGTCAACAAGGTCAATGGCCAAGAAAATCGACCAATCTGAAACCTTGATAAACCGAATACTTCTCACAAATATGAAAAGAGAAAATTGCACAATAAAATCACTTTTGTTCAAACCTTCATATTACAGGGATTGACTTGGGCCGCGATATCGCGATTTTCTCGCATCAATTGCTATAAAATTTCACTCAAATTTATCTGCAGCGATTTAAAATCGCATCCTGCTCCCTTGTACGATAAGAAATAATAAAATGTTTAAATCTATTTTACTGACAAAGGCTTTGTCGTTATTTTGTTCTGTCAAAGATATTCCTGTTGATTTCTACCTATTTTTAAACTTCCGGTATGGAGGTGCTGTACAAAACGAGCTGCGCTGCAAGGAGTATGGTAAATTCTGAACCTCGAAGTACAGTGTTGTTTATGCACTGTACGACGCTGTACAGAGTTCGCATTCGGAAGTTGTGTTCTGCAACATCATGCCTCCCAAAAAGGGTCTGCTAACGAAACCATCAACTTGAAGTTGCTTTACCCATTCAACACCGTAGGCCAGAAAACCGGCCAAGACGTCACGAGTCCCCAGACACCGTAGGCCGGTGAACTGGCCAGGCAGTAGTCGCATAAAAATGATATATCATATAATTTTAGGAACCTAACTAACCTATGATTCATTTATTAAATCTGTCACTTTTAACAATGTCTGAAAACACTTTATTAAACAAATTGAATAAACGGAAGAATAAAATCAACAACAGTACTCATAAAAGTTGTCAAACATGCATTACAACTTACTATTTCCATCTTTTTTGTGCGATCGTGTACTGTAATTCAAGTGACATCTCGGCTTTCATCGCCTCGAACTTAGCTCTCGTACACGATGTTTAATACTAAAATATATGCATGAAGCCTTTTTGTCACAGGTCATAACTTAGCACGATACAACCACTAAGTTCCATAATATACGTATATGTGGTGATATTTTGCGTAACACATTCAGAATAGCATGTTTTGCCCAAAACTTTCGTCTGAATCTAAAAGTTTTCGTTTTCGAGGACGGTATCCATTGCTGTCTTATGATTGGCTGCCTTAGGTCACGTGCCTTATAATGACCAATCACGATCCTCATAGCAGACTGTGGCAGAAAAGCGTCATTATCCAATAAAATCGAAAATACTCTTAGCAAGTGTGCAGTGATATTGTTGATGTTCAGAGCTTTCGAACAATACCTGCCATCAAACGAATTGCCTCACATGTTATTCGTACGAAGCTTCCAAAACGGAGGTATTTCCCACTGTTGTATCACGTTACTGAACGGAAAGCCACTGGTATCGGGAAACAGACAACCTCGGACCATGCATATTATTTGAGAAATCTGTTTATAATAATTTTCCCATTACGTAAAAATGGAAATATAAAAGAAAAAGGTAAGGGGATATTATGACAAGTTACAAATGGAAAAAAATCGCCGCATTTTTTGCTTCCTTCGTGGTTCAACTGGACATTATGAATGTGTAAGCTTGCATTTTCATTAAATATTAACTCATTTACGTTGTAGTTGTATTATTTGAATAATATGATAAAAAATAAATTTCATATTTATAAACAGTAGGATTAGACCTTTCAAATGGTGTAGCAATAATGTTTTGCAAGCTGATATTTTCCTTGATAAACATAGGCTTCATCTATGACCTCAGAGTCTCAGGAACTCGGTGTCATGGTAGTAAATGCCTCTGGTTGACTGGTGTTGAAAGAGTTAAATACATATGACAATGTCCTATTTGTCGTTTATTCCTTTTCTTGTGAACGATCATGAACAGTTAAATCTCATAAGATTTGAAAATATCTCATGTTTTTGGTCCCATGTGAGATTTTTTCCTATATCTTTTCTGAGCAGGTTTATCCCTGATATAAAATACAATAAATATAAATAAATAAGCCTCTGTCAAATAGATATACTGCTTGTAATTTACTTCTAAAAATGCATGATGGCAAACTAGCAGCCACAAACAACTGTGAATATATTGACTGTTATTGGTGCAAGAACATTGTATTATTGCCAGGATAAGACTACAGGCACATCCTGTAACTGATAAATGGCCTTATCAATACACTTGACAGGGAGCACTCTATGTCAACAGTTGTCAACAGAGATACTCAAGTTAAAGGGCCATAAAAATAAATGGGTGGGGTCATCTGCTAGTGATGAAGGCAAGGTCAAGGTCAAATGTCAGTAGAAAAGTCAGTTAGGGTTAGCATAGACTAACGTTTAGTCCCTGAATACATATAATTGTGATAGTAGCAAATAAACCCATTTAAGTTGAAAAGGAGCCCCAGAGACCAGAGATTCAGGAACCTGAGGAAATCTAGACTTGCTTCATTTAGGGCTTTAGCATTGCAGGGAGGGCTAAGCATTGGGGAAAATAATATGGTTCAGGGACTGTGAGACAGACTAGGGTTCGCCCTAAACACTGACCTCTCTATCTGCTGTAACAGGAAAATAACTGTCCAAAAGTTTGAGCTTGGCAATTTCATTTGAAATTTGAAATCCTACATCCTACAAGCATATGTGAATATCTTGTCAAGAATGTGTAGTCATAATGTGGTAATTTCGTTTGATGAAGGAATGCAATTCAAAATAGAAGGACCATACACAATATATATATAATGTATGCTTTTACAACATTACTATTGAAATACTTTATTGCGACAATACATTTCCACACAAGCTTAACTGCAGTGCTTATTAAAAGGTGTGCACAATAATTACCCATACATACCATAATTCATGATGTTAAGGCATGCATGACAATACTGCACAAAATGTAATGTTCCTTGCTCACATTGATATAGTGACGCACTCTTATCTCGACATATTGCCGTTTATTCTATCCATTCAGACATCAGCCATACAACTATACATACATTGACCAGACAAACCAGTGGCCAATAGTGTGAGCACATTATCTAAGACAAACCTTAGCGATTTACTTCTAAAATTACAACTGCCACAATAAAAGCAGCTATTGAAGTTGTCCTAAACTGATTCCGACATTATTCAACTGCAGACACAGTTCCCAGCTAGGACAAAGGCATGTAATGTGAAAGAAGTAAAATAAGGTAGGGGTACCCAATGACATCATCGACTTGTCAAGGATTCCCAAGACTGAAATTGTCACTTCCACTTACGCAAACATTCATCACACACACGCACACACATATATATATGCAACAGGTTCGACTATGTCTTAATATTTGTCCTAAATTTAAGATAACCTTGAGTGAAGACAACTATCTAGCAATAGGACAGTTTTGTGAACATGCAACCACGACTTAAGGCTGCACATGGACACTGCCATGGTTACACCAGTGCATAGGAGTCCCTCACTCACCTGACATGTTGCCTGGAGCGGGGTTCCCTGCTGGCTCTTCCATGGTGTCAGGGTCACTCCGAACTCCAGTGAGGAGGTCCTTACATAACACTTAATCTGAAACAGAAATCACCATTCAGTGACACATCATATCAAGAATGATCAATGGTGAAAAAAACCAAACATAAATGATTTAGGTTCCCTACAATCAAATAACACAGGGCAAACTTTATGGACACCCCTTATATTGAACACTGGATACAAGTCTGTGCCAAAATCATTCAAGTCTACTTGCTCCTAGCACTATTTTCCTGTAGAGGTCAGGGGAAGTGGGTAGGGTTCCCTCATCATGCTGAAAACACGGGTTTGATTTCCCACGTGGGTACAATGAATGAAGCCCATTTCAGGCATCCCCACTGCTAAAAGTGGTGTAAAATCATATTCACTCCCTTAGATAGACTAACAACTAGTCTCTGAAATGAACATATTTTACTGAAAAAAGTTCATAGTAAAAAAAAAATAATAATAATGAAAAGGAGCCCTGAGACTTTCTTCATTTTCAGAGCTGAGGAAATCTAGACTTGTCACATTTTCTAGACTTGTGTGGGCTTTCTTGGATATATTTGCTTCAGGGTGTGTACGACAGACTATCCCTTAGACAGCAATGTCATTATAGTGACTATTAACCAAGGTAACTTGATCAAACAGAATTTTACTGGACTTGCACTTCAGACCAGTGGCAATATTCACATGCTTTTATGGTCAACATGGCTGATGTTATGGCACTATCTGTAATCAGGATTCAAAAATGTTAATTTTGTTCGGTCAAAGGAATATGCTGTAATAGTTCTTCAGTAGCCTGGAAACTAACCCCCTTTGTAAAATCAGTGTAAAGACATATGTCACTACCCTGAGTATGGCTCTGGCAACATGGACAATCCAGTGATTGACATAAACACAAATCCAAATCATCAACAAAATCACCTCCTCTGACCAGCACATGCTGTAAGGTACCGGGTACCTGGTTTAAAGATATTTTATTCTATTCAAGAAGAAAGAAAAGGATTGGCAAACAAGCCTAAATGGCTTATATTAATGCCGTTCCATAATACATGTGAAGGTTCACATTTGTGCATAATGTTGTAAATATTTATAGTGGTTATATAAAGTTATCTCTGAATAATAACAATCATGGATATCAACAATTTATCTTGGTCTTGTTTCGTGGCCAGTTGATACAAATAAAAAAATAAGAGAAGCTACAAAACTTTATGAATCAAAACGTTTTGATGTAATAATGAATTGATGGACCGTAGAATATAAGGTAAGGTACCGGTACCTGTTCTAACCTAGAATCCCTGTAGGTTTGCAATTTAGTTTCCTCTTCAGGGTTAGACACCGTTGGTCATACCAAATTACTTAACCTCTCATTTCAGACTTGCAGACTTGTAACATAGCCATATTTGATAAGAAACAAGTCCCTCCATACTGCTTTAAGCTAATGAACTATGGGCCATGTCTAACTTTGTACTTAATGACAAGTAAAGGAGCATTGGTGACACATTCTACTTGGGGCTACCATGGGTATATTATCACAGTGTGACTGTCAGCTCCACCAAACAACAGGTATGCCCACAGTGAACCTGTGATCCAGATGATTTAGGAGATAAACATACTCTGTTTAACTGTGCTAAGTTGAATCTGGAAATGAACCCACAGCATGAGGATTCAAATGTTTACATTAGCATGATAAAATCCACATGTAACCAAGCTCCAAATAGATTTGATTATGTTTTCAGTATTACATGACAGATTCTACACCTGTATGTGTCAGATGTACAACATGCTGATTAATTGGTTGCTATGCTGTTCTTGGTATCACATAAAACATTATCAAACTGAATGTGACATATACAGTATGTTGTATATTGCTTGTTATAATGTACAGTGAGACCTCGGATACCCGGACCCCAGATATCAGGAAACCTCGCCTTCCGGTCAATCTTTTTAGAAAACCAATCTCTTACGTTATAAAAGTGACTGTCTATAATGGATATTCGGTTTCCGTTTCCGGACGGTATATTTTACAAACCAACCGGCTAAATCAACACAAAATTGACTCGCGTATCCGCACGAAGCTTTGATCTACCGCTGACCGTGTGAAGGGATGCACGAGAGTCCCACGTGTTTTGACACAAGACATGGTCTGCTAATCCAGATGAATGATCGGTCAGCAAGGTATTGGTGGTGATTAGTAGGCCTAGCTGACACATTGAGTTCTAACTGTTAAGTTGTTTATTCAGCCAAAGCAATAAAAGTGCAGTGTCTCGATATTCAAGTCAAAATGTTCTCTATCGTGTTGCAAAGCAGCGGCACCCAGTGTAAGCAGTCCTCAATGAAAGACTTTTTCAAAACTGAATAATTGTAAAGGTATGATTATTATGTTGTGATGCTGTTTTTTAATGTCTATACATGTACAATAAAGGCTTGATGATCATAATCATTTTGGATTATCCTAAAGGTGAATGAAAACCAAAAATCCAGATATCCGGATATTCAATTATCCGGATGATTTACGTGAAAACAAATGTGTCCGGATATCCGAGGTCTCACTGTACATAGTATTATATAACACATTTACAACTGGATGTGCAATATATACAGTTACATGCTTTTTGATTGGTTGTTACACTGTTCTCTGTATTACATAATGGATTCTACAACTGGATGTGCAATATATACATGATATACAGTTACATGCTTTTTGATTGGTTGTTACACTGTTCTGTATTACATAATGGATTCTACAACTGGATGTGCAATATATACATGATATACAGTTACATGCTTTTTGATTGGTTGTTACACTGTTCTCTGTATAACATAATGGATTCTACAACTTGATGTGCAATATATACATGATATACAGTTACATGCTTTTTGATTGGTTGTTACACTGTTCTCTGTATTACATAATGGATTCTACAACTGGATGTGCAATATATACATGATATACAGTTACATGCTTTTTGATTGGTTGTTACACTGTTCTCTGTATTACATAATGGATTCTACAACTGGATGTGCAATATATACATGATATACAGTTACATGCTTTTTGATTGGTTGTTACACTGTTCTCTGTATTACATAATGGATTCTACAACTGGATGTGCAATATATACATGATATACAGTTACATGCTTTTTGATTGGTTGTTACACTGTTCTCTGTATTATATAATGGATTCTACAACTGGATGTGCAATATATACATGATATACAGTTACATGCTTTTGATTGGTTGTTACACTGTTCTCTGTATATATACAATATATACAGTTACATTACATGCTTTTTGATTGGTTGTTACACTGTTCTCTGTATTACATAATGGATTCTAAAACTGGATGTGCAATATATAGAGGATATTATATGAGTGCCCATGTCATACTATGTTTACGACATGAGTGCTTAAATGTTGGTATTTCCCGAATGAGAGCGAGGGATATACTGATGTTTAGGCACAAGCGTCATAAACACAGTATGATATGGGAACGAATATAATATTCTATTTATTACCGAAGTCATCAAATTGAGGAAAATAAACCTAAACCTACTTTCAACCCGCCGTAGCCGCATGTAGAACCCAATGTCATAGAAGAAACGTGACATCATAGCATTGTTCATGATGTTATGTCACTATGACAAAGTGATATTTGCCCTAGGGCATCATATGAAATATATGAACCCCGATATTTTCGCCCTCGTAGGTAATAAATACTGTTAGTGTTATATGCTTTTTTGATTGCTCTGTATTATATAATGGACTCTACTGTCTACAAAGTTCTGGATGTGACAACATGATGATTAATTGGTTGCTATGCTGTTCTCAGTATTACACAATATATTCTACAACAGTTTGTGTCAAGTACATGATGATTAATTGGTTGCTATGCTGTTCTCAGTATTACACAATGTATTCTACAACAGTATGTGTCAAGTACATGATGATTAATTGGTTGCTATGCTGTTCTCAGTATTACACAATGTATTCTACAACAGTTTGTGTCAAGTACAACACGATGATTAATTGGTTGCTATGCTGTTCTCAGTATTACACAATGTATTCTACAACAGTAGTGTCAAGTACAACACGATGATTAACTGGTTGCTATGCTGTTCTCAGTATTACACAATATATTGGTAATGGTATGTGTCGGTTATCTCCCAATTGACAGACACCCATTTGACAGACAGTCAGTTGAAAGACACTGAACAAGAAGGTTAATCAAGGTAACACCTATGGGTATAATCATGATAATAGAACAGTCCACTGTCTAGTGAGTAGAGTAGGGTGAGCCTGAAACAGGTCCGTTACTGAGAAGTTTGATTGTATGTAAATAGAACTGAAATAATTAAAACATATTATATTCATTCAAAAAAGGGTTAAGCTATTTAACTTTGAAAAGCCTTCTCCCAATAATAGGATATATACAACGGAATTTAAGTGAGAAAACGTTTTGTTTGAGCTATATAGCTATGTACATATTAGAAAACATTCTGATTTTCAGTATTTGAGAGACCTGCATGGCCATGTAAGATAAGATTAATACCAATCAGTGATCTAATTTTTACAGATTGTAACAGTTTGTGTCTTTGAATAGTGTACAAATGACATTCAAGGAAGTAATGAAAAACATTCTCACATCCATTGCCACATTGACATGATGAGCCATTTTATTTATATTTACTCTAAATAAATCATAATTAAGTGTACTAACCATGTATCTTAATCTTGTGTGCAAAACATTTAACTCCCTTATTGCATATGAACAGTAATTAGGTGCACATTTTTCTTTCACATGGATATAAGATTTAAATGATGCAATAAAGTCGCAATTTCAAATAGCTACGGGAATACTATTCCACATTTTAACTGCTGATGGAATATAAGATTGTACCTCAGTCTGGTACATGTTGGATAAAATTATTCGAGTTTTTTTAACTCAAAACAGGTCCGGTTGCCTACTACAGGTGGGTGTAAATCCTGAAGAGAATCTGGTGTTGTTCTATTTAGTAGGAACTTTAATTTCTGAAATGCTCCAACCATTTTAGATGTCTTTCGACAATGCTTTCAATATGATGCCACTGACTCCCGTTAGACAAGAATAGTTAAACCCAAAAGTTTATGAAAATCAACTATTTTTATATTGCAGCAATCAATATTAAAATTAATGTCTTTTCGGCTATCCCTCAAAGTAAATATTATAGCTCCAGTTATTTATTCTTGTGTTTTTATTTGGACTATTCCATTGTAATGTGTAGGTAACAGACAGTAGCTCACCTGTGCATTGAACCATAAATGTTGTTGTTTTAATGCGTCTGCACCTATGTGTCAACGAACTGCCTGTCTGTGTAATGGGAGGACACCTATGTGTCAAGTACCACACGATGATTAATTGGTTGCTATGCTGTTCTCAGTATTACACAATGTATTCTATAACAGTTTGTGTCAAGTACAACATGATGAGTGTCAAGTACAACATGATGATTAATTGGTTGCTATGCTGTTCACAGTATTATACAATGTATTCTATAACAGTTTGTGTCAAGTACAACATGATGATTAATTGGTTGCTATGCTGTTCTCAGTATTACACAATGTATTCTACAACAGTTTGTGTCAAGTACAACACAATGTATTCTACAACAGTTTGTGTCAAGTACAACACGATGATTAATTGGTTGCTATGCTGATCTCAGTATTACACAATGTATTCTACAACAGTTTGTGTCAAGTACAACACGATGATTAATTGGTTGCTATGCAGTTCTCAGTATTACACAATATATTCTACAACAGTATGTGTCAAGTACAACACGATGATTAATTGGTTGCTATGCTATTCTCAGTATTACACAATGTATTCTATAACAGTTTGTGTCAAGTACAACATGATGATTACTTGGTTGCTATGCTGTTCTCAGTATTACACAATGTATTCTACAACAGTTTGCGTCAAGTACAACATGATGATTAATTGGTTGCTATGCTGTTCTCAGTATTACACAATGTATTCTACAAGAGTTTGTGTCAAGTACAACACGATGATTAATTGGTTGCTATGCTGTTCTCAGTATTACACAATGTATTCTACAACAGTATGTGTCAAGTACATGCTGATTAATTGGTTGCTATGCTATTCTCAGTATTACACAATATATTCTACAACAGTTTGTGTCAAGTACAACACAATGATTAATTGGTTGCTATCAGTTGTAAACACCACCTTTACCATGATTATAGTAGCAAAGAATATCATCAAGTAAAATTACTGATAAAATGTGACACATCATGCTAACTTTACTTTTGTATTTTATCCTGTTCTTTATTTGGAAACATGCTCAATTTACAAATGGTGCCCTCTCTTTAGAATTCTGTTGCCAATAAGCATGTTAGATGAATTATTTGCTTGCAAAATTACCAATTTAGTACCAACACATTTCATTGGTTCTAATAATGTAGATAAACTTAAAGCTATAAGTTTGTTGGATCAAAGTACACATTTAAGTAAAATTTCCAGCACATTTCTGATATAGAACAACTTAGTCTGAACATATTTTTAGTAATGACATAATATGTAAACTTGTGACAGTCTTTGATCATGCTTAGCAGAAGTAGATAAAAGACATCTCTACCTCCTAGACTTTAACCGAGACTTATGACGGTTTTAGTGCTATGATTGCTTTGTGGATGTAGACCAAAATCTTTAACTTTCACAGAATGGTATTTGTCATGTTTGTTATCATTTTGTTAGTCATTGCTTCCAAAGTGAGTGAGTGAGCAATTTGGGTTTTATGCTGCTTTCAGCAATATTCCAGCAATATCATGGCGTGGGACACCAGAAATGGGCTTCACATATTGTGCCCATGTCGATAATCGAACCTGGGCCTTCAGCATGATGAGTGAACGATTTAACCCCTAGGCTACCCAAGATATTGCAGTGTATTCAGACCATGACACACTTGGCTGTGTGCCTGCTAACATTGTATCATAACGCGAGGCACTAGTTCTTAATTTCATTAATTGCTGCTTTGAAGTATTATATACTTCAGCAATAAAACGTGTCAGCTTGAGGCAGGTGGAAAACCTACATTGATACAGGTCTCAGGTACCTACCAGTCTGAACAACACAGTAAACATGGGGATGGTTCTGACAAGTCTAGAAACAATCTAGGATTTGAACCAACATTGGATCAGAGAAGCAGGCTTATGCTGCTTAGCAATTTTTTGTGCCTTGTAGTTATATGCCCCAATATGTACAGTATTTCATATCAGCACATGAAACAAATGTGTAACAGTTGAGATGTCAGCACAAGACTTTATTTAATAATATTCAAATGAAATAACAAGATAAACAGAAGAAAAACAAATCTCTGAACTCACCTTGACTGATGAAAGTTGAGGAAATATTCTACAGTTAATTGGTTCGTAGGTCAAGGCCAGTTACAATCAATATTTGTGATTTATCCTCTAGTGGTATCCATTGTTAAAAGACACAAAGAGTGGGAGTGTCTAGATGACTGACATAAAGCACCATCTACCTGCAAAAGTGAGATCAGTCATTTAAGGATGTAAACAATAGTTAGCATCATATCACAGATCAGTGAATGCAACAATGATCACAAATCAAACAACTAACACACCTCCATTAAGCCAAGCTGCAGTCTGATTAATAAGCAAATAGATATGTGAACAAGCCTTCTCATACACCCTGGCATTATTTTACATGTAGCTCACATATTCAAGTGATTAGAATATGTACAATTCATGCAATAATTCCAACATTCAGGGTTATTAACATTGTTTAACAATCAATAACATCAATAACTTCTAACAAATTCTGATTAAGTGACTGAAGCAAAATTAACCAAATCGACTCATTGTAGCAAATAATCAAAGGCAAAGTGAGGACAATAAAAAGATGCATTGTTACCATGAGAATCTCTGACTCACTGATTTTTTAGACTACACGTACGGCTGAAACTCACGTAACCTATGTTGTTGTTTGTAGGTCTGTTTGTGTTCTTCACTTGTCAATGTTGACATATCCAAAAAATTGTCAAACGATTAACTAGACTTTTTACAACACAAAATATTTTCAACACAAGCTATGAGTTACTACAAAAACGAAGCATGGATGTTCTTGTTACGTATACATATCATATACCAATAGTACATTTTGCTATTGAAGACAAGTGTGAAACTATTCAACAAAAACAATTTTCACTCACATCTTCACTTCCACCTTCTCGTCGGCCATCATAATCACTCTGCACATGCGCAACCGGAAACGAGACATAGCCGGGTCAACAGTTTTCTGGTAAATACTCGCTTTTATGAAGGTATAGCGCGACTGCAAACACACGATAAAATGAAATGGGTGGTCTGGAGTTAATATGAAGCTGTATAACTGCTGCATTAGTAAATAAACTCACATAAAGCAGAATCGTATCTTCCGCACAACTATTGTCAGCAAGATGCGTCGTCTGCTAGTCAAACTCCAGTCAAACCACTGAATGGGAAACCGAAATTTCCAAACAGACGAATCAACACCTGAAATGAAAGCCAATTTTACATTCCTCTGTGATATTTTGGCATTTCCTGTATATATGGAAATACTGGAGAAAGTTGATTGGTAGAACGGATAAAAACGTGCTTAAATATAAAAAAATAACAAGAATTGGCGCAAACCTCAAACCTCAAATCGTTTTAATATTGTGTCTTTGCACAAGTCGGTGTGCAGTCATTACCAGCAGCTAAATATAATTTGGTTAAACATTTTCATAGAAGAAAAGAAGGTTTGCTGAAATAATCCAAAACAAATGGTAATTCCGGATTAGAAAATAATTACCCGAAATCAACGTTGCGACACCTGTAGTGTCTATAAAAGAAGATGTATTTGCAGCAGGACGGGGAAGTTGCAAAGTCATTGCTTTCATGGGTAACTAAGTCAGAGGTACATGGAATGCTGTAAGCCGTGAATTTTCTTTATACATGAGCTCAAATTCCATTTTGTATATCTTTCATAGATAAACAGAAATATACTAAAACTTTAATATTGTTTTGTAACATTCATAAAAGCAATATAAGTGCTGAAAGGGAAAACAGTTATGTTATCAAGTTCGGAAAAAATAGCAGGGTTATTTTGAAACAAAATATTTGGACTCCAGGCGGGGTGCAGTCGGGTCATGCAAAACACAAAGAAACCACCCACTCACTTAATAAGGCTGACTCTTGCACGAACAGCACCTATTTCTGTCCCAAGGTCTTCTTTTGGGTAAGGGGTGGTGGGGTAGCCTAGTGATTTACTCTTCACGCCGATGACCGGGTACGATTCCTCACACAGGTACAATTTGTGAAGCCCATTTCCGGTGTCCCCCCGCTATGATATTGCTGGAATATTGCTAAAAGCGGCGTACAACTAAATTCACTCACTTACTCTTCAGGGTAAGATGAGGTGGTGCGAAAAGGTGTTTAATGTCGTGTTTCACTTACGTTGCAATGTGAATACATGTATGTGTAGCTGTTTGTTCTAGTTCGGACTAATGCTGGTTGTATGATGGAGCCCACTGAGATACAGTACAACCAGAAATTATTCAGAATTTAAAGATTGTAAAAAAAATTATTTTTCCATTCATTACTCACGTATTAAATGTGAATATTAGCAGAACATAACTCCAGATTCAAAGACAGGTGAACAGTTAGTATTTTGTCAAGTCACCATGGGCAGCAATGCAGGCGGGGCATACTACTGATCAAAGACGTTAGAAAGTCGTGGTCCATGCTGTCCCAATATCGGACCACCTCTTCTTTCATTTCAGCAATATTTGTCAGATTTTTCTTGTTGACACTTTCCTTCATAAGTCCCCAAACATTTTCTATTGGATTTAGGTCAGGGATATAGCTTGACCAATCTAATAATGTCATATTTTGGGTCCGAAACCAGGCCTGTGAATGCTTTGAATGATGTTTTGGGTCGTTGTCCTGCTGGAAAATCCCAAAATTTCCATAGAACACGTGAGCAGATGGAAGTAAATGTCCTTCGAGAATATCTGTGTACCGCTCACTGTTCATATTCCCTTCAAATACACAGAGGGGCGTTGCCCCTAACACAGATATGCCACCCCACACGTTAAATTTCGGACTGTACTTTGGGAGCTGATACAAAGGTTTCTCAGTTTTTTTGGTCCAGAATTTCAGTGTATTAGGAAACAGCCACACAGAACTTTCATCTGAGAAAATCACATTGTCCCAGTTAAAATGTCTATGCTGTAAGCACCAGTTCAACCTTCGCTCCTTTTGTTCAGGTTTCATGATCGGTGATAGAATTCCTCGACTTTTCTTCCAACCCATTGCATGCAGCTCAGTTCTAATTGTCTCCTTATACAGACAGCCACAGTTCCTCTATCAATCATATCCAGCCTTAAGTTTTCTAAACTCCTTCGTTTATTTTTAGAAACAAGAATACCAAGCCGCCTCCTGTCACCGACAGTCAATTTTCAGGGCCTACCTGCGCCTCCCTTGTGCTCAATGCCATATCCATTTGCAATATTTTTCAAAACACGATAAACAGTGGACAGAGGGATGCCTGTTCTACTTGAAATCACTTTAGCTGATCTGATATCCCTGTTATAATACTCTAAAATCAACTTCCTCTTCTCTAAATCATCCATACTGAGGATCACTGAAAATGTCGTCTGCTAGCAAGTAAACAAAGGCTAACGAAAAAGGATTAACGGAGTTGTCTCTCTTGAATGAAACCAAGCACTTGAAAGCTGGTCACGGTTGTTTATACTAGAAATATTCCTGAAATTTTCTATAATTTCTGGTCATACTATACTATGTTGCAGTTTAACATGTATTCCCCACTCTGACTTAGTATACTGACTTAATTCGAGGAGAGACCATATAATAATGATAATAATTTTATTATATGGGCTCTTATTCGAGCTGAGTTGTCTATGTTTTGTCCGCTCATTTAGCTCCTGCTATGGTTACAACACGTACGATTAGTTACCGTGCATTGGTATGAAGCGACTAAGCAGAGCGAACCCACAATCAGCCATTTCAGAGTGAGTGAGTGGGTTTACGCCGCTTTGAAGATTCACTATACAGAAAATGCATGACGCCGAATATGTCTATATGAGAAAAGTACAAAGTGACGTTAAGTCTACAAAACGTTTACTGCAGTGTTGCCCCTGCTTTACGTTGGGGAAACAAACCAAGATAGCACATTTATAGTGTGTTATACAAACCCTGAAACAAATATTCCCAATATAGCCCATGCGAGTCTAGAATATATGGCAAGTCTAGATTTTCACAGTTTCAGGTCCTGGCTGCGGCCATGTAGCTGTGGCATAAAACTTCATTCATTCACTCACAGGTTGTAAATACATTTTGTGTTTCTGTCTCTATGTTCACAATGATATCAATAGTTTGTCAGACACTGAAACTAATATATCCAATAGAGCCTATGCAAGTCTAGAATATGAGACAAGTCTAGATTACCACTGATTTTGAAAATGAAGAAAGTCTCCGGAGTCATTTTTATTATATTTTGATGAATGTAATTTAGGAAACAGTTTCTGTAAAATATTTTCATTTCAGAGACTAGATGTTTGACGTGAACATTTATAACGAGATGCATAATGCCTAGCTCTAGATCATTATATTCCTCTAGAAAGGATTAGTTAAATGGCAGATCGCCATACACTTGGAATGGAACACACCTCACTATGTCGTAAATGACAGCCCTAAGCATTAGGGAGACAGTGTGGGAAAAGGCGAATCTGGAATTCGAACTCACGATTACAAGTTCCTATCTCTGCAAAGGGACACAACTCTTCAAACTAATTGTCACCCTTGACAATTTGGCAACTAATTATTTATTGTTAATATGATAATAAAAACTGATGTACTGTCTTTTAAATGATAGCATTAATTAATTTCACGATATCATTAATTATTTGGACATATTTTTATTTTCGTGATATCAGTAAGAAAGCAATAATAAAGTTTTGTCTGATATCATTCTGTACATAGTGATAGTATGAAGAGAATTAATTATGTCAGTAACTTGGTAATTATTGTGAAAATGACTAGACTTACATTGGTGATTAACCATATTTTGTGAAACCAAGAAAAGTTTCCTCATTCAAGGATATGAACAATTGATAAAAACAGCACTGATATGATATTCTATACTACTCTTGATAAAATATAGATATGGAAATTTTAACTAATAGCATAATCCATGTCATGATATCATCACATACTTTCTAATATTATTAATTCACTTCGTGTCAATAAAAAATGAATAATATCTTCAATTCGTTCAGTAATCTCATTCAGACACCGAGCTATCCTGCACCCAGACCCTAGAGAATGAATTAAACTCTAGTATACAATAATTTGTTTTTTCTTTATTCACCATCGGTTACAAGTTTGTGTGTATACATATATATGGGGGCGTACGTACATACATACAGATACATAGATGATATACATGTACATTGTATATATATACCTACACACACTTATACACATATAAACAAGACACGTACATAATTCGTTGCTAACCATAGAAAAAAGTGAG
Source organism: Haliotis rubra (assembly GCF_003918875.1). Lineage (NCBI taxonomy): Eukaryota > Metazoa > Mollusca > Gastropoda > Lepetellida > Haliotidae > Haliotis > Haliotis rubra. The sequence goes on along the minus strand of NW_025765603.1, from coordinate 560,085 downwards.
AAAATCCTGAATTATTTGCCTCAAGTCTAGACCTGAATTCACCCCTCTTCTGGGATACGTTTTGGATTATATTTAATATCTTATATACATATATTTCTCATTTAAGGGAAATTTATTTCTCGGACAAAATGTTAGTCAATCACCAAGCCTTAAAAAGAAACTAATCCAATAAACCGTATCTTGTAAATTAGGGACTTGTCCCGAAAACTCTAAGGGGCGTCGTTGCTTTTATACATGATTATAAAATATACCTATGTCCTAAATACTTTATTTTGATTTCTTTGATAACCGAAAGGATAGTTACCCGTACACCCAAACAAATAGTTTCTAGTTTTTTATTGCACAGCGATAAATAACTTGAAATATGTTCTTTGGATAGTAGCATACACAGTTACATCACTTCCACAAAATGGCTGCGCCCTTGGAGGACGACGAGGACCCGGTCTCCGAAAACTTTTACTCGCTTTTGAATGTGTCTACGGATGTAAGACTTCTTTTAAAATGTCACTTCCAACTAAAGGTGTAAAAGCTATAGGTCAAATCTGAAATCTCATGTGATGTTTATTATATCTGATGTAATCATGATGATGTCAAGATGAGTCTGATTTTGGTTTGAAATCAGAAGCAGTGGAATTCTGGATTAACAAAGTAATTTTGCCACCTTGTTTTACGGTCCTTCTGAAATATGATAATAACTAAACTGTTTGGATTTGATTTGACCATTTGGTAATGCTACGTACTGACTGATCAATCAAGTTTCTCAATCAGCTGTTCATTTGAGTTGTCACGTTATGTGACATTGGAACAAAACTAATCACGCTGGATCTGGTTTATGTATCATATATCGTGACGTGTTATACAGGTATAAAGAGCAAGAATTGTTTCCATATTTATATCTTGACAACCAGTGTCATAGGTAGTGGTAGAGTTACCTACCCTGGTTTTTAACAGCTTGAAGGTACATACGGACGCAGTAGCAACAGGATGGGCATGATAATTTTGGTACCATGGGGGTCTGGGTCGGTGTATGTGTTCCGCCATTAGTGTCAACATATTCAGTTCCAATCTATAGTAAAATTGAAGCAATGAGAACTGGTTCGGAATGAAATGATTCCAGTCATTGAGGACTACAATCAATAGCTTCTTTCTTGTTACATATGTTATATTTGGGATTACACTTTCTTAGTAAAGTACAGATTCCAGTACTTTTGTTGTGTCCCATATTTCTGGTCTTCAGCAGAATTTAATTGTTTGGGGTTAGCTGAATAGTGTGAATATCGAAGACTGTAATTATGTTTTGGCTGTGGACTTTGTAACTTGGAACCTTTTTTGCAGGCATCGACAGATGAAATTAACTATGCCTTCCGCCGACTAAGTAAGACCTACCACCCTGACAAACACACAGACCCAGTGAAGAAGAAGAAGGCAGAAGTTATCTTCAACAAACTTAAACGTGCAAATGAAGGTTTGTTCTCATGTTTGGTAGTCTTTGTGGTTGTTGTTATATTCTTCCATGATGGGGATTCTTTGATAGAAATGCACCCCAGCAACTTATACTCATCAACCCTTGGGGATTCTGTGTTAGAATACACCCCCAACAAGTTATGCATGTCCCCTCGTGAGGTGTGAAGCAACTCTAGGCAACTCGCCTCGTGATGAATCTGTGTCAGAATAGGTCCCTAGCAACTTATGCTTGTTTCCCTTTGGGGATTCTGTGTAAGAGAGGTGCTAACAACTTAAGCTTGTCTCCCTTTAGGGATTCTGTGGGGTTAAGAGAGGTGCTAGCAACCTATGCTTGTCTCTCTATAGGGATTCTGTGGGGTTAAGAGAGGTGCTAGCAACCTATGCTTGTCTCTCTATAGGGATTCTGTGGGGTTAAGAGAGGTGCTAGCAACCTATGCTTGTCTCTCTATAGGGATTCTGTGGGGTTAAGAGAGGTGCTAGCAACCTATGCTTGTCTCTCTATAGGGATTCTGTGGGGTTAAGAGAGGTGCTAGCAACCTATGCTTGTCTCTCTATAGGGATTCTGTGGGGTTAAGACAGGTGCTAGCAACTTAAGCTTGTCTCCCTATAGGGATTCTGTGGGGTTAAGAGAGGTGTCTAGCAACTTAAGCTTGTCTCCCTATAGGGATTCTGTGGGGTTAAGAGAGGTGCTAGCAACCTATGCTTGTCTCTCTATAGGGATTCTGTGGGGTTAAGAGAGGTGCTAGCAACCTATGCTTGTCTTTCTATAGGGATTCTGTGGGGTTAAGAGAGGTGCTAGCAACCTATGCTTGTCTCTCTATAGGGATTCTGTGGGGTTAAGACAGGTGCTAGCAACTTAAGCTTGTCTCCCTATAGGGATTCTGTGGGGTTAAGAGAGGTGTCTAGCAACTTAAGCTTGTCTCCCTATAGGGATTCTGTGGGGTTAAGAGAGGTGTCTAGCAACTTAAGCTTGTCTCCCTGTAGGGATTCTGTGGGGTTAAGAGAGGTGCTAGCAACCTATGTTTGTCTCTCTATAGGGATTCTGTGGGGTTAAGAGAGGTGCTAGCAACCTATGTTTGTCTCTCTATAGGGATTCTGTGGGGTTAAGACAGGTGCTAGCAACTTAAGCTTGTCTCCCTATAGGGATTCTGTGGGGTTAAGAGAGGTGTCTAGCAACTTAAGCTTGTCTCCCTATAGGGATTCTGTGGGGTTAAGAGAGGTGTCTAGCAACTTAAGCTTGTCTCCCTGTAGGGATTCTGTGGGGTTAAGAGAGGTGTCTAGCAACTTAAACTTGTCTCCCTATGGAGATTCTGTGGGGTTAAGAGAGGTGTCTAGCAACTTAAGCTTGTCTCCCTGTAGGGATTCTGTGGGGTTAAGAGAGGTGTCTAGCAACTTAAGCTTGTCTCCCTGTAGGGATTCTGTGGGGTTAAGAGAGGTGTCTAGCAACTTAAGCTTGTCTCTCTATAGGGATTCTGTGTTAAGAGAAGTGCCTAGCAACTTAAGCTTGTCTCCCTATGGAGATTCTGTGGGGTTATGAGAGGTGCCTAGCAACGCATGCTTTTCTCCTCATGGGAATTCTGTTTTCAAATAGGTGAACAGCAACTTATGCTTATCAAACAAGGCAGTTATGTGGTTCAGGTTAATTAGACATGGGCCAGTGTTAGTACTGTTTGTAGTGTTACAGTCCCAGGTTTTATTCAAGACCCTCGAACTCTACGTTGTATGTCAACTAACTCTAAGATGAATGCACAATGCTCTTTAGGAGGCAGTCAAATGTAGCACATTATACATATCATATGGGATTACATTAATCAGTAAAGTACAGATTCTAGTAGTGACTACTAGTACTTGTTAGGGGCTGAGACACATCAGGGATTCCACACTCTCAGAGTCAGGTACCAGCACACAAAGTCAGTGCTCTAACTCACTCACCCATGACGGCTTCCACAAAATGTCTGACAACTGGTGGTCCATATCGTCTACTTTGTGTATGCACCCGTGAAGGTCAGGGTTGGAATATTGATCTTCAGTAACCCATGCTTGTTTTAACAGGCGACTAACGGGTCGGGTGGTCAGGCTCGCTGACTGTCATCGGTTCCCAGTTGCGCAGATCGATGCTCATGCTGTTGATCACTGGATTGTCTGGTCCAGACTCGATTATTTACAGACCGCCGCCATATAGCTGGAATATTGCTGAGTGTGGCGTAAAACTAAACTCACTCACTCACTTTGTGTATGCTCATAAACTGATGCTCATGATGTGACTGGATGGCCCAGCTTTAATTTCTTTTTGGTCGCCTTCATATGACTAGAATACTGCTGTTGAACAAACAAATAATTATTTTGTCTTGATTTTCCTATTAACATTTTTTGGGGACATGAGAAAGGCTAATTTCCAGCTGTAAAAGTGTAAAAGGTAGTTATTTCTCCGGGGCGGTGGGGTAGCCTAATGGTTAAAGCGTTGGCTCGTCACGCCGAAGACCTGGGTTCGAATCCCCACATGGGCACAATGTGTGAAGCTCATTTCTGGTGTCCCCCTCCGTGATGTTGCTGGAATATTGCTAAAAGTGGCGTAAGACTAAACTCAGTCAGGCAGTCAGTCAGTTATTTCTCCAACTTTAATTTAAAACTTAACATGGTCATTGTAGATTTAACACGGAGTGCCTATGTTTCTTGTCTCTAGTTTTAAAGGACCGACACAAGAGGGCAATCTATGACATGTATGGAGAGAAAGGTCTTGAGACAGAAGGTTTGGAGGTGAGATGCTTGTGCCCTTTAACTTATACTCAAACGCAAAAGTAACATATCTTGTTTCTAACTAACTAACATGTTTTCTATTGACTTGGTCCGTGTAACTTCTTTGATGTGCATTTTGGAAGTTGAGTTGATGAAGAATAATGACAATTATTATGGATATACAACTTCTTTTATTCTGTTGAGGCGACGTTTCGACATAGGTTCTAATGTCGTTGTCAAGCACGTGTCACTTGCTTGTATATCCATAATAATTGTCATTGTTCTTGGTCTGTGTACCCTGACTGGGTGGATCATTGGTGGATTGTGTTGTCTGGATTTCATGATTTACGAAAGGTCCACCTCACCTTGACTACCTGTATAGCAACAGTGTGCAATGACTTAATGTTAAAAACAAGTTGCATAAGTTAAATTTGAAGGGCGGTGGGATATCCTAGTGGTTAAAGCATCCGCTCGTCATGCCAAAGACCCCTTTCAATTCCCCACATTGGTACAAGGTGTGAAGCCCATTTCAGGTGTCCCCTGCCGTGATATTGCTGGAATAGTGCTAAAAGCGGCATAAAACCATACTTGCTCAGTTAAATTTGAATGTCCTTTGGGATTGTCATTCATTCAATTCATTTCATTCAGTTTATCATATGTTAACCAGGTTATATCACGGACCAAGTCTCCAGCTGAGATTATCGCGGAGTATGAGCGTCTCCAACGGGAAAGGGAAGAGAGACGTCTTCAACAGAGAACAAACCCCAGGGTGAGTGTCATGACGCCCCACCCATCCTTCCCATTCATACATGCTTTTCATATATTGTCTTCCCATCCATTCCACCTTCTCATCTATACACTGTTCCCATCGGTGCAGCCTTCCTGTTCATATACCATTCTCATCCATGAAGACTTGCTGTCCATACACCATGCAATGCCCCCGTCCATGATATCCCGGAAATGGTATCTTTCTTAATTTGGTTTGCAACCCGTATAAATATATTGTTGCTTTTCATTACAGGGAAATGTCACTGTCGGAATCAATGCAACTGATCTGTTCGACAGTTACGGTGACTATGACTCTGATCCTGACTATGGGTATGTACAGGAAATATTTCTCAATGTTTTCTACTGGCTTGTGTAGGTCATCAAGTGCCTGATTGTCTGATCAAAGAGTTAGGTTGAATTTCTCACATGTACAGAGAGTAGCACCACTTGTTCGTTTTGAGATGGTGTATTTGACTTCTGAAAAATGCTAATCTGTACATAAACCTTATCAGTATAAAAGGACCTTCTCATCGTCACCCACTTGCTTTTGAATCAGCAAGTGGGTGGTGGGGTAGCCTAGTGGTTAAAGTGTTCGCTCGTCATGCTGAAGACCCGAGTTTGAATCCCCACATGGGTGCAATGTGTGAAGCCCATTTCTGATATTGCCCACAATGATATTACTGGAATATTGCTGAACGCAACTTAGAACTAAACTCTCTCATTGTTTCCACTGGAGTGGTCTACTCAAGTGTCAAGCTGTGACTCTGCAATATTGACAAGAATAAGAGTATACTCCATGTTGATATTCCTGCAGGCAGAGCACAGTGATAGATATGAGCGTATACTCGATGTTGATATTCCTGCAGGCAGAGCACAGTGATAGATATAAGCGTATACTCCATGTTGATATTCCTGCTGGCAGAGCACAGTGATAGATATGAGCATATACTCGATGTTGATATTCCTGCAGGCAGAGCACAGTGATAGATATAAGTGTATACTCCATGTTGATATTCCTGCAGGCAGAGCACAGTGATAGATATAAGAATATACTCCATGTTGATATTCCTTCAGGCAGAGCACAGTGATAGATATAAGCGTATACTCCATGTTGATATTCCTGCAGGCAGAGCACAGTGATAGATATGTGCATACTCGATGTTGATATTCCTGCAGGCAGAGCACAGTGATAGATATAAGTGTATACTCGATGTTGATATTCCTGCAGGCAGAGCACAGTGATAGATATGAGCCTATACTCGATCTTGATATTCCCGCAGGCAGAGCACAGTGATAGATATGAGCGTATACTCAATGTTGATATTCCTTCAGGCAGAGCACAGTGATAGATATAAGCGTATACTCCATATTGATATTCCTGCAGGCAGAGCACAGTGATAGATATAAGAATATACTCAATGTTGATATTCCTGCAGGCAGAGCACAGTGATAGATAAAAGCGTATACTCCATGTTGATATTCCTGCTGGCAGAGCACAGTGATAGATATAAGAATATACTCCATGTTGATATTCCCGCAGGCAGAGCAGAGTGATAGATATAAGCGTATACTCAATGTTGATATTCCTGCAGGCAGAGCACAGTGATAGATATAAGAATATACTCCATGTTGATATTCCTGCAGGCAGAGGACAGTGATAGATATAAGTGTATACTCCATGTTGATATTCCTGCAGGCAGAGCACAGTGATAGATATAAGAATATACTCCATGTTGATATTCCTGCAGGCAGAGCACAGTGATAGATATAAGAATATACTCCATGTTGATTTCCTGCAGGCAGAGCATGGTGATAGATATAAGAATATACTCCATGTTGATATTCCCGCAGGCAGAGCACAGTGATAGATATAAGTGTATATTCCATGTTGATATTCCTGCAGGCAGAGCACAGTGATAGATATAAGAATATACTCCATGTTGATATTCCCACAGGCAGAGCACAGTGCTAGATATAAGTGTATACTCCATGTTGATATTCCCGCAGGCAGAGCACAGTGATAGATATAAGAATATACTCCATGTTGATATTCCTGCAGGCAGAGCACAGTGCTAGATATAAGTGTATATTCCATGTTGATATTCCTGCAGGCAGAGGACAGTGATAGATATAAGAATATACTCCATGTTGATATTCCTGCAGGCAGAGCACAGTGATAGATATAAGAATATACTCCATGTTAATATTCCTGCAGGCAGAGCACAGTGATAGATATAAGAATATACTCAATGTTGATATTCCCGCAGGCAGAGCTCAGTGCTAGATATAAGTGTATACTCCATGTTGATATTCCTGCAGGCAGAGCACAGTGATAGATATAAGAATATAGTCCATGTTGATATTCCCGCGGGCAGAGCACAGTGATAGATATAAGAATATACTCCATGTTGATATTCCTGCTGGCAGAGCACAGTGATAAATATAAGCACAGTGATAGATATAAGCGTATACTCCATGTTGATATTCCTGCAGGCAGAGCACAGTGATAGATATAAGAATATACTCCATGTTGATATTCCTGCAGGCAGAGCACAGTGATAGATATAAGAATATACTCCATGTTGAATATTCCTGCAGGCAGAGCACAGTGATAGATATAAGAATATACTCCATGTTGATATTCCCACAGGCAGAGCACAGTGCTAGATATAAGTGTATACTCCATGTTGATATTCCTGCAGGCAGAGCACAGTGATAGATATAAGAATATACTCCATGTTGATATTCCTGCAGGCAGAGCACAGTGCTAGATATAAGTATATTCCATGTTGATATTCCTGCAGGCGGAGACGTGATAGATATAGAATATACTCCATGTTGATATTCCTGCAGGCAGAGCACAGTGATAGATATAAGAATATACTCCATGTTAATATTCCTGCAGGCAGAGCACAGTGATAGATATAAGAATATACTCAATGTTGATATTCCGCCCAGGCAGAGCTCAGTGCTAGATATAAGTGTATACTCCATGTTGATATTCCTGCAGGCAGAGCACAGTGATAGATATAAGAATATAGTCCATGTTGATATTCCTAGAGCACAGTGATAGATATAAGAGAATATACTCACTCGATGTTGATATTCCTGCTGGCCACAGTGATAAATATAAGCACAGTGATAGATATAAGCCGTGATACTCCATGTTGATATTCCTGCAGGCAGAGCACTATGATAGATATAAGAATATACTCCATGTTGATATTCCCGCAGGCAGAGCACAGTGATAGATATAAGCGTATACTCCATGTTGATATTCCTGCAGGCAGAGCACAGTGATAGATATAAGCGTATACTCCATGTTGATATTCCCGCAGGCAGAGCACAGTGATAGATATAAGAATATACTCCATGTTGATATTCCTGCAGGCAGAGCACAGTGATAGATATTAGCATATACTCCATGTTGATATTCCTGCAGGCAGAGCACAGTGATAGATATAAGTGTATACTCCATGTTGATATTCCTGTAGGCAGAGCACTATGATAGATATAAGCGTATACTCCATGTTGATATTCCTGCAGGCAGAGGACAGTGATAGATATAAGTGTATACTCGATGTTGATATTCCTGCAGGCAGAGCACAGTGCTAGATATAAGAATATACTGTAAATGTACTTATTTTCGCGTGGTGCAATTTTCGCGGAATTGACAGTTTAGACTACATCGCGCGGTCAATTATTCGCGCAATCAGTAATTGCCAGAACTGCCAGCTGTCTCTTTGGTCGCCACTAATAGCAGTGAAAACAAACAGAGTGGCTTAACCTGTCGGGCGGCGTTAATTGCTTACTCACAGGAAATCCCTATCTGTGCGATATACTAGTACACAGTAATCCGTTTACTCCGGAAGAGATGAAAAACACATCAGTCTTATGTTCCGAATTCTGATGATCTGACGAATTAACTTCTACTGTATATGAAGCTTTTTGTGATTTCAAACAAGCCGGGTTGTTGTGAATGAGATGATTGAGTGTTAAGTGACTATTCGCTTCATGATGTACTGGTAAATAAAATCTAAATGAATAAATAAAATACTGCTGTATTATTTCTTTCCGAGTCGTTTCATGGTAATCCGTTTTGTATCAAACCATCTGTCATGTGACCAATTTCCATGGCGGCCACAACACACATTGCTGTTTTCGCTAATTCGGCGATGGGATTTGGCTCATTATTTAATTATGTTTTTGGAAATCCATTTCAGCAACAGTTAAGTGTGATTCTTTTTGCTGCTATCAGTCGTCATTTTAAGATTCCCGTAGATTTCTGTCTTCAAACTTGATGTATGAATGACCTGGTATGAATTACAGGTTTATTCGCGGTGTATAAATTTTCGCGCTAAAATGTTTAGCGCGAAAAGCGGGAAAATAAAACCTGCGCGAAATATAATACGTTTACAGTACTCCATGTTGATATTCCCGCAGGCAGCGACACGGCAACGTTCGCAATGTTTACATTCCCACGATGCATTTAAGTTGTAGAATGAATGAATTCACGTGTTTGTTATGAATGAAAAAATAGTTACGTCAGAATGTGACCTAATTGAGAGGTCATCGGTTATCCAATCAAATCGTTAGAATCTCAGGTCAAGTCGTTACGACACAGGTCAACGCGATACGACACTCGTGTGACGTACGAGATTAGTATGCAACTACCAATACGTTGACCACGTGGGTAATAAAAGAATATACTCCATGTTGATATTCCTGCAGGCAGAGCACAGTGATAGAGATGAGCAGTATGAGCATCTCCCAGTCTGTAGAATGTCCGCTGACAGTGAAAGATACCGCCATCATCTCGGGGAATCTCTCGACACAGAACGGCACCGGATCAGGGGCGTTTGTCGCATCATGGCGGAGGCTGACCTCAGACAAGGGTTGGATGGAGGCAAGTAGTGCAGACAGTGGAGACACTGTTAGTTCTGTTTATCATATGAATGCTACTTTGAGATTATTTCCAGCCTGTCTTCAGATTTCATGTTGAAATTCGCTTTTCTCATGTTTCTATTTGTTCAATTCTATTGTGCACAGTCATAGAACCATTCTCTTCCCACAGAGGTTACTCAAGTCTTATCTTCCCACGTAACTCTGTTCTAATACAAACCTTTCATGGTGCAAGTGTTCACGATTCGTGATTGGTTGCAACCAGATTTAGTTGTGTAATCAGCGACGTTGTTTCAAAAGTGATCATTCACAAAGCCTCAGTAATTACCGTATCCTTCGGGAAAGCTACAACCTCTTCCCCTGCGCGATGCACAAATGTTTATTTTAGACAGAACTCAGTCATGTAATGGAGGATCAATGGCGTCTCCATCTCAGACAAGCTGGTCATCAATTATCTTGTGTCACATCAACACCAGTCCCTGGCAGAGGAGGGATATTTGTGGCCCCACATTTGCTTGTATTGGTCAAGTTAAGCAAGTGTTAGGAAGGAATATCCACAAGAGACAGGGATTGGGATCGCCACATTGGACCTAAGTCGATGTAACACGTGTTCTGATTGGATAGAAAGAAGGGAGATAATTTGTGTTGCGATTTTTGCCGCTAGGAAGTTTTACAAGAACTGGGAAATATGGCTGTATTAGAAGAGAGGTACATGGGAAGATATGACTTGAGGAACATCTGTGGGAAGAGAATGTCATAGAACATGGATGTATTGTATTTGTTATGCACTGACAATTTACTGATGACAATATATTGAACTTTGAATGTTATTCCAGCTTGAGACTGTATTTGGAAATGGCCTTGGAGGAAGTATTAAAGGTTTTCGGCAGTTAACTCGAAGATGGTAAGATACCATTATGATGATATTTCTGAATGTAACTATTAAATATATGCACAGCTTCTTCAACTAAAGATGTGATCCCTGGCAACCTGGCCTGCCTGAGACTGTACCCTACAAATTAGGTGAAGGATGTCTGCTAGTAGGAGTGTGTATTTTGTTGAACTGCCCTATAGAGCTCTATGGTAAAGTGGTTTCTGTACGATAGGGTAAAATCCTTTAGCATTCTTTGCACTAACCTATCTACAAATCTAGGGGCCCAGGGGCCCCAATAATTATTTGCAATGGTCCCGGCAGGAAATATGAAGATCTTCTATTGTAATAAAATGGTGAAGAGTAATAACAGTATCCTTATATTTTTTAGTCCACACCGGTTACAATGAATATCAATGTTCATGTTTCGGATGCAATATGTTTTTGCATTGTTCTATACATTTGTGTGTAATATATGCACATTTCACATTTATGACCCAGGATACCCTTTTTGAATTGGAGAGTCAAATTAAATCGTTTACATTTTGAAGAAAAACTCTTTTAGAAATACTAAAAACAGACCTCCAGACATCTTTAAGGACCTTGAACTGATGCATGATACTAACTGCTGGGGATACTCGATACTCAGTTCCTTTGGTTCATGTAAAGGATTGGGTATTTATTAAGAATTTACGCAGAATAATTTTTACTGTATTGCATAGAACCAGTTAAAAAAATATATGTGAATTTAGGTTGAAATTTGAGAGGCAGGGATAATAACTCACTGTATTATATGCAGGATGTTGCTGAATGCTTTCAGATTCTGTTTGTCTTTCAGCTACGGCACGTGTGCAGCATCTCTACAGGGGACGTCCAGATCACTCCGGCCGGTACTCTCATCAAGTAAGTCAGGCTTGTGGTATAACAGGGAGAATTAGGCCATGGGAATCGAAGAAAATTCTGTGCTGGTGATGTTTGAATCAGCACATAGCTTCACATCCTTACTCCTTGAAATGAAGTAAAGAGAACCTCATTCTAACTATAGTAACGTGACTGTCTGTCATGCCATGGGAGATTAACAATAGTTGTATAAAAGAATCGTGTGCTTTTCAACTTCTACTTAGTAGTATACAATTGGTTGAAGTCCAAAACATGCTTGTGTTGGAAAGAGCATTCCTTTCCTCATGAACAGATCAAGTAACATATTAACATAACTATTCAACAAAGTTCATCACATTTATATTTATACAGATCCCATATCATATATTTTGGAGTTAATGTTTAAAATATTCCTTTCTTTAGCAATAGCATATCAGTTTGACCGCCATCTCCAAGGCCGTATGACATGGAACATGGGCTTCCAGTCGTCCATGACAACAGCCTTGGTGTACGACTCCCAAAAGTACCATAGTGCACTGATGCTGATGGTGAGTACTCCAGGTTTTCTAACTTTGATACATAACATGAAGGCAACCAGTATCTGAAATAAAGAATTGTATGCTTCTTAGATCAAATAATATCCAGACAAAAATAATTTTTACTCCACACAGGAGCTGGAAAGTGTTATCCTCTTTTTTTACGTCTGCTGTCATAATGCCAGGAAGACTATACATACTAATTACACCATTTGCTTTTCTCATAACATTTCTCTCATGTTCTGGTCTAGTATTTTCTCTTCAACTAACAAACGACTTTTTACTCTACACAGGAACAGGCAAGAGTTGCCTCCCTTGTTTCTTCTGTCAAATTGTGAGGCAGACTACACATGCTAAATACAAGATTTTTCTGATTACATATCTCTTATACTATTATGACAATGTTTACGTATAGATTTTCTTGCCATTGACAAGAAAGTTTTGTTGCTATGAAAGTATATCAAAGAAGTTGTTTTGCAAGAACAGTGTAAACTTTGTGATCTGTCCATTTCTAAGAACTTCTTGTTGAACAGGGGGCGGTGGGGTAGCCTAGTGGTTAAAGCGTTGGCTCGTCACGCCGAAGACCCGGGTTCGAATTCCCACATGGGTACAATGTGTGAAGCCCATTTCTGGTGTCCCCCGCTGTGATGTTGCTGGAATATTGCTAAAAGCGGTGTAAACCAAAACTCAGTCAGTCAGTCTTGTTGAACAATTATACCCTGTACGGGGTGCCTGGATGAAGTAGACTGGTTATTTGACGAGATGAGCCAGTACTCTGTTAATTTGCTGCATAAAGATCCATTATGCTTGAAAGAATTGCGAACAGGAGGATGCAGTTGATGAAACTGAATTGAAGAAATGAGTTTGTTGTCCTATGTGTAGATGGGCATGAGGAAGTCATGGCACATTCAGGCCAGTGTGACAAGGAAGTTCCAGGAGCACGAGGCCAAGCTCAGAGTTGCTGTAAAGTAAGTACTCACTCACTCACTCACTCACTCACTCACTCACTCACTCACTCACTCACTCACTCACTCACTCACTCACTCACTCAACCACTCAACCAATCAACCAATCAACCAATCACTCAACCAATCACTCAACCACTCAGAAAACTCACTCAACCACCCTCACTCACTCTTTCACTCACTCACTCACTCTTTGTATCCACAGCTTTGTATTTGTTCTATGTCTGTAAGGGGTGACTGAATAGGCCAGGCTCTGGGATTAGCTAATTGGGGTAATCATCATGCAATGATGACTGCTCATGTTTTCCATCATGGAGTTTCTTTATCTGAATATTTTGATCCTCCATCAAACAGCTAGGATATTGCTAACTGCAGCATTAAATGACATCCTTGTAATCCTGATCTTTAGAACCTCAAATTCTTTTTTTTCAGAATTGGTTCTCATGGTTACCTGCTAGAGTATGGTTTTGAGAAGAAGATCACCCAGTTCAGCTTCCTGGGTGCCACGATGGGGATCAGCCTCCCGCAAGGCATCCACCTCAGAGTCAAGTCAGTACACACCATACTTTCTTTTGTAGAAATTCCTTAGGAAGTCTGGTTACAATAGGTCCTCAGCAACCTGTGCTTGATATATTGGGTAATATTTAATAGACCAGGAAGGCTGTCATGGTGGGTTGATTGATTGACTGTCATAGTGCCCCAGTGACATGGATCATTGTTCTCAATATCAATCACTGGATTGTCAGATTCAGAATCATGACTTCAGGGTTATCACTACTGTTTATGTATCATGCATACTTGAGTATTAAGCACTCAAAGTTTTAAGAAATTGGTAATGTTTTTCCTGTTACACTCAGCATATTACTTTACTCGTTTCAGTTCAGTCTCAAGTTATTGTCTGAAAACATGCAGGAATACATTCACATGTAAATTCAGTTTTCAGGGAGTATCTGGCAAAGTCCTTTTTGTCCAGTGGTTCCTCTCTAATTATTTTCAAGAATATAGTAATTAAAGGTGTCACTAGAAAGTTTTCAGAATGAAAAAAAAGTGGTTCCTCTGACAGTATTTTTGCAAGAATATCATGTTAAAATATCATTTAAGACATCCAAGCACAGGTTTTGAATCAATAAATGTTTCATTTTAAGCTCTCACTAATGCTGTGTTTGTCTGGTATGTTACCTATAGGAAAATCTTGTTTCCAGATTGTTTCGCGGTACTCAAACATTCTTGTTCCCCATCCACTTGTCTGAGACATTGTCTCCATCAGCTGTATTCTATGGAACCGTTCTTCCTGTAGTTGCCTTCTTTGTTGTCCGCAACCTCATCGTCAACCCTTTCCTGAGACAGCAGAAAGAAAAGTAGGTTGACACTGAGTAAATATGGTTGTTTAGGTAATAGTACACCAAGAGAAATGCATACACTAAGAATGACATGAATTGCCTGGTCATAATGTTACTGTAATGGCACAAACCTTGGAAAATTTAGGTTAGAATTGGTGTTCAGCAACCCATGCTTGTCGTAAAAGGCCACTAATGAGATCGGGTGGTCAGGTTTGCTGACTTGGTTGACACATGTCATCGTATTCCAGTTGCGTAGATCAATGCTCATGCTTTTGTTCACTGGATTGTCTGGTCCAGACTCGATTATTTACAGACTGCCGCCATATAACTGAAGTATTGCTGAGTGCGGCGTTAAACAACAAAGCAACCAACTAATGGCATAATGGTAGTACACCTAAAGAATAGAAGGACCCTGTTCCACAAGAGGGGCGGTGGGGTAGCCTCGTGGTTAAAGCATTCGCTCATCACGCCGACGACCCGGGTTCGATTCCCCACATGGGTAAAATGTGTGAAGCCCATTTCTGATGTCCCCCGCCGTGATATTGCTGGAATATTGCTAAAAAAAGCGGCGTAAAACTAAACTCACTCACTCATTGTTCCACAAAGCGATCTTAGTGCTATGATGATTATAGGCCATGGTTAAAGTATGGAGTCATCTTAGTGTCATCTTAGTGTCATCTTGTCATCTTAGTGTCATCTTGTCATCTTGTCATCTTGCTTGAGATTGCTTGGTGAAAATGGGATAGCGTGGTTAAGCTAAAATTTAGCAGAGATAATGCATTTGTTTAGTACATTACGATTAAATCTTACATTGAATAGCAAAGATATTCTTAAACATTGAAAATTGGATGTCAATGTGGAAATATTTTTGAGATATTTAATCTGTATTTTTTTATTCAGGGAGTTAGAGAAGACAAGGAAGGAGCACTCAGAGAAACTGGCTCAGAGGAAAACAGAGGCTGAGGCCGCTGTGAGTAGACAGATGGGTAGTATGGAGTGGTGTAGCTCCTCTGTAAGGAGATACCAAGTAGTCGTGTGATTGGGGTGTGCTAGGAGTACCTGGGTTCCAGTCCCAGGCACCATGATGATCATCTATATTGATTCAGCACTATATGGGTGTTCGTGATTTCATCAAAGCTGAGGGCAGTGGAGCAGCCTAGTGGTTAAAGCTTTCGCTCATCACCCTGAAGATTCGGGTTCAATTTCCAACATGGGTACAATTTCTGATATCCCCATGCCACGATATTGCTGGAATATTGCTAAAATAGACATAAAACCTTACTTACTCACTGACTAATTCATCAAAGCTGGTGTGTAGTTTCCTGCATCGAAGAGCTCACATCTTCTGATATGGATTGAATATTAGAAGTAAAGCCAATGAGCTGGATTGCTTACTGTGAGATATATTTACCCATTGTTCTTTTGCTGGATAGACTTCTCAAAATATTTGACAACATATGACAATGTTTTGTGTAGGTTGAGCTGATGAAGGAGACAGTGGAGAGGAGTCTGGAGGCGGAGGAGAAGAAGGGAGGACTGGTTATCATCAAGGGACTCTACGGGAAACTCATCACAGACGATGATGGGTACGTTACTCTCGGAGGGGGCAGGGGGGATGTACAGAAGGATTTGATTTAAATATTAACATCAAAACATAGACATAGAAGGTGTTGACATGGGTCAATAGATTTGTTGGTAATTGTTAAGCTAGATTATTCTGATTATATTATATTTGATGAGCAGGAAGGAGGTTGTGACAGATACAGTCCCTCCTCACTGACTGTCTGTCACAAGCCCCTCCCACTCACTGACTGTATCTGTCACAAGCCCCTCCCACTCACTGACTGTCTGTCACAAGCCCCTCCCACCCACTGACTGTATCTGTCTACAAGCCCCTCCCACTCACTGACTGTATCTGTCACAAGCCCCTCCCACTCACTGACTGTATCTGTCACAAGTCCCTCCCACTCACTGTGTATCTGTCACAAGCCCCTCCCACTCACTGACTGTCTGTCACAAGCCCCTCCCACTCACTGACTGTATCTGTCACAAGCCCCTCCCACTCACTGACTGTATCTGTCACAAGCCCCTCCCACTCACTGACTGTATCTGTCACAAGCCCCTCCCACTCACTGACTGTATCTGTCACAAGCCCCTCCCACTCACTGACTGTATCAAGCCCCTCCCACTCACTGACTGTATCTGTCACAAGCCCTTCCCACTCACTGACTCTGTCACAAGCCCCTCCCACTCACTGACTAACTGCTACAAGCCTCACCCACTGACTGTATCTGTCACAAGCCCCTCCCACTCACTGACTGTATCTGTCACAAGCCCCTCCCACTCACTGACTGTATCTGTCACAAGTCCCTCCCACTCACTGACTGTATCTGTCACAAGCCCTCCCACTCACTGACTGTCTGTCAAAAGCCCCTCCCACTCACTGACTCTATCTGTCACAAGCCCCTCCCACTCACTGACTGTATCTGTCACAAGACCCTCCCACTCACTGACTGTATCTGTCACAAGCCCCTCCCACTCACTGACTGTATCTGTCACAAGCCCCTCCCACTCACTGACTGTATCTGTCAAAAGCCCCTCCCACCCACTGACTGTATCTGTCACAAGCCCCTCCCACTCACTGACTGTATCTGTCACAAGCCCCTCCCACTGACTGACTGTATCTGTCACAAGCCCCTCCCACTCACTGACTGTATCTGTCACAAGTCTCTCCTACTCACTGACTGACTGTATCTGTCACAAGCCCCTCCCACTCACTGACTGTATCTGTCACAAGCTCCCTCCCACTCACTGACTGACTGTCACAAGCCCTCACCCCACTGGACTGACTGTATCTGTCACAAGCCCCTCCCACTCACTGACTGTATCTGTCACAAGTCTCTCACTCACTGACTGTATCTGTCCTGACAACTCCCCTCCCACTCACTGGACTGTATCTGTCACAAGCTCTCCCAACTCACTGACTGTATCTGTCACAAGCCCTCCCACTCACTGACTGTACTGTCACAAGCCCTCCCACTCTCACTGACTGTATCTGTCTGTCACAATCCTCCCACTGACTGACTGTATCTGTCACAAGCCCTCCCACTCACTGACTGTATCTGTCACAAGTCTCTCCTACTCACTGACTGGACTGACTGTATCTGTCACAAGCAATCCTCCCCTCACTCTCTTACTGTATCTGTCACAAGCTCTCCCACTCACTGACTGTATCTGTCACAAGCCCCTCCCACTCACTGACTGTATCTGTCACAAGCTCTCCTACTCACTGACTGACTGTATCTGTCACAAGCCCTCCCACTCACTCTACTGTATCTGTCACAAGCTCCTCCCCACTCACTGACTGTATCTGTCACAAGCCTCCCACTCACTGACTGACTGTCACAAGCCTCACCCACTGACTGACTGTATCTGTCACAAGCTCCCTCCCACTCACTTACTGTATCTGTCACAAGCTCTCCCACTCACTGACTGTATCTGTCAAGCAAGCTCCTCCCACTCACTGACTGACTGTATCTGTCACAAGCCTCAGCTCTCACTGACTGACTGTATCTGTCACAAGCCCTCCCACTCACTGACTGTATGTCACAAACTCCTCCCACTGACTGACTGTATCTGTCACAAGCTCCTTCCCACTCACTGACTGTCTGTCACAAGTCTCACCCACTCACTGACTGTATCTGTCACAAGCCCTCCCACTCACTGACTGTATCTGTCACAAGACCTCCTCCACTCACTGACTGTATCTGCTCACAAGCCCTCTCCCACTCACTGACTGTATCTGTCACAAGCCCCTCCCACTCACTGACTGTCTGTCAAAAGCTCCCCCACCACTCCCACCCACTGACTGACTGTATCTGTCACAAGCCCCCTCCCACTCACTGACTGTATCTGTCACAAGTCTCTCCTACTCACTGACTGACTGTCATCTGTCACAATCCTCCCACTCACTCTCCCACCACTGACTGTATCTGTCACAAGCCCTCCTCACTCACTGACTGACTGTCACAAGCCTCACCCACTGACTGACTGTATCTGTCACAAGTCTCTCCCACTCACTGACTGACTGTATCTGTCACAAAGCCCCTCCCACTCTCACTTACTGTATCTGTCACAAGCTCCTCCCACTCACTGACTGTATCTGTCACAAGCTCCCTCCCACTCACTGACTGACTGTCAGCAAGCCTCACCCACTGACTGACTGTATCTGTCACAAGCTCCCTCCCACTCACTGACTGTCTGTCAAAAGCCCCTCCCACTCACTGACTCTATCTGTCACAAGCTCCTCTCCCCCACTTCACTGACTGTATCTGTCACAAGACCCCTCCTCCACTCACTGACTGTATCTGTCACAAGCCTCCCTCCCACTCACTGACTGTCTGTCACAAGCTCCCTCCCACTGACTGACTGTGCCTGTCACAAGCCTCCCCACTCACTCTCGACTGACTGTCACAAGCCCTCCCACTGACTGGACTGTAACTGCTCACAAGCCCTCACCCACTGTATCTGTCACAAGTCCCTCCCACTCACTGACTGTATCTGTCACAAGCCCCTCCCACTCACTGACTGTATCTGTCACAAGCCCCCTCCCACTCACTGACCGTCTCTCACGCTGTTGACTATCTGTCACAAGCCCTTCCCCACTCACTGACTGTATCCTGTCACAAGCCCCTCCCACTCACTGACTCAACCTTCGTCTGCCAAGCCTCACCCACTGACTGTATCTGTCACAAGCCCCCTCCTGCACTCACTCTCGACTGTATCTGTCACAAGCCCTCCTCCCACTCACACTGACTGTATCTGTCACAAGTCCCTCCCACTGACTGACTGTATCTGTCACAAGCCTCTCCCACTCACTGACTGTCTGTCACAAGCCCCCCCCACTCACTGACTGTATCTGTCACAATCCCTCTCCCACTGACTGGGACTGTATCTGTCACAAGCCCCCTCCCACTTCACTGACTGTATCTGTCACAAGACCCTCCCACTCACTGGACTGACTGTATCTGCCACAAGCCCCTCCCACTGACTGACTGTATCTGTCACAAGCCCTCCCACTCACTGACTGTCCCGTCAAAAGCCCCTCCCACCCACCGACTGTATCTGTCACAAGTCCCTCCCCACTGACTGACTGTATCTGTCACAAGCCCTCCCCACTCACTGGACTGTCTGTCACAAGCCCCTCCCCACTCACTGACTGTATCTGTCAGCAATCTCCTCCCACTGACTGACTGTATCTGTCACAAGCCCCTCCCACTCACTGACTGTATTCCTGTCACAAGACCCTCCCACTTCACTGACTGACTGTATCTGTCACAAGCCCCTCCCACTCACTGACTGTATCTGTCACAAGCTCCTCCCACTCACTGACTGTCTGTCAAAGCCCCTCCCACCCACTGACTGTATTCTGTCACAAGCCCTCCCACTCACTGACTGTATCTGTCTGCAAGTCCCTCCCACTCACTGACTGACTGTATTCCTGTCACAATCCTCCCCACTCACTCTGACCTGTATTCCTGCCACAAGCTCCTCCCCACTGACTGACTGACTGTCACAAGCTCCTCACCCACTGACTGACTGTATCTGTCACGTTCCTCCCACTCACTGGACTGACTGTATCTGTCACAAGCCCTCCCACCTCACTGACTGTCTGGTCAAAAGCCCTCCCACACACTCACCTGACTGTATCTGCTTCAAGCCCCTCCCACTCTCACTGACTGTCTGTCACAAGCCCTCCCACTCACTGACTGTATCTGTCACAAAGCCCCTTCCCACTCACTGACTGTCTGTCAAAAGCCCTCTCCCACTCACTCTCGACTCAACCAAGCAAGCCTCACCCCACTGTATCTGTCACAAGCCCTCCCACTCACTGACTGTATTTCTCCACAAAGTCCCTCCCACTACCTCTGTCGTCAAGCAAGCCCTCCCACTCACTGACTGTCGTGCCTGCCACTACAAAGTCCTTCCCACTCACTGACTGTACCTGTCACAAGCCCCTCCCCCTACCGACTGTATCTCACTGCCTCCCCAGTCTGTAATCTTCCCTCCCCACTCACTGACTGTATCTGTCACAAGCCCCTCCCACTCCCTAACCGCTACTCACTGACTGTATCTGTCACAAGCCCCCCCCACTCACTGTATCTGACACAAGTATCTGTCCGCCAATCCTCCCCACCTCACCGGGACTGTGTATCTGTCACAAGCCCTTTCCCACTCTCACCGACCGTGGTCTGCCGCAAGCCCCCTCCCACTCACTCGACTAACTGCTACAAGCCTCACCCACTGACTGTATCTTGTCACAAGTCTCACTGACTGTGGTCTGTCACAAGTTTCCCCCACCTCACTGGACTGTGGCCTGTCACAAGCCCTCCCCACCTACCGGGACTGTATCTGTCACAGTTCCTCCCACTCACTGACTGTGTGTATTCCTGTCACAAGCCCTCCCACTCTCACTGGGACTGTATCTGTCACAAGCTCCTCCTGCACTCACTCTGACTGGACTGTCACAAGCTCCTCCCACTCACTCGACTGTATTCCTGCCTCAAGCAAGTCTCACTCTACTGACTATCTTCATGTCAGCAAGTCTCACTCCACTGACTGGATCACTGTATTCTGTCACAAGTCTCACCTACTGACTGGACTTCTGTATCTGTCACAAGCCCTCCCACTCACTGACTGTATCTGTCATACAAGCTCCTCCCACTCACTGACTGCCTGTTCAAGCAAGCCTCCCTCCCACTCACCTCTCGACTGTATCTGTCAGTCACAAGCCCTTTCCCACTCTCACTGACTGTCTGTCACAAGCCCTCTCCACCTCACTGACTCAGTCAAGCAAGCCTCACCCACTGTAATCTGTCAAGCAAGCTCCCTCCCCACTCACTGACTGTATTCCTGTCACAAGCTCCTCCTCACTCACTGGACTGTATTCCAAGTCAAAGTCCCTCCCACTCTCACTGACTGTCTTCGTCACAAGCCCCTCCCACTCACTCTCAAGTGTCTGTCAAGCTCCCTCCCACTCACTGACTGTATCTGCTCACAAGCTCCTCCCACTCACTGACTGTGGCCCAAGGTCACAAGCCCCCTCCCACTCACTGACTGTATTCCTGTCACAATCCCTCCCACTCACTGACTGTATCTTGCCACAAGCTCCTTCCCACCTCACTCGACTGTACCTGTCACAGCTCCCCTCCAGCACTCACTGACTCATTAACTGCAGCAAGCTCCTCACCCACTGACTGTACCTGTCAGCCCCCTCACTCACTCTCCTCGACTGTGGTCTGTCATGCCCTCCCACTCTCACTGACTGTAATCTGTTCAAGCAAGTCCCTCCCACTCTCACTGACTGTATCTGTCATGCTCCCTCCTGCACTCACTGACTGTATCTCGTCACAAGTCTCTCCCTACTCACTGACTGACTGTCACAAGCCCCTCCCACTCACTGACTGTCTGTCAAAAGCCCTCCCACTCACTCTCGACTCCCTATCTGTCACAAGCCCCTCCCACTCTCACTGACTGTATCTCGTCACCAAAGCATTCCCTCCCACTCACTGACTGTAGCCCAAGTTACAAGCTCCTCCCACTGACTGACTGTATCTTACCACAAGCAAGCTCCTCCCACTCACTGACTGTTCGTCAAAAGCCCCCTCCCACCCACTCTCTGACTGTGGTCTCAGTCACAAGCCCTCCTCCCACTCTCACTGACTGTATCTGTCACAATCCCCTCCCACTGACTGACTGTATCTGCCTCACAAGCCCCCTCCCCCACTCACTGAGCTGGGATCGTGGCTCCTGCAAGTGCTCTCCTACTCACTGGACTGGACTGTATTCCGTCAGCAATCCTCTCCCACTCACTGACTGTATCTGTCACAAGCCCTCCCACTCTCACTGACTGACTGTCACAAGCCCTCACCCCACTGACTGGACCAACATCTGTCACAGGCCCTCCCACTCTCACTGACTCAAGCCCCGCTCACAAGTCTCTCCCCACTCACTGGACTGGGCTGACTGTATCTGTCAAGCAATCCCTCCCCACTCACTCTCACTGTATCTGTCACAGCTTCCCTCCCACTCCACTGACTGTATTCAAGTCACAAGCCTCCCTCCCACCTTCACTCACTGGACTGTCACAAGCCCTCCCCACTCACTGGACTGTATTCCTGCCTCACATCCCTCCCACTGACTGACTGTATCTCTGCCTGCAAGCCCTCCCACCTCACTTCCACTGTATCTGTCAAGCAAGTCTCTCCTACTCACTGACTGACTGTATCTGGGTCACAATCCCCTCCCACTCTCACGTATCTGCCTCTCACCACAAGCCTCCTCACCCCACTGACTCCCAGGACTCCGCCGCAAAGCCCTCCCACCTCCACTGACTGTATCTTGTCTGCCAAGCAAGTCTCCCACTCACTGACTGACTGTATCTGTCACAAGCCCTCCCACCTCACTCTTACCGTATCTGTCACAAGCTCTCCCACTCACTGACTGTATCTGTCACAAGCCCTCCCACTCACTGACTGACTGTCACAGCCCCTCACCCACTGACTGACTGTATCTGTCACAAGCCCCTCCCCACTCACTCTTTACTTCTATCTGCTCACAAGCTTCTCCCACTCACTGACTGTATCTGCTCGCAAGCCTCTCCCACTCACTGACTGCGGATTCTCCCCGTCACAAGCCTCAGCCGCCGCTGACTGACTGTATCTGTCACAAGCCCCTCCCTCACTGACTGACCTCCGTCACAAACCCTCCCCACTCGACTGACTGTAATCTGTCACCAGCCCTTCCCACCCACCGACTGTCTCGTCACAAAGTCCCACCCACTCACCGACTGTATCTGTCACAAGCCCCTCCCACTCACTGACTGTATCTGTCACAAGACCCTCCCCACTCACTGACTGTATTCTGTCACAAGCCCTCCCACTCACCGACTGTATCTCGTCACAGCCCTCCCACCTCACTGACTGTTCTGTCAGTTCCCTCCCCACCCACCGACCGTATCTGCCTCACAAGCCCTCCCACTCACTGACTGTATCTGTCACAAGTCTCCCACTCACCGGACTCGACTGTATCTGTCACAAAGCCTCTCCCACTCACCTACTGTATCTGTCTACAAGCCCTCCCCACTCACACTGACTGTACCGTCGCCTCTACCCACTGACGCTGTATCTGTGCAGCGCTATCCTGTCACTGTCCTGGCCCACCCACCGACCGACCGTATCCGCTACCACGCCTCTCCCACTCACTGTATCTATGCAAGTATCTCCCACTCACCTGACTGTATCTGTCACAAGCCCTCCCACTCACTTCGACTGTATCACCGTCATAAAGCCCTCCCACTCACTGACTGTATCTGTCACAAGCCCCTCCCACTCACCTCGACTGTTCTCTGTCACAAGCCCTCCCACTCACTGACTGTATCTGTCACAAGCCCTCCCCACTCACCGACTGTATCTGTCACAAAGACCCTCCCACTCACTGACCGTATCTACCGCCCTCCCACCCATTCACTGATCGTCCGTCCCAAGCCCTCGCACCACTGACTGTATCCGTCACGAAGCCCTCCCCACCACACTGACTGTATCTGTCACAAGACCCTCCCACTCACCGACCGTATTCCGTCACAAGCCCCTCCCACTCACCGACCGTATCTGTCACAAAGCCCCTCCACCACCGACCGTATCTGTCACAATCCTCCCACTCACCGACCGTATCTCGTCAAGCCCTTCCCCACTCACCGACCGTCCGTCACGCCCCTCCCCACTCACCGACTCAACCGCCACAAGCCCTCACCCACCGACCGTATCCGTCACAAGCCCTCCCCACTGACTCACTGACCGTATCTGTCACAAGCCCTCCCACTCACCGACCGTATCTGTCACAAGTCCCTCCCACTCACTTGACTGTATTCGTCACAAGCCCTCCCCACTCACACCGACCGTCTGTCACGCCCTCCCACTCACCGACTGTATCTCGTCACAAGCCTCCCCACTGACCGACCGTATCCCGTCACAGCACCCTCCTGCACTCACCGACTGTATCTGTCACAAGTTCCCTCCCACCCGACCGACTGTATCTGTCACAAGCCCTCCCACTCACTGACTGTACCTGTCACAAGCCCCTCCCACTCACTGACTGTATCTGTTACAAGCCCCTCCCACTTCACTGACTTCTTCATCTGTCTGTCTGTCCTCCTTCACTGACTGACCGTATCTATTCGTCACAAGCCCTCCCACTCACTTCGACTGTATCTGTCACAAGCTCTCCCACTTCACTGACCGTCATCACACAGCCTCCTCCACTACTGACTTACTGTATCTTCCTACCACAAGCATCTCCACCCCACTTCACTGACTGTATCTGTCATGAAGACCCTCCCACTCACCGACTGACTGTATTCTGTCACAAGCCCTCCCACTCACTGACTGTATCTGTCACAAGCCCCTCCCACTCACTGACTGTCTGTCGTCTTCCCCTCCCACCCACTGACTGTATCTGTCACAAGCCCCTCCCACTCACTGATCTGTATCTGTCACAAGTCTCTCCTACTCACTGACTGACTGTATCTGTCACAAGTCCCTCCCACTCACTGACTGTATCTGTCACAAGCCCCCCCTCTGACTGACTGACTGTCACAAGCCTCACCCACTTTACTGACTGTATCTGTCACAAGTCTCTCCCACTCACTGACTGACTGTATCTGTCACAGCCCTCTCCCACTCACTGACTGTCTGTCAAAAGCCCCTCCCACTCACTGACTGTATCTGTCACAAAGCCCTTTCTCCCCACTCACCGACTGTCACCGTCACAAGCCCCTCCCACTCACTGACTGTATCTGTCACAAGCCCTCTCCCACTCACTGACTGTCTGTCAAAGCCCCTCCCCACTCACCGACTAACCGCTGCCTTCCTCACCCACCGTACTATCTCCGTCACAAGCCCTCCCCACTCACTGACTGTATCTGTCACAAGCCCCACCCACTGACTGACTGTATCTGTCAAAGTCCTCCCCGACCTCACTGACCGTCTGTCACAAGCCCTCCCCACTCACTGTCTGTCAAAAGCCCTCCCACTTCACTGACCGTCTGTGTAAGCGCCCTCCCACTCACTGACTGTATTCTGTCACAAGCCCCTCCCACTCACTGACTGTATCTGTCACAATCCCTCCTCCCACTCACCGACTGTATCTGTCACAAGCCCTCCCACTCACTGACTGTATCTGTCACAAGCCCTCCCACTCACTGACTCAACTGCTACATGTCCTCTACCCACTGACTGTATTCTGTCACAAGCCCCCCTACCTCACTGACTGTATCTGTCACAAGCCCCCCTCCTCACTGACTGTATCTGTCAGCAAGCCCTCCCCACTCACTGACTGTATCTGTCACAAGTCCCTCCCACTCACTGACTGTATCTGTCACAAGCCCCTCCCACCACCGACTGTGATTCCAGTCATAAGCCCCCTCCCACTCACTGACTGATCTGTCATAACCCCCTCCCACTCACTGACTGTATCTGTCACAAGTCTCACCCACTGACTGTATCCTGTCACAAGTCTCACCCACTCACTGACTGTATCTGTCACAAGTCTCACCCACTCACTGACTGTATCTGTCACAAGCCCCTCCCACTCACACTGACTGTATCTGTCACAAGCCCCTCCCCCACTCTCACTGACTGTTCGTCACAAGCCCCTCCCACTCACTGACTGTATTCTGTCACAAGCCCTTCCCACTCACTGACTGTTCGTCACAGCTCCCCTCCCACTCACTGACTAACTGTATCTCTGTCACAAGCCCTCCTACCCACTGTGTGATCTGTCACAAGCCCTCCCACTCACTGACTGTATCTGTCACAAGCCCCCTCCCACTCACTGACCGTATCTGTCAAAGTCCCTCCCACTCACTGACTGTCTGTCTGTCACAAGCTCCCTCCCACTCACTGACTGTATCTGTCACCCTCACCCACTCACTGACTGTATCCCACCCACTCAAAAGCCCCTCCCACTCACTGACTGTATCTGTCACAAGCCCCTCCCACTCACTGACTGTATCTGTCACAAGCCCCTCCCACTCACTGACTGTATCTGTCACAAGCCCCTCCCACTCACTGACTGTATCTGTCACAAGCCCCTCCCACTCACTGACTGTATCTGTCACAAGCCCCTCCCTGACTGTATCTACTCACTGACTGTATCTGTCACAAGCCCCCCACTCACTGACTGTATCTGTCACAAGCCCTCCCACTCACTGACTGTATCTGTCACAAGCCCCTCCCACTCACTGACTGTATCTGTCACAAGCCCCTCCCACTCACTGACTGTATCTGTCACAAGTCTCTCCTACTCACTGACTGACTGTCACAAGCCCCTCCCACTCACTGACTGTATCTGTCACAAGTCTCACCCACTGACTGACTGTATCTGTCACAAGTCTCACCCACTGACTGACTGTATCTGTCACAAGCCCCTCCCACTGACTGACTGTATCTGTCACAAGTCTCTCCTACTCACTGACTGTATCTGTCACAAGTCTCTCCCACTCACTGACTGTATATGTCACAAGCCCCTCCCACTCACTGACTGTATCTGTCACAAGCCCCTCCCACTCACTGACTGTGTCTGTCACAAGCCCCTCCCACTCACTGACTGTATCTGTGACAAGCCTCACCCACTCACTGACTGTATCTGTCACAAGCCCCTCCCACTCACTGACTGTATCTGTCACAAGCCCCTCCCACTCACTGACTGTATCTGTCACAAGCCTCACCCACTCACTGACTGTGTCTGTTTCCAGAGAGTTGATAGACAAAGAGTGTTTAGATGTCAGCATTCCGCTCCAGGCGCTGGTCAAGGAGTCAAAACTTATCCTCCCAGAGAACACAACGAAGGTAGGCTTCTTTGAATTGGTGGCCATCAAAATGTAATATTTCCCATTGGCCATTGTTCTTTTGGGATCCTGTTCTCTCATGCCTCAGTCTTACAATTAACATGTAATGTCATAGATACACATGTAGAGATAGATAAATACTTTTCATACAAAACACACTGTCTGAATATCTATGCAGAATCCTCCAAAGTACGAAATGACTAATTTAGTGTTGTGCCTTACCACTGATAACCTGTTACAGAGTGGCCTTCCAGGGTTCTATGACCCGGTTATTGGGGAGACCAAGACACTATTTATCAGATACAAGTTCCGACACCGGTTCCATCAAGTCACTCTCGCAGACACAGAACCAATCAGGCTGCCCCAACAGAGTAAGTATTCCCCATATCAACTTCATGCTTGTCTGGTTGGAGTCGGATGTGTCCTTTCTGTGTTGAGAGAGTTTATTTTGTCCCCTTTGTTGCCAATGACATGATGAAAGTGTGGGCAATATCTGTGTGGGCAATATCTCACAATATCTGCGTGGGCAATATCTCACAATATCTGTGTGGGCAATATCTCACAATATCTGTGTGGGCAATATCTGTGTGGGCAATATCTTGCTTGGAATGATGGGAGCTATGTCCCTTTGTATGGAAAGAATTAAATCCCCATAGTATTATTGGAATTGTGTAGCTTCATATGATTAGAGGTGTGTCACTTGGTATGAGGTAGTTGTGTCTCTTGGTATGATGGGAGTTGTGTCTCTTGGTATGATGGGAGTGGTATGATGTGAGTTGCCTCCCTTGGTATGATGTGAGTTGCCTCCCTTGGTATGATGTGAGTTGCCTCCCTTGGTATGATGGGAGTTGTCTCCCTTGGTATGATGTGAGTTGCCTCCCTTGGTATGATGGTACTTGTCTCCCTTGGTAACATGGGACTTGTGTCTCTTGGTATGATGAGAGTTGTGTATCTCAGTATAATGAGATGGAGTTGTGTCTCTTGGTATGATGGGAGTGGTATGATGGGAGTTGCCTCCCTTGGTATGATGGGAGTTGTCTCCCATGGTATGATGGGAGATGTGTCTCTTGGTATGATGAGAGTTGTGTATCTCGGTATGATGAGATGGAGTTGTGTCTCTTGGTATGATGGGAGTGGTATGAAGGGAGTATTCTCCCTTGGTATGATGGGAGTTGTCTCCCTTGGTATCATGGGACTTGTGTCTCTTGGTATGATGAGAGTTGTGTATCTCGGTATGATGAGATGGAGTTGTGTCTCTTGGTATGATGGGAGTGGTATGAAGGGAGTATTCTCCCTTGGTATGATGGGAGTTGTCTCCCTTTGTATCATGGGACTTGTGTCTCTTGGTATGATGAGAGTTGTGTATCTCGGTATGATGAGATGGAGTTGTGTCTCTTGATATGATGTGAGTGGTATGATGGGAGTTGCCTCCCTTGGTATGATGGGAGTTGTGTCCCTTGGGTATGATGGGAGTTGTGTCTGGGATGAGAGTTGTGTATCTTGGTATGATGAGATGGAGTTGTGTCTGTTGGTATGATGGGAGTGGTATGAAGGGAGTATTCTGTTGTCTCCCTTGGTATGATGAGAGTTGTGTCTCTCGGTATGATGAGAGTTGTGTATCTCGGTATGATGAGATGGAGTTGTGTCTCTTGATATGATGTGAGTGGTATGATGGGAGTTGCCTCCCTTGGTATGATGGGAGTTGCCTCCCTTGGTATGATGGGAGTTGTCTCCCATGGTATGATGGGAGATGTGTCCCTTGGTATGATGGGAGTTGTGTCTCTTGGTATGATGGGAGTTGTCTCCCATGGTATGATGGGACTTGTGTCTCTTGGTATGATGAGAGTTGTGTATCTCAGTATGATGAGATGGAGTTGTGTCCTATGGTATGATAGGAGTTGGGTTCACTTCAAGAACCCCTTGTCCAAATACAGTAATGAGAATCAGATGGCCAGGGTTAACATCTTGACTGTGTGTGTCATTGTATCCGTCCATTACTGACCTGTATTGTGCCATCAGGTTAGACCAGAGCCTGACACAGTTATTGATATGTTGCCCTGACATAGCTTGACTGGATTATAGACGCTGGCTGCATTATAGAACATCTGTTTACAACTGAAAATCATGCACACCAGAAATATATTTAATGTGTTTTTTCTTCCAGAGCATCTAATCAAGGACGAGCTCACTTCATCATCTTCAAGGTCTTGACACTGGGACGCACTATCTTGTACAGTGTGTTTTGTGAGGCCAGTGTGTGATTGCGTGTGAATGTCGACTGTTGTGTGATAGTGTCACCGGCTGTGATTGGCCATGGTATTAACAGTGGACCCAGCTTAATCCTGCCAACCTGCATCAGCCTTCCTCTTATTCCAGAGTTGGATCTTCTCCAACAGGCTGAATAACCCATTGAAGCACTTGACCAAATAGCATCAGACATGAAGATGCCCCAATATAACAGTTTCCATTGCTGGGCGGATATCTTTATGGGTAACCATGCTCAACAGCCTGTTGGTCACTTTAGGTATGTGTCTAGATAGTGTAAGTTGTGCCATGTGTGAAACTGGGAACAATGTGTTGGAATCTAGTCTTGTAACATTATCAAGTATGTCACAGATTTTACAGTGTAGTGGAGAGGGGTGTAGGTATGGTGGGTAGGCCTGAGGCATAGTGTGGAGGACAAGGTTAGGGGTAGAGGGTAGGTCTGAGGCATAGTGTGGAGGACACAAGGTTGGGGTAGAGGGTAGGTCTGAGGCATAGTGTGGAGGACATGCGGTTGGGAACAATGTGTGGGAATCTAGTCTTGTAACATTTCATCAAGGTCACAGATCTTTACAGTGTGGTGTAGGTATGGTGGGTAGGACTGGGCATAGGTGTGGAGGACAAGGGTGGGGTAGAGGGTAGGTCTGAGGCATAGTGTGGAGGACAAGGTTGGGGTAGAGGGTAGGTCTGAGGCATAGTGTGGAGGACAAAGAGGTAGGTCTGAGGCATAGTGTGGAGGACAAGGGTGGGAGTAGAGGGTAGGTCTGAGGCATAGTGTGGAGGACAAGGGTTGGGTAGAGGGTGGTGGAGTCTGAGGCATAGTGTGGGAGGACAAGGTTGGGGTAGAGGGGTAGGTCTGAGGCATAGTGTGGGAGGGACAAGGGTGGGGGTAGAGGAGTAGGTCTTGGAGGCATAGTGTGGAGGACAAGGAGTGGGGTAGAGGGTAGGTCTGTGAGGGACAAGGTGGGAGTAGAGGGTTTGGAGGCATAGTGGGAGGACAAGGGGGGTAGAGGGTAGGTCTGAGGCATGAGTGTGGAGGACAAGGGTGGGGTAGTGGGTAGGTCTGGAGGCATGTAGTGTGGAGGGACAAAGGAGTTGGGAATTGAGGTAGGTCTGTGGTATGGTGTGGAGGGACAAGGTTGGGGGTAGAGGGTGGTCTGAGGCATAGTGTGGGAGGACAAGGTTGGGAGTAGAGGGTAGGTCTGAGGCATAGTGTGGAGGACAAGGGTGGGGTAGAGGGTAGGTCTGAGGCATAGTGTGGAGGACAAGGGGTGGGTAGAGAGTGGAGTCCTGAGGCACAGTGTGGAGGGACAAGGGTGGGGTAGAGGGTAGGTCTGAGGCATAGTGTGGAGGACAAATTGGGGAACAATGTGTGGGAATCTAGTCTTGTAACATTATCAAGTATGTCACAGATTTTACAGTGTAGTGTAGATGGGGTGTAGGTATGGTGGAAGGTAGGGATGAGGCATGGGGTGGAGGGATATGGATATGGATGGAGGGGTGTGGGGTAGGGGGGGAATAGTGGGTGGAGGGAAGGGAATGGGTCATTTTGGGAGTGGGTAGGGATCGTGGGTAGAGTCAGGGATTAGGATTGCGAATGGGGTAAAGGGATGGATGGGGCATTGGGATGGAGGGTGGGGCGTAGGGATAGGGAATGAGGGTACAGATAGGGTGGAGGGCAGGGAATTTGGGGAGTAGGTAGGGATCGACACGAAGAGTTAGGGATTATGACACGAATGAGGTAAAGAGGTGGAGGGTAGGAATCAGGCATAGGTGGAATTTCTCTGGGGAAGGAGGAATGAAACAGTTAAAAAACAATTCAGAATATCCAAAATGTACAACAAGTAGTTCTTTGGTTTGACCAAATAACAAATGATTGTGTCTGTTGTTAACAAAATTCCAACCTCCCCTCTCCCTCATTGAAATCAAATAGTCAATTTCTAAACATACCACGATGTTAATCTGAATAACATTAAAATAACATCCCCTGGAATGTGAGGATAGCATGATACTCAGAATTCTGAGATACAGGAACTGTAGAATATTGCCACCTTGCTGGAAATAAACAGTGTTTGCAATGATAAATAAATACTCGTGCAACGTGAGGTAGATCTAGCCAGGGCCACAGAGATATCCAGAGATACCAACCCACACGATTTTATCGTATTCTTTACAACACAGAATACGCGACTACGATAGCAGTGAAAATAAACGCATTTTTCAAAACATAATATAAATTAAATTATCAAATAGCATAAGTACCATACACAATAAATTCCAACTACATTTTATTCAGTACAAGCCATATGTGGATACTTACTACTGATTTATGCGAGTACAATGTTAATAACAAGTTCCTAGAATATCTATGTATTTTTTTATTAAATATGAAAATTCTTTGGAAATGTTAATACTAATTTTTGCCAAGAAACGCCAAGTTTTGCATCAGTTTTCGGCCAGATTATTAATTGGGCTAAATTAGGGTTGGCATCTCTTGATATCTGAACTTGTGTTCCTTTAGTTGCATGTTCATATGAACTGTCATGCATTGAAACATCAGTGGTTATTGGAGTAAATTTAACTTATGTGACCTGTTATTTAAAATGAAACAAATTCATAAGTTAATTTCGTTGACTATTTTTTTCTGAATGTAGTATGGTTAAAGGTATTGTTAAACTATTTTTGTATCTAATTTTAAATTAAAACCTTATTTGTTGATCAGTGTTACATGTTTAAACAACTGCGTGTCAGTGATGCAACATTTGCCCTGTAAATATCAGAATTAATCAGCGAGAATCTCACAACAACCTGGGCTGAATAAATTTCTGTGTTGAATTAATTTTGTCATACATATTGAAACTCTCATTGCTCCTTTCATGAATGAATTTATTCTCTGGTACAATATCAGTCCATGATTCTAGAAGTAAGCCTGAGCTCCAATCTTGTAGGGCGGTGGGGTAGCCTAGTGGTTAAAGCGTTGGCTCGTCACGCCGAAGACCTGGGTTCGAATCCCCACATGGGTACAATGTGTGAAGCCCATTTCTGGTGTCCCCCGCCGTGATGTTGCTGGAATATTGCTAAAAGCGGCGTAAAACCAAACTCAGTCAGTCAGTCCAATCTTGTAAAACATCTTTTGGCCTAGTAAACTGAATTTTGAACGTTCTATATGTGTTGTCAATTGTTACTG
Source organism: Haliotis rubra (assembly GCF_003918875.1). Taxonomy (NCBI): domain Eukaryota; kingdom Metazoa; phylum Mollusca; class Gastropoda; order Lepetellida; family Haliotidae; genus Haliotis; species Haliotis rubra. The sequence continues at coordinate 527,271 of NW_025765603.1, read as the reverse complement.
TCTCAAAAGCTGGGGGTCAAAGCTAATTTCTTTAAACTATTTGGTGACATGACATGAGTGATATTGCACAGTGACAAGTCTGCATTTAATCTTGCCACCAAATCAATGTACTTTCATAGCCTCAGATGATTTTGTATTCACTGTGCTCAGGGCCTAGATTTTCGAAGCTCTCTTAGCGCTAAGATAGTCGTAAGTTAATGTTAATGTATGGCACTTACGACTATCTTCGCGCTAAGAGAGCTTTGAAAATCTAGGCCTAGGTCAATATGTTGAAAGAATATATCATATGATCACCTCTCTTACTATCAACCGAAGTCATGAAACTGCTGGAAGACAAACTAATAAAAATAATAATCACTGATATAGTGCTGAACTCCACGCCTCAGGGACATGCTCTAAGCCAATGCAACAGGATGGACATTATTACCCCCCATAACCCAAGACATGTTGTGTAACAGCTCCTGACGAAGACAATGTGTATCTGATGTCCTTCAGTTTATATGCTGTATTAATGTACAAGGTAATGGGGTGGGGGAGTGGTTCTAGGTTTAGTTCATCATGCCCATGGTTGCAAGCACCTTCCTCTGTCCATTTTCTAATCCTGGAGGCTTTTGGAGAATATAGTACTCCCCACTGAAGCAGTAACTATTTCTCAGTACTGTGGTTTTCTGATACCTCAGGCTATAAAATTAAGCTTCAAAGATTTATTATTTTTTTATATACTGCTCAACATTTGATGGGCGCATCCGGAGTGTGGGAGGGGTGGTATGGTAGCCTAGTGATTTTAGTGTTCGCTCGTTACACCAAAGACCCAGGTTCGATTCCCCAACTGGGTACTATGTGTGAAGCCCATTTCTCGTGTCCCCCTGTGTGATATTGTTGGAACCTTGCTAAAAGCGGGGTAAAACTAAACTCACTCTGAGCATGGTACCTGTATGTGTGTGATTGGTTGCTTGGATCCCATCATGCTATGCTTCATATAAAGTTAATAAAAGTGAGTACCAGTATACACAATTCAAGTGCACCAGTTGCTTCCTCTAGTTACCGTAGGGGCGGTGGGGTAGCCTAGTGGTTAAAGCGTTGGCTCGTCACGCCGAAGACCCGGGTTCGAATCCCCACATGGGTACATTGTGTGAAGCCCATTTCTGGTGTCCTCAGCCGTGATATTGCTGGAATATTGCTAAAAGCGGCGTAAAACCACACTCACTCACTCACTAAACTGGGGATCTGTTGTTCACAATCGCTGCTACTGAAGTATCATACAAAAACAGTCAATCCACAGTTGTGACCTTGATGATTCCAATATGATGGAGATGATAGCACTTTAATTTCCTCTATTAAAGAAAACGTTTCTTCTACCTGATCTGATGATGACCTGGTACTGTGAAAAATGTGACAAGCAAGTCACTTGGTTACGGTGTTTCATTCTGATGAAAATTTGCATCCCGTTGTATGAAGTCCTTATTGGTTTTCAAGAATGTTTGCCAGTCACAACAAACTCAAAGGTTTCATTTCACTAATGGACAATATGTGTGAAGCCTGTTTCTGGTGTTTACCAACATAATATTGCCAGAATACTGCACATGCTATATGACCATACTTACTTACTAGCAGGCAAAAATACATGAGACCTTTTCAAGGGGCTTTGATAACAAGTCAGTTCAGTCGTGTCTACAAGTAAGTAAACAAGCAGTTCAACCAAGACATGACAACCATGCTGATGTATATGCAAGTTTAATAACCCAGTAAATCAAAACATTATGTACAGTCTCATTTTCTTCGCTCACGTTGAGGTTGTTGATGCTCGACTCATCTGTTATGCATTTTTAATGAGGTTCACACTAGTTGTTTGTTTTCATATGCAGAATGACAAAACAATAAACAGAGAAAATACTCATTTTGGTGTTGTTATTTCAGTGGTAATCGTTTACTTTGTCGAGGAAGAAGATCCTGGGGAGCCAATCATTTATGGCTAATATTTCTGTGACAACTAACATTTTCTCCCTGATGCACTGGGATGATTGTCACGATATGGCTGAAATATTGCCGTGTAATGTGATGTGGAATATTAAATTTTAACTCACTCACTCACTGGGATGAATTTCTCAATACATGGTAGTTGTTTTTACCCTGGCTGCTATTCAGCATTAAGGAGACAATTCAGGGGGTGGTTGTCTCTGTCTGAGTGGGGTATACATACACAGTGGCATTGTGAAACTGACATTTGTCCAGACAAGCAGCCACACACCTGCACACGTGAATTCATATATTAGTGAAACTGCTTCCGTGGTGTAGTGGCTAGAGCGTCCGCCTGGAGAGCGAAAGGTCGCGGGTTCGATCCCTGACCACGTCATACCAAAAGACGTTAACATATGGTACTTGTTGCTACCTGCCTGGCGCTCGGCATTAATGGGTACAACAAGGCTTGGAGTCAGTGGTGTAGTGGTTAGAGCGTCCGCCTGGAGAGCGGAAGGTTGCGGGTTCGATCCCCGACCCCGTCCTACCAAAAGACGTCAACATATGGTACTTGTTGCTACCTGCCTGGTGCTCGGCATTAATGGGTACAACAAGGCTCGGAGTCAGTATAATGTGTCTGAGTGGGGCATTCATGCTTCACTGCAGCATGGTATCTCAGTGGGCTAGCACTATAAAACCAGCTTAAATCTGGGCTCGTTCAAGCAGCCACACCGACACATACACACGCATGTACGTCGTCATATGAGCGAAATATTCTCAAGCACGACATTAAACCCAATTTCACCTCTCCCCACCTCATATATTAGTGCTATATAAGTGCAATAATATTTTATACCCCATTCCAGAGAGGTCAATCATCTGTGTACACAACAAGCCCCTTGTTAAGAAATACCAAGGTGGCTTGATGACGTTAATGTGTAATGTGTAAAAATGGACGTCTAAAATCTTTTTCAAACTGCTGCAAAAAAGCATTCAACCATAATGCTATAGAAAGACCATTTACCTTTTTTGTGAGAATTTGGAATTTTAGAGACAAAAGATGTCAGAAAGCCTATAGAGTCAGTCAAACTGAACACTACTGGATTTTAGAAGTTTGAACAAAGTTCTGTTGAGTTGTCTACTTCTAAATGATTCCTACAGGATAAATGTTAAATATTTATATCGTTTATCTGCCCTTCATAACTGTCGCATCTGTTTGAATCTTCCATGACGAAGTCTGTGATCATTTGAAATAGCTCCTGCTGTACTCATCCACTTTACAAATTTTGTGTCCATCTTGTTCTTCCCTCCATGAATACATGCAGCCACTTTGCTGTGCAGACACTAATTCTACCCACTGAATCAAGTTGTAGACTGGTTTCAGCCAGTGCTCATCATCATCATCAGTATCAATTGCTCCATAATGCAACAGCATTCAGACATACATCAGGGAAACCATGTCGTCTTCGTTGTCAGGGGAATCTCGATACAGCTGAAATTGTATATGAACATTTAAGTCACTGGCTTAAAATATTTGAAAAACTAGTTTAAAACCTTATTACTCTTCAGACAAGTTCATAAAACTTCAACTAACATGATCTGAAGCTGAACCATTCTGGTTAACAACTTCTGTGATTACAGGAGCAGAAAAAATATAGCTTTCAAAAGGTTTAAACCAATATGCTGAAACAACCACATACAGATGTATTTGTCATAATTCACTTAAATGTTTCATAAATAGATAAGACCATCACCCACCCTGGAATACATAGGGCCATCTCCCACCCTGGAATAGATAGGGCCATCTCCCACCCTGGAATAGATAGGGCCATCTCCCATCCTGGAATAGATAGGACCATCTCCCTCCCTGGAATAGATAGGGCCATCTCCCACCCTGGAATAGATAGGGCCATCTCCCACCCTGGAATAGATCTCCCTCCCTGGGGGCCATCTCCCTCCCTGGAATAGATAGGGCCATCTCCCACCCTGGAATAGATCTCCCTCCCTGGAGGGCCATCTCCCACCCTCCCTGGAATAGATAGGACCATCTCCACCCTGGAATAGATAGGGCCATCTCCCACCCTGGAATAGATAGGACCATCTCCCCACCCTGGAATAGATAGGGCCATCTCCATCTCCCTGGAATAGATAGGGCCATCTCCCACCCTGGAATAGATAGGACCATCTGGAATAGATAGGACCATCTCCCACCCTGGAATAGATAGGGCCATCTCCCACCCTGGAATAGATAGGGCCATCTCCCACCCTGGAATAGATAGGACCATCTCCCACCCTGGAATAGATAGGGCCCTCTCCCACCCTGGAATAGATAGGGCCCTCTCCCTCCCTGGAATAGATAGGGCCATCTCCCACCCTGGAATAGATAGGACCATCTGGAATAGATAGGGCCATCTCCCACCCTGGAATAGATAGGGCCATCTCCCACCCTGGAATAGATAGGACCATCTCCCACCCTGGAATAGATAGGGCCATCTCCCACCCTGGAATAGATAGGGCCATCTCCTCCCTGGAATAGATAGGACCATCTCCCACCCTGGAATAGATAGGACCATCTCCCACCCTGGAATAGATAGGGCCCCACCCTGGAATAGATAGGACCATCTCCCACCCTGGAATAGATAGATAGGACCATCTCCCCCTGGAATAGATAGGACCATCTCCCACCCTGGAATAGATAGATAGGACCATCTCCCACCCTGGAATAGATAGGACCATCTCCCACCCTGGAATAGATAGGACCATCTCCCAATAGATAGGACCCTCCCTCCCTGAATAGATCTCCCAGGGAATAGATAGGGCCATCTCCCCTGGAATAGATGGAATAGATAGGACCATCTCCCACCCTGGAATAGATAGGGCCATCTCCCACCCTGGAATAGATAGGGCCATCTCCCACCCTGGAATAGATAGGGCCATCTCCCACCCTGGAATAGATAGGACCATCTCCCACCCTGGAATAGATAGGACCATCTCCCACCCTGGAATAGATAGGATCTCCCAGGGCCATAGGACCATCTCCCACCCTGGAATAGATAGGGCCATCTCCCACCCTGGAATAGATAGGACCATCTCCCACCCTGGAATAGATAGGGCCCTCTCCCTCCCTGGAATAGATAGGACCATCTCCCTCCCTGGAATAGATAGGGCCATCTCCCACCCTGGAATAGATAGGCCATCTCCCTCTGGTATTTATTCTCATCCTTTGTTTTACAAATAATACAGATTAATCAGTCACCATATTTAGACTCAGCTGTCTGTCAAAGCGGAGGTTCGTGAGGTCCTCTAGTGTTTGTTGGAACAGACAGATCATCTGGAAACAAAGACATATCGTTGAACTTTAGAAATGGGCGAGTGGTCAAGAACAGTTCTTATTACAACACTGTTATTTCGGGAAGAAAAGGTCAAAGTAATACATATCTGAGAGGTCTAGGATTTAAACTCTCAACAAGTACATCCTTGTATCCAAGGCCAAAATGGGGTGGTGGGGTAGCCTAGTGGTTAAAGAGTTAGCTCATCACGCCGAAGGCCCAGGTTCGATTCCCCACATGGGTACAATGTGTGTAGCCCATTTCTGCTGTCCCTAGTCATGATGTTGCTGGAATATTGCTAAAAGCAGCGTAAAACCATACACACTCACTCCCCAAGGCCAAAATATATATGGTGGGAAAAGTGGTGATATGCTTTCAGTGAGAGGAAGGTGCTAGAAGTAACACACATGACAACCTTCTCTTTCTGTTAACATTAACACGACGCCACCTATAAATGAGCCCTGATGCAAGAGGATGGTGTTGATGTACCTGGTGAGTTCCGTCCTCAGTGTTGGCTTTCCCTGATGAGACCCGGTATCCAGGAATGATGAGACAGTTACAGGCCATCCCCTCGATCTGAAATGGCTTGAGATCACTGCTCATAATATCAATCACTGGATTGGCTGGTCCAGACTTAGTTAATTACAGACTAGCTTCCTGCAGCCGTACTGTTTCAGAGGTTGGCTTTAAACTTGGAACACTGCAGCTGGGATTAAAACATATCAATAAGAAATATGTTGTGATTTCCACTGCTATCGTTTACTATGAGTGAGTATGGTTTTACGCAGCCTTTTGCAATATTCCAGCAATGTCTAGGCAAGGGACATCAGAAATGGGTTTCACACATTGTACCCATGTAAGGGAATCGAACCCGGGTCTTCGGCGTGACGAGTAGACACTTTAACCACTAGGCTACTCTACTGCCCCTGTTTCCTATGGGTTCGATCCCCGACCACGTCATACCCAAAGATGTTAAAATATGGTACTTGTTGGTCCCTGCCTGGCGCTCGGCATTAATGGGTACAACAAGGACTGGTCGGCCCGGAGTCAGTATAATGTGTCTGAGTGGGGTATTCATGCTTCACTGCTGCATGGTATCTCAGTGGGCTAGCACTATAAAACCAGCTTAAGTCTGGGTTAGTACCGCACATACACATACACACGCATGCATGTCGTCATATGAGCGAAATATTCTCAAGCACGATGTTAAATCCAATTTCACCTCACCTCACCTGTTACCTATGAGCATGACTTAATGCTCATGACGTCAATCACTGGAATGTATGGTCATGACATGATTTACACACTGCCAATATATAGTGGATTATATTATCAATCACTGGATGCTTGAATCAAAACATAACAATCTTAACTATGTCTAAATTTTCACTGTCTTCGTTTCTTATGAGTGTGGCTTGATGCTCATGATGTCAGTCATTGGACTGTATGGTTATGACATTATAACAATACAGCTGGAATATTGTTGAGTATGTTGCAAAACAATACATATCTGAAAACCAACACTGTCTTATGTTCATTAAGATTCATTATTACAGGCAGTGAGTTGGGTATAATTATGCATTGCACAGTTGTTCAAACCCTTACTTACACTTCACTCACGTTTAGGTTCAGAATGAATTCCAATATCTCAGTTTAACCAGTACATTAAATTATACAGCACGATTATTTTCCTTCCTATATGAGAGCAAAGACTTTTAAACAAACATTCCTTCTCACATTAAAGGATTTTGGTCCGTTTTCTGAATAAAGCTGAATTGTCACATATTTCAGAATCAATATTTAGAGGTGGTCAAAGCTCTGTAAAAAAGAGATGTCCTTTGAAAGTGTTGTGAGTTGAATGTATTGCAATGACAGTCACCTGTATCATCTGTATCATGGTACAGAGGAATGGATCGCAGATCTTTGTACAACAGGGAAGAGAGGGATGCGACGTCACTACAACAGAAAATGTCTTGGTTACAAAATGATGTTTTTTCACTTGACTGTAACTCAAGTAATCGTTGTCATGTTTTGTCCCTTACTTTACTTTTATGACATCTCTGAAACTATGGCCCATCCAGGTGAAATTATGTATGCATAATTCAAGCAAATGTGTCCATAAAACTTGATCGCAGAATTGCTGTTTGGCTTACAACCACATTGGCCATATTGAAAATGGCTATTTGGCAGTCATCTCAAAATGTATGATTAATGACATCTGTTATACAGCAAGTATGACCTGCAGGATAACATATGATAAGATTTTTTACAAATGATTCATACAGAATTCTAACCAGTTTTTAAACATGGCCACCACTAGTTCCTTGTACAGGTGAGCTACAGAGCCTATACTTGTATATACTTGTTCGCGATTCTCTTCTGCTGTACTTACAGCACAGACCTAACACACTCCTTATGGAAGTCAAACATGTCAAGGCTGAATAGCACAGCAGAACAATGGGAGGTCACTGCCGAAACTGAAGCCCTCTGCATGATCCAGTGCAAGCATACCGGTCATTCAAGACGATTTGGCTACAACACAGAGACTGCACTTACCTGGTGATGTGTTGAATGTATTCTCCAGCATGGGATGGTCTGGGTTGTGTTCTATGTCAACATGGAGGCTGGTCAGGAGTATTATCTTCTCCACATTACTGAAACAAACTATGGAGAATATATACACCATGATTATTTACCTTTGTAACAGTTCCAATGAAGGCCCACTGTGTACTGTCCAGCAAAAAGCATTTGGCCTACAGTGAGTGAATTGGGTTTACTGGTGCTTTGACTAATATGCCAGGTAATAAGGGGCAAAAGCTTTGGAAGAGAAGGAACTGGCATGAAGTTGGCTGATAAGATCTCCAACACCCTTCTATCCTCAAATAGGATCTCTGTCATCCCTTGGTACAGAGATTTGATCACAAACGTCTCACTCGCCCTTCTATACTGAGATTTGATCACAAACATCTCACTCACCCTTCTATACAGAGATTTGATCACTAACGCCTCACTCACCCTTCTATACAAAGATTTGATCACTAACGCCTCACTCACCCTTCTATACAGAGATTTGATCACTAACGCCTCACTCACCCTTCTATACAGAGATTTGATCACTAACGCCTCACTCACCCTTCTATACAAAGATTTGATCACTAACATCTCACTCACCCTTCTATACTGAGGTTTGATCACTAAAATCTCACTCACCCTTCTATACAGAGATTTGATCACTAACGCCTCACTCACCCTTCTATACAGAAATTTGATCACTAACGCCTCACTCACCCTTCTATACAAAGATTTGATCACTAACATCTCACTCACCCTTCTATACAGAGGTTCATTATTTTTCTTGCAACATAGTGGCACTTGTCACCAGGCAGGTGAGTGTTGACCACTACCACAGAGAACTGAAAATATAGCATCATGTGACAGTCATGTGACATTTATTAAAGTAAAACTCAGGGTGATATAAATACACCATAAAATTAATGTGTTTTCTTAGTTGGTGAACAAGTTGAGATTAAACCCTGGGTCATTCAACAACTTTTACCACCATGACAATTAATCCAGTGAATATATATTCCTTAATAAATGATAACCATTATTCAAGGTCATTTCTGAGCATTAAAAGGAACAGGTAGGGACACTTACTTTCCACCAACTGATATCAGCACTGAGATCATTATAACTATGTTAAAGTATGGGTGTTACGATTGTATTAATGTCAAAATGTTTTTAAAAAAAATTAATTTTTTTTTTTATTGTTCCCATCAATACAAATTTGAGTACATGTGTAGCTTTATGTGAATATACATTGCTGAAAGATCAAATATATGTAAATATTGCACATTGAGTTTCAGGGGTTAACAATGGTCATTCTGGATCAAATAATGGGAACAGAGGAAACCATTGGGAGAATTTATCAAAAACATTGTTTCTTTTGGATATAAATTTTTCGACCATGAATATGTCTTTTAAAATCTTTATAAAGTTTTCTAAGCTTGGAATTATTTTTTTCAGGGTTCAAATATAGATGCGTCTTGTAGCAGAAAGTATTGTATGACAATGTTGTGGGTTAGTACTTACAGTACCAAACCAAACGTGAAATTTTGTAAACCGCAATTCCTGTATGTTTTGATTGATCCAAATTTGAAGTTAATTCCCAAATGTTTTTGTTTCCTCACATTCCCAATATATATGACATATGTTTTCATCTGCTTCATTACAGAAAGTACATATTAAATTGTCAACCAGTTTCATCTTTAAAAGTTCTTTTTTGGTATAAACAATTCCCTGCAAGAATTTAAATTGAAAATCTAAAAGCTTAGCATCTTTTATATTTTTTCTATATAGATTAAAGTGAGTGAGTGAGTGAGTGAGTTTTACGCCGCTTTTAGCAATATTCCAGCATTATCACGGCGGGAGACACCAGAAATGGGCTTCACACATTGTATATAGATTAAAGATCAAGGGCCATTCAAAATCAATATCTTTGAATATTTGTTCCCATTTATGGCAGTTATGTGGTAAAACACTATGAGATATTAATGTAAAGTTGGCACTGTCAAATGTGGCCCTGGATGACCAAGGATCATTGACATGAAACAACCTAAAAATTGACTGGAAGACTTCAAGATAGTCTGTACAATTACTGTACTCTGAAATACACATACCAAGACAGTTAAACCAAGTTACCTTGAAGATCATAGAAAGCGTATCATGCTTATAATTATAAAGAACTAAGGATAACATAGGGTGATATAGCTGACCAGGTTTCTACTTGGACAACATTGTTGCATCACACTGAACAAAATATCAAAATAATGGAGTTTTCCAGGTTTAACTGTAAGGAAATTTAATAACTGAACAAGTTCTATAACATGAATAATGTCAAATCTGACAATAACCATGAACAAGTTAGCAGGCTATTATGTCAAACACAAAAATGTGCTTATTGAAAGCCACCATCTTTCTAGGTCATCAAAACATCATACCGGTAAGTTTTAATGTCGCTTTGAAACGGTGTGCCTCTAAATGCATGAACATAAATGACGTAACAATAACGTTAGATAATGTAATGTAAATGAAGATTTTTCACTTAAATCAGGCTATTTTAACCATTAGTGTAAAATCTGTGTGTCAAAACGGACACGATATCCTGTGCAAAAGTGTTATTAAATTTATTTTCCTACACGTTTATATTCATCTACAATGACCTCTGACATATAAATAACGACGTTTACTGTGAATTATATTTCTAAATAGCAGTAATGAAAAAATAAGTTTTAACCCCATATAATCGCCCACCTAAAATAAGCGCCCATGGGCGAATTATTGAGTGGGTGGCTTTCCGGAAAATCCCGGTACTACAAAATAAGTGTATTTGTTTAATAATGAGTTCCACAGGTAGTGTTCTGTTGTTGTGAATCATACTGACAAATAAACAACTCAGTCACTGCACTAAGAATCTAACTGCGAAACCTACCTGAAAATATTAGCAATCTCAAGGTCAGACCAATCGTTTTATGTGTCATAGAATAATATTATATCTTTCAGTCAGGCAGAAAAAATATCTGGTATATATTTTGTTAGGGTTGTGACAGAGTGCTTAGTTTGGATTGAATATGATCTCTAGAAAAGTGAAATCTCAATTTATTATAATATTGTCATCTTAAGACAAGCATGCAACACTCAACCCTCATCTGTCCTCTACCCTGAAAACCAGCAAAACAAGATTGGTCAGACTTATCTGAGATGTTTTATAACAAAATTATGAAAAGTTACTGCTTTAATTAGCATCTACTGAAAGCGGCATCAAACAGCATCTCCAGAATCCCCCAAAACAAATATCATCTGTATCTGTGAACAAATCTAGTTCTTCAAGGCATGCCGCAGAAGTCAGCTGAGAAAAATTCATAACTACTGGTGGCAAAGTGAACCATTAAACTCAACACTGCAATGGTTATGACAGGAAATGATCACTGCAGAATCAGTTCACACGCTAGACTCAAGGTGTTGTCATGCTCAACTAATCTCAACTATTAAAACAGTTTTATTTGGAACCTGAACTGTAATAACAACCCAAGATCACATATTCAATCACTGATTCATGCATGTACATCTGATGTCAGTGTTTGAGAAAATGATAGCCCACAGGACAGTGGCAGGTAGATATCATGTTGGGCTTGTAGTTTCATACTTGTATGGTCCCAATGGCCTGCAGTAAATTTATATGATTTATTTGTCACAATGAGCTGTATATTCTGAAATGAGGGTCTGAAAAGTCTCCTCATGTAATAGACTCCTGTGATAATGGAGATATCAGAAATTGGCAGAATATTCACAAATAAAATCTGGAGAAATATTTAAAAAATGCTAATGACAATTTCCAGGTACCAATCAAAATTGTTCGAATTAGTGATTTTACTGTTGCACAAAAACAGTGAAATGATGACAAAATGCAATGCAACATATTAACTTCAATGTGGTCTTAAGTCATTTTCAAAAGGGGGGGGGGGAGTTTGTACCCCCTGAACCCCCCTCTGGATCCGCCAATGCTCGATTATTTATAGACCGCCACCATATAGCTGGAATATTGCTGAGTGTGGCATAAAACTAAAATCACTCACTCACTACATTTAATTTGGCCATTTCAGAAGAATAATAGAAGGTTTTATCAATAACCTGTTGACTACTTTCTCATCCATTAACTTTCAAGTAATACTCATCACACAATTTAGAAAAACTTGGACTTGTTTAAACTGGATTGATATGAACACTGGCTAAACATAAGGGACTGATTATAATGTATTGTTATGGGGGAGGATGATCATTTATAGGGGGGTCACCCATTTAGTTCTGGGAAGCTAGGGGGGTCATTAATTTTGTACTCATGTACTAGGGGGCCAGCAATTTTGTACATAAAACTATTAATAAACAAGAAGACAAAGTCATCAATATCCCCCGCAATGGCAAAATACTCTTCATGATTATGTCTACGAGTTATGATTATGTCAAATATTTAGGTGTGTATATAGAAAAGTGGAAGGAGAGTATTGAAAGGTTTTTAAAGTTCTGCTCCAGAAAGGAGCACTATCACCAATTTCAGTCTAAGTCAAACTTGTTGCCATGGAAATGCCAAAAATATTTTATTCAGAAATCCAAAACTACCAAAAGGCACCAGTACACCACCAGACCAATCTATGTGCCAAGTTTGGTGAAGAAACATTGAACGTTTTTAGAGTTCTGCTCCGGAAAAGACAAATGTGCACGGACGGAGTCCATTTAATACCCATAAAAACGTTGGAGGGGATAAATATGCTAAAAATTGGGGAGAGGGGGAGATGGGTCATTGTGTTCCTCATACTAAAGAAGTTGACATCCATAAAACTCTCTTCCTAATGTGTATCACTCTTAAATGCCATTCAAAGACATGACTGGTAAACAGTATCCAACTCATCATGCTGATCACAGGAACTAACACCTCCATCATAACATCAGCGTTGCAAACCCCCCGCCTGCATGACTGTCCGGGACGGTCTGTTTTGCGACCGGACGGTCAGTTTAAAAATGTTGCACGCCCGATGGTCTGGATGTTAAATCAGTGTAATTTTGTAATGTATATAATGACCAAAGCCTTGACTAAAAAACATTTGAAAACGTGTGTTATTGTGACAATAACCTGACATTAAACAGATCCCTCCTCTTATTAACGTAACCTTCTTTCTGTTTTTCTTAATCCAGAAAATTCTGGACTGGCAACTTTCCAGCCGGTCTGGTAACTTTTGAGAGTTACCAGACCAGTTGTCTGGCCGAAATTTTGGGGAGTTTACAACACTGATAACATGTTATCATTATCTATTTTCAAGCAACCATTGCTAATAGTCTATAAGCCTTAGTCAGTGGAATTGTCTGGCATGTGTTTCTAGGTTACAATATTCAGAAAAAATGCAACAAAACAATTAACTATGAATGTGATAACCACAATTTTAAAACGAGAAATATGGGAGTTAAACAGCCATAATCCATTAGATTTTTACACTTGGTGCCAGTCTGGAAACATCTACATTATTCATGTACTCACAACACACTGCAATGCATTACGTACAGGAGCAGGAAACATGTGGCCAGGCTAGCAGCTGGTGTGGCAGTATATAATCCAGTGTCAGTGCGATTCACGTTACAGTCTTACTGATAAGGAAGATAGTTTTATTGATGTCAACTTCTTTATTATGAAGTTTTACTAATCTTTTTTAAAGCTTTAGCCTGCTGAATTAATTTCATCATAAGGTGTTGTAAAGAGGGTGGGTGATTTCAAACAGTTGGTGTGTCATTAAATAAGGAACAACTGAACCACATTAATACTAGATGGGAAAATGAACATTATTATCCAAAAATATCCTGATATTTTCAAACATACAGAGGTTAAGGCCATAGTAAACACAATAATGTAATTTTTCATGAGTTTAACTGAATTACTTGATTGATAGTGGAATGTGTTTCATATAGGAACCTGTATAAGGCCGTTAAATTAGCACAAACCAATTTCAATATTCTTGTCTCCGAGATCTGTGTTTAAATTTGTATATTTGTGTCAGCAATTATGAGCATGACGATAAATTAAAATACATTTCTGAAAAATAATATTTGAAAAGAAATTGTATTTTCGATGTTGAAAGGATTAACCTTAATATATACCATGAGTGGATGGGTGGTTGAGTGGTCAAGAGGTTGAGTGAGTGAGTGAGTGTCGTTTGAAGAATTTTAAGAAACTTAACTGAGTGAGTGTCTTTTGAAGAATTTTAAGAAACTTAACTGAGTGAGTGAGTGTCTTTTGACGAATTTTAAGAAACTTAACTGAGGGAGTGAGTGGCTTTTGAAGAATTTTAAGAAACTTAACCGAGTGAGTGAGTGGCTTTTGAAGAATTTTAAGAAACTTAACTGAGGGAGTGAGTGGCTTTTGAAGAATTTTAAGAAACTTAACTGAGTGAGGGGCATTTGAAGAATTTAAGAAACTTAACTGAGTGAGTGAGTGGCTTTTGAAGAATTGACTAAACATACTGAGAGTGAGTGAGTGAGTGAGTGGCTTTTGAAGAAGTTTAAGAAACTAAACTGATTGAGTGGCTTTCGAAGAATTGACTAAACGTAACTGGCATATCATGCTTGGTGACTTGGCATTGAATTAGTGTCTACAGGGTGTTACTGTGACAAGTTCCATATAAAACAAACTGTGTAAAAGTGTGACAAAATAACAATAATTGTTTACCTCCTCAGCATCCTGTACAAAAGATCATTAAATCCTATAAAACACATTTTCTCAAATCTTATGGCTTACAAAAAGGTACCTTCGAATCAATTGGAAACTCTTGTTAAGGCATTACTGAACATGTTTCTGCAGAACATGACTAGGAAAATTTAGAACTGTATTCAAATGAAGCTGCATATTCAACTCACACAATACTCATAAACCCAGCTTTAACTAACAAAATAATTGCCATTCAAAATAAATGTAACAAAGTCCCGATATGAGATATCATGATTATCTTTAAAAAATGATTACTTTATAAATAGTTCTAATATTAGGTCAGTGTCACCTTCACCCTTTACCTGTTCATATTTACAGTTGAGGATTTGGACTGACTGGAAGTCTTGTTCAGTAGCTTCAGGGGCCACATCTCGTACGCATGCTGGTCTACAATTGGCTATCTCAGGAACGTCAAGGCTGTAGTACTCTTTGCGCATATTGATTCCAAGTAGGGCACGACTAGAAAAAGGACTAAATCATTTCACATTAACTGTGTCAGAAACTAAAGAGGTTTAAGGGCTTGTTCATCAAAATCTAGGGACCTAACTATCTGTTTTTGAATATCTAAGGGTAAATGTGATGACCTCTTGACTTTCAATTTTAAAAGTGGGTGAGTGAGTGAGAGTGAGTGAGTGAGTGAGTGAGTGAGTGAGTGAGTGAGTGAGTGAGTGAGTAAGCTTTAGACCTTGTTGAATTGCTTGTCTATCAAAATGGTTCTGTGAACCAGACTATTTTGGATGGCAACAAATCTTACATTTTCTGTGTCAAAAAAACTAGTCTTCATTTAATCTACAATTTAATATTTAATCCAATAATTGGACGGAATTATTCTCCATCAACAGTCACCAAGCCAGTCGGGCCAGTGACTGTGGAGATTTACTGGCCCGAGTGGATTTTTACTAGCCATGGGCTTGCGGGCCATGGCTATTTCGGACACTGATCCCAACCAAAAAATCCAAAAGGAGCCTGGAACAAGTGTTACCGAGCTGAGGCAATCTAGACTTGCCCAATCATTTTAGAATTGAGTTTTAAGTCCTGTTTCTGTTTATTCTCCAGGGTCAGACAAGGCAGCTGGGTCCTTCAGTCATTAACATGGATGGACATGAAATGAACGTGAGAACATGCCCAATGGGGAATGCTGAGTTAGCACATTCGCCTCTCTTACATCTGTTACTCAGCAAATTCATCACAGGGGTCATCTGGGATTCAAAGTGTCCTTGACAGACAAAATTTGGAAAAATAAATTCTTAGATTTTTCACAACTGGGATTTTTCTAAAGTTCCTTTTTTTCGGAGTATCCTATTTTTCATAATTTCAGAGGTATTGTTACATTGTATTTCAGTATTGCATTAGAGCATTAGAGAAATAATGTAAAACAAAGCATTAAAGTCTTTTCCTCTTTCTTGGCGCTCTTATAAGTATCTGGGGTGGTGGGGTAGCCTAGTGGTTAAGATGTTAGCTTGTCACGCCAATCGTGAAGTACAATATGTGAAGATGTCCCTCGCTGTGATATTGCTGGAATATTGCTAAAAGTGGCATAAAACCATACTCACTCACTCATTCATAACCATCTGAAATACAAGTCACCTTTGCAAAGCACTGTTATAATTAAGGCCAGACCAATTTTATTTCTTGTTTTACGGATTTTTGTCCTCAGAAAACCTAAAGGCAGGAAGGAAAAAAAATAAAAATAAACTCTCCAGTCAAAGTAATATTCTTTCTAAATACTCAAAGTATTTTACTTTTGGCAATTTATGAAGTGTATATGGGGCAAAAACAATCTAAAAAAATTTCTTATAAGTTTACATTTTTGACCTATAAAAACATTAGGATTATATTTTATGAGCGGGGAAAATTAATTTTTATTTTTTTTCTTATTCTTGAAAAAATATGACAGGTGGATCTGTAAAACAAGAAATAACATTGGTCTGGCCTAAATTATTTACTTATGGTAACATAAATAGGGATTTGTCATTCCAATCTGGAAAATTGTATTGATGCTTGGGGCTCAATATGGATTTGAGTGTGCATGGTTGTCTGTGTGGTATAATGAACAAGTCAACTAGTCCTTGTTGCATTCTCCTAACACTGAGATCCAGGCACAGTAACAACAAGTACCACATTTAAAGTCTTTCTTTGAAAAAAGCTGGGGATCGAACCTCAACACTTGGCTCTCCAGGCACAATAGACAGCAGAAAAACTGAATCTGGTACAAAAATATTGAATTGAAAAGTTGTTTCTAAAGAGTGCTTAAAAATAGAACAAATAATAGGGGTTGGGGAAAATTTATGCAAGGTCACAAGTACAAATTTTATTTTCAAAAGCCATAAAAAGCATTAGCATTTATTTTTTTCAAATAAACCAATAATAATACTAGGCTTCACAAATTCATGTTTATCTTAATTTGGGCCTCACAAGCTATTGGTTACACTATAAATCTGTAAACCTCATATAACACATAAATATACTGTAGGTCATTAACCGATCTGACAAAATGAAATATGAGTAATGGCCAGATGTAAATGAGGTGTATATATACACAACCTGCCAACCGCTGCCACATCTGTGTATGCCAGGAATACAGTCTTCTTCAGATGGAGCTCTCCCGTATCTACAGCAGGCTCTACTGCAGCCTTCAGGCTCTGTTCTCCAGGCATCGTTGGACTTGCTTCGTCGTCTTCTGTCTGATGAAAACAATCACTGTTTCAGAGGCCCAGATAAGCTGCGTATCCGGGTAAAATACACATAGAAAATTTCCAATTACGCATTGAAAAAATAATTGTTGCGTACCAATTATGCATTTAAAATGTGTGGATATGCAAAAAGTTTAAAACAAATGCGTACAGAATATATTTATAAAAATCACTTGCGTAATGAAAAAGACATTGATTGCTATCAAGTTGTACTGTTAGTATAGGACAAGTGTTGTACTTCAGTATAGGATGAGTGATCTTTTATGAAATCATTTCCATTATATTAAAGTTGGTTTTGATTAGGTATGACATAAGGCAGAACATACCTGCTTAGTAAACTTACTCAATGACATAATACTTAGGTGAGTAAAATGACTGAAATACGCACATATTTGAAAGCAGTGGGTAACAGAAAATGAAATACCCACTCAACATTCATAATACCCACTCCCAAACAATACAGTGGGTACAGTACCCACATGAGCTAAATCTTATCTGGAGCTCTGCTGTTTTAAGTGAGTGGGTGTGTGAATATGGTTTTCCGCTGCCTTTATCATTATTCAGTCAACATCACAAAGGGGAACACCAGACATGGGCTTCACACTCAAGGGCGGAAATGGTGACCTCCCAAAAGTTAGACGTCCCAAAAGTCAGAGGCGTTAAAACAATAAAGGTTATGGTTGGTTGCACTGAGGTTCACTACACTGTTACCTTCGTTAATTAATGGACTACTCCAAACATACTAATCCAAACACAAAGAGAAGAGATTATGGATAACGACAATGACTTTATTTGACATGAAACAATTTGGTTGTATTTTTGTTAATACGTTGCTTTACAACCAACCTATGTTTAAAAACATAATTATTAAGTGAGTTATCATGGAATAATAATTCATGGGAAAATTCATTATTAATTATAACCACTACAAGCGATATATTATGGTTCAGAATCAGATATTAGGAAAATATTAATATAGAATATTAGTTTCATCACGTATCAGTAATAACTTAGAGAAAGACACCAGTCAAAAGTAGTAAAACTCATCTCACAGACATACTATTAAAAAAGGTATAAGTTATGACTGCACAATTTCACAGATGTTTAAGATAAAATCCTAGCCTAAGGTATCAAGGACTCAAGCTGTCAGTAAGACAAAGTTATGCCTCTAGAGACAGTTTATTAAACTGTTTTGATAAAGTAAACATGTCATCATCTATATTACAATAACATTAACACCAATTTAGGGTCATTAAGACATGGCCCAGAGTAAACGCATCTATTATTATCCAAGCACACATCAAATTAGGTTCGTTAAGATCTAGCCCAGGGTAAGCATCCCAGCATCCAGTAAAAGTGCCAACGAGATTAGTGCCAGTTGAAATAGGATTAACAGGATTAAGAACTCCCGCTGTCTGGTCATTGATGTTGTTTTTTGTTTACGGCATTCCACGCCTTGTCCTTCGGAATCAGGGCGCTGACTTCTTTCAGGATACGTCTGATCTGGTTGTACACGTGAAACGAGAATACAGACCGACTCAGCGCATCATGACGAGTGTCGTTCAACGTCACGCTGCACCCGGTGGTCCAGCACCACACGGCGAAATTGAATTGATTCTGCCAGAACTGCATCGGGTTGTTAAACCAAGCGTGTACCGTTTTCACATTCGTGACCGAAAACCCATAAAACCCGAAAACACGTCGATGAACTGAACTATGAAATGTAAACCATCCTTTGCATCGACCACAATACTCGGTTGCGTGAGATCGGTAGCTCTTATCTTATCACATCTAGAATAAAACACTCCCGGTTTTACATATTTGAATGGTTATATATAGTATACATATCTACTTTTTCAATATGTACGTGATGCTTCCGGGAATAACGAGCGGCAAGTCCGTTCAACTGCTGCAAGCGATCGATAACACGTCCGGTCAGCTTGAAGTCGTGCTCTGCGATATCACCTACTACCCACGATGGACCAACATCAACGGCAGAAACAACAGGCTGTTCGTCAATAACACCCACAACCAAATAACAGATGGCTACTACAGCGTGTGCTCGCTCAACGAAGAAATCTTCAAACCCGTGGGAGCCGAACTCAAAATGAACGACTCGAACGGCACGGTCATGTTAGCCAACAACGGAAAAAACGACTTGAGACTCAGATGGCCGTTGGCTTAAACGCTCAGGTTTACATCGAACGACATACCACCAGAAACCACCGTGACCGGCACGAAATTACCCGATCTCGTTCCGTATCGCAAACTGTCCATTCATCTCGATCAGCTGAGCACGACCAACAACGTTCATGGCGAACGACCTTCGACCCTGCTGAGAGCCGTGCCAGTTAAAACGGAAAAGTACAAGGACGGCAGAACCGAATGATTTTCGTCGCGGCAGTACAAGAAATTAATCCGAGGCAACATCACGGAATTGAAAATATCAGTTTTAGACATTAAATACGATCCCGTAAGTATAGGATATCTCAGCGCGACGCTGCACATATGACAATGACGGAGTCTCAAGGACAAGGAACACACGTTAGAAAATGCGCCAACATAGCGATCTCCAACCTCTGGGACACGCGTGGATTCGACTCTCCCCACATTTTCACAAAGATCACTACCTGACGAAAGTCGTGAAAAACGGAATGCTTCTCGTGGCTTATGTCCCTACGCAAAGACACAGCGTGATCGTCAGCACGTTGAGGCAAAGAGTAGCCCACATGCTGTCGAGCAAACCCGGGACGCAAAACGTGGGATTGCAGATGGTGTGGGAATTCGACAGCGTGGTAGACGTCCTGGAAAATCTGCCGGCGAAATCGGCATTCGGCGAGGAAAACACCTTGTATGTCCTGCACTTAAAAGACAACGTATACGAGCAGGTGTCACTAGCAGACTTCAAACAGCCAGACTGGTTGATCGACATGACCCTCACCTCACCCCACATATCTTTTAAAAACAATGGTAACATCTCCAAAATTACGAACAACGGGATCCTTCTCACGTCTTTCACTCCAGAGTTTGATGTACAAGTTTTACGAATACCAGGTCACACGGGCAACATGTTAGCTTCAAACGACGTGGCTTCATATTTACGATACAAAATATCTGCAATGATACAGAGGTATTATGACTCAACGTAGAGCTACAAGAACAAACACCACCAAAAACACCCAACATGTTTACACTTGCAGCTTTATGTATGCATTTTGCTGGGTGAGTGAGTGAGTTTAGTTTTACGCCGCACTCAGCAATATTCCAGCTATATGACGGTGGTCTGCAAATAATCGAGTCTGGACCAGACAATCCAGTGATCAACAGCATGAGCATCGATCTGCCCATTTGGGAACCGGTGAAATGTGTAAAACCAAGTCAGTGAGCCTGACCACCCGATCCCGTTAGTCGCCGCTCACGACAAGCATAGTTGCCTTTTGTGGCAAGCATGGGTTGCTGAAGACCTATTCTACCCTGGATCTTCACGGGTTCATTTTGCTGGGCTGTGACAACATACATAACTTTCACATTCTAGTTTGGTAGGAACTCAACAGAGTAAAATGAATTTTATCATCTTATCTATTGATATTATTTTGATAAATGAAACTGAGGACTTAAGGGACCGTTCATAATTTATGGCTAGGGGGGTGATGATGATTTTTATGGAGACGCTTGTACAATGTGAATGACCCCACCTAAAATTTATGTACAAAATAAGTACCCCCCCTGCATGTCATGTACAAAAAATGAATGACCCCTTCCCCTACCCATAATTTCTAAGCATATTTTTATGCACAAAATTGATGACCCTCCCTAGTACATGTGTACAAAATTGATGGAACACACCCACACACCCCACCCCTAAATCATCATCACCCCTAGCCATAAATTATGAACGGTCCCTTCTTTGTTTTAATGCAATATGGAATAATGGAAATTGAATGACTCCATCAAAAATGTTTGTCTGTTTAATGTTTAACACCACATACAGCAATATTCCAGCTATATGGTTCTAAGTCTAAATACTCAAATCTGAACCGCCTCCGTGGTGTAGTGGTTAGAGCGTCCGCCTGGAGAGCAGAAGGTCGCAGGTTCGATCCCCGACCGCGTCATACCAAAAGACGTTAAAATATGGCACTTGTTGGTCCCTGTCTGGCTCTCGGCATTAATGGGTACAACAAGGACTGGTCGGCTCGGAGTCAGTATAATGTGTCTGAGTGGGGTATTCATGCTTCACTGTGGCAAGGTATCTCAGTGGGCTAGCACTATAAAACCAGCTTCAGTCTGGGCTAGTACAAGCAGCCGCACATACACATACACATACACATACACACGCATGCACGTCGTCATATGAGCGAAATATTCTCAAGCACAACGTTAAACCCAATTTCACCTCACCTCACCTCACTCAAATCTGTACCTGACAATCGAGTGATCAACAGCATGAGCATCGATCTGCACAATTGATTTAGTTATTTAATTGGGATATGATGACACGTGTCAACCAAGTCAGCGAGCCCACAGGGACTTTTATTGCTGAAAATAATACGTCCTAGGTCCAACAGACCACCCGATCCCGTTATTTGCCTCTTACGACAACTTGACAAGCAGGTGTTGATCCATCTAACCCGGATCTTCAGGCTGTCAAAAATGATTATGTCCACAAGCGACAACATAACATTCATGAATCAGATACAACGTAGCTGATAATTAATAACAGTAACCTACACAGGTTGTGAAACTATTCGACACCTGTCACAAACGTGTACACACAGAAGCTGGAGATGCTATTCCACTATTATGTGACTTCTGAATCTGTCATTCATTATCAGAGACAAAACTTACTTGTTACATGAACAATCATTGGTTAACATTGCCAATGTTTTGATGAATAAATCATTTTCGTTGGTTGACCGAATTTTATGTTAAGCGCCTTTTGATTGGCTAATACTTTACACACCTCCAGAACCGGATCACTGTTCGTGTATGAATATATAAATTCGCTTACTTACATACAAGAGCTTTATTTTACTCTTTCTTTTGAAAATATACGTTATATTAGAATACACATAGTAATACGTAAATGGAAGGATTGAAAAATAAAATAGACACTATATCTTTGTCGGACTATGTTGCTTGCGTAGTATTACGAGCATCTGTGGACGTAAGGCGGAACTCACGCCGAGACCTTGAATGCTCGTTTGGGAGCTCAGTCGTTCTGACATTTGAGGTGATCACGATTGTCTTCACATCATAACAGTACTCATGGCTTTTCTACTGAAGAGGAGCAAGCTCACTGTAACATGGTGAATATTTCTGTGTTTGCTAATATTCTAGTAATAGATTAAGGGATCCTCTTTCAGTAGCACTCAGAGGCAATTATCAAGAGTCATATACGAGTGACTTCGAGTTTCAACTTTCAAGGCCGAAAGGTTTCCCAGTTCAGTTAGGTCAACTGCATATAACAGTAGTCACGCTGAAGGGGTCGTTGTCGGCACGGGTACTACAGATGTGTACCCCAGGTACCTCTCCTGATACTGTATATTGTTTTGTTTGCTCTCCGTTTGGAACATGAAACCTTAATCATTAAAAACTGGTACAGTAGCTCACCTTATCTGCAGCTGATAATCTCGAGGATGAATTGATAAGTAATATTGTTAGTGCAGTAGTGCAGTAAAGAAATATATCCAAGGTGGATATAATATATATATAAATGGCCTACCTTTAGAATACAGCACCACAAACTTTAAAAATACGTCATAATACCCTTTTACGTAATGTAATGTGATTTTGTTCGAAAGCAGGTTCGCGAAACAATGCCCTATGACGCCTGCATGGCAACACGGTTGTCTAGCTCAGCGAGTGCGTATAAGCTCCGCTCACTGGTGTTTCATCTCTACGAGCTATGTCATTGCATAAGCCCAACGATGTTGAGAGTTTCCAGTAGTTGTATACCGGCGGATGCGCAATATTTTGCAAGCACCAGTTTGAAATATTTTCTTTTTTCACTAATACGCTCATATTTATTTGTATTACGGGGTGCTGAGGTGTTATGTTTTGTGTATTATTGTATTTTTTAAATTTACATATATATTTTTGTCATTTAGTAATTTGCATCATTACATAGAAATAGGGCTTCCACGGGTACTCGAGTACTCGAGGACGGGTCGGGTTTAGCTGGACTCGAGTCCATTTTCTAGGACTCGAGGACTCGAAAAGGGCAGACAAGTCGAATTATTGGGTAACGCTGACAGACTGTCTGTCAGCCCCATATGCTAAGCATGAGCGGCCGTTATAGTCTAATATTAAGATAAGATATAGATTTATTATCCCGGAGGAAATTCTTATACATTCAAACTGTCTCAAAACGAATATATACACAATTCACAAAAATATGCACAATAATTACATGCACAAAACGAATGCTATTTGCACAATAAAACTGACATGATATAATTCAATTAACCACATAGGTAAAGAGGCTGAATATTTCTAGTTGTAATCATATGATGATGATTCAAAATATTTGTTGCATTCACGAATACTTGATGGTATGAAAGACCGCCGAACTCCGTTTGTTTTGAGGGAAGGTAATCGACAGCAGCGTCCAGAAGGAAGTAGCTCAAAATGGTGAGATAAAATATGTTAACTATCAAATCTAATTTTAGTTGCCTTTTTGACAGTCTGGCGCTTATAGATAAAGGGAATATACTCGAAAGACACTCCAGCAATTTTGCAAGCAGTATTAACAATATTGAAAAGTTTGTTTTTGTTGCGATCAGGCATACCCCCATACCAACATAAAAAATTGTAGGTGAACACACTTTGAATAAAGGTTTGATAAAAAACCTTTACGGTTTTGTCAATGCCTTGGCGATAATAACGTTCAGAATCAGAAATTATGCCAGTAACAGTGGCGTCATCTGCGAATTTCACAGTAACAAGTCATTTATTGACAAGTAACAGTCAATGGTATACAAAACGAAGAGTACGGATGAAGTTACACAGCCCTGTGGAGCTGCAGTAAAGGTTGAGAGAAAAGAAGATTAATAGCCATTGACACTGACATACTGAGTTCTATGTACCCTGAATTCTTTAACCCATATGATAATGCTTTTATTCACACCTAGATTAAATAGTTTACTCCTCACACGGTGTGGCTGTATGGTATTAGTTGTTACAAGTCTGCAGATGAGAGTAAATATTATGCATCGTTTGAGATTTCACTTCTTAAAATGATTAGGTAACTATCTTGCCAATTGATAGACATGGAGAAAGATAAAAAAAAAAGTATAGGCATATCTTGATCTGGATAGTGGAAAGAGCAAAATAACCCAATGCCGCCTGTGCGGTATATCACTGCGCTATGCAGGCAGTACAACCAGCTAGTTAGGTGAAAAAAAATATTTGTCAAGAAAACATCCAAATACTGATTCTGACCAATAGGAAATGTTAGTCACACGACGATATGATATCGGAATGAAGTAAATGTTCACTTGTGTGATCGGAACACATGTCATGCAAGTTACGCTACCGTTTGCTTAAAAGGTATGAAGTTCGAGTACTCGGGTCCGAGTTGAGTCTCACCCCTCGAGTACTCGAGTCCAAGAAAATGGACTCGTTGAAGCTCTACATAGAAAAGTTTTTTATTAGTATTTTATATTTCGAAGCGGTAATAATGCATTACACTGGACACGTCAGTCATGTTTGTGCCGGTTCGGTCAATACATTCTATTTATTAGTATTAATTCAAGGGGTTAGGGCTAGGGTTAGGGTTAGGGCTTAAGGTTTAGGGTTTAGGGTTTAGGGTTAGGGTTAGGGATCTAATCCAATATAGTAGGTACATGTCCGGTGTAATACGTGAGTACCATTTTTTGTTTTTCCTTTTGCATTTCAATACTGCCGGTTCGGTCAATGCATTATATTTATTAGGATTATTTCAAGGGATTAGGGTTAGGGTTAGGGCTGAGGGTTTAGGGTTTAGGGTTAGGGACCACATCCAATATAGTAGGTACATGTCCGGTGTAATACGTGAGTACCAATTGTTGTTGTTCCTTTTGCATTTTAATACTTTTTTTCACACAAAAACGGGAAACCAAAAACGTCGAAAGTACACTATGAAATGGTTTAATGTAGAAATTTTGGGCTAATGGAAATTGGCCTGAAATTTGCACTCAAGCCTCTTTCACACGCAACATTTGTTCAGTAATGATTCGAAGGCTAACTCACCCTCGTGCCGTCACTACACATGCTCATGTGTCCCTCGCTCCTTAGTGCGATCCACATTATCCTTACAGTGTTCCCTACATCACTTTTCTGTCACAAAATCACCGATTTATATAAAAGCGTCATTCATGCATGCACCGTGAAATCTACGTCCTGACGCTTGACGTCAACAACCCTTTTCAGTTTGAGGCATATCGGCTCATTCCACGCCACACGTTATCTTGTAGATTTCGGAATGGGACGAGTGTGCCAAATGGCATCGGGTCCATTCGGCAATTGTCCCTAGATTAAAATCACGAGACACCAAGTCTACCCGTAACCTTCGTAATTGCTGTGACCTATTCGACGCTTTCCGTTCATTTCCGTGACGTCACAGGAATGACTCGATAAATTTGCACATTGTGCAACAGTGTGGACGTAGCTCAGTCGGTTAGCTGTCGAGCTAACAATCCGAAGGTCGCGGGTTTGCGTCCGACGGGTTCTCACAAACTGGTTGCTTGACTTAATGACACGTGACCTACGGCAGAGATCGTCCTCACGAGAAGTTGTGGTGCTGTATTCTAAAGGTGCTCCATATATATATATAAGGTGGATTTTTTTCTGCTGCAGTGTCCGTATATCAGTGTTGCTCTCTGTAAACATGTGGCACCCGTGAAGATCCGGGTTAGAATATTGATCTTCAGTAACCCATGCTTGTCATAAGAGGCGACTAACGGGATTGGGTGGTCAGGCTCGCTGACTTTGTTGACACATGTCATTGGTTCCCAATTACGCAGATCGATGCTCATGCTGTTGATCACTGGATTGTCTGGTCCAGACTCGATTATTTACAGACCGCCACCATATAGCTGGAATATTGCTGAGTGTGGCATAAAACTAAACTCACTCTCTCACTGTAAACATGGGACAAGTGACAGACTATATCAAAGTGTTTTCCACATGTATCTAGAATCCAAATCTGCATCACACTTTATACGCTTCAGGATATTGCATGAATAACTGTCATTCAGAATCTAACAACAAATTTAACACAATTCACTTCTGAAGGGAGCAGTTCAAAAGTTAAATCAATGTCGGATAAAAGTACATAAGTACTCAAATTCTGAAGTTTCGAGACATCTCGCCTTATGTATGTGATTTAACGTGTGGGAATTTCAAGTTTCATCAAGGACATATGGCCCAGTCATCTCAGGCACCGTAAGCCGCTATATAGAGAGTTACCCATGGGCATGAAAAATCTGATTGTGGCTTTGAATCATTATTATGTTTACGGACCGTTCATAACTTATGGCTAGGGCGGGTGATGGTGATTTTTATGGAAGAGCATGTACAATGTGAATGACCTCCTTAAACTAAGTGCCCTTGGCAGGCAATTCATTATAATCATTGCTAAATAGGACTAAAATATATTGTTTAGTGCCAAAGTGGAAGTGTTTTTAGCCCATATTTTCATCTATCAGACCCTGAAACAAATATATCCTGGAAAGCCCATGTAAGTATAGAATATGTGGCAAGTCTAGATTTCCACAGTTTAGAAGAAAGTCTCTGGGTTTCTTTTCATTATATTTTTCTGTAAAATATATACTCATGCAAATGAATAAGGGAACACATGAAAGCACAAGTGTTGCTTTATTCTTTTCCAGAATTTCACCCACAGTGCAATACAAACCTTCTGAAGAAACCTGGAAATAAATAAAGGAATACTTGTACTATCAGGTGTTCCCTTATTTGTTTCCATGAGTATATATTCATTTCAGAGACAATATATGTTAGTCTACATCTAATCCAATAATGCCTTATCCTTTTTGGGTCTTAATATCAGTGAAATATTTGTTATAACTGTAATAACATGAATTGTGAAAAACCTCATTTGAAGTTATGAAAATTAACTGACAATTCCTGCAGAGTTGGGGCCAAATATTTGTACTGATCAATCCTTGTTGTTTCAGTAATAAGATTATGCTTGCTGTAAGTTAGTGTAAACATGGTAAAAAGTAGGTGGAATTTCATACCAGTCTTACCATTACTATTTGGCTTGATTGTCATTGTTTCAACTGCACTAAACAAGAACTTGAGTGAGTGAGTTGAGTTTTACACTGCTTTTAGCAATATTCCAGCAATATCACGGCGGGGGACACTAGAAATGGGCTTCACACATTGTACCCATGTGGAGAATCAAACCCAGGCCTTCCTCCACTACACTTCAGTTAGGGGGGGTTAGAATGAACCTTCAGTAACCCATGCTTGTCGTAAGAGGCGACTAACAGGATCAGGTGGTCAGGCTCACTGACTGGGTTGACACATGTCATCGCATCCCACTTGCGTAGATCGATGTTCATGCTGTTGATCCCTGGGTTGTCTGGTCCAGACTTGATTATTTACAGACTGCCGCCATATAGCTGGAATATTGCTGAGTGCGGCGTAAAACTCAACTCACTCACTTAATATAAGGGATATATATAAATAATACCTGAGAGTTATGGTACAATTGTGGCTGTGGAGTTGGTGCTATGTTCACTTGCACTTGATAGTGGAAAATGAATACATGCAATTACGAAAACATGCATAGTCAAATACATTTTGAATAAAATTAATGAAATAGATTTTAATCATATAGCCACAAGTACACTGAACAAGCTGAATGTTTTTCAACACAACATGGTGCAATGGCTGAACCAGCTGTGGAATAACCATATGAAATTTCTTACTGTTGCATTAATTCCTGCAATTTGAACTATATATATTGAAAAAACTAGCAAAACCAATATTCATTTTTGCACCTAGTTTGTGACCTGCTCATGTCATGCCATGCAAAGACTACTTTGAATCTGGCTTGACCCTCAAAACAGCTAGTTGATGTCACAATGTCACGTTTATAAGAAACTTGGTAACACCTGGGACTGCGTTGTTTATTCAGTTCGTCAGTAATGATGGTTGAATATGTAGTGGTGTGCACATGAATTACCTATTTCCATACATATTTCCACCTTAATCATGTAGGCTGGAATCCATGGTGAATTTAAAGCTTTTGCTTTACTGGTATGGGGCATACTGTGTCCTACAATGCTCTATATGCATACAAATTTAGGACATTTTAGGATAGAATCATCTGCATTTTGCATCTTGAGGGATGAAATAAAATGTGTGTTTGAATCATTAAAATTTATCAAAATTCCAGATTGCATGCTGTGGGTAACCATGGTAACTGATATTTCTAGTTTATATTCAATTTAGGATGATTTGATTTCGATCTGACAATTTGAACAATTATGATATGGCAACTGCATTATTAACATTCTTGAAACTAAAGTGAAACAGCAAGCCACACATCATCAACATGGGTCCTCAATGGTCATACCAGCAAATACAACACAAAAATAACAAATGTATAAGAACAAAATAATAAAATGTATAATTAAAAAAAATAAAAAATAATAAATATGATGTCAAGTACACAACTTCATGGAACCTGACAAATGTTTTAAAAGATCTTGTGGTGCATTGTGTGCCTTTTGGATTAAGTGTTTCAGTTGCCACCCTTCACTTAAAGTATGGCATGACAATGTGAAGTGCTTTATGGTGTGCGCAATTGTACATTGCCGGATTATTGCTTAAAGTGAGCAAAACTTCAGTTACTTAGGGCCTGCTCATATTTCATGGCTAGGAAGTGTATGTGCATGCGTGCGTGATGATGTTGATGATTTTAAGGGGGGTCATCCATTTTGTTCGGTGGAGGAGGGGGCAGGGGTGAAAATAACTTTAAAATTGCTAGTGTACTCCGGTACAGTGGCACATTTAAAATCACTTGCCCTGATAATTTTCCCACTATACCGGCCATTTTCTTGTTGATTTTTAAAATAATCAACATAATTAACATTGGAATATCAACTGGACACCGGTACAGTGTGATATACAAATTTGCTTGCCCGACAGAAAAAAACACTGGACTCGGGCGGCGGGCAATGGGTTACTTCCACACATGTACTTGGGTGGGATGGGGGTGTCATTAATTTTGTACATGACATGCAGGGGGGTCACTTACTTTGTACATAACGTTTATGGGGGTTATGTTCACATTGTACATGCTTCTCCATAACAATCATCATCACCCCTTCCCCCTACCCATAAATTATGAACAGTCCCTTACTGAAAATATATATTAAATATAGGTAAATAGTGATCGTAGTCATAATGTTTGAAGTCTGATCAATTGTTACTCTTTGTCCAACCAGTGCGTACCAGAGCCTTCGCTGCCTCAGTACGCCGGCATTCCAGACCTTCATAGCTGAGAATGAGCCTATGTACGACTATGGCCCTGGCAGTCCAGAGAAACAGCAACTGGATGAGGCATTGAAACGTCACAGTGCACAAGTTGCTGATGTTCCAATAGTGATCGGAGATGAGGAGATCCGATCGGGAACAGCGAAGTACCAGGTTGAGGTAATACAACAGGGAAGCCAGGAAATAGTTAGGATTTATGGTTATTATTTGATAGGTGATGCTGTTAAATTAGAGAAGTATGTTTTAAAAATTTGTCCATGACCATCCTGTCAGATGAATCCTGAGAATTTCTTTTGCAGTATGTCATGTACATGCGTAAAAGTGATTGAAGCCCCCAGGACTTCTGATTGAGACTGGGTCATCAACAACCCTTGCTTATAAGACACAGCTGTCATGCTTAGTGACTTGATGCATGTCATCACATCCCAACATCACTGGATTGTCTGGTCCCGGGTTCGATTTCCACAGACTGCTGCAATATTGTATGATGTGTTGTTAAACAAGAGTTTGAAATATTTAATTTTTAAAGGACACATGCAACATAAAACACAACTTTGCAGATTCTGTTACCTTTCGGTATGGACTTACAGTAACAAATTATCAAGAATGCAAATTCAACTTATAAAGTTGAAAAATAACGCAATGAAAAAAACGAGTTCAAACGATTCACTAAATTCACTCCAGCTGGGGTGAAAAGTGGTTTCAACAGCTGTGCTGCGCCGCAGTGCGCTTATGGCGCATGCGCAGTGAATAGATTTGCGCAGCTTGGATTTGTTGTTATTTGCTTTATTTAACGTCACACGCACAACTAAGGTATTTTGGCGGCGGGGTAGTACAATAAAGGGAAAGTGTACATGAAAAAGTCACATTTATTCTTATGCGAAACAAAACAAATATATCCAATACATATGTTAGATTTGGGATTACACTTTCTCAGTAAAGTACAGATTCTAGTACTTTTTTGGGTTGAGTCCCATCCGGGGGTTCGAACCCACACCCTCAGAGTCAGAACTGGATCACATTTGCCACAGGCGCCATACATTAAGTAGTCTACGATTTTCCATATGATTTTTAGGCATCCTTGGTGACCACGGACTACAACGTTTGTGTTCACATTGTTTAGGGGCATCGTGTGATTTCCTGAAGCAAACCTGCATGGCACCTGCACAGAAATCATACGGAGATTGTGTGAAGATAGTGCGTTTCCCTGTGAAGTCTCCGTAGCTACTACACATGCACTGCACACAATGATTGTGTTATGGCTGTACAATTTTTTGGGAACTAATTTCGTGCGATCACTGTGCGGCCTTCGTGTGATGCGACCTATGGGTTATTGGCTTAAACTTTGCTGCAAAACCGCAGAGGCTACAACACCCGTAGAATTGTGTGATAATCGTATGGCTGCCGCCGCTTGTGATTGCATGGAAATGGAGCTACGGGAAGTTTATCGACGCTGTAGACCCCCGGCCAAATGTGAACCAGACATAAGTAAGGATAAGGAGAATGTGTCTGTGTCCTTGGAATACGGAGACAAAACATTCTGAACCTTCATGACTTTGTTACCAGCTGCAATTTAACTGGTTCTAATATTGTTCACATTTGGTTGCTATAGTTACAAGGAACTCCATTTTGGGGGTTCTTATGGTTTTCCAGTGGTAATAGAGTTTTCTCTTTTCAGCCATTTGATCACCAAAAGAAGATAGCCAAGTACTATTATGCATCTCCAGTAAGTTATGCTCACTCTTGTCTCATGTTTATGCACCTTCATGAACCTGTTTAATGCTGAACATGCCTCCAAATGTGTGACTAATTTAATCACACATATGCATGTTTGGAGACATAAAACTGTAGTGTGGAGTGTCAACTTGACAAAAATACCTTAGTAACTATATATATTTTATTTATCTCACGTGTTGATGGAGGGAAAAACTACCCATTACCTGCCAATAAAGCAGAAGACATTGATTGGTAGTGGTTATTAGCTAAGTGTTATGGAGGTTAGCCCATGCTAAAGCATTACGTTTGTAGACACAGAACCACATGCATGTGAACACAATTTA
The DNA here is from genome assembly GCF_003918875.1 of Haliotis rubra. NCBI lineage: Eukaryota > Metazoa > Mollusca > Gastropoda > Lepetellida > Haliotidae > Haliotis > Haliotis rubra. Next base: position 495,416 of record NW_025765603.1, on the reverse strand, counting down.
AGCATTACATTCATAATTTTGTGTAATTAGGACCAAATAAAGAAGGCCATTGATGTGAGCCTTGCAGCCCGAGCAGCATGGGAGAGGACGTCTCTGGAGAAGAGGTCGGAGGTGTTTCTACGAGCTGCAGACCTTATGAGCAAGAAATACCGATATGACCTCCTAGCAACCACAATGTTAGGCCAGGTGAGGGCTGAAGCTGCGGACAGTGGAACCCTGTTAATATGAACACTACAGTAAACACTGAGACTCTCCTGTTTAATAGAATCATGACTCATGGCGGGCAGAACCAGGGGACCCTTTAAAATGTTTTAAAAAATACCACTAAATTTTAATCTATGAAATTCATTGTTTGATGTTCAGGCCTTTTTATTATAAATGACACTGTTGATTAAGATGGAACATATTGGAGGATCACAGATTCAAATGTTTTAGTGGTATGCGTCATGGATGTTCTGCCCCATCCAGCTCTTGGTACTAAGATGAGGATACTTCACACAACATTGACTTATGACTGCTAAGATAATCATAGCTCCCATAGTTCAATGTAGCTTTATAACAATATTAGGGGTAAGATTATCCTTACTCCCATGGTATAACTCCCATAGTTCAATGTAGCTTTATAACAATATTAGGGGTAAGATTATCCTTACTCCCATGGTATAACTCCCATAGTTCAATGTAGCTTTATAACAATATTAGGGGTAAGATTATCCTTACTCCCATGGTATAACTCCCATAGTTCAATGTAGCTTTATAAACAATATTAGGGGTAAGATTATCCTTACTCCCATGGTATAACTCCCATAGTTCATTTTTCCTTATCCTGACTCATGCTCTTTTGCTTGTCCCCTTCCTCTTGCGAACATAGTGGAACACTTGTATCTCCTTAATTGAAGCTCCCTTCAATGTAAAATCACTAATTGGTACTCACCCACGAGTTACCTCCCCTGCCGTGAGCGCGGGAACAGGTGTCGCCACCCTCTGGCCTCATGCTTCACTCTCTCCTTCTTCGCCCAGTGAGCAGGATGTGAGAGCGCCTGTGTCTCCTTACACACTATATCCTTTGGTTTTTCTTAGTTAGTTACCTTTTATAGTTTACTATAAAGGTATAGCTAGTATCCTTCAGTTATTTGCATTAATAATTAATCATTATTTCTACTGTTTATTCCGTTGAGTTAAGTGATTGTTCAGCTAGTTTTACATTGATGAAAAACTGTACTATTTGTAGATTACGTTTTCGCTCTTGGATCCATGTGGTATGCCCTAGTTGTACTACGCCTTGTGCGTTTGACTCCGCGTTGCAGTTACTGCATAAATTTAACCAATTCTGCCTTTGATAAATACCATCTTTGCGTCTTGAGGCGTGTTGCAGATAGGTCCGCGCAAACTAGGTGTAGACATGGCGATCGTCGGGATTGCCCATCCAGTCAACTGCTGTCGGCGATCCCCTCCCGTCTGGTGTTCTGCTTGAGACCCCATCGGAAGAGGGGCGTGGGATGCAGTCCGTCACCTCTAAGAAGCGACCGGCCTCTCCAGACATCCAGTCGCCGCCAGACAAAGTCAAAGAGGGCCTCAGCGTCTTCTCAGCGCCAGACTTATTACCCCAGGGCAGCGTCTTCCTCCAAAGGGAAATCTGACGAAGTCATCGAGAACTTTCTCAGCGAGATCGTTCCAGCAGCAGAATTGGGCCTCTCGATGACCAGCCTATCATCATACCCGACATGCATACAAGAAGGCGACCAGTGACAGCGACAGTGGCGTCAGCAGAGATCACCATGCAGCCTGATGCCTCTACACTGATGTCAGGCGAGATGCGCTGAGGGCCCCACAGCTAACACAGCAGAGGGCACCATCTACTCGTCGCAGATCATCCCAAAGCGATCTTATGAAACAGATCATGATTATGATGGAAGGCCACTATAGACTGGAGAAGCAGCCATCCCAGGGTCGAGCCTTGCGAAGGCTCCAACGTGAACAACACCCCAGGGGCACCATCTGTCAGCGTAGCAGCCCGACAATGCAGCCTTGAAGGAAGTCACAGACCACCTCGGCGAAGGACCCAGATGTACAGCCTTAGCGAGGCCTTGCGCGGCGGGAAAATCATCACCTTCTTCCGTCATACTCAGATCACGGAATCTGATCATCAGACCACCGCATGAAGCCTTGCGAAGGTCATATCATCGTTCCCCAGGACCCGGGCCGCCAAGCGAAGCTTCGCGAAGCGTTCGCGAAGGACACCTGAACCCAGATCGTCTTCATCTAAAAGATCATCAAGGGACTACACAAGAGCTTGTGAAAGCTATCATCAGTCCCCTCATGGGTGCGCCAAGAAGGTCAACCTATCGATATAGATCACCAAGGCGATCACCTGCGCCCGATCACCCGTCGATCACCTCACAGGTCTGCACATAAGCCTACAACTAGATCTCCACAAGCGTCAAAGCGATATAGAGATAGAGCCACACAGCCCTACATCAGAAGAGCAACAACCTCTTATCTATGATGATGGAATGGAAGATGATGGAGGAATTATTTTCTCAGATGCAGAGATAAGATATTGGATGGTCAATAATCTAGATCTCTCATCACCTTCAAGAGTGGCAATAAAGAGCAGACTTATCTGATGAAAGAAGATGGCGCAGATGCTATTACACTACCCCAATCGACCCGATTAGCGGTACCTCTCAGAACCTAGATACAGCATTTAACAAAGCCACAAAGGTTCAGGCGCCACATCTGCCAAATTTCAGCGCCAAGAAGTTCTCCGCGCATAATATGGACCCCTTCTTCAAAGCGCCAAGACATCGATGAGAACTATAAGCTGATCTCCGATGCCAAGAACAAGTACTACAAGATTGATGATGGGAAATTGGTTCAGATAGAAACCATGGCCAGTATGTTCTTTGGTCTAAATAGATCTAGAACAATAAATGAGACACTTATCTCCAGATTTGAACCACGACCTCTGAAGATGACAGAATGATTTACTTTCGGCCCTACTGATGCAAAGAAGGACCAGCAGTTTTAACAGATCATCTGGCGTCTGTCTCAGCAGCACTGACCTTAGCTTCGTCGTCAAGGCCTCCTAGCTTCCTGCAACTGGGGTGAGAACTTTACAGCTCCACTATATACAGCCCGTGGTCTTCCCCATCCATATTTGTGGAGGAATAGACAGAGTCTCCAAAGAAGTCACCAAGGATTCTAGAGAGTCCTGATGATTAAATCGATGGACCGCTAGCCAGTGTCATTCGACAGACTTCACAAAGATACTCAGGGAGATCTAAATTCACGGGCCTACAAAGAGCTAGAGACAGGAAGATTGCCAGTTCAGGGGAAGAGATTCTTTTAAATTAAGCCCATATGGCAACTATAGAGGAGGGTCAGGGCGAGGCAGGACACCCAGAGGTTCCGCAACTATAAGCGCTGAAAGACAGGTTGGAGCGACTGGAGTCTTCCACCCCAGCCGTTCCAGTACAACCGTCACAAGTGGGTGGGCGTCTTCAACTACACTGGGAAAACTGGGGAATACTTCAAGACACCTATGTCTCCAACATTCTTCAGCAGCAGTTTAAGTATCCCACTACAGGCCAAGCCTCCACTAACAGTCAACCCTCACAAGTTCGAGGTACAGGCACAACAACTACTAAAGTTAAGAGGCGGTTACATTACTCCTAACCAAGCAGGCCATAGAAGTAATAGAGCAAGGAAACATCGAACCAGGTTTCTACTCCCCAGTTTTCCTAGTACCCAAGAAGAACTCCAAGGAGAAATACAGACTCATTTACAACATGAGCTTCTTCAACAAGACTTACTTAAGCAGACCACCCAGGTTCACTATGATACATCTACGCCTTCTCTGACGGCAGATGATTAAGCCCCATGGACTACATGGGCAGTATAGATCTACAAGATGCTTATCTGCACATCCCAATACATCCCGAATCCAGGAAATACCTTCCGGTTTCGCTAGGCGGGTTACATTACCAGTGGAAAGTACTCCCATTGAATAGCATCAGCCCCATGGTTATTCCGCGGGGATAGCGAAACCGATTGTTACCTATCTACATCGTCAAGGACTCGCAGTCGCGTTCTTCCTCGACGACCGGGATACAAGTAGATCAAGATCCACAGCATCTCAAACTACAGTTAAACTACATCATAAAGCTACTAACACAGCTGGGATGGTTAGTAAACTTACACAAGTCGGACCTAGTACCATCGCCAAGATCTGCAATTCCTAGGCATCCGATTTATCACCAATCTCAACCCGTATAGTAGTACCAGAAGACCGTTGGCTCAAGATCCAACAGATCATTCCACCAGCTCTACTTTCACGCTACCGCCGACAATGGCAGAGCTTACTAGGTCTTCTAACATCAGCCCAAGACTTGACAGTCATAGGCAGATTACAGTTCGTCCATTACAGGTCTTCGATAACACACATCTCGGCGACCTACAACCATTCAGTCTACCGAAACATCTCAGACCTCATCTATTATGGTGGACAAAGAAATCGAATGTCTGCGAAGGGATTTGTTTAGCAGAGCAGGAATTCAAAACCCATCTATATGTAGGCGTCGCTCCAAGGTTGGGGAGCTCATCTCTCCAACGGACGGCATCAGGGTTATGGACTCAGCTAGAAAGCAAACTCCACATAAGCGCATTAGAGATGAAAGCTGTAATCAGCGCCATAAGACATTGGAGCAACATTCTACAGAATCGCACCTGATGATACATACCGACAACTTCGACAGTGGCGTTTTATGTGAACAGACAAGGCTCAGCGAGATCGCCGAACCTTTTGAATTTAACCTTTCAACTGTTGAATTAATCCAAGATCTAAATCTACATGTCAAAGCATGCCACATTCCGGAGCCAGGAATATACTAGCAGGCGCACTCTCTCGGCCCACATCTACCGTCGCCCGACAGAATGGATGCTCAATACAGAGATATTTGCACAGATAATCAAGCAAATAGGGCGCTAGTAGATCTATTAAGCCACAAGGTTCAACAATCAACTACCGACATTAGTGTCACCAGTGCCAGACCCACAAGCATGGGCAACAGGCGGCTCTAAGCATATCATGGGAAGGCCTCAATGCGTCGCAGCGTTTCCGCCCCAGCAATAATACCTCTAGTATTACAGAAAATCAACCAAGCGCCAGAGCCTACAACTCACTTTGGTCAGCCCTATTGGCCGGCCAGAGCGTGGTTTCCAGCCCTAATACAAGATATCGGTCAACCCGGCACTAGAACTACCCAAAGCGCGCAAACCTGTTAATACATCCTCACACCAAACAGGTGCACAGAAACCCAGAAGTATTCAAACTTCCGCATTATGGACTGTATTAAAATGTGTTTAAACAAGAGGATATTCTACCAGAGCGGCAAAAGCGGTCAGCTTGCCTTCACGATACTCAGCAGCGTAACTTGTGCGATGACAAGTGGCAAAGTTTGAAAATTATGCAGCAAACAAGGGTTTTACAGCGAGATGCTCGCATCCTCAAGTGGCAGAACTATTTGTGTTACTACGGCAAAACAAACATTTAAAAGGCTCGACATTGTCAACATATCTTGCGCAGCTTAGTTCTGTGATTTCTATGAGAGCGGGTGTTAAATTAACAAGAACACCAGAGTTACTGGCCTTACTACGTGCTTTCGATTGGAGGACCAAAGCGGAAATTCCACGCCCAGCTTGGGATCTGAATGTAGTTTTACGACACCTCACAAGTGAGGATTATGAACCATTGGAATCGACAACGTTTGAATTTCTCTCACAGAAAACAGTCTTCCTGTTATAAGCTAGCCACGGCAGCCAGAATATCTGAAATTCATGCTCTAGATTATGAGAGGATACAGTTTGATGACAATCAAAGACAGCACACCTGGGATTAAGATGGGATTTCATCGCCAAAATCAACTACCAGGTCAACCAGACAGGTTATTTCACATCCCTGCGCTATCCTCAATTCTTGGATCTCAAGATACATTGGACTTATCTCTATGCCCAGTCACGAGCTCTCATAATCTATTTGCGTCGTTCCAAAACAAAGCGAAGATCGGCTCAGAAGATTGTTCATCCGTTATAAGCCTACAAATCAGACAGAAGTCTCTCGTACCACCATATCTATATGGATAAGAACTGTCATTTCTGGCCTATAAGGCAGCAGGACTGGACCCTCAACAGCATCAAATCCCCATGAAATCAGGGCATTGGCATCCACCCTCGCCCTTCCGCGGTAACTGTTCATTGAATACAATTATGGAAGGATGCTTTTGGAAATCTAACATGGTGTTTGCTAATCACTATCTCAGAGATATCACCACCGAGGGCGTCTCTGGCATTCATCATTTCGGTCCTTTGGTCCTCTCGCTCAGCAATTGACAGTCCCTCGTGAAGCGTTAATATTCACTTACGAGATTATTAGATATATGATACATATATTCACTAGCTTATAACTCCATGGAGTTCTAGGGCTATGTACATATTTAGCTTAGGTTATTCAACCTTAAGCTCATACTGAGTTATATTCAGTGTACAGCTACGTTTAGAGTAGCAGTTTATATATATATTGATATATCAGTATATTAGTAAGGTAATACCCCACTTATAGTGTATATATCTATGGCTTATTATAAAGGAAATATCCTAAGTCTCAATGCCTTATGAAGTTCCATGAAGTTATTACAATATCACTTACTTAAATCACTAATTATAATCCAAAGTATTCTGTTTACCCACCACCTCTCCGGTGGATTCTACAAGCAAAAGAGCATGAGTCAGGATAAGGAAAAATATGTAATTTTTTGAGTAAAATTGATATTTTATACTTATCCTGACTCATGAATTAACCCTCCCATCCTCCCCACATAACACTTTGGATTTCCCTGTAAATTCAAGTGTTGGGCTCGCATAAAATCAGGAGAGAGTGAAGCATGAGGCCAGAGGGTGGCGACACCTGTTCAGCTTCGGCGGGGGAGGTAACTTCGTGGGTGAGTACCAATTAGTGATTTTACATTGAAGGGAGCTTCAATTAAGGAGATACAAGTGTTCCACTATGTTCGCAAGAGGAAGGGGACAAGCAAAAGAGCATGAGTCAGGATAAGTATAAAATATCAATTTTACTCAAAAATTACATCATAGTTCAATGTAGCTTTATAACAATATTAGGGGTAAGATTATCCTTTCCCATGGTATAACTCCCATGGTATAACTCCCATAGTTCAATGTAGCTTTATAACAATATTAGGGGTAAGATTATCCTTACTCCCATGGTATAACTCCCATAGTTCAATGTAGCTTTATAACAATATTAGGGGTAAGATTATCCTTACTCCCATGGTATAACTCCCATAGTTCAATGTAGCTTTTATAACAATATTAGGGTAAGATTAACCTTACTCCCATGGTATAACTCCCATAGAATGTATTTATAACAATATTAGGGGTAAGATTATCCTTTAACCATGGTATAACTCCCATAGTTCAATGTAGCTTTATAACAATATTAGGGGGTAAGATTATCCTTACTCCCATGATATAACTCCCATAGTTCAATGTAGCTTTATAACAATATTAGGGGTAAGATTATACCTTTCACTCCCTTTATGGTATAACTCCCATAGTTCAATGTAGCTTTATAACAATATTAGGGCTTTATAACAATATTAGGGGTAAGATTATCCTTACTCCCATGTTCAATATAAACTCCCCATAGTTCAATGTAGCTTTATAACAATATTAGGGGTAAGATTAACCTTACTCCCATGGTATAACTCCCATAGTTCAATGTAGCTTTATAACAATATTAGGGGTAAGATTACCCTTACTCCCATGATATAACTCCCATAGTTCAATGTAGCTTTATAACAATATTAGGGGTAAGATTACCCTTACTCCCATGATATAACTCCCATAGTTCAATGTAGCTTTATAACAATATTAGGGGTAAGATTATCCTTACTCCCATGGTATAACTCCCATAGTTCAATGTAGCTTTATAACAATATTAGGGGTAAGATTATCCTTTAACCATGGTATAACTCCCATAGTTCAATATAGCTTTATAACAATATTAGGGGTAAGATTATCCTTACTCCCATGGTATAACTCCCATAGTTCAATGTAGCTTTATAACAATATTAGGGGTAAGATTATCCTTACTCCCATGGTATAACTCCCATAGTTCAATGTAGCTTTATAACAATATTAAGGGTAAGATTATCCTTACTCCCATGGTATAACTCCCATAGTTCAATGTAGCTTTATAACAATATTAGGGGTAAGATTATCCTTTAACCATGGTATAACTCCCATAGTTCAATGTAGCTTTATAACAATATTAGGGGTAAGATTATCCTTACTCCCATGGTATAACTCCCATAGTTCAATGTAGCTTTATAACAATATTAGGGGTAAGATTATCCTTTAACCATGGTATAACTCCCATAGTTCAATGTAGCTTTATAACAATATTAGGGGTAAGATTATCCTTACTCCCATGGTATAACTCCCATAGTTCAATGTAGCTTTATAACAATATTAGGGGTAAGATTATCCTTACTCCCATGGTATAACTCCCATAGTTCAATATAGCTTTATAACAATATTAGGGGTAAGATTATCCTTACTCCCATGGTATAACTCCCATAGTTCAATGTAGCTTTATAACAATATTAGGGGTAAGATTATCCTTACTCCCATGGTATAACTCCCATAGTTCAATGTAGCTTTATAACAATATTAGGGGTAAGATTATCCTTACTCCCATGGTATAACTCCCATCGTTCAATGTAGCTTTATAACAATACTAGGGGTAAGATTATCCTCACTCCCATGGTATAACATTAGCTTTTGACAAGAATTACTTCTGCTAAGATAAGCTTTGCTCCCACACTTTTAACATGTGACTATCTTAGCACGATTTTAAGATTTATTTGGAGCCAAGGCTCTGGTTGGGATGGTGGTCCCTTAAACATAAATCAGAAGCCTATTAATACATTTGGTCCTTCCCAACAATTACCTGATTAGAATATCTTCCTTGATATGACAAATTGTCAACTGACACAAAGACTGACGAGATATTGTATATTATATTGGTATATTGGTATTCATTAAGAAGAACATGAGTCAGAATTGACTTTTGCTTCATTATAATATTGAAGCTGTTTTTATCAAGTGGTGATGATTTATTGCAGGCCAAGAATGCTTGGCAAGCAGAAATAGATTCAGCCGCTGAACTGATTGACTTTCTGCGATTCAATGTCATGTATGGCAGGGTGAGTCTTTTCCAGCAGTTTGATTGTGGTTCATAGAGAAGAGGGAGCTTGTCAACTCATTTGTCGTGCACTGCTACTTGATGTGCAGAGTGGTGTCCCTTGGTCGTGGCTTCCAATTCCGTTTCACCTCAGATATGTTTCTAGGTTTGTCTGCACAATACCCATGATTACAGGTGCCACAAAAGTGGAAAACATCCTAGAACTGAATCGCTTTACTCTTTCCTACATCACCAAGATGGCGGTAATATAGATAATAATATAATAATTAATTTATATAGTGCCTAGTATCCATCTGACTACCCCGGTAGTTGCTCACTGGACGCTGTAATCAGAATCTGATTATTACCCCGGATACCCCAAGCTGCCTGATAGGCGCTAGAAGGTTATAGTCACATGACTTTATCCAACCAGGTACCCACTTTCTGCTGGATGAACAGAGGCAATTTTAAACAAACTCACTTGCCTAAGGTGAGACCACATGTATCACATGTGCATCGTTGTGGGGCAGGACTCAAGTCCTAGAAACTCTCAGGAGTCAAGCTGCCAAACACGGTCACCCATCCAAGGAATCTCCAAGCTCGAGGGGCGGTGGGGTAGTCTAGTGGTTAAAGCGTTGGCTCGTCACACCGAAGACCCTGTTTCGAATCCCCACATGGGTACAATGTGTGAAGCCCATTTCTGGTGTCCCCCGCCGTGATATTGCTGAAATATTGCTAAAAGCGGCGTAAAACCAAACTCACTCACTCCAAGCTCGACGTTGCTTAATTTCAACTGATTTATGACCTGAGCTCTACAAACAGGACCACACACCACCACATGATGATATAATGTTTGCTCAGCCCTTCTCTTCCTCTCTCACTGACATCAGTGGGGATCCATCCCATTGTTTAATAGGCTCCCAGTACACCTTACACAGCTTCTATTTGGATTCCAAACCAGGGTGCCGTTGTACAAAGCGAGCTTAGCGCTAAGGTAACCTCCCATACCTTAACATAGTCTTAAGATAGTCTTAGCACTAAGGATGTGTTGTACAACAGCACCCTGATGGCTGTAATATACTTAAAAAATAATGCTTGCTCAGCCCTTCTCTTCCTCTCTCACTGACATCAGTGGGGAGCCATCCCAGTGTCAAATAGGCTCCCCAGTACCCCATACACGGCTTCTATTTGGATTCCAGTTCCACATTACACTGTACAAGCCTCCAGACAAGAATCTATATGTTTTTTCCTATGATGTAGGTGTAACATTGGCTGTGTGTTATCCTACGCACTCACTCACTCACTCTCTCTCTCTGCTACAGGAACTGACAAAGATGCAGCCATTGAATACCTCTCCAAATCTCCAAAACCGATCGATCTACAGAGGAAACGAGGTCAGTTGTCAGCTGCATATTTAGATGGTTGTTGAAATTCACGATAATTGTGGGCGGTGGGGTAGCCTAGTTAAGGCCTTCGCTCGTCACACCGAAGACCTGCGTTCAATTCCCTACATGGGAACAATGTGTGAAGCCCATTTCTGGTGTCCCCTGCCGTGATATTGCTGGAATATTGCTAAAAGCGGCGTAAAACCCAACTCACACACTTACTCACTCACGATAATTGTCCCAAGAACTTCAAAGTTTTAACGACCTGTGAAGATCCAGGGTAGAATAGGTCTTCAGCAACCCATGCTTGCCACAAATGGTGACTATGCTTGTCGTAAGAGGCGACTAAAAGGATCGGGTGGTCAGGCTCGCTGACTTGGTTGACACATGTCATCGGTTCCCAATTGCGTAGATCGATGCTCATGCTATTGATCACTGGATTGTCTGGTCCAGACTCGATTATTTACAGACCGACGTCATATAGCTGGAATATTGCTGAGTGCGGCATAAAACTAAACACACACTCTCTCAAAGTTTTTACTTGTTTTCAAGTATTATTTAAGTTAGTTACATCTACTATGATCTACAGGTATAACAACTCTGTTTTGAAAACACAGTATGTTCATGTTCTGGATGATTTTCTTTGTATTGTCTTCAGCTGTATTCACTTTTTCAGTTGGAATAAAACAGGATTTGTGTCCACACTGTGTGAAATATTTGTTTCAGGGATTTTGGGCAGCTGTTACACCATTCAACTTCACCGCTATTGGTGGTCATCTTCCTGCTGCACCAGCTCTTATGGTGAGTAGGGTGTAGGCATGGTAACAGTAAATCTATGCTTTACCAAAGTAGTGTGTAGGATGTAAACATGGTGACAGTAAATCCATGCTTTACCAAAGTAGTGTGTAGGGTGTAGCAATGGTAACAGTAAATCCATGCTTTACCAAAGTAGTGTGTAGGGTGTAGCAATGGTAACAGTAAATCTATGCTTTACCAAAGTAGTGTGTAGGATGTAAATATGGTAACAGTAAATCTATGCTTTACCAAAGTAGTGTGTAGGATGTAAATATGGTAACAGTAAATCTATGCTTTACCAAAGTAGTGTGTAGGATGTAAACATGGTAACAGTAAATCTATGCTTTACCAAAGTAGTGTGTAGGATGTAAATATGGTAACGGTAAATCTATGCTTTACCAAAGTAGTGTAAACATGTGACAGTAAATTCCATGATGTAAACAAATATGGTAACAGTAAATCTATGCTTTACCAAAGTAGTGTGTACCAAAGTAGTAAATCTATGTAGGATGTAAACATGGTAACAGTAAATCTATGCTTTACCAAAGTAGTGTGTAGGAGTGTAAAAATGGTAACAGTAAATCTATGCTTTACCAAAGTAGTGTGTAGGATGTAAATGGTAACAGTAAATCTATGCTTTACCAAAGTAGTGTGTAGGATGTAAATATGGTAACAGTAAATCCATGCTTTACCAAAGTGGGATGTGTAACAGTAAATCTATGGTATGTAGGATGTAAAAATGGTAACAGTAAATCTATGCTTTACCAAAGTAGTGTGTAGGATGAAAATATGGTAACAGTAAATCCATGCTTTACCAAAGTAGTGTGTAGGGTGTAGCAATGGTAACAGTAAATCTATGCTTTACCAAAGTAGTGTGTAGGATGTAAATATGGTAACGGTAAATCTATGCTTTACCAATATGGTGAATAGGGGTGTAGCCGTAGTAATGGCTATTTCATGCTTTTACCAAATATTGTTAGGTGTGTAACCATGGTAATGGCTAATTCGTGCTTCAGCAATGTAGTGAAAGGTATGTCATTAGATTCTTACTAGGTTAGTACCTTACCATCAGGTTTAGTAACGCACTGAAAATTGTAAATGTTTTTGTTTTTCCAGGGCAATGTGTCGCTATGGAAGCCGTCCGACACTGCAATCCTGTCAAACTACACAGTATACAAGATTTACAGAGAAGCAGGGCTCCCGGCTGGTGTTATTAACTTTCTCCCTGCTGATGGGCCTGTGTTTGGTGACGCCGTCACCAGCTCACCACATCTGGCTGGCATTAACTTTACAGGCAGTGTCAAGTAGGTTGCCATGGTTATGTACATTATGACCTTTACAGGCAGTGTCAAGTAGGTTGCCATGGTTATGTACGTTATGACCTTTACTGACTGTGTCAAGTAGGTTGCCATGGTTATGTACATTATGACCTTTACAGGCAGTGTCAAGTAGGTTGCCATGGTTATGTACATTATGACCTTTACTGACTGTGTCAAGTAGGTTGCCATGGTTATGTACATTATAGGGAATTTATTTTAAATATCATCCGATTTGAGGGATTGGGTGGTTAATGCCTTGGACACTACGTAAGATATTTTCTGTCACTTAGTGATGGAAGAAAGGCAGAGGTGATTTTACACTTTGATGACAGAGCAACAGTTTAAATCATGTAAAATCCTGCCTCTAAACCATTACTGCATGCAAGGGGACATAACTCTGGAGATGATGATGATGGTGGTGGTGGTGATGATGGTGATGGTGATGGTGATGATGATGAGTTCTTATTTTGTATCTAGGACTTTCAAGCACTTATGGAAACAGGTGGCCCAGAACATGGATGTCTACAGGACATACCCTCGACTAATTGGAGGTGAGACACTTCTGGACAAATGGTGATGAATGTGAATTAGGTCTGATAAATACCGTAATTCTCTGAAATATATCAGCCAATAAGTTCATACAAAGTATTAACTAAGGTACTTAACGAAGTGTTCTACTACCAACCCTACTCTTTTCAGAGTGTGGCGGCAAGAACATGCACTTCGTCCACAGCTCTGCTAATTTGGAATCTGTCATCAATGGCACGGTCCGATCAGCTTTCGTTCAATGGTCAGAAGTGCTCTGCATGCTCCCGGATGTATATTGCCCAGTCACTTTGGCCCAAGGTCAAGGAGGGCATGCTGGATATCCACAAACAAATAAACATGGGCTCGCCGTTAGAGAAGGAATCTTTTGTTACAGCTGTCATTGATGATAAGGTAGGAAATTTTGAAATAATTAGTGAATTCTTTTAAACCCTGTTTACAGTAGAATGTAAAATTATATGTAATAATGTGGTCTTCAGCAAGCCATGCTTGTGTTAGAGGTGGCTGACAGGATCGAGTGGTCACGTTGTCCTCAGTGGGATATGATGCATGTCAACATATCCCAGTTCTGTAGATTGATGCTCATGATATTGATCACTGGGTTGTCTGGTTCAGACTCGATTATTTGCAGACCACCACCACCAATGTTGTTGAGTGCGGAATCAAATAACAAAAAACAAACAAAACTTCATGCACTATATTCCTCCATCAGCTAATCAAATACCTGGTTGCAATGAGAGGTTAGTTGAAATTGGGTTAATGACACATTTATAATTTCTGATTATTGAGTGAGGAGAATAAGGAAAGACCTCCCATTCCTGAGAGACATAAAATCTACTTGACTATGGGGTGTATCATCGCCTGTAGGGTCTTTTGTATTGTAATAATGGCCGATAGATCAGGTCCAAGGTGGTTTGATGTTAATGCTTGGCGCTGGGTTCATTGTCGTCGATTCAAGATCACATACGCATGGGCTGGTTACCTAAGGGAAAATAACTGAGAGAAATAATGGCAACAGTATGAAGACTTCTGCATGTTGATGATGCAGTGGTTTTGTTGTAGGCATTTGCCAGGATTAAGGGATATCTGGATCATGCGAAGTCTTCGTCGAACCTGAAGGTGATTGCTGGGGGAAACTGTGACGACAGGTAAGGGATTGGTCAATTATTAATGTGGGGAGGAAGGGGGTATGGAGTTGGTCTTGAATTTTTGCTGCCTGCTCACATATGTATGTAACATTTGTTCATATCCTCATGCCCCTCCCCCTTTTTATCCCACCGGCATGTAATGCGAGGGGATATAGTCGACGCCTCGTCCGTTCGTAATCATTTTTTTCCGGAGCATAACTCTAAAACCGTTCAATATTTTTCTACAAGAGTTGGTATATATATATCAAAGAGAACCTAAAGTGGTGCCTTTTGCTATTTACAGATTTTTGTCATTTTTCTTTTTCTTGGTTTCCATGGAAACGATTCAGACTTTGTCTCAAAAGGGATAGGTGGACTTTGTTTCCGGAGCACAACTCGAAAACCTTTCAATACCTTTCAGCAACATTTGGCAGATATATGAGCCAGATCCCAATGTGGTGCCTTTTACTATTTACAGATTTTTGGCATTTGTATTTTTCATGATTTCCATGAAGATGATTTGGACTTAGTGTAAAAAAAATCAAGTTGGACTTTAAGTAACTGTCAGATGATTTGTTCTTTCCAATATGTGGGGGCCGGGGGGATATGTCATCATCTGATGACTCTTGTAGAACGTGGTCATGTTTGTAACTGTGATGTTAGCTTGGTGCAGTAAGCAGGCTGATTAGTGCCAGAGGCGTGTGGGGGTGGGGTGGGGGGTGGCATTAAACGGACATACATTATATATACACTAACATCAGGGACGTCCAAGCGTGTCTGTATATTTTTACTTATCCTGACTCATGATCTTTTGCTTATCTCCCTTTCCTCTTCGAATGGTAGTGGAACACTTGAATCCCTTGAAGTTCCCGAAGCGGACGTAAAAATACACTCACCCACGAGTTGCCTCCCTTTTGCCCTTTCCCTGCGCAAACAGTCAGGTGACCTGCCTTACTTGTCACTCTCTCCCTTTTGTGACTGTATTTTGTTTTTGTGGGTATATTAATTGATCACTATTTCTGTTCCAGTAAGGGATACTTTGTGGAACCAACGATAGTTGAATCAAGTGATCCAGAGGATAAAATAATGAACGAGGTAGGAAAATGTGAATATATTCTGCAAAAATAAGAAAGTTTGCTATGTCCAAGATTCAGCAGATTGTTGTATGGATTAAGGAAGGGATATAATTGGAGAGAGAGCCATTTTGAATTTTGAGAATTGTGTGTTTCAGGAAATATTCGGCCCTGTAGTTACTGTGTATGTCTACCCTGACGAGAAAGCAGAGGAGGTTGCCAAGCTAGCCAACCAGACATCACCTTATGCACTGACATGTGCCATATATGCAGAGGACGAGTAAGTGCACCATGCTGTTGTTGAAGCAGGAAATAATGTGATTCAGTTATAAGGCTGAAATAGCTGATGCTCTGACTGTAAGGCTTTGTGAGGACACTAGGTGAGAAAGGTCCAGTATCTTCTATTGGTCATAAGAGGAGAGGGTAGTTAGGATAGTCACTTTGATAACGATGGATGTTTTGGTTTGAGTGTCTTTGGCATTTATCAGCTCAGTTGCAGTCCTATATATAACGCTGGGAGGCTAGGTAGCCCAGTTGTTTGAAGCGTTCGCTCGTTCCATCGAACACCCGGGCTCCATTCCCAACTTTGATCAATGTGATGCCCATTTCTGGTGTCCCTGCTATGATAATGATAAACAGCGTAAAACCATACTTTCTCTTGCTCATGCTATCAACCTCATTTCATTCTTGACCCGTGAATGTCCGGGTTAGAATATTGATCTTCAGTAACCCATGTTTGTCGTAAAAGGTGACTTAAAGGATCGGGTGGTCAGGCTCGCTGACTTGGTTGACACATGTCATCGGTTCCCAATTGTGCAGATTGATGCTCATGCTATTGATCACTGGATTGTCTGGTCCAGACTCGATTGTTTACAGACCGCCGCCATATAGCTGGAATGTTGCTGAGTGCGACGTAAAATTAAACTCACTCACTCACTCGTTGACCTATGTCCCATTTCACAAAGTATTCAAAGCGCTATGACTGTCAGTAATCTTCTTGAAGAGCCGAGCAGTATCGGATCTTTGAAAAAAGCTTGAATTTAGGACAGCATTGGCGTCCATGTAGATGACAGTTTCAATAATTCTGGGTTAGATTAGGTCCCCAGCTCTCTGTTGCTTGTAGAACCGTCGAAATCAGATCAGGAGTTTAACACCATTCACTCTTTAAACTGAAGTGTGTCGTTTTCACAGAGCTTAATGGTAATGTGACCCAGAAGGGCAGGGTGTGATTCTCCACACAGTGTGTGAAACCCATGTATGGGGTCCCTGCCCTGCTTTGTTGGAATATTTGCTGAATTTGGAAAAAACACAAACTGATCATTTTCTCCAACATTGAATTGTTTTCATTCCAGGAAAGCGAAAAACCAGCTGTGTGATATTTTCCGTGACACTGCTGGTAACTTCTACATCAACACCAAGTCTACAGGATCAGTGGTGGGCCAGCAGCCCTTCGGCGGAGCTCGACTTTCAGGTACAGAGATACCCAATTTCCATATAAGTACCAATATTTTCTTGACATTGTTCTTGATACAGGGGTGCATTCGCTTGTCATGCCGAAGATCTGGGTTCGATTCTCCATATGGGTACAATGTGTGAAGCCCATTTCTGGTGTCCCCCGTCGTGATATTGCTGGAATATTGCTAAAACCCGCGTAAAACCAAACTCACTCACTCACTCATACTGATACAACAGACCCACATTCGTGGCGTAGTGGATACAGCTTCTGGAACAGATACAAGATGGTTGTTTCCAAGCCTAATGCTCAGCAGTAAGGGGATAAAACAAGCAAGGACATGTCAATTCAGTTAAGAGTGTACTACTCAAAAGGACCTGTGAAGATCCGGGGTAGAAGAGGTCTTCAGCAACCCATGCTTGCCACAAAAAGCGACTATGCTTGTCGTAAGAGGCGACTAATGGGATCGGGTGGTCAGGCTCGCTGACTGGGTTGACACATGTCGTCAGTTCCCAATTGCGCAGATCAATGCTCATGCTATTGATCACTGGATTGTCTGGTCCAGACTTGATTATTTACAGACCGCCGCCATACAGCTGGAATATTGCTGAGTGCGGCGTAAAACTAAACTCACTCACTCACTCATTACTCAAAAGAAGTGAAAGAACTGTAGTTGATCGTTTCTAACTGTAGTTGATCTTTGTTTGTTGCGCTTTCTCCACATTTGAGACCTCTATCTATTATTTTGGGAATGTTAGTAGTTGTATGGAGAAAAACCATCTTGCAATGATAGATGGAACTTGAAAGTAGTTCCTTCATTTGCATATTTATCAGACTATAATACCAAGTTCACTGATTGATAAATTGCATTATCTTACCTTCATGTAAAATACTTTTAATTTGATTGGTCAATGATGCTTTAACAAGCTTCCTTGTCACCCCTCTCAGGAGGGTGACAACTGGAAAAAATATTACCCGCTGCCATAGTAATCGCCAAACTCACCTACCGGGCTCGGGTAACACTGTTACAAAGAGGCGTACATCAGACCGTATTACCCTCGAGAGAAGCATACAGCTTATATTGATACCGCCAAGCAGTATGTGATATATGTGTTCTGTGTACACAGGTACAAACGACAAGGCTGGTGGTCCCCACTACTTGTTGAAGTTCACCTCCATCCAGTCGGTCAGTGAAGTGAAGGAACCACTCACAGAATGGCGATATCCCTCCATGAACTGAACTACCAATCCCAGCTGAGAGAGTGAAGCGCCTGTGTTCCGTGAATGAATGTGTGATCAGTCAGCGTGGATTGGCAGTATATTCCATATTCCAGTGCTAGGAAAGATTTTATTTTGATTGTATAGCTGGCTGTATTGAGCTATTGAACAAAGGAACTGTTTTTAGTCGCTGTAAGTATAGTGTAATAGGATGAACAAAGCCATGTTGAGATTGAAAGCAGTGAGATTAGCTTGATGTTAATATAGTGAGGGGAATGGATGGCCAAGTTGCCAGAGGCACTGCATGTTTAGGTGAAGGGTTGTCTCCCTTAGATGTGCCACAAATGAGAGTGTACGTTCGACTTCCAGTTAGATCAGATCTGATTATGTTTCTAGCATTATACCTGTGCTCCTTGGTTTACCAATGTAGCTAAACATTGAAATACTGCGTCACTTTGAGCTTTCCTCAACCTGACACATCATGATATAACTGAAATATTTTTAAGTCGGCAATTTACCCCAGTAAGTCATTCACTTTTATATAGTAATTCACTGTGCAGGGTTGTCTCCCCTGGTGTGCAGGATCTGATGGTTGTCATTTGAATGAAACTAACAAACAACACTCTTGGAATATATGCAATATGCACACAGTAATATTCTGTTGTAAAACTTTATACAAATTCTCTGTTTGAATCATAACTTCAGATGGTTGAGAAATGCTGTATCAACGTCACCCATGATTCTTGATTTGTCAACTTCTGCTCGTTGATTTCAAGTTATAACTGCTACATAATGCTCCAACATCGAAACAGGCCACATGAAACTGCTGAAATAGTGATAAAACCATCAAACTCCGAATCATATAATTTTATTGAAGCCTATGAACAGTGTCAAGATTTTCACAGATCAGATCCTGTTAGACTGAGGTTTTTATTCAAATTTTGTTTGTGTATAAACTTTGTATGTGGTATATAATAGGAGTTGACACGTACCTATATATAGAGAGTGTAAATGTGGAGGAAAACGGGTGGTCGAACGTGATAGGTTGTATCCTTCAGCTGTGTCAGGATCAGCTGGTTTGGGGTTTGTATCCCATAGTTGTCTGAATTTGAGCCATGCTATCTTAAACCTTACCATGAACTTGTATTCGCCAAAGTGGTAAATATCTATGAAAAGATTATTTAGGGCCTGTGAAACATGAAGGTTTTAATATGTTTTGTTGATACATGTGAACATGATGAGTTTATGGTTAGATCTCAGAGGATATTTGTAGTGTTTAGGAAAGCATCATGTGTTGGCAGCTTCTTACATCTTTATCGACTTCAACTCTTGAAGCATACTGTAATTTGAGGCCACAATAAACTGATTACCGGTAATAGATTTTCATCTTCGCTTGCCTTCCTTCAAACATCAAGACTGGAGGGCTGTACAAAGACGTCTTGTTATTATTCAGATATAATTAAACAATTCTTCCTTTTCTTGGATGAAAATGTGATAATTAATTTATTTTGGCCATTTTATGACTATGCGAATCTTTACCATGTTTACCACTGATTTTTTCAATGATCTGATTTTTCTTATGAACCAGAAATAATAAACATATCATAATTTATCATAAGATAAATATATTTGTTTTAGCTTTTCTGGCTGTTTGTTGTATCCATTTATTTCCATGCTTTTGTTTCAGCTTGAAGTATTAAGTTTATAGCATTGTTGATGTTTGTTTACAGTTGTTAGGTGTAGCTATGTGCCAGAAGTCACATGGCCTGATTCTCTCAATTTAAAACAACAGATTTTCATATTTATCATAAGCTTTTTCTACCAGTGTGTTTTATATAGCTTCTTTTGAAGATGATCTCATGGTTTCAAACATTGGTAAAGACATTTTATTAATTCAAGAAAATACATAAAGCAAGAATTAATTTAATGTTGCCAGTGTGGTTGGGAATGAGCTCTTGTTTTTAGGGACTATTATTGGCATATTTATACGATGTATACACATATTTTGCTTAGACAGTTTTGTTTTGTCACAGCTGTGTATGGAATGTTTTTGTATGTCCCCTTCATTGTTACTGTTTTCATGATCAACCTATTGTGAACAAACCGTAGTTGATTTGACGAAAAAAACAAAATGTAGGAGAGATCAAAGCAAATTATTTGGACAAATTTCACTTTGTGGGTGGGCCAGTGGTTTAACACGTTGACTGCCACCATGAGTATACTCATATCAATGTCTGGCCCAATATGCCGCTACGAGTTATCTCGTAGCTATATCGGTGGTATTTTGAAACAGGTTTCACATGTTGGCAAAACTGGCAGAAGAAGCAATCGTCTCCACCACTGATGTAGCTACGAGATAACTCGTAGTGGCTAATTCGGCCAGAATTGATACTACGAGTATACTCGTGATAGGCAGTCAACGTGTTAAGATGGTGATATTCATTTATACCCTGTTTTCATGGGTTCAGATCCCAACGTTTCACCATTCTTTTAGGTTGTAAACATTTGTAAGCCGTTATAACCTCAGACACTGGAGTCATTGTCTCTCTGTTAATATAATAGTCTGTGAGGACGTGTAGTACTGTCGAAGGTAATGGTGACTGCTTCATCAACGAAAACATGGTGGATGTGTGCGTTTCTTTAGGAATTGAGTATATATAGAGCTTTCGGGTAGTTTTACAATTCATGTTTTGATTCTGCATTTACAAGAGCATTGTGAAAGTGCTGTACTTGACCACTCATCAGATAATGTTTCCAAGCACTGAGGTTTCCATTGGGTAAATAAAGCTAATTTTATGCTTGTGTGCGTTGTTAAATTCAAGTCTGGTTTAGCGCTGTGAAGTTTCCGGTATACAAATGGTTCTGTGTCATAATTCAACTGAAATGGATTTAGGAATCGTCTGCAAACTGTGTCGGTGGTGGACATTTATGCTCTGTTATTCACATGTGTCGTGATATAGTTGAACATCGCTGCGGTGTTGCATTACCTCGCATGTAATCTAGTATTGTCATGGCTTAATGACCTAACATTCAGTTTGACACAAGATTAAACATGTTGATTGCAATAAAGACTTATGACGTTACTGCATGTTTGCTGTAGGTATCTGAGACTGTTATATGCTGTGACTACAATCTCTTGTACATACCATTTATCATTTATTTGTGCCTTAGAATGTTGTTGTTTTTTGAGTGGGTTATCAGTAACAATGTTCTTGAACAACGAACAGCGTAATTTGGATTATGGGTGCAGCCGAACCCTGGTTGAGCAGTAATGGTGCTGCAAGTACCGTATTTCCTTGTGTAAAGTGCCCACTTTTTAAACAAATACAGCTCTGTAGTTGGGATGTTGATCACTGAATTGTCTGGTCCAGACATATAGCTGGAATATTGCTGAGTGCGACTTAAAACTAAACTCACTCACTGTAGTTGGGATTGCACATAATGCTAAGATACAAATTTTTTCTCATCACCATTTTTGGGCCCCCAAGGGAATGAAAATTACTGTGAGCGTGTAACACAGGAGGAAAGTGTCAAGAAAGCCATGGTTACTTTGTAGCGAACATGGATCTTGCAATTTTCTAGTAACATGAACCCAAGAATGGGGGGTGTGCATTGAAGTGTACAATATACAAAGAAAAAGGCACTATCCCTATTAATATAATGTGATGAAAACTACGTCTTATCAACTCTCATGTTTGTCGTGTATGAGGTGATGATGTAGACTGGAACTGTCAGTCACTGGATTGTCTGGTCAAATCTTGATTATTTACTAGCCACTGTCATATTACAAATGGAATATTGTTGAGTATGGCTTATGAAGCAAACACTTTTTATTTTGACAAGAAGTACTAAATAGGTAGTATAAACATTGTCTATAATTGATTCTAAAAAGATAAGGGGGGTCCAGTCAATGTCAAGGCATTTATTCTCATTTAATCATGATTCAAGATGAAAAAAGGGCATATATTTTTCACAGTATTATTTCATGACAAACGTCTGTTACACAAAGTGATACTTTTTCTCTATTTTAATAAGTTAATTGTTGAACAAGCCAAGAACTACACTTTTCCGTGAGAAATTCCAAGAGAAATTCACTTCAATCAGTGTATGAAATAAGCCAAAAGCCCAGCCAGACATCAGGGCTGGTAACTTGAAAATGTTACCAGCCCAAAATGGATTTAAACAGACCAGACACCAAGCAAGATATGGTGAATTTACTCAGATGTATGGAACATCTAAAATTTTTACCAGACCATCGGGCTGGCTAGCTGGAAATCTAGACTGTCCGTCAGATATCTAGCCCGTCTCGGGCGGTCGGGCGGTCGGACGGACAGGCCTTATTTCATACACTGCTTCAATATGATCTTTTCTGAAGAAAGTAAGAAAATGTTTGTGATGATGAATTTGTTATTTTGTAGCTGTGCTTGCTTAGTAACCGATTGGGATATAAATGAAATAATATTCAAAGATCAAAGTCTTGAGATTTCCACAAATCATGTTCAGAAATAGCTTCAATGTAGTTTTCAATTAGTCAGTCAGCAGATGAACATGTTACAATTGTTGTGATTTGGATTTCTTTTTAGAAAACAACATTAAATACATGTATAAAGCCAAGGTGTCTGTGAACACAATAAAAATATACTCTGTTTACTTTTGGTGTGTGTTTGATTAGAGATTACAGATGTTATTTTTCGGGGGTTGTCTCTGTGAAGTTTGTACGAGACAAAATCAAATCACCAGAGCAGTTTATGATTTTACTACCCAAAACAAAGATGAGATTTATAACCATCCCATGTTGACATCTGTGACACAAGTGCCAAATCAGGGATGGCAACAGGAAAATCTATTTTCAGCTGAAAACTCAATATTGTGTCATTGAGTTGAGGGTTTCTCAATGGATTTAGACGATTCACAATTGAACAATTTGAAATAAAATCAGCGGAAATCCGCAGATCAACGGAAAATTTCCTTTCCTGCAACTATGGTACAAATTTGAACCATATTTCTACTATTGCCTAACAGTTACAAGTGTTAATCTTTCTGCACAAACAGACTTAAACCGTTCTGATGAAAGAGTTCATTTCTGCTCTGAATCTCTGCCATCAGAAGATGTTGGTAGACAGGAGGGTTGCAATGAGTACACTTTGAGGCGAATACGACTTGTTTTACACGTATATTGTTACAAATGCAAATAGATATTCACAAATACGTTATTATTAATATGTAATTACTTTGGTTGAAACATTTCAGCAACACATTGCGAACAATGCCACCTATAGCCTAATGACAGTGTCATAAGGGGCCTTGGCAAAATGCCGTAAGTTACTGCCTGATATATTCCATTTTGCATATTTCACTCAGATAAACAACAGACTGGTTCCAAGTAAGAAACACTCTCTTAAATACATTTGTATATATTCGATTCTTGTGACCATGAATAATTAATTGAATTCATGACGGGATACAGATCGATTCCCTGAATATTTGAGTGAACTGTAACCAGTAGGCACTTGACATTATATAAAAAACAAAGACTATTTGGTAGATATCACATATATTTAATTGTCATACACAACACTGTCATTGCCATAATATACACCAACACTTATTCAGTATAAACAATAACAGGCCAGTTTGTTCATGATGCCTGGGTTGACATTGGACATAATGCCCTGGAACCTTGGTAACCATGACAACCCCAACATAAAGATGATTGCAAGTGTACTTTGATATACATCATTTATGCTGTAATACTAAAGCATACGGTGAGAAGGTGATATTGAACATTTTTAAATGAAAAAAATGTGCTTCTACATCAGTAAAACATACCAGCATATATCAGTATATATTTCCTTATATGATTAATAAGAGATCAAGAATACTGGTAGATTGAATTGACTGAGAGTAGGTTTTAACTGATAAACTTCCATGTTCAGTAAACATTTTGGTACTCATTTTTCTACACCCTTTATACTGAATAAATTGCACATCTCTCTCTTGGGACAGGGTTAAACAGAAGTTGCACACTTTGATACTTATCACAGTCATTATAACATGTACAACATGTTTTATTTCTATAGCTTGCCAGCACCATACACACAAATTAAAAGGAAATGCCACATAAATAACCTCAGCAACTTGACATTAAATAAGCACCAACATTTTAAAGTTCATACTAATTGGATAAATACATATAACTTAATCTTTAAATCTAGTCTACAGTGACACAGATATTTTTAAGGTTGGAAAGGGGGACGTGAAAGAAAGGAAAATCTTTCTTTTTATGAATGAAAAAGCACTGTATAATTGTTAAGAATACAACACCTCTGTAACATAATAGCCACAAATCCTGTAGTTTGTCTGTCATCACACTTCCATAATGAGTTGTACAACTAGTAGTATCTTGCCAACCAAGCCTCATGTAAAATACACACCCACCTTTTTTTAAATGCTGTTTGCTTCAGGTGAACTCAGAGGGCTAGAACAGACCAAGCTACAAGGTCCATGCAACTGTTATGTTTAGACAAATAGTACCTGAAACTAGTATTTCAAGGTTCTGAAGCATATTTGTGGAAAATGTCTGTACAGAAACTGGCTGGCCGAGAGGAGACACACTTTCATCATCTGTGAGAAGACAGCAGCCATCAAAGTGCTGTGTGTAAACCAAGGTGCCATTGTACAAACTAACTTAGCATTAAGGTCATCAAAACTCTCATATCTTAACACAGACTTGCGACAGTCGTCGTGCTGAGGCTGTTTTGTACAATGGCTCTCTTTTCAAACAGTCCCGCAGAACTATATGCTTGGAACCATATTTTAAGATACTATAGCATATCATCTTGTTGAGGAAGAAAAGCCTTGACATGATGCAGCTAGGTCTGACATCATTGTGAGCAGACAGACCTTGGAACGTCATCAGGGAATCAACCCCATAATCGCTGGTCTCTAAATGATTTAGTCACCCGCTGATTGTGGCTACAGAGACTACGGGGCTACCTCTGCCCCTTGTGCAAGTACATGTTAGGATGACACCAAAACATCATGACGTATTCCATGAGTGTCTCTCGTGCAGTATATGATTAATGATAGCTTCTCTTGAACCATTGCCTTCAGATCTGAGAGCAATGTGCATATACATAACACATCATTGTGGCACCTTTCAGCCATGTTGTAGCAGTAGCAGCAGATCATGTGTTGGCGAGTGTCTTGAGTTTCCTGTAGTGGTTGTTCACCTCCTGAAGCTGGGCGGGGAATGGGATGCCGTGCTGCTTGTATTGCACCTCAATCAGACTCATCAAACTCTCCAACACAAACTGTCCATTCTTCAGGATGAACTTGTGCTGCAAGGGAAAAAAATACCTGAGTTATCGCTTTCTCATCTAAACTGGCATGTCATTTCAAGCAACATCTCCCAGATGTTACACCATTGGAATTGAAGCACAAGGCTTTGCAGACCATTGTGACATCATTGGTTACCATGATGTCACAATTATATGACATCACATATCTTTCTGTCACTGAAGCTGGTCTGATGTATATTTTACAGGATGCCAGGTATTACTGTAAATAAGTTGTGTCTTCCATGGTGTAAGTGGAAGTAGAGCTTCTTTGTATTTGTGTTTGAATGTTGTTTCATACCTTGAGGTGTTTGCAAGTAATATATATACTTACAACTGATGTAGCCCCTTCAAAACAGTTATTCGTCTGGGCCTCCATAACATACCCAATGTTCAGTAGGTGCTATTACTTGCATAGACTGTTATTAAAATAATGTCTTCTGACTGGTTATATTGTTGAGACCGACATCTGACCTTGTATTACTTACATAGCTCAGGCAATAACTGCTGTCATGTTTGAAACCTCAGCTCTTGTTCTCTTGCCATGTTCAAACAAGAGTGAGTGAGTGAGTTTAGTTTAATGCCGCTTTTAGCAATATTCCAGCAATATCACGGCTTCACACATTGTACCCATGTGGGGAATCAAACCCGGGTCTCGGCGTGACGAGCGAACGCTTTAACCACTAGGCTACCCCACGGCCCCTCCATTCAAACAAGACTAAGAGGTAAACATGAACAATCTGTTAGCACAAGGACTGTCATCACCATCACTGTTTGACTTGGACTTTCATCAGTCAACAAAACGGGTTTCATTTATTTAAAGCATATGCTTGGGTTACACTATGTTCCCGGCAGCCTATGTTTCCCCAAAACGTAGTGCGCCATGGGATTTTGGCCATTTTTCCCTCTCCAAAGTCAAGTTTTGTTAGGTTTTCTCACAGTCCATCACAGTATCCATTTGAACCATCTGGCACGGCATCAACTGCAATCACGGACTGTCACGTTTACTCAGTCCGCCACCATGTCTAACGTCCATCCTGTTTTGTCCCTGTTTCACTACGTTTCGGGGGAAACCAGACTGCTGTGACGGACGTAACTGAGGCTTCCTGCCTCAGGATGCAATATTGGATCTATGTCTCAATAGCCTGTGTAAGTCTACAGAATCTGACACTTACATCCTGTTTGTAGTTCGGTGACTTCAGGGACCGCTCGAAGTGGGCAATCTGGCTGCTGAAGACCGTTGTGATGGCATCGGCGATGAATTCCTCCAGGTCCACGGCATACAGTTTCAACAAGTCCTCCGAGAACAGCAACACACTCTTGGCAAAGTTGGTGGTGTTCATAGTCAGGCCGATGAAACATTCATCTAGAAGTGGAGTGGAGTGAGTGAGTGAGTGAAAGAGTGTGTACGTGTGTGTGTGCATGAGTGAATGAGCGAGAGTGCGAGTGAGCAACAGAAAAACTCCATAACATCATTTATTGGATTGGGAGTCAGGCAAACTAGTGGTTGATAACTCGAGGAACAATCTATGCTGTAAGGGTACTGGATGTATTATCAGCTAGATCATCAAGCACGGGAATCAATAATGCCTTCAAATTTGAATAAAACTTTGAGAGTTTAGTGTTTTCAATTTTACAACAAGGAGACAGAAATGACCAACCATCATCTGTTTTCACCACTTACCATACACCAGTGACTTGATCACGCCAAGTCCTATCTCAGACATGTCGTTCACAAACTTGTCACAGTCAATTTTGTTCAAGTGATTCATTGGCCGCCATTTGTCATCCTTAAAAACAAAACAAAAAACACAATCACTATTCAGTCATAATTGAACAGTATTAATTTCAGTGCCCAACAAGCTCTTTTTAATCTCAAACTGACCTTAACTGATTAACTTAATTTCAAATGACGTGTTTGCCATGTATATAATAATCGTTAAGTTAAGTTGTTTTTTTCTGTTTCTGCCTTGTGAAGGAATGTTTAACCACAAGGCTAACCAAATGCCACATGGTCTCGTGGGAAAGGTTTCCAAAGTAACAGAAATGATTAAAAGGAGGACTCTAAAAGCATGTCTACCCCTGCTCTGTACTTGACTCCCTCCACCAGCTGGTCTCTCGACTCCTCAATCACACGGCGTAGAGGGGTATCAAGCATCGCTGCCAGTGAGAAGCCAAGGTCAAGGCCAATAGCACTCAACTGAAACAGAGAAACATGTCTGTGAGAGACTACAACAGGCAATGCTCTAATTGGAAAAAGGAGCCACAATTCTCTGCAGCATGCATGAATTTAGCTGAACTATCTTAGGTTTAAAGGTCATAATATAAGTGTATACAAGAAGTTTTGATGTGGAACACATCTAAAATTGGACATCAGATTTGTACTGAAATGTCACATATATCCATATACTCTTTGTAGAATAGGCCGTAAAATTACTGGATTTCTTCCCTGCTCCATAATTTCATAGTGATACATGTACAATTAGAAAATGTAAAATGACATTTTACAATGAAATTTTTGGATCAGTGGCATCTAGAAATTTGGATTATTCCATGAAGGAGGGGAGAACAACAGGAGAGTTCTATGGATATACAACTTCCTTATTATTAATAGGAGAGTTCTATGGATTACAACTTCCTTATTATTAATATGAGTGACTTTTCGATGTAGCTACTAACACTGTTATCACTTGCTTGTTGTATATCCATAGAACTCTCCCCATTCTTCAATGGATCCAGTAATCTTAAACAGCATAGCGCCAAAGGAATACAACAAAGCCATGAACAACTCCAAGAAAGCCTCACTCTGAAACACACCTACCTCCTCACAATGATTCTTGGACATCTGGACACACTCTGTGATGGTGGTCAGACTGGACTTGCTCTCAAACACCTGTCGGCAGAAGGTTGCCACAAATGCTTCCAGTTCCTGCTTGGACCAGACCACAAAGGCTGGAACACCAACATTACACATGATACTCAGATATGAAGAAAGAATAACAGACCTGAAGAAAGAAACTCAAACAACTTGAGAAATCTAAGCAACTCACCATGGGTAAGGATTCTGTTACTCTAGTAATGTTTGAACAACAAACAATTTTCCACCAGCTTTACCTGTTGTCTAGAGAAGTATGATAGTACACAAACACCAGACACTCTCAACCATGTGTAACAGTATTTCAAATCATTCTAGATAGGTGCTTGGAGGCTATTCTAACCTGGAATCCACCAGAGTTGAGTCCTGAATAAGAGCCAGGTTTAGCACAACTTTCAATTACATCACAGTGGGGATAAAAAAACAGCTGTGATGCTGCTTGTAAATGGAATTTTTGAAACCTATCAGCATGGTTCAAGTCCTGACAAACCAAGAAGGATTATCTGGGATTTGAATCTATGATCCAAGGGACACAACTCCTAATACCGAATTGCATCACCTGGGACCGTCTGTGTACATGAATGGATGAAGTGAGTGTATCTACCTGAGAAGCAGCCATAGTGGTTTGGGAACGCCTTCATAAACTCCCTGGCCGTTTCCGACAGGCTGGTAAAGAAGACCCCACACAGACAGCGTATGTACAGCGCCGTTGCTCCCTCGAACTTCAGCTGCCGGATGTTGTACTTGATGATGGCCGATCTGTTCTTCAGGAACAGCTCACAAGCCTGGCAACAACCCATTCATTCACATTACATTGCCTGTAATCAATCCATTATCCTGGCAACATCACATTCATTCACATTACATGGCCTGTAATCAATCCATTATCCTGGCAACAACCCATTCATTCACATTACATTGCCTGTAATCAATCCATTATCCTGGCAACAACACATTCATTCACATTACATTGCCTGTAATCAATCCATTATCCTGGCAACATCACATTCATTCACATTACATTGCCTGTAATCAATCCATTATCTGGCAACAACAACACATTCATTCACATTACATTGCCTGTAATCAATCCATTATCCTGGCAACAACACATTCATTCACATTACATTGCCTGTAATCAATCCATTATCCTGGCAACACATCATTCACATTACATTGCCTGTAATCAATCCATTATCCTGGCAACAACCCATTCATTCACATTACATTGGCTGTAATCAATCCATTATCCTGGCAACAACCCATTCATTCACATTACATTGCCTGTAATCAATCCATTATCCTGGCAACATCACATTCATCCACATTACATTGCCTGTAATCAATCCATTATCCTGGCAACATCACATTCATTCACATTACATTGCCTGTAATCAATCCATTATCCTGGCAACATCACATTCATTCACATTACATTGCCTGTAATCAATCCATTATCCTGGCAACAACCCATTCATTCACATTACATTGCCTGTAATCAATCCATTATCCTGGCAACATCACATTCATTCACATTACATTGCCTGTAATCAATCCATTATCCTGGCAATATCACATTCATTCACATTACATTGCCTGTAATCATTCCATTATCCTGGCAACATCACATTCATTCACATTACATGGCCTGTAATCAATCCATTATTCTGGCAACAACACATTCATTCACATTACATGGCCTGTAATCAATCCATTATCCTGGCAACAACACATTCATTCACATTACATTGCCTGTAATCAATCCATTAGCCTGGCAACATCACATTCATTCACATTACATGGCCTGTAATCAATCCATTATCCTGGCAATATCACATTCATTCACATACATTGCCTGTAATCAATCCATTATCCTGGCAACATCACATTCATTCACATTACATTGCCTGTAATCAATCCATTATCCTGGCAACAACACATTCATTCACATTACATTGCCTGTAATCAATCCATTATTCTGGCAACAACACATTCATTCACATTACATTGCCTGTAATCAATCCATTATTCTGGCAACAACACATTCATTCACATTACATGGCCTGTAATCAATCCATTATCCTGGCAACAACACATTCATTCACATTACATTGCCTGTAATCAATCCATTAGCCTGGCAACATCACATTCATTCACATTACATGGCCTGTAATCATTCCATTATCCTGGCAACATCACATTCATTCACATTACATGGCCTGTAATCAATCCATTATCCTGGCAACATCACATTCATTCACATTACATTGCCTGTAATCAATCCATTATCCTGGCAACAACACATTCATTCACATTACATTGCCTGTAATCAATCCATTATCCTGGCAACATCACATTCATTCACATTACATTGCCTGTAATCAATCCATTATCCTGGCAACAACACATTCATTCACATGACATGGCCTGTAATCAATCCATTATCCTGGCAACAACACATTCATTCACATTACATTGCCTGTAATCAATCCATTATCCTGGCAACAACACATTCATTCACATTACATTGCCTGTAATCAATCCATTATCCTGGCAACATCACATTCATTCACATTACATTGCCTGTAATCAATCCATTATCCTGGCAACAACCCATTCATTCACATTACATTGGCTGTAATCAATCCATTATCCTGGCAACAACCCATTCATTCACATTACATTGCCTGTAATCAATCCATTAGCCTGGCAACATCACATTCATTCACATTACATGGCCTGTAATCATTCCATTATCCTGGCAACATCACATTCATTCACATTACATGGCCTGTAATCAATCCATTATCCTGGCAACATCACATTCATTCACATTACATTGCCTGTAATCAATCCATTATCCTGGCAACAACACATTCATTCACATTACATTGCCTGTAATCAATCCATTATCCTGGCAACATCACATTCATTCACATTACATTGCCTGTAATCAATCCATTATCCTGGCAACAACACATTCATTCACATGACATGGCCTGTAATCAATCCATTATCCTGGCAACATCACATTCATTCACATTACATGGCCTGTAATCAATCCATTATCATTTTACGGGGAATGGTGTAATACAGTGACTGACTGACTGACTGAGTTTGGTTTTAAGCCGCTTTTAGCAATATTCCAGCAATATCACGGCGGGGGACACCAGAAATGGGCTTCACTCATTGTACCCATGTGGGGATTCGAACCCGGGTCTTCGGCGTGACGAGCCAACGCTTTAACCACTAGACTACCCCACCGCCCCCGTGTAATACAGTGAGCAAAGGAAGTCACAGTTATGAGTTACCATGTTTCATGTCTACCATCCCATCCGTTTTCACACCAGACTCTCTAAATGTCATATCTGGATTAACTACAAGGGATGACTACTATTTGTGGTTCAAGAAATAATGACACGCTTGCAAAACTTCTTTCGCAACCCATGGCAATACATCGGGAAAACCCTGAAAATGTTTTCACCAATTAAAACATGTATTCAATATTCAACTTTAAATACACATAATGTATCTTTTTCAAATTCTAGAATGTACTTAGATTTGCCAGTTAAAGGTAATGAATCTTTCCTATTTTCACTGGACCAACAAATCAATATAAGAAACACTTTGACTAAATGTCATAAAAACTACAGATGAAACTTCCCTCCTCTATGATGTAAATTCACAGTTTAATGTGGTTGAAATCTGACCTGTGCTGACTTGCCGAGTCGAATGAGCTGAGTTACAGCTCGCCTGGCAGCTCGTGGCCCCCCTCGGAGGGAGCGTTCGGGGGACACCTGCAACTCGCTCATCAACCCTTCAGTAAGCTGCTTCACACGGTGGTCAATACGGGCACGGAACTCCTTCACAGATGGTGTTCGGGGGCAGTCCTTCAGATGGGCATTAGCTACAACACACACTCTTGTGTTCAGTCAGCCTTCACTTTATTCTAAATTTGGGGATATTTCTAAAGGATTGGATTTTACTTCATACATATCATAATTATGATCAACCCATTTATTCTAGTTTGCCTTCATCAAAATATACTCCTCATCATCATCATCAAATCATATTAATAATCATCATCTTTCTCCAAATTATAAACAATACCATCTATCAAACTTTATCTCTCATCATATCATTGTATCAGTATGTTCAGAATTACAGGACTCAAACATTTAATGACCCACCTCTCTCAACCAGATCCACAGCTCCTTCAAAGTCACGTTGCGCAATGCACATGTCAAGGTCTTCAGGGAGCTCGAGCAGCCAATCAGCACTGAGATAATCTATATCCTCCTCCTCTAGTGTGAATGCTGAAACAAAGATTTCAGGATAACGCAACACATATTCCTGTGAGTGAGTGAGTGAGTTTAGTTTTATGCCACACTCAACAATATTCAAGCTATATGGCGGCAGTCTGTAAATAATCGAGTCTGGACCAGAAAATCCAGTGATCAACAGCATGAGCATTGATCTGCACAACTGGGAACCGATGACATGTGTCAACCAAGTCAGCCAGCCTGACCACTTGATCCCGTTAGTCACCTCTTACGACAAGAATGGGTTACTGAAGATCAATATTCTAACCTGGAGCTTCACAGGTCCATATACCTGTGAACATTCAAACAATGGACCACCACTGTTCAAGGACTGCTCACAAAATACTGTTGACAAGTTTGTTGAAACCCCCTAACAGATTCAAAAGACTTAATTAAAGATGTACAAATACTGACATTCATTTACACTTCTGTCCCTTTCTATCAATAACACACCTTGTTACAGAGACATTAAGATATCTCAGGTTATAATGAGGGTTACCTCCCTTGCATCCCTCACAAACAAGCTGAAGAGGGATGACAGGTAACAGTGAACAAAGTGGTAACCAAAGCTGTTTTCCACAACACTCATGGCCGGCCTTTAACACTTAATTTTTCCAATGTCAACAAAAAAATCAAGACTCAGGGACTCACAGGTAGATGTTTCTGCTGCAGGAGATGTCGCCACCTCGGCCGCCACTGCCTGCTGTTCAACCAATCGCAGCGCAGCTTCTTTCCTTTGTTTGTCCTTGGCCACCTTTTTCTTTTTGGTATCCTCCAAGATGTCCAGCCACTGCCTCTGTGTTACCATGGTTACATGTCATCAAGCAATAATTAACATAGCCTGTTGATAGATGAGGCTTTTCAACAAGCATTTTCCACAAGCTACTGATGCCACTGGTCTATGGCTACAGATACCAGTGGTCTATGCCTACTGGCCATGCTAGAGTCAACAATATTCAAGGTATATCACAGTGAGCCATATTTAGTTGGGGTAAGCATATACAGGGAGTGAGTGAATATGGTTTTAGGTCTCTTTTAGCAAAATTCCAGCGACGGAGGACACCAGAAATGGGCTTCACACATTGTAACAATGTGGGTAATCGAACCCGGGTCCTCGGTGCGATGAGCGAATGCTTTAACCACTAGGCTACCCCACCGCCCTACCTTGGGAGTATTATGACAGACTATTACAATATAACTCGAATGATCTTGAATGCCGAAAGCGAACTTTTTATGCCCCTGAATCCCCAAGAATCCCCAAGAAACATGGGGTATGACAACCAGATCCTGTTGTGACACAGTGTCCCAATCAGGCATGGGTTGCTGAAGACCAGTTCTAGCCTGGATGTTCATGGGTTATCCGTGATGCTTTATTACAAAGGTGAGGTGAATTTGAGATATGTGAAATTCAGGTTTTCACGACAGGCATGGGTTGCTTGAGAATATTTAGCCTCATATGATGGGTTATCCGTGATGCTTTATTACAAAGCATGCGGTGATGTATGTGTATGTGTGGCTGCTTGTACTAGCCCAGACTTAAGCTGGTTTTATAGTGCTAGCCCACTGAGATACCATGCCGCAGTGAAGCATGAATACCCCATTCAGACACATTATACTGACTCCGAGCCGACCAGTCCTTGTTGTACCCATTAATGCCGAGCGCCAGACAGGGACCAAAAAGTACCATATTTTAACGTCTTTTGGCATGACGCGGTCGGGGATCGAACCCGCGACCTTCCGCTCTCCGGGCAGACGCTCTAACCACTACACCACGGAGGCGGTCTATTACAAAGGTCACCTCCCTTAACATTATAGACATTGGATACACATTCAGGCCGAGGCTGCTCCTTACCTTAGCCTTTGTGCTATCTGCCTGGTAGATCCTAGTCTCCGGGAACATGAGCATCTTGAAGGGCGTTCTTCACAGGACCAACGTCCTTGACATTGACTATTGCCAAACTGTCTAGTTCATACAGCCCTTGAAAACGATACCTCACATTGCCACGTCTAAAATAAGAATCAAACCAACATGGTTACTTGGTTATGCATAACATAAAAAAACCAAGAAATATGGCAGCCATGTAACTTGTTTTGTTGTCACTGACACTGATTTGCCATAGGAACTCTGATTGTTTTTCAAAGAATGGAAATAACTTAAGCCTTCCGAATACATTTCTTGGCACTATCTTGCATTTAATCTCACATTATACAATACAATATATCCAATCATTCAATGAGAAAATGTGCTAGAATTGAGCATTCACAGTTTTTACATTACTTTGAGCAACTTTGTAATGTTATCTTAATGGCAACACACACAGCACTCGTGAGAATCAAAGCTGTGTCCCAGCTGTGACACACATGGTTAGCATTTGCTACCAATTGTTCAAAAGAGTCACATGACCAGTATATATGCAGGACAATCACAGTGGCTTGTTTCTTAGCAAGAATCAGCTTAACATATTTTACATACATATTGGGTAGCTGGACAAAAGATTCAGCTACCTCATTGGTCACACTTAAACTTTGATAAAATGACTGACAGTGAGTGAGACTTACTTAAAAATACCTCAAACAATATTACAGCTATCTCATGTCAACTTGATGCTGGAGGCAAGCCATGCAGGTTCTTGAAACAACTTTAGGGGAACACAGCATATAGATGGTGCAGACATGCCAAGAAAGTCTGGGATTCAACCCACAATCCTAATTTTCGGGCACACAAAAGGAGTGTAACTCTTCAATGACTCATCTACCTGTGACTTGTTTCCAAACCATGGACAGTAATTGTATGAGCAGACTTGTCCTTTCTGTTCAGCTGGAGACACTCAACTCACCTGTTCGGTATCCAGGTGGCGATCATGAGACTGTCATTGAGCAGGAAGGCGTGAACACGCTGTATCGAGGTAAATGTTTCCGTGTCCAGCTCCATCAGATCTCCGTCATGGATCAGCTGCCTGCCTGGTACCTCTGTTACACTCTGACAAAACAAAAACAACTCAAAATTTGCATGCAGTAAATTTAAAACCATTTTCCATATTCATTTTAAGTGTTGACTAGTAGCAAAACATCAGTGGGGATCCTCACAGCATCATGATTATCCCAACAAGGCTGTATAAGATGAATTTACTTACAGAACAGCCATCAACTTTCTCTAACAAAAAGGCCAGGTTTTTTCGTGTTTCTTCCTCCGGACTCTCCTGCTCTTCTTCTTCCTTTGGACCCTCGACAACCGCTAAGAGAAAGAGGTACCATTCATTTTATAACGTTCATCAGAGTGTGTAGTTACATGAGAGAAGAGATGTTTGGTATTATGTCTGCTAAATGTAGGAGGATAGCCCTAAGTACCTCCAGAGAATCTCAAAACCATGTCTATGATAGTAACAGTTATCAGCCCATATTCCAACATGGACCAAATCTGAGATTCAAAATCCATGACTACTGGATCCCTGCTACAATGGGAGATAACCATCTGAAATCATGCAGCTACGACTTGTGATGTGATGTTTTAAATACAAATGGCAAAATGTAGTTGAGAAATTGTTTGTGGTCTAAGGGACACAACTCTGCATGGCATTGTACTGCCTATAGTGGACAGGTAAAGTACTTGAGTTTGGATTTTTGAAGCAGAAGAACATAAATTGTCCTTGGAAACTGTAGCTGCAGGGAATTTGTCCAGTATCAGTCACAGCTCGATCACCATAAATCATGCATTATATCAACTAATCCATATCAGAAATATAAACTCCCAAACTGAACACTATGTCTTGTCACCTACCTTTATCACTAACAAGTGACATCTCCATCATGGATGACATCAACCCCTTCTGTTCCGTCAGCATGTGACTCAGCTGGTACATCTCTCCCTCCAGAACTGTAACGATGGTAACATGTTTAACATAGGATTTAAATGAATTGATAAAACTTAAACGCAATTAGTTAGCATGTAATGGTGGAAATAAAAACAAGTTAACACTTTAACAACAGAATTTCTGAAACAAGTGAATTAATGAAAGAATGACAAATCCTGTTTTCATGTCCAAAATTCTTTAATGACACTGCCAATATGTGATCCAATAGTGATTTTGATTCCATTTTTTGCACTTAGTTCACTTAGGTCCTACATAAATCCCTGAAGTTACCATGACTACTCTTGCCATAAACATAATAAATGTAATACCTGCTGGAGGTGAACAAAAACAACAACAAAGAAGATAAAATGACAAGAACTGAAACAAGTTACTTGATATTTCCCTGGCTGTCTCAATGAACTGTGTGTAGTTCTTGTAGACATTCTTCTTGAGAGCTTGTGCAGTCTCATCATTGAGAATCTGCACCTTCTGTTTCATGTCAAGTAATTCATTCTGATCGCCATGGAATGTGAGCTTGGCCACAACTGTAAAAGTCACAGCAACAGATATTAACACTGTTTCTATCATAATGTATACTTGCTGTGTACCTGTGGGGTCTCAATCTTCAACAAATATTGAAGTAAATGGTTGATAGCATGAGTGTAATTATGATAACACATTAAGTAAGAGTACATTCACTGAATCAGTCACATAACTAAATACAAAAATCTCTATAACTTTAAGTCAGATCATCATACTAGCTGACTTCTACACAAGTTACACCAAGCATTGGCCATGAATACAGACGCGATATGATTACTATGTGTGACCCGTGGGGTTTGTGAGTAAGAATATAGGTCACAAACAACCTATGTCTGCCATAGGTAAATTTTTACTAATTTTAGATTAGATGGTCAGGCTCGGTGACAAAGTTGTCTGCATATGTCATGTCCCCATTGTGTTGGTTTGCTCATGACATCAATCACTAAATTATCTGGTCCAGATTCAGTTTTTTACAGAGTGCAATCATATAGCATGATGACTACTGAATACAGCATTAAACACACAAAATGTGTTTGCTGATTATTATTTGCAAACTAGGTTTGAACACTGAGTAGAATAATGGAATGTCTATCAAATGAGGTGCTTGCAAATTTCTGGATATGAAATTTGAGCTCAAAATGTTCATATGCTTTCCCCAATACTGCCTGCATAGCCTACGAAAATGGCCAACTTGTACCTGAAATTCGTACCTGCTTTTGTGCATTGCCTGACAGGGGATACACCCGAACCGGCCCCAAGCCGAACCGGCCCCTGGATATTTAACCCAAACCAGCCCCTGGATATTTAACCCAAACCGGCCCCGCACCTGAACCGGCCCCTGGGTTAATTAATGGTAATCAGACTGACAATTAATCAGACAGACATGAAGATTTCAATTAATTTATTATATATATACAGACATGAAGATTTCAATTAATTTATTATATATATATACAGACATGAAGATTTCAGTTAATTTATTATATATATACAGACATATACTGGAAACTTGGGCATAACAAAGGTGAAACGTAAATTCATTATATTGATTTATGTGCTATTCTTGTATTGAATTAACGTGTCAATTCTGTGGATACCATACAACGAAATGTAAGTACAAGCGCAATGTAAGTACACTTTACTTTAGTATTGTTTTGCAATTGATCTTTTAGATTCTTAAAAGAATTACATGAAATGTCCTCTACCACGGGATCTCCGTGATAAGCAGCACTTGCATGTTCACTTGCCTGGTTAAATATCAGG
The DNA here is from genome assembly GCF_003918875.1 of Haliotis rubra. NCBI lineage: Eukaryota > Metazoa > Mollusca > Gastropoda > Lepetellida > Haliotidae > Haliotis > Haliotis rubra. The sequence continues at coordinate 457,047 of NW_025765603.1, read as the reverse complement.
GGCCGGTTCGGGGGTAATTCCCTGACAGCTCATAGTGCTAAACTGTGAGGAATAGTAGTAAAGCATTTGTTTCTAACATTTGCGATGGACAAATACTTGAGTTGAAGATTTCAGTCCCTGATTTACAAACGAAATTGGGCATATGAACATGATGAACGCGGCTGTACTCAAATCCAACACTACAATGACAGACAGTCAACATAACATTGACTCGGGCCGAAAAGTCTTTCCAATAAAAACATGATTAATCAATTGCAATATGTACTTACAATTTTCAGGGTTGAAGTCCTGCTTCGATAAGATTCTTGCTAAGCCTTCGCTCATTTTGGCTGCTTAATAATTCAAAACAATATACCAGTTCAACCTCTCACCAACATTATTATTCCAGGAACTCCCCTTTTCGACAGGAAGTAACTCTCGGATATAGGGATAAATTATTGTTTAATAACGTTGTATATATTTAGTCGCAGCTAGAGGCTAGTATTTATATTCATATCAAACTGTATATACATTTTTGTCTGTTATATTTATATCATAGAAAACAGTATGTCATGACTTAATGAAAAATTCTAAAATAAGAAAATACTGTTCTATTATCTCCATACAGCAATGATTTCTCTATTTCTGGCGCCATAAAGGGACACTACTCTGTTTTGTTGACGTAATCACGATGGATCAAAAGAAACCAGCCAAACCAAAGAGCAAGAAAAACAAAAAACCTAAACCAGCTCCAGTTAAGGTGACCGGATATAGATAAATTCTTCAGTAAATGCCATAATAGAGATTCTCCATTTTCAATCTGTTACATGCATTAGAAAATCGCAAGAACTAATGAGGTGTTCAGAATTCGCGCGCAACAGTTTCAAAACTACGGGCACATTTAGTGGAAATGAAATTCACATTACTTGCAGTAAACAATCGTAAATCTAAATTAACAAAATTGTTATGATGTGATCACAGCTCCCACAGAACAGATAGGTTGCTCTCACGTTCACATATAGCTGATATTTCCATAGTTCTCTCTAACAAAAGTCCAATTAATATTATTATTATTATCTTGATGAATGTGAAGTATTTTTCAGAGTTATGTTAAATCTTCAGATCTTCAAAATGAGAGGGACTAATTTGTTATCTTGTGAATAATGTTTACCCACTAAAAGTGGCTTAGATGAGGCAATAGTTCGGGAGTACTGCACTTTACCGGGCACACTTTTAGATTAATTAGCGTTGCTTGGGTTCCCTAACCCTAACCCTAAGGATCGTAAAGGGTGCCTAACCCTAAGGATTGTAAAGGGCGGCATACCTAAACCCTAACCCTAAGGATCGTAAAGGATGCCATACCCTAACCCCTAACCCTAGGGATCGTAAAGGGGGCAGCGAGGGCTGCGCCCGGTAAAGTGCATTCTAGCCAATAGTTCTGTGTCATTGTGTAAACATGATGACATTGACAACATACATGGGTTCATATGGTATCTCCTCTTTGTAGTCAAGTTACTTAAAGGTCACATGCAACGTAAAACACAACTTTGCAGATTCTGATACCTTTCGGTATGGACTTACCGAAAACAAATCATCAAAAATGCAAATTCAACTTATAAAGTTGAAAAATAACGCGATGAAAAACCCCGCGCGAAATCGTAGTTCAAACGATTCACTAATTTTCCCCCAGCGTTGTGGGGAACATCAAGTGGTTTCAACAGCTGGGCTGCGCTCATAGCACGTGCGCAGTGAAATAGGTTTGCGCAAATTGGAAGCGGGTTGTCCGGTGAATACTCGGTGAAGGCTTTGGTGTGAGCTATTTTTCTAATGTTTTGTTGATATCTCACAGGCACGAGCTTTTTATATGTTATGACAGTAAATTAACTGTTTATATAATTTCATTTGTCTATTTCACCACACGTTCTCCTTACCGAGTCACTTTCTCAGTTCGATACTTAAAAGCAATGTCATTATTTAGCGTTGACAGAATTTCTAACTGTGATATAAATATGTCGTTGTCACAGACAAAACTCAATGTCTTGTTTTATTGACACCTGTGTGTCTGCCTGCCTGTCTGCTAATGACAATATTCAATACACAACTGCGATCACTGACCACATGCAATTTGAACTTAACACCAATCAGGCTATACACCATAAACAAAACGCATTGATTTATTGCCCGAGTTCGGTCTCTGTCACATTATGTAATTACACAGACAGGCAGGTGTGATACTTGAACACATGACATGTTATGATGTCTGTTGATTGCAAAATGTTATATACAAAAAATGAGCATGTATTTACAAAACCCAACATCTCTATATATACACACACAATGAGCCGTGAGGGCATCTGCAAATGAACCAGCCGTTACACTTGAGTGCACACCCACCCGCTCTGACTGGGTTCGGTATCCTGGCTGCTTCGTTTCTAGGGAAGCAAACCCAAGTACACAATATTGCACTTTTGATTTGCGATTGTAGGCTTATAATTTGTTTTTATGTCTTTCATAACCAGCAATGTATATTATATGTCATGAATAAGTGATAATTGTGTTTTAATTATGTTTGAATTTTTGGTTGCATGTGACCTTTAATACTTAGTACTTAGAGTTAGATCCCTGTGATTGATTTCATGGGTCCTTACAAAAAAATGAGGATTCTGTAGAATAATGAAATGGTGTGATGTATTGTACTGTAAGATTTGATATATACTTTTATCTTGGGACCTTTATGGATTTTGTCAAGAATTCGGTACAGTGAATATTGTGTGTTCCTTGGGATTCAACATAATTTTGGTTGCTTCCATTATCTACATCTGTGTGAACTGGATATATCATTTCTGTGCCATGTAAAAAAATGAGTTTTAATAGTTTAAAGTTCATATGTTTTATATCTATCATTGCATTCTAAAGAATTGTTATTATAACATGGTTAAGTATCTTACGCTGTATCCATGAAAATAATACAAGTCCTCTCTGCAAAGCCATGACATAAGATAAAGTTCTTAAAATTCAAATTTGAGAAACATTATGGACATTTTGCTGCAGACTTCAGGCAATTTATTTGCTGACCATCAGGTGTAGATAAACACCTGTTATATTTTACAAGTTTCAGTTATCATGGTTATATGTAAAATGAAACATGTAAATATTGTTTATGAAATATGTTTCCAGACCCCTGAACCAGAAGAGGAGGAGGAACATGATGATGAGGTATAGTATATTGAATTAATACAGTCTTTTTGTAAGATGTAAAAAGCTACTTATTTTGTCTAGGTAGGCAATGATAAAGAAAACGTCTTAAACTCGTTGAACCTTCTGGTTTATTTATTCCTGGAAATTTTATACATGTGATCATGTGTGATGCTGAGCAGTACGTAGTACACAAACAAAATTACTAGAGATAGCTTGTTATCAGATGTTACACTCAGCAATATTCCATCTATGTGATGCCAATCTGTAAATTATCTAGTCTAGACCAGACAAGCGATTGATTTGGTGTCATGTTACAAAATCAGCTAAGTCACTGATTAGGGGTAAAACAGTATACCACGGTATTAGTAGAACCGCAGTATTTTGCTTTCGGTTCTGTATACCGTAATGCAATCCAAAAATTTGGTATTTTCGGTTTTCTTACCGTCATTTCTAACTAGTCATAAGATGACAGTTTTGTTCATTCAAAATAACAAAGATTATGGTGACTTTTTTCCAAAGTTATTGAACAATGTAAGGTTTGGCTCTTGTTGTCAATTTTCTGCATCATGATCATATTTCATTTACTGAACCGAAACAGGCCGAACCAAAGGCCTTGTACCTCAATACGTACCGTACGTACCGTACCGTGGTAAGAGGGTACCTTTTCACCCCTATCACTGAGTATGAACACCAAACTCATATGATGTCCTTGGGGAATCAACTATTGGGGTAATCGCTTGCCAATCATCCCATTGTGATAAACACTATTTATTTCTCATGTGTGGTTCATATTTACCAGGGGCGGTGGGGTAGCCTAGTGGTTAAAGCGTTCGCTCGTCACGCTGAAGACCCGGGTTCGATTCCCCAAGTGGGTACAATGTGTGAAGCCCATTTCTGGTGTCCCCTGCCGTGATATTGCTGGAATATTGCTAAAAGCGGCGTAAAACTAAACTCACTCACTCACTCACTCATATTTACCAGTGTAGCGACACATGTTACAAATCAGGTGAGGCTAAACACAATAGATGTCAGGAAGTACGTTGATATTTGTGTGTAAACTTGACTCATGAGTGTTCCTGTTATTTCAATTTTTATCCCTGCCCAATAGCTACTATTGTGTCTGCTTAGGAAAGTGTCTTTCATCTGAGTGTGCCTGTGTCCATCCAGCAGTGAATGGGTACCTGGCAGGATGAAATGGTAATGTGCCTATTGGCAGTTTGGGATGTATACTGCCATTGATGCTGAAAAGAAAATCTGAAAGTACGCTGACAGCGTAATGTTACATACCAGGGGTGGAAATAACTTTAAAATTGCTAGTGTACTCCGGTACAGTGGCACATGTAAAATCACTTGCCCTGATAATTTTTCCACTATACCGGCCGTTTTCTTGTTGATTTTTTCAGTCAACAACATAATTAACATTGGAATATCAACTGGACACCGGTACAGTGTGATATACAAATTTGCTTGCCCGACAGAAAAAAACACTGGACTCGGGCGTCAGGCAATGGGTTATTTCCACCCCTGCATACCTCTGTTTATCCATGGTGGGAGTCTAGTGCTTCAAAAATCCATTTCCACATTTACTGTACTGAACATGTTGCTGTCTGTGTATCTGCTTGTGGATATTACAGAAAACTGTTGTTGGAAGGGATGTATTGTATGCATTGCATTGTATTGACATCCAATGATCGAGGGAAACACAAAGTGCCTGTGAGCAGCTTAGCTGGAACTCATCACTATATAATTGATTATAAATAAATAAATTGTAAATATTGTAAAAGAAAACATTGAAGTTTCATGTTGTATTTATTGTTTTGTAACACTTCAGCCTCTGGAGGTTCGGTTCGAGCGTGAGGTTGCCTGGTGCAAGGAGCAGCTCTTCCTGAAGCTTCACCACGTCAAGCTGGACTCCAAGCAGGGTGAGTCATTCCAGGCGTGCTCATTGGTCATTCCTAACCAATTTTCCATACTTATCATACTGTCAGTATGCTTGAAGATCAGATGGGTTACAGTGTTACCCAGTGGTTTCGCTTCAGACAATCACAATAGGACAGTTTCATGATTTTATCAACTTTTGAGAGGACAGTCTTCTATATCATAAGCAAATTTAAAAAAAAAAACCATCCTTTGGACAGTTAAATTGAAATAGCAACCAGTGTCTACTAGAAGATGAACCGGACTGAAACCATCTGACCCGGTTCATTGTACGTCATTGTGTGCTCATGCTGTTAACCCCTGGTTTGTCTATGCAAGCACTGATTATTTTCAGCCTTTATTCATTAATTTCCTTGTTGCAGGGACCGCCTCTGTGGTGTAGTGGTTAGAGCGTCCGCCCGGAAAGCGGAAGGTCACGGGTTCGATCCCAGACCGCATCATACCAAAAGACGTTAAAATATTGTAGTTGTTGGTCCCTGCCTGGCGCTTGGCATTAATGGGTACAACAAGGATTGGTCGGCTCGGAGTCAGTATAATGTGTCTGAGTGGGGTATTCATGCTTCACTGCGGTATGATATCTCAGTGGGCTAGCACTATAAAACCAGCTTCACGTCGTTGACGTAAAACCCAATTTCACCTCACCTCACCTCCTTGTTGCAGGTTTTGACTTAGCCCGGGCCATGAAGATCTTAGACAGTGACAAAGCACCAATGATCAAGAAGCGACAAGCAATGAGGACGACTCTTGGTGACTACAGACAGAAGATGAAAGATGATGAAAAGAAGCAGGCGGCAGGTTGGTAACCATGGTTACAATACACCCCAATAATAATGATTATATCACTGTATCACAATCAGAAATGGATGATCAGTATGGCAGCTAAGTATATGTGCTACCTTGATCAGGGAGCACAAGGAAGATGTTCTCAGCACCTCTGGAGACTCCAGGACGGAGTTCCCCAGTACTTCATTTTTGCCATAACACTAACAGCTGAGTAAATGTGGATTGGTTGTTCAAGTTCGATTTAGTTGTTAGATTTGATGCCTGTTTCCATGATATAAGCTGGAAACACATTCGTTACCAAGGTTACTGAAGTCTAGTTAAAACTTTTGGACCTACTAGTCATAATGACCTGCTTGTCATTATATGTGACCGCTCATGGCCCAGTGGTATATGGTGAATAATTTGCTGTGCTTGAATGTGCTGGTCCTGGGTTTGAATCCTGATTTTGATCTATCATCATAATCTTACCCTTGAGTTACCTATACCCAAGGGGGTGTTACACCCACTGAGCCCCACTGTACTCCAGCTTACCTCACCTCACCCACTTACCTTTTCCACCTGACTCACTAATTTCAGCTGCAAAGAAAGTAGTGCTGAAGCCTGCAGATGAATCTCAGACAAAGCTCTCTAAGTGCTTGAAACTAAGCTCTTCACAGCAACAACAGAAGATGGGAGATGGTTCTAGTTCTGTAGATGAGAAACTCACTGACCTCTCACTGGCCGACTCCAAGGACCAATCAGCTACAGACAGTGACAACACATCACAGAATCTGGATAGCCAATCAGATACATGTACCTTCAAATTTGAGAAATCAGATAACAAATTTCGTTTTAACTTTAAAGATGAAGGAATTGTGAATGATAATGTTGAACTAAGTGGTGGAAGCAAGGGAACGTGAAAAATGTGTACATTCACTCTTGTGCAATCATCAGTTATTTAGTTTCACATGTAAAAAGTCATGAATGATATATTTGTGTTTGATATAGTTTTTCACAATAAATATATAAAAAAAGAATGTGATACAATGTTTCTTTTTGCAACTAAACTCACTCACTCAAGGTGTCTCTGATATCACAGGGCTTTGTCAGGGCAAAACTGATTAGGCAAAGATAACACTATCATGGGAGTGCAACCGAAACTAGATCTGCTGGTAATGGTTTTGACTCCCAGATTTACCACAATTATTATCCTTGATGCAATTAGAATTCAGCAACAAAATCACATGAAATAATGTTCATATAAACATCACAAGATAACAAAAACAAATATGTCATATACAATATTTTCACAACAGATTTTATTTACAAAATATACATGTCATGGTTTTGTACACAGAAACAACTGATCTTCGGCACAGAATCATCACATTTACATGTTATTTACAATCAGAATAAACAATAGCTGTAGAGATAATGCATCATGTGGTCTCTCTAAAGCTCAGCTGAGTTACTTGTGTTTAGACAATGGAGTATCTGTAGGCATGACCAAACTTGATGTGAATCCTATTGTGTGAATCCTGCAAGGTATCTCGGCAACTGGTGTGATGCAGAAACGAATTACCACTTCTTGACAACATGTACAAATGTTCTGAAGCCATGTCTGTTTTATAGTTTTCATGTATCCGTTGTATTGGAGTTATATTCTGCTACATATTGTTACGACCTACTCGTCTTCAGTGTTGTGGACAGTTATAGTTATAGTAACATTAGTCTCGCAACTTAACATGTACGGTACAAATCACTGGTCAATGTAGAATGATACCGTGGTAAATCCCAGAGGCAGATCCAGGACCCTTGAAGGGAGGCGATGAGTGGAAGGGTACAGGCATATTTCCAGTTTTCAACCTCAGTGTGTGTTGGAGTGTGTTCAGATCAGACAAATGAAGCAAGGGGAAGATATGTTTTATCTTAGATCAACTGTATTGTATACTTACCAGACTTGTCCACCCAACTGTAACCACTTCCTAATCTACATATATACTGAACAACATTAAAAACGCTCCACCCATATAATATGAAATATTCCCGTCATACGGAAATGTACCCATGATATTGGAGCATCGTTGGTGCATTTTAGTGTGGTGCGTTTCTAATGTTGTTCAGTATAATATAACCACTACCTTGTAGATATGGCTCTTATCCATGCTCGGTACATCGCTTGCCCCTCAAAAATGTCCCTCCTAATTGTAATAAAGATGTTCATCCATATATCTTATCCTTACTTGGTACTCCAACTTCTAAATTCCTCTCAAAGATGTCAGACAAGCGAACAAAATTTTAGTACAAGTTAATTTGACTTTGTATACAACTGAAAAAAGGTTATCGACAATCCAGTTCTTTCATATTGCTATCATGTATTTATCAAGCTGACATGGTGGTCCTTAAATGGTTTTTGCAGTCCATAATTTTTTTTCAAAAGGTTTGAAAGTATTTTTTCTTCTATTGAATCTATAAAAATGTTGTGCAGCCATGCTTCCATTTACTGACAGAAAAGATGGTTGTCAACAAGGAAATGTTCCTGATCCTGGTAGAATATTTCTCTTCTCAAAGTGAAACACAACTTGAAAGTCTGGTTCTTGTATGTACGACTGCATCAATGAATCATTTCACATGTTTCACCTTCCTCACTGTTTGTGGTTAGCCATATTGTATCACAGTTCACATCCTGTTTCATCACACCTTGAATGTAATTTCTCTTGACCTTGGTACATGTACACCTAGTGGTTGCCATGACGGCACGTCGTCGCCGTAGCTTGGTGCATAGTAGTAGTGTCTGCGGATGTGATTATTCTGTTCGCATAAATTGGTGACACCGTCGACAACATAAGGCTTAACGTCTGTGTCTGCAAGATCCAGGCGTCCAGATTCAACAAGATTTGCAAATGCCTGCAAAATAAATTTGCATCCTGCTAAAATTATGTTGACTTAATTTTGTTCATTTGCTGCTTAATGCGGCATTGAGCAGTATTACAACTACAAGATGTTAGTTTCAAAATAATCAAGTCAGTATTTGATATTTGTAACAGTGATGTTAAGAAACGCAGTTGCCCATGTTACTGAGCCACAGTCAGAGAACTATTTACAGGTAAAATTTAGAAAAGCAAGAAGAATAAAAAGAAATGTCTGATTTTTCGACCCATATTTTCACATACAAATTTAAAATTCATGAAGTACAAAACCATCTGGCCTCTACATATCACATCTTGTTTCTTTTAGGGGCTGTGGGGTAGTCTAGTAGTTAAAGCATAGGCCTGTCACACTGAAGACCCGGGTTTGATTCCCAACATGGGTACAATGTGTGAAGCCCATTTCTGGTGTCCCCTGCCGTAATATTGATGGAATATTGTGAAAAGTGGTGTTAAACCATACTCACTCACTCACTTGTTTCTTGTAAACTTGGCAATAATGACACTATTGCACATAAACTTATTACATAGTGTTGTCTATAATGGTGATGGGTGGTGATGTCTGTTGTATTCAGCTTCTCTGATGATTGATTGTTTGCAGTTTCCAACACAAAATCAATACGGAAAAATCTGTGCTCATTCTCTTTTTTAGTAACGGAAGTTCCAATGAGCAGTACAGTGAGTGAGTGGGTGAGTTTAGATTTACGCCGCACACAGCAATATTCCAGCTATATGGAGGCGGTCTGTAAATAATCAAATCTAGACCAGACAATCCAGTGATCAACAGCATGAGCATCGATCTACGCAATTGGGATACAATGACATGTGTCAACCAAGTCAACCAAGCCAGCGAGCCTGACCACCCGATCCTGTTAGTCGCCTCTTACGACAAGCATGGGTTACTGAAGATCAATTCTAACCCGGATCTTCATGGGTTGAGCAGTACAAAGATCGCATTGTAGAACTTCTGATGTGGACTATGACTGTCACAGCTAAGCCTGCTACAGAATCAACCTAGATGCTGAATGATTTGCGACATGCTTGATGATGGACTATACTTACAATACAGGCAGGCTCCTCAAGCTTGTTCCCCCAGATGAACACTCTAGTCAGGGAGGTGTTGGTCTTCATACTGTCTGCAATCGCACACAGGCCCTTGCTGGCGATGTTATTACTCACTATCACTAGTCTGTAAGGGGAAACATTATCCATTAGACAAAAAATTTGAACTGTTCTCAGCAACATTCTAGCAACACCTTGACAGCCTGTAACAAATCTGTGATAGGCAACCTGTGATGGAAACAATGACCCTCGCCCTATGGCTGATGACATACAACCAACCTTGACACCAAGACATATGATCCAAACTAGGGGAAGTGTTGGGTTGACCTCTTGGTCAAGCAGTCACTTGTCATGTTGAAGACCCAAGTTCGAATCCCCACATGGGTAGAATGTGTGAAGACCAATTTTCTGGTGTCGCCTGCCGTGATATTGCTGGAAAATGCTAAAAGTGGCATAAAACTAAACTCACTGACTGCAAACTAGTAACACAAGGACATCCAATCCAAGATTCATCCAGATTATGCTTGGATTGTTTCATGAACCATATGATTTGTCCATTATGATAAATGTCTGCAGCTTTCAACAATAAATGCTTACTTTTGACCAAACAAATGATTGTTGTGATAATACTGACATGTCACATTCATGTTCTTTTCTTGTCACTATATACCTGAAATATTGCTGAGGTAATAGTAAGCTTAACTCACTCACTCACTGACATGTCACATTCATGTTCTTTCTTTGTCACTATATAGCTGAAATATTGCTGAGGTAATAGTAAGCTTAACTCACTCACTCACTGACATGTCACATTCATGTTTTCTTGTCACTATATAGCTGAAATGTTGCTGAGGTGACAGAAAGCTTAACTCACTCACTCACTGACATGTCACATTCATGTTTTCTTGTCACTATATAGCTGAAATGTTGCTGAGGTGACAGAAAGCTTAACTCACTCACTCACTGACATGTCACATTCATGTTTTCTTGTCACTATATAGCTGAAATGTTGCTGAGGTGACAGAAAGCTTAACTCACTCACTCACTCACTGACATGTCACATTCATGTTCTCTTCTTGTCACTATATAGCTGAAATATTGCTGAGGTGACAGAAAGCTTAACTCACTCACTCACTGACATGTCACATTTGTGTTCTCTTCTTGTCACTATATAGCTGAAATATTGCTGAGGTGACAGAAAGCTTAACTCACTCACTCACTGACATGACACATTCATGTTCTCTTCTTGTCACTATATAGCTGAAATGTTGCTGAAGTGACCGAAAGCTTAACTCACTCACTCACTGACATGGCACTGTCACAGTTAAGTAGAAGAAGTAGTCATAAAATCTCAATTCAGTGTCATTTCCAAAATAACACAAAAAACAGTGATTGAACCAAAACATATTCAAAAGAAAAGTAAGTTATTGAAGGTGTTTCTATCAATCACTCTGTAGATGGACCTGCCAACCCAAGGCTTCACAAATGTGATTGGATTTATAAATTTTAACCAAAGTGACTCTGAATTACTAAGCATCTAAGCAAACACATACGTCTCAAGGGTCATGTTGCAGGTTGCCAGGGCGTCGGCAAGGTGTATGGCACCATCATCTTCGAGTCTGTTAAAACCAAGATCAAGCGTCTTCAATGCTGTGTCTTTTTTCAAAACTTTGGCCAACTCTTTGGTGCCATCTCGAGTGATTCTATTGCTGAAACACAAACCAGCCAATCAACAACACATACAGATTGCAAGTCAGCCAATGACTGAGGGTCTGTGACCTGCCAAACTTAAGTACACTGTGTGGTCAAAGTCATCAGCTGTGCTTCACACGTTTGTTTACACCATGTTCCTCCATTGACCCAACAATACAGCGTCTCGGCAGAAAAGTCACTACTTTCAATCAACATACTAAATGCCTGGTTCCAACCAAAGTGCTTTGACCAATGAGTCCAGTATTTATCATGCTAGGTGTGATCTCTACTCCATGTATAGCTTCAGTGTCAGGCAATGGTAGGGTTCATACAAAGTTCCTGCAGAGTTAAATGTTCCTGCAGTTATACACTGATTGATTTCACTACCTGACTGTGGCACTACCTGACTGTCACACCAGATATTGGCTGTATGTTTCCCTGGTGAAGGAGGAACATCATGATGTGCACACATGTGAAGTGTTCATGGTTGGGGATTGTACAGCCTCCACTACCCTTCCATCAAGGCTACATTGTTCTCAGTATGAGAACCAAAATAAATAATTCACCTTTGAATTCTTACTGCAGATAAGGTATGATATTGTATTTTACAGATATGTTCCTAATTTATCAATGCAATGCTACTAGAGAAAAGTACAGAATGGTAATCCGACTGACAATGAAAGGGAGTGAGTGAGTTAAGTTTTGTGTTGCTCTCAACAGCACTTGGCTAATTGTTAGTGGAAATCCTGAAGATATGCTGACATTTTCCAGACTGTGAACCACATGATGACCAGCCATGAATCATTCATTAACAAGGCAAATCTGGGATTCAAACACACAATATGTGGATCCTGGCACTATGAAGGGGACATAATGAGCTGTTTGCTCTTACACTGCTGAGTCATCACATTCAGTACACTTCAGTGATGCATGTCTCAGAATGACTATTTTGGTGAAACCCACAAACACGGGTATAGTACTGATAAACCTGGAAACATAATGAGGGCCAGTATGGTTATTGAATCCTCCGAAAAGGATTTTAAGAACTGGTAAGTTACAAAACTCTTCATATTACATTGTGTTGCCTCAAACTACTGGGCCACCCTGTCCCGAGATATATCTCTTAGGAAAATCCGCTATGATCATAGCTCCTTGTTCTTACCAAAACTGACAATTTTTTGTTGTTGGGAAGCCTTTGGAATATTTCTGTGAAATCTTCAAATTTGTTTAAATCACTGACATGTTGACGTTACAGAGAAATATGTGAAAGTAATAAACGATTATTGCTGAGAATGCAAGGTGTGGTCCACATCATCGTCTCAACCTCCATCTAATTAAGGTGTGTTGACTAATTAGTCCATGATATTTTGATAGATTCTAGCCATCCACGTCACAGTTACCTCACACGGTAACGTCAGATCTCAAATGATGGCCATCAACACATGCCATGATTAATCTGAACGAGACATCTGACATAAGGACAATGAGATATATCACTCACAGAAGGAACGTCATGTTTCCTTTCCTGGAACATCCAGGATTATCCAGTGTAGAATACAGTTATTCCATAACAATAAGCATGCTGGGCCCCAGGGTTTCCTATCAATTTATTTTCTGTGAGTTTGTTTAAAATACTTTTCCCCAAGGGTTTGCACTACTGGTCAAATCCAACTAACCCATAGCTTATTTTGGACAAGTAGCTACATATTGAAAAAACACACCAAAAATACAATGGGTCTGCCCAAATATTTATATGCGTACAATTGTGTTCACCCAAACTTTTAAGAACGATGAGTAGATTCCCCTGTGGTCGAGGCGTTACTCTAGCACAGGCTGCATAATCATTAATTACCAGGGTAAGCACCATTACATACACAAGTAATTAATTAGGACACAGTCATATCTGTATTAAATGGTGCATAAAACATATAGAAAATGTGCAATACAAACTATATGTACAAGTTTAATATGGATTATTGTGAATGTGTGTTTAATGCTACAGCAAGCTGTATTCCATTTATGTGACAGTGGCCTGGAAATGATAAAGGTGAGTCGATATGACCAACATCACATGCTGTTATGGGTGACACATAACAAATCAAGTCATCAAGCATGCTCACCTGATCCAACTTAGCCACCTCCTATGCGAGTGAATGGGTGGGTGGGTGATTTGGGTGGGAGTGATTGGTTGATTGATTGATTGATTGATTGATTGATTGATTGAGCAGGTATGCGATTGAGCTGGGTTTAATGTTGCTAAACACAGTCTTCTATTTGTACCACGTGTTAGGTTGATGAGTGAGGAAAGCCCAACCTGATGCAGACTTAGACATGTAATACCATGAGCACAAGTATGATGCTGAGTAAACTAGAACCATAATCATCATTCGAACCTAGGCTTATAGGTTCCTGGAATTCTAGCGACACAACTCGGAATTGAGCCAGTCTTCAGAAAACTTGGCAACCCATGTCCCTGATAAGCAACAGAATGCCATGCACCACGTCTAACCCAGTGACTGTGATTATAAAGCAAGCTGCGTACCAGCTGAGGTTGAGATATGTCAGTGTATAGTTCTCCATGAGGCATTCTGCCAGACGAGTAGCTCCAAAGTCTCGCATGTCATACTTCTGCAGATGTAATTCTTCCAGACTCCGGTTTACCTGTGAAACAGAACAAGACTATCAGGGCAACTGCTGCATAGAAAATTAACTAGAATACTTATTCCACAGAGATCTTTCCAGAGATTAATGTCCTTATACAGTCAAATCCCGATGAGTCGAATCTCTGGGGACCAAGTAATAAATTCGACTTATCGATGTATTCGAGACATAGGTATGTCTATGAGGGTAGAAAAAAAGATGATCCAGTCCTAATTCCTCCGCCTAAGCATTTGTTTTATGCTAATGATTTATCAGTTCCAGTCTGATTAGCACAGACAGTGATTTCCGTAAAAACACTAATCTGCATTTTGAACTCACCCGTCAAAGGCGGAAAGGTGTGAGCCGCGCTGGTTGTTAATTGGATCAGTTTGCTACACCAATCAACTTCTCATTGACTGACTTCGGCTTATGTATACAAGATTGCTGTTGTTTGAATCTCATGGGACAAAATGTTCTTCTCGAGTCATCGTGTGTATTTATGAGTCGAATTCATGTAACCGGGATTCAAATGATGACAACTATAACAGGGAATGGTCGGGGCCGACAGGTACTTCGAGTTATGCATAATATTCAAGACACCGGCATTCGACTCATCGGAATTTGACTGTATTTGTAAATTTCAGACATTTAACATTTCATAGTGCCATATATAAAAACAATGCTTTATACATTCTTTGAGAAGCATTTTCAAAATTGTAAAGATGAAGAAAAACCAAGTTCTATAGATAGCCAACTTCTTTATTGCAATGAGCGCGATGTGTTTGGTGTAGGTACTAACACCGTTATCAAGCAAGTGCAGTACCTACACCGAATTTTACGTCACACTCATTGCAATAAAGAAGTTGACTTAATCCATAGAACTTGGTTTTCCTTCAAAGCTTTATACTGTTGACAATTGATATTTTACTTATGACCGAGGATTAAGAAACATGATACAGAGGGAGATGGTTTAAGGCTGATGTTTACTTTGTTGCCTTGAATGCAATGATGAACTACAATGTTGAAATATGTCTGAATTTAAGGAAATATGAACGTAAAACAATCCAAATGTTAATCTAAATAAAGATATTATAAATAAATCTGCATGCCAATAGCATTATATTTGGATTCCTGTTCTGTTATATCACTAATTGAGCCACACATAATGTTGTTATCTGTGGCAGTTAAGACTGCAGAAGGGGTGCTTGAAGTACATCTTACTTTAAGCATTTTGGAGAAGTGGACGGTTGTCTCCTCCTGATGGGTGAACAGGATGGGTCTGTTGACGTTGAGGGCCTTCAGGGTCTTGTTCTGGTTCAGCACTGTTGCCATGGCAATTACACTCTCAATGGTCTGAAAAATAGTGTACATTTCCCACAATTTAACAATGCTAAATAAAACTTTAATACATAAATCAAGACAAAACTGATTCAGGATAATCCTCGGCCGGGTGTTCAGTCACAAAGAAATACAACTGAATATTTCATGCACTGACAACCTACAATTCCAATTTTACTCACCCCAACCCCCCTACCCCCAACCAAAAAATAAATATCTTGACACAGAGCAACAGTTTTAAAAACTGGAAATGTTTCCATTGAAGTAATATTATTTGTTTCTTACTTTCTTCCTGATTTGTGCAAAGCACAGGCCTGACAAGACTACAAAGGAAACCTAACCTGATCAAAAATATTTCAAGAGGTTGACAAAATTACCATAAACTCTTTTTGCACGATACAATATTGTGTTCCAAATTCACAGTTTAACCTTTCAGTGTTTGAGGGGTGATTCAGCACCACACTACTTGATGGACTTCATCAAGGTCATCACTCCTGTGTCCAACCTGAGATCTAAAATCTTGTCAGCAGTCTCTGTGTTCCTGTGCGGAGGGGTAGCCCAGTGGTTAATTACTGTTAAAGTGTCTACTCATCACGCCGAAGGCCCGGGTTCGATTCCCCGCATGGTTACTATGTGTGAAGCCAACTTCTGGTGTCCCCTACCGTGATATTGCTGGAATATTGCTAAAAGCGGCGTAAAACCCAACTCACTCTGTGTTCCAAACATGAACATTCTCTAGTTTCTGGTCATTGCTGTTTTGCTTTCTCTTGGTGCTGACAAACCGACAAACATATCCAGGGTGAACCGGGATTCAAAACCAGGATTTCGAAGGTTTCTAACATGCTACCCTGGCAGGCAACACTGCATATGAACTTATCTCAGATGACAACTACAAAGTGTTTTTACTCTAGATGTCTCCCCCTTCCCCCAATTCAACGTAGAGAGAAAGTTCATGGTGTTTTATACATGTATATGGTTGATGCTTCTAAGCTTACTAATAATTAGTATAAACTATACAAAATTTGGTGAAGATGGGTGAAGTGGTTTTAGAGTTATGCTCCAAACACAAACCCTACCCTTCAAAAAGTCCATTTAGTCCAAATAAGTGTTGCCATGAAAACAGATAAAAATGAAATTGAAAAATAACCCCTCAAAGCACATGTACATGATATGGAGGGGCAGTATAGCAAATTTGGTGAAGATGGGTCAATTAGTTTCAGAATTTTGCTCCGGAAACGAACTTTAAGCCTTCAAAAAGACAAAGTGAAGATTGCATGTTCAAGTAGTCTTAGAGTTATGTTCCAGAAACAATGGGAACGTCAACGCCGTTGAACGCCAATGCTGATGGAAACTCAACCACCCTTCGGAGGGGGGAGAGGGGAGAAAAGACATAATGCCACCTGTGACCTCTGACCCCTAGCAAATGACCTATTGTGTAATCCCTACCATGTCAGTATCACCAACATCCAGGGCCACTAAGGTCGTGTTGACCTATTGGGTAATCCCTACCATGTCAGTATCACCAACATCCAGGGCCTCTAAGGTCGTGTTGACCTATTGTGTAATCCCTACCATGTCAGTATCACCAACATCCAGGGCCTCTAAGGTCGTGTTGACCTATTGTGTAATCCCTACCATGTCAGTATCACCAACATCCAGGGCCTCTAAGGTCGTGTTGACCTGCAGGGCTTGAGCAAAGCACATCCCGCCTTTGTTGCCAATTTTATTCCCAGTCATCCTCAATGACTGAAGCGTCTCATTTGTCTGGCAAAAGAAATATTTCATGTTTTAGATATTGCCTCGAACTATTCACATTAGCTACCGGTACACGACAAATCCTCATAGTGTATAAGTTGGGTTCAACACCATAGTCGGTTTGATTTCATTTGAGACCGATGAATAGCTCCAACACACAAAATCTAATAATTGCAACAAAACCATAAATTTTGTACAGTCACATGTAATTGACAGACTTGGCTGTTCTACCAGCAAGGGGTCCCCCCTCGTGAAGAATAGTGAAAAGTGACACAACAAAATATCGATCATTTGCTGAGCAACTTTTTATTCGGGTGTCCAAAATTATGAGACAAATCATCAGAGTTGGATGTTGATTTCATGTGACTGTGCAAAATTTATGGTTTTGTTGCAATTATTAGATTTTGTGTTAGTGAGCAATTCATCGGTCTCAAATGAAATCAAACGGACTGTACATGGAATGGTAATCCACTCAAATATTCAAACTGTCAACCAGCAGATCATATCTACACTAAGGTAGAGAACTCTGCACAGTGCTGTATCAATTGATAAAGACAACTAAAAACTAAATCCTGAAATAGATGCATTTGCTTAATGTCAGCAGTAAACAGGCAGAGATTAAAAATGCATACACACATAGTAGGGTATTCCTCCTTATCTTCATGTTAGAGAAAGGAAGATGTGAGTTATCTCCCCTGGTTACATGCTAATGTGTACTTAGTCAATGCTCGAATACTCATGTATGATGTACCTTTTTGACCCCTACAAATACATTGGATCTTGTATTTTTTCTTCTTTTTATTTCCTTTAAAATTCCATTGATTGGAAATGTCACCATTACTTTCTCCTTTTTTTAATGAAAACGTATAATGAACTAGTCTGTCATCACCAAAGACATACTTTTGCAGTTGATTAGTGGAAGGAACGTTATCCTCCTTCATTTCCATATTTATTTCATCTTACAATTTTGGGGTAAAATCACTGAAAGAAACGGTTTCATTTAAATTGTATTTTTGATCTTACAACCAGTCCATTACTGTCTGAGGAAACAAATGTGTAATAGAAGCGTCACGTACCTGCAGGGCTTTAGCTATGTTTTCTGCTCCATCGGGCCCGATATCATTGCCCATGAGGTTAAGGTCATGGAGACCTGCTGTCCCCTGTACAACAATATGAAACATTCAGAAACAGTGTCAAACAGTAAATCATAAACACAGTATTACATTTCTCAGTTTTAATATAATAATGTTATGTTCAAATTTTGAAAAGAACATAACAGAATGTAAAAGAAGTGTAATCTGTAATGTATAATGTATTCAGAGGTGATTGTGGAGTGTGGTGTTTACACAAATGTAAAGCACTGATGATATATTCACTGGTGATTGTGGAGCGCGGTGTTTACACAAATGTAAAGCACTGATGATATATTCACTGGTGATTGTGGAGCGTGGTGTTTACACAAATGTAAAGCACTGATGATATATTCACTGGTGATTGTGGAGCGTGGTGTTTACACAAATGTAAAGCACTGATGATATATTCACTGGTGATTGTGGAGCGTAAAGCACTGATGATATATTCACTGGTGATTGTGGAGCGTGGTGTTTACACAAATGTAAAGCACTGATGATATATTCACTGGTGATTGTGGAGCGTGGTGTTTACACAAATGTAAAGCACTGATGATATATTCACTGGTGATTGTGGAGTGTGGTGTTTACACAAATGTAAAGCACTGATGATATATTCACTGGTGATTGTGGGCGTGGTGTTTACACAAATGTAAAGCACTGATGATATATTCACTGGTATAAGCACTGATGATATATTCAGAGGTGATTGTGGAGTGTGGTGTTTACACAAATATAAAGCACTAATGATATATTCACTGGTGATTGTGGAGCGTGGTGTTTACACAAATGTAAAGCACTGATGATATATTCACTGGTGATTGTGGAGCATGGTGTTTACACAAATGTAAAGCACTGATGATATATTCACTGGTGATTGGGGCCCCTCAGTGTGGTGTGTACAAACCTGTGAATTACTGATGATGTACAAAAACAAGAACATTTCAAACCTCAATGAGTTTGGCCAGGTGTTCAGCTCCTTCATCAGTTATGTTGTTGTAGCGGAGGTCAAGGGAAACAACATATAGGTTGTTTTCCAGGGTCTTGTACAGAGCCAAACAGTCCTGGTCTGCTAGCCGGCGGTCGGTTAGAAGCGTGTTGTTGCCAGCCAGATACAGGTACATGTTTTCCTTGAAGTCACTAAATAAAAAAATGGCTCTTGTTTTAATTATGATTTATCTCGACCTGCACAAAGCGTCACATTTACCCTGCATCACATTTCATATTAAATTCATATTGATATTGTTCTGAGTGAAGTCATGGTTTCGTAGATGTAGATTGTATTCTTCTGATAACCAGACTGACAAATCAGTTTGTATTTATGAGCTGAACCTTTGTTTTTACGTATTGAATACAATGTAAAAAATATATTTGTTAAACTAGAGTGATAGGAACAAGAAAGCTGGATTGGAACCAAAATGGTACTTGGCTGAAAACAATCACCTGATGTGAGAGATACTCAGTGCTTTAATACTGCCATTGATGCCGGTATCAAATACATAAAAAAGAAATAAAACAAAACGAAAAGAGACATCTAGAAAGCCCAATTTTTGAACAAAACAATTTTTCTCATTTTGACTGCAAAGAAAACCTTGACTTCACAAATGCTTATTATACAAAGAAGACGAGTTGAGCCAAATAAACAGGAAGCTGCCTATCCTTCACAACAGTCGTCAAGCATTCTCAGTAATAGGAAAATTACACACGTTACTGACGAGAGTACTCGATTTTCTAATATTTTCTCCTTGTCTATGACATGGTAGAATTTCTGGTAATGAACATGTTAGCATTAGTCAGTCAGGAAATATTTGATTGATTTTCTCATTTCAGAAGAATTTTTATATGACCGGTATTAAAAAATAATTGATTTGTAATATTTGTATATTTCTACACACAATATGATTTGAGTGACGTCACCACTGCTGACGACATAACAATACAATGGCGTGTGCGATATTTGTATGTTATAATACGCAGCAAATGGTCCTGCAATTTCCGGGAATCAAATACCATTCGATCATGTTTTTCAAGCAATCAGATTAAGAACACGGTGACTTTTGGTTTACAAAGGATCAACTCTATCGATGGTTCCTGGTCAGTTGGGACAACAGTAGGGTGGATGTTGTTTAGGTCATAATCAGGTTTGCTTCAAACAAGTAAATATATATACAAGAACCACATAGTGGTAGTTGTTATTGTGATTGTCACGCTGGTGACCCAGAGCATCCATTCTAATTCTCTCTAGTCTAAGAGTCTATTGTGACTTCCATCTTCATCTCAGTTGACCAAGGCCTTTATAGTCGGGTCACCTGACATGGATTAAAGTCATAAATAGGAGTACTGTGAGTAATTATTGTAATAAATGGAATACCAATAGTTACACAGCTCATTCCGGTTGGATGACAGTAAATGTACAATACAATTGAGATGAGGGTTGGTTATTAAATGGGATTAGCATCTTGTATTGGTAGTTAAG
Source organism: Haliotis rubra (assembly GCF_003918875.1). Lineage (NCBI taxonomy): Eukaryota > Metazoa > Mollusca > Gastropoda > Lepetellida > Haliotidae > Haliotis > Haliotis rubra. Next base: position 436,150 of record NW_025765603.1, on the reverse strand, counting down.
TGATTCAAGCAATATACATGGAATGGATTCATGGTAAATAGCCTTCACAATTAGGTGTTCATCTGCACAACGTTTGTCCTGGCTGATGTTGCTATGACAACTAAAATGGTAATTTTGAGCAGAGCTTTATGGGTTACTCGGTTCAGGCAAACAAAATATGAAGAAGGAAGCACCTGGTCTCAGTATTGCATGTATTAACTGTCATCTATTAAATATAACTACAGCATACTTCTTTCACAAATAATCAAATAGACATATTATACAAGGTAAATGTTATAACTTGATCGAAGATGCAGTTCTTGCTTACCTGCGTAGCTGCACATCTTTCCCAATATACATGTATTATGTAAATAGGCCTTACTCATAAGCCTATTCATCCCTCACATCAATATGTGTGCTTATTGATTCTGAACATTATAAGCATAAAGTAAGCCAAATATCTCTCTGTTATATGTCTTATTTTCAAAACAGTTGATTAGGGAAAGACAGAGGGTGGGGAATGTGTGTGGGGTGGGGTGGGGGTGGGGAAAGTGGTGGTTAGGAGACAGGAAGCAACAAGGGTGTGTGAAATGACTAAGCGCCAGGAGGGACTGTGTAGCGGTTGGAAGAGTCAGTGTGGAAGAGTCATTCTAGTGTGCCCCCCGTTAGAACAATGCATAAAAGAAAATACATTATCGAACCATTTTACATTACGTCACAATGTGCGGCGTCACGATGCATGTCAGTTGTCATCGCCTCGTACGGCCTCCTACAGTAAACTACTCCGTTGCATCCCGTTTCTTGGTTTGCAGTTGCTTCACGCAGCTAACATCACTGGTGGAAACATTACGTTTATGTTTTACGACGATTAAAATGTGTCAATGCGACTCACAAGTTTTCAGCGACACGATAAAGTTTGCAATGTTTACATTCCCACAATGCAATCGTGGAATGTCGCTTGACTACTCAGCTTCATCTGGATGTACTGATCCAAACTTATGTTGGTAGTAGAAATGCGACGTTCATATTGCCCAATATGATTAATGTTAATGACAGATGTAATTAAAATAATTCAGAGAAGATATTTAATCCAAACGTAAACCGTCATCAAACTGTTATCATTTCTTTTTTTCTGGTAACGTTCGTCTTAACGTAGGGGGGCAGACACATCAATAGAACAGCGCGCCAGTTAGCCCTGTGCGAGGATTCTTAATTTAGGTCACCGACACCGTCGTTTGTTTTCTGCCTTAAATTAATCGTAATTATCCTTAGAAAGTATTAAATTTGGCATCTTAGAAAAGAACTACATGAGTTCGCTCTACCACCATGTATAGTGTAATAAAGCACACTTTCGTCCTGAACTATTATAACGTTAAAGCACTCGGACGCAAGCATCCTCGTACTTTAACTATAATAGTTCAGGGCGAAAGTGTGTTTTATTACACTATACATGGTGGTAGAGGGAACTGTATTTCTTAATTATATAGGGCAAGAAATGATAAAATGATAGATTTTTCCAAATACAATTTTTTTTAAATTTGTACATAATTTAGGGACCTGTCATTCATAAAGGATCATTGGTTTATAAGTAGAATTTAATTAAAACAAATCAAATGCACAAAGATATTTTCAGTACTGACTGACTGACTGAGTTTTGGTTTTACGCCGCTTTTAGCAATATTCCAGCAACATCACGGCGGGGGACACCAGAAATGGGCTTCACACATTTTACCCATGTGGGGATTCGAACCCGGGTCCTCGGTATTTTCAGTACATAAACACAAGGTTAATAGTGTATGAATAATCATAACAACTCCTGAGACTAAATTTGTTTGAGTTCCGCGAGCTTAGTCAACAACCATAATAACAACCTGTGCTAGACCTTGAGGATGAAAACAGAAAAGGTAGCTGGTGTTTCCTGTCAACATGCATATATCATTATCATATAAGTTGATGAGGGATGGGGGGAAATGTGACTCAGTTGTCAAAAGAACCGCAATTCGCGTTGCAGAGTTGAAATATTGTTCAAAGCTGTATTCAATCAAATTTATTCATTCACTCATACAAATGTAGCTCCATCAATACAGGCACTGTCAGTACTGACTGTGTAGCCAATACACTGTCGTGTTGAAGGTGTTTATCACTTGGGTACAAAAGGAAACAGAATGACCCTCAGTGTATCCTGGCATAACTAAGGCTTGAAACTCTGCAGTCTTTTTCCACATTTCACCAAACATGTGACGAATAGCAAAAGCCCTACCTATAACAAGATTGTTAGATAAGAAAAGGTCTAATCAATATATTTTCATGGCAAACAGAAAGCCCATCTCAAGTATCATGAGAATACTGACTAAAATACCAACAGCTGAATATGTTCAATAATTCACCAATGGACCACTTGTGAAAATTATTTTGTCAGGTCATTAGATGATGTGATTAAATAAATTCAATAATCATATAATTATTAATTAATTTCCCTGAATGATGAAAAAATGAAAAATAGAGATATACTAATTAAATTACCTAATGATGTGTCTGTTCGGAAAATTTAAAAACAGTGCTCAAAATTAAGGGGTCCCATGGCCTGAGTTTCAGGTTTGACCTATATTATCTGGAACCAGTAACTCCTTCATCTGTTTACATAAGGACAATGGCAAGGTAACCTTGACTATCATGGGTAATTGTGAACACTGCAAATAAATTTACCTAAGTATGATAAAAGAAAACAGAATAAGATATAATTGTGCTTTATATGATTTTAGTTTTGTTAAACATTAACAATGCAAATAATGATGATGAGTATATGTACACAGTGCACTTAAAACAACAGCATATCAAACATATATATCAGGGCAATACAAACAGCATGCAACATGGATGTTTAATCTGCAAACAATTATAAACATTTGTAAAATGTGAAGCTGGTCCACCATGCAGTGTTAATCCAGGCCCAACACAATCAGACACAACCCAACACAAGTACTCACCCACGGTTAGCCCAGCTATAGAAAGTATTCACAAATATGCAGATACATGTAATACTTGATGATGAATAGATTATAAATAATTCAGTCACATGTGTACAGACAAACATAAACTGAAACAAGAAATATTTTGTTTCAAGCAAATTAGCAGAAATAGGACTGGAGTAATTCTAACAAGGTTTTGTGCGACAATTTACTGCCAACATTCCAAATGTTTCTATTCTTTTATGCAGATGTGTACTATAGGCTTGGTCCAATTATCAGTCTTAGCAAGTTGGATCCATGTACTTCCAAACAGTGTGCGAAATAGCCACTGGGCCGCTAGCCCATGACTAGTAAAAATCCAGTCGGGCTAGTAAATCTCCACTGACTGACTGACTGACTGAGTTTAGTTTTACGCCGCTTTTAGCAATATTCCAGCAACATCACGGCGGGGGACACCAGAAATGGGCAGTAAATCTCCACAGTCACTGGCCTGCCTGGCTAGTGAATTTTCATGGGGTCATTTTGTAAATATATCACTCCTTCTGACTTGTTAAGTTATAATACACTTTTAAATCATGCAAGATTATGGCCTGAGGAAAATGTTCATCATATTAGCAGCTTACCTTTTTGTCATCTTTTGCTTAGTTTCTACATTAAAATTTCGGGCTAGTGAATTATTTTGTGGGCTGGTAACTTTCAGGCATAGCTAAACTGACTGTCTAGCAAAATCTGGAAACTATTTTGCACACTGCTTCCAAAGCTAGTTTTTGTCTGATAACTAACATTTTAGGATGCCTGTCAACTTAGCAGTTACTGGCTATGTTCATTGTACAATTTGCTTGTTTGTTGTCCAAACTTCCGGTATTCCAGCTGTATGATTGTGGCCTGAAAGCAGTCTAGTCTGGACCAGGGATAGGTCGAGCCACAGGTCTGTTAGTCTGAGACCAGTGAAATTATGGAGGGGCTAGTTGTCTTCTCTGAAAATCTACGTTATTAATGACTAGTTTGAAAAGACCTGTGGATTAGCTGGATGTGACTAGTAATGTCTAACCCTAAGATAGACAGTGTCTCAGTTTGATATCAAAGACAATGTCATGGGTTGCTATCATAGACACTGTCTCAGTTTGCTATCACAGACAGTGTCTTAATTGGTTGCTATTATAGGTATTGTCTTGGTTTGCAGGTGATGGACCCACCTTTAAAAGCTATTTCACAAAAATATTTAGATTCTAGACAGTGTAGAGATTCTTGTTAGATCTGGTTCCTAGAATATATTCTTATCATAAGAGGAATTGCTGGGATTGACAACTGGCCCCGACAAGGTAGCTAAAACGTACTAGTTCAGTTATGGGATTTGTGATTTGTTTATGACTTAAATTAAATTATTCAGTTTCTGCTTTTCTATAGAGTCAAATTTTTAACATTATCATCAGTTGTCAAATCTGTTAGATATCCATGTTCAGTCATATAAATATTTCAATTGAAACATCTGCTCCATCTCCTCAAAACTTACATGACGGTCTCCTCCTTTTCTTTTTCAAACATTTTGATGATGTAGGGATGAGGCTTGATGTCCATCTCACTGCATGCGGAGTCATACCTAAAGGATGTTGTGTGGATGTCTGACATTGTCACTGCAGCTGAAACAAAGGAGTGAGTGAATAATACAAAGTTGACTGGGCCCTGTTCCTCAAAGCAATCGTAGCACTCTGACAGTCGTAAGTCTATGTTAAAATATGGGAGTTACGATCATCTTAACGCTACGATCGCTTTGTGGAACCGGACCCTTTTGTTTTATATGACACTGATCAAAACAAAATAAAATATGCTTTTATTTCTGATGACATGTCCTTCCCCCAATCAAATACAATATGGTTGAGATTTTAACCTATAACACCTGTTCATTAAAATATTTTCTGGTATCTCCAAACCTAATATCAGTATTCTGAAATCAACATTTATAATATTTTCACAGGCAGTTATAGATTATGTAAAACGATTTATCCAGTTACAAGATTCAGTTGATTTGGTGAACAGTAGGAAATAGTCTGATACAGGTTTCGACTTTCTCTGGCATCAAGTGAGTTTGAAAAAGTAATCCCATTTTGCCATGAAACTGATACCAACTACCCTACGAATCAAGAAATAATGTGCAGCAATATCATAAACATCAGACAATATTCTTTGCTACCGCTTTGTGATTGTATACTCTGCTGGCTACTTTACTATGAATCACTCTCGAGTATTCAGGCAATAACTAACAAAATCGAGGCATCGTGACACTGACAGCTACACATACATCCGTATTTAAAATTAGTTCATAACTCCAAATGTCTGGCGACAGCTTTGGTGAAAATTATTAACAGGTAAACTGAAATTATCTAATTTCTCAGTTTGCATTCGGGAAAATCGTCTGCTAATTCTAAACATACTTTCCCGAAAAGAAACAAAGCGGAAAATCTTATTGTTTCCATGTACCAAATAACTTGCACATAATCACAGGCAAGATAGACAAATATAACTTACGAATTGTGTTTCAATGACTCTCTAAAATGAGCAAAACGCATAAAATGCTCTGCCAACCCTTCCTCGTTGCTACAACAGTTTTCAAAATCTCGTCTACTCTCGCAGGTTCGCGGAAAGGGCCGGCCACTCTTGAAGCAAACTGACATACCACTAACAATTGTACTGGGTCGGGTTGGGTTAGGGTTTAATTTAACTAAGGGACCGTTCATAATTTATGACTGGGTGTTTGTGTGAGGGGTGGGGGTGGGCAGGGTGATGATGATTTTTAAGGAGGGGACACCCATTTGGTTCTGGTGAGGTAGGCGGGGTCATCAATTATGTACACATGTTTAGGGGTGGGTCGGGTGTGTCATTCACATTGTACATGCTTCTCCATAAATATCATCATCACCCCCACCCCACCCCCACCCCCGGCCATAAATTATGAACGGTCCCTAAAATCGAAAAGTTGAGACACACCGCTTTGCACCAACATATCAAGAAAAGATTCGAACGTCTTTATTCTTTAAAAATCGTCATCATTTTGGAACGGCTTTTCATTAATCTGTGTGATTGGGCGAATGGAAATTTGGAATGGGCTTCTTCAGAGACAAAAACATTTTTTGCCAGTGCCTTTTGTGAAGAGAGGGTGCGAGCAAAGTTCTATGAGGATACCCAGGTGGACCGGCCATCAATTATTATAATAACCATTATTGTCATCGTTGTTGTCGTCGTCATCATCATCATCATCATCATCATCATCATCATCATCATCATCATCATCATCATCATCTCATACACATATTAATGTGTGTGTGTATGCGTGCGTTTGTGTGTTTGTGTATTTATGTGTGTGTATGAGTGTGTGTAAATATATAAGCAGGCATAACATAGACATACCTTGATCCTACAATGGCAAATTTTAAACCGTTTGAGGCTTTTACCCAGTAACCATATCCAAGAATAAGTTCAATATGGGCATACAGTATGAGAAGTCTTTTCTGTTTAATAGTCAGGGACCTTATTCTCGAAACGTTCGTAGCCCTAAGAATTCTTAACTTTGATCGTAGCCAATGTGTTAGGGCTACCAACGTTTCGAGAATAGCTAGCCAGTTCTTTTTAATATTGAAAAATCAAATTGCATCAGTCCCTACTCACCATGAATTTCCAAGTTTTTAAAAACTTGTTTAAAAAATACAAAAGCACCATGCTTTTATCATCATCATGATGCTTTTATCATCGAAACAGTAATTGGCAATTTCAACAATTTTTTCTTAATTGGCAGTTTCATACTTTTCTTAGGGTTAATGCATGACAAATATAGATGTTCATATAATCTAATCGAATCACTTAAAATTTGCTGTAGTCGTTATTGACTTCATTACCTTAATTTTATGTATCTTCGAAAAACGATGCAACATTAATAATTACTACAACGTCATCTAATCTCTGCTGTTTTGCCGTTAACAGAAGCAATGTAACCTCGTAGCTCCTGGTTTGTTAGTGAATCTATTAAGATTGCAAACTTGCGAACTGTAATTATTGCTTGTATAATGTGCGCCATGCAGTACAGAACCTAATCCAATATTTCTGAAGAATGTTTGTCTTTCGTCTGGGAACGTTTGTGTACAGCAAATATAAATGGCAGGTTCGTGGACAATGACATATGCATTGGAGACGTATTTTTTGCTGTCATAAAGATGAGTGTGTAATATAGACCAAAAAAAGGAAAGAAAAAAAAGAAAATGTATAGACCACTTTAGGATTCCATACTCGTGACGCATTCAGGGAGGTTAAGGAAGGGGTGCGTGCACAGGCACGTGTGTGTGCGTGCGTGAAGGTCTGCGCATGCCAGCAATAGGCCGGACCTATATAGAGTTTTTAGTTACCCAACTGAGATACTTTGTGGCAGTCTGACATGGGCATCCCATTCTGTCTCCTTTACGGACTCCGAGCCGACCAGACCGTGTTCTATCCACTTTAATGCTGAGATCCACGCAGGCATGGCAACAACAGGTACCATCGTTTCGCGTCTGTTTGGTATGCGTTGCCCCCGTACAAATCCGCGAAGATCCGGGTTAGAATTGGCGATAGGCCATGCTTGTCGTGACAGGCGACTAACAGGATTGGGTGGTCAGGCTCGCTGAATTGGTGGACACATGTCATCGTATCCCAACTGAAAAGATCGATCCTCATGCTGTTGATCACTGGATTGTCTGGCCCAGCTTCGATTATTTACAGACCGCCGCCATATTGCTGCAATATTGCTCAGTGCAGCGTTAAACAACAAACAGACAAAAAATTCTCCCGTAAAACACACATGCTGTCAAGACATTCAGACCAACAATTCTTAATTCTGATTTTCGAAAAAGAAATAAAACAATAACAAATTCCGAATGTAGACATATTAAGCCGTGCAGTTATTTTGTTTCGCATAGTTTATATACACTGTCTTTTCTCAGCGCGTCTACAGAAGTATGGCCTGCTTATGCTATGTGTAGGGTTTCAATGTTAGAATTGAAGGTAAATCGTCCAGTTCCTTAGGGGTCGCTGCATGTGTACTGATATCTAGGCGCAGCAAGGTAGCGTTTCTGATTATAAACATCTAAATTAATACAATTAACATTATTTTCTGTCTATTTTGAAAATATTTTGTGGATGCGTGCACGCAAGTATTCTCAAATTATACACTACTGTATAGTCATTGATGTTTGTAGGCATGGTTTAGAAATAGTACCGTAATGATTATAATTAGAGTTTTCCTAATCGATATGGAGACTAAACAAAGATGGCTGCTTTAACTCCCGTGGCCAATTCTATATGGAACAGTCCCAATAGTCTGGTAGGATGGGTACATAATTCAAGTCCCGTGGAAGTTTTGTGATGAAAGCAAGACATTGTGTTTTTTGTATTCATCAGACATGCTAGTTAAATAAAAAGTTTGGTTCCAAGCTGAAATATGGTGCAAATAGTACTTTTGAGCACTGTACAAAGTGGTTGTGGAAAAGGTTGCTAAAAGGCCAGAAGGTCATAATGGGAGAGTTGAATAATTAAAGTTTGAGGTTATTAACTTTAGCCAAGTGTGTTTCTCTATTTCATGAAATATTTAATTAAAAGAAAACCCCAAAATATATTTTTTTAAATTAAAAAAAATATATAATGAACACTCCCTCTCTCAAAATGGCAGCTAGTAGACGAATTTAAGCAGATGCAGGTTTTGTGCATTTTGTAAGTATATGATTGCTTCATTTCATCAACTCAATGTAAATCAAGTTATTAAAGAACAGTTATGTATGAAACAAAAAAGAGAAGTTTATATTTGTTTGGCGAGACTGTCAGTAAGGGAGCAGTCGTTATTTCAAAATGTAGTATGTCAATATCAGATTATGATTTATCAATTTCTTATTATTACGTTTGAAGTTTTTCTTCTAAAAGCAGAGTTCTTTGAAAATAGATAAGAATATAATGAAATGATGGGGAGAAAACACCATTTTCTGCTTCACACTCTCTCAATTAAATCCCTTGAAATAATTTTCAAGTCATCAGATCGAATAACTTTCTAAAATGGTTATAATCTTTGAAAAAAAACATAAACAAATAAATGTGGGGAGAAATTTTTTTAGCAGCAGGATAGGAGAAGACACGGTGTCCATATTTAGCTTGTTTGACTTTGGGGATGACAAGAAGGTGTTGATTCCCTGATCCGAGAGATCTAGATGGTGCATAAGCCTGAAGAAGATCTGAGAGTAGACTGGAGCCGTTTTAGTCATGCACTGGTATGCGAGACAGAATAGTTTGAAGGAGATTCTTTGTTTCACGGGCAGCCAATGAAAGTCCTTTAGAGTTGGTGTGATGTGCTTTTTTCTGGTGATCTGGGAGGTAATGCGAGCAGCTAAATTCTGTATGCATTGGAGTTGGTCAGTGACACAAGATGGAGATCCGGCCAAAAGGCTGTTACAGTAGTCCATACGAGATGTGACTAGGCTGAGGCAGAGAGTTTTTGAGGCATCTTTGGTAAGAACGGTCTGGCATTTGATATTGTGGAGACGGGAGTAGCAAGTTTTAGTAACATATTTGACGTGTTCTGTCATACTTAGATCTTGATCGATGACAACATCCAGATCGCTGACAGTGGAAGAAAGAGGAATGGTTGCTCCACAGACACACACACTAGTAATGTCACACTGCTTGCGTTTTCCAGCCTGTCCTAAAAGAATGGACTCTGTTTTCTCTAAATTTAATTTCAAGGCATTTGATGACATCCATGAATATCTTCTGGCAACAGTCTGATGTCTGACAGAGAGACGTTCTATAGCTGACTCTGTGTTTGGTTGAAATAACTTCCACAGCTGCGTATCATCTGCGTAGAAGTGGTCAAGATTAAGGTTTGCTACAACAAAGCCAAGTGGAAAAGTGTAGAGGGTGAAGAGGATCGGACCAAGCACGGATCCTTGAGGGACTCCGCACTCAAGCCTAGATGCGGTTGACAAAGATTCACCAACAACAACGGTTTGAGTCCTGTCCTGTAGATAAGATGCCAGCCAGGATAAAGCTGAATCCAAGTTCTGTATCAAGTCTTTTGAGGAGTCTCTGGTGATCAGTCGTGTCAAAGGCACTGCTTAGGCCAAGTAATGTGAGCAGGGCCACTTGTCCTGTGTCAATACCACATCGTAGGTCATTCGGGATCTTCAGCAGGGCCGTCTCTGTGCTGTGGTGTGCTCTGCAGGCTGATAGGAACACCTCATAGAGGTTATGCCAGGAAAGGTGGCCCATGAGACAACTGGAGACTGCACGTTCAATAAGTTTGGACATATATGCTAAGTTTGAAACAGGCCTGTAGTTGTTTGGATCCTCCTAATCAAGGCTTGATTTCTTCAGATGTGGCCTAACTAGAGCTAACTTGAGTACTCTTGGGGCATAACCAGATGAAGTAGAAGAGTTACTAATCAGCACTAATGTTGGTAAAAATCAGTGAAACTATCAATATGAGTAAGAGACGTGCCATCAAACATTTTTGGAGGAATATTAGCTTCATCCATAGCCGCAGAAGACGAAATCTTGTCATGAATGTTCTTGTATCTTTTTGTAGAAATAATCCGAAAATGTCTGTGCTATTACTTCATTGTCATCAGATGTCGGAAGTGTCGATTCAAAGTGTTTACTCAAGATACTGAACAAACGTTTGGACAGCAACTTTGGACTTGACTCGTTGGCTTCAATCTTAGAATTGAGATGTTGATTTGTCTGATGACCGTTGTTGAGTGATTTTTGGCTGAAATATGCTTTTGGAGATGAATCTCCAGGAAAGATTGTTTTCCATCTGCGTTCTGCTTTCCTCTTGTCTTTTTTCGCTTGTCGAACTTCAGGTGTGAAGTCCCAAGCAGATGTTTTAGTGACTGGTTCTTCACTGGTGCATGTTTGTCTATATAGCAGCTCAGATAGAACTCTATTGTATAGCAGAACGAGACTCTCAGCATCATATGGTAGCAAATTGTCTTTAAAAGTATCCATATCCAGGGAGCGCATGTTCCTACAGCGAGTAATCTTCACATTTGGACTGGGTATTGAGAGGTCCAAGCTCACAAATATATGGAAATGGTCAGAGAGCTGTAGATCCTATACAGGTACACAACTGACACACGCGTCTGAATCACGGGTAACTATCCAGTCCAGAGTGTGTCCACCTCTGTGGCTTGCCTCTGACACGAGTTGTACAGAGTTGTGGACTTCAAGAAGATTAATTATTCGTTTAGTGTCATGGTTATCCTTGTTGTCAAAATGGAAATTGAAGTCGCCTACGATGATAATAGCTACTTCATCAACTTATCCAGTCTGTGCCGAGACGGTGCCGAGCAGTAATTCCTGCCAATGGTGTCCATACAAAGAACTGACTTTGACGCCATCTTGTGGACTCAAGTAAACAGAAACACAACAGTAAAGGCTTTGTGTATAGACATTTGAATTTTCACCTTTTTACCATTGGGATTACATGAAATAATAGCTCTTAAACTAATGCAAGAAATTCTTCTAAAAAATGGCTTGTGCGTTTCTTTTTTAGAAGAGTATATTTCTGGGTCGCAGTTTCATGTAAAGACCTCTTCTATAGTTGATAAACAGGGTAAAAAGTATATTCCTTTTTCATATTGTACTAGTTCTATACAAAATATATGCCTTGTGAAGAAATGGGGTTTTTATTCATCATTAAAACTTTTAGAGCTAAAAATGACTCTTTAATGTAAATTTAAGACTAAAATCAAACTAAAAAGATCTGGTGACTTACAGGATATGAGAAATATATTCCGTAACCAAATATGCATGGTATTTGATATTAAAACCATTGTTTTGTTCTGAGTTTTTGCAACTTTTTCAGTTCCCGGTTAAATTTTGGCGGCCATCTTGGATATTGAGCTAAAAATAGCTTTCGCATCAATATTCAGATTGGAACCAAACATTTTTTTAAACTCCTTTAACATATAAACACAAAAGAATATATGATTTGCTTTCATCAAAAAACTTTCACGGAATCCCATAAGCTCCTTGACTACAACTTGAGTTTTAAACTCTGACGTGTTGGTATGTAGCAGGGTTGTGTGGTGTTACTAATAATAACTAATGTTTTAAGAGTTTCAGTTTCTTGTAAATGTAAGTAAACAGTTCATTGTTTGCTTTATTAACATAACTGAATGGCTAGCAACATACCAGCTAACTGATTCGCACCGCGACCCATCATTCGGCATACCACGTCACTGACCTCAACGACCTGACTTGGGGATGCGAAGTCACGACAAGAAGACCAGTGACACTTTTCCTGTAAAGAAGAACCTGGACAGTTATTTCAGCCATCACCAACCAGCCTCTTCCACCGACAGAGGAAACACGATCCTGTGGCAGTCATCAGTGACCACGTCATTACCTGAGCCTGAGAACCTTTTACTTTCTTCGTTATTCTGCCACACTGTGTGTTTGGAGCGGTGGGGTAGCCTAGCGGGTAACGCGTTCGCTCGTCACGTTGAAGACCCGGGTTTGATTCCCCACATGGGTACAATGTGTGAAGCCCATTTCTGGTGTCCCTCGCAGTGATAGTGCTGGAATATTGCAAAACGCGGCGTAAAACTACACTCACTAACTGTGTGTTTGTTGTATAATTTAACGAAACATTTTTCAAAAACAACGTGGCATCTTTTTTTCTAAAACGACCACGTGTTGTTTAATTCTAGTTTGTTATTTCAATTACAAGAACAATTCTTGGTAAGATATATGTATTCTATTCCCATGTTTTATAAAACGAGGCGGTAGGGTAGTTTAGTGGTTAAAGTGTTTGCTCGTCACGGCGAAGACCCGAGTTCGATTCTCCACGTGGCTGTGAGGTCCATTTTCTTGCTAAAACTGAAAATAACCCGTTCACTCACCTTTAAAACGAATACATATTTAAACTTCAAACAGAATTCATTTTATTCAAATAATTATAAACATGTTCTTCAAAGGCAGACAAATTGTGTCCCCGAACCCGTCCTAGTGCTGGCAGCGTGTCCAACCTGTGGGGTGTGTTGGTGGACAGGTGTGAAGACCCTGGGTTGTCTTATACAACAGGTAGCACAGGGCTAAGCCCCGACTTTCAACACAAATCGATACATTTCGCCTCGTGTAAACAATATGAAAGCTGAATACACGAACGCAGAGGAAATAGAGATACGTTGTTGGCTACAGTCGACATGGAACATCTAAATAAATACCTCGATCAATAGGTTCGTATTGTGCACTCAGTGCCGCTTGCACCTGACCCGTGGTCGGGAACTCAGGGTGGTACGGTAGACGGTTAGACATGGTTTAATATCCTAATGCTTGTTACAAGAGTGCGAGATACAGAGCTCTTAACGGCAGAACAGAAGCGGTTTCCTACATTTAGACATAGGAAGCACGCTGCTCAGTGCCTCTGTACTTCCTGGTAGATACGGCCGAACCCTCTGTAAGGTAAGTACACAACTGTCCCTGGTGTTTGATTTTGAAATTGATCTGATTCGACAACATGCTGGATATATAAAATCGTGGAGTATGTTTTAGAATCGGATAACATTGGTTTAATATTATAAGTTATAAGATTCAATGAATTAATAAAAACATCTATTATTTACAAGGGCGGTGGAGTAGCTTAGTGGTTTAAGTGTTGTCTCGTCACGCCGAAGACCCGAGTTCGATTCCCCACATAGGTACAATGTGTGAAGCCCATTTCTGGTGTCCCCCGGCGTGATATTGCTTGAATATTGCTAAAAGCGGCGTAAAACTATACTTATCACTATTATTTAAAACATTACGTGGCTGTATTGTTTATATCCATACACATATATTCATGGACTGTAGGTTCTTCATTACTCAAGCTCCCATACCGAATACATCTGTCAAACATTTATACACCTCGAATTATTGTAGCGAATTAGCATTTTGTTAGCAAGGTCAATGATTTCAAATTCTCTGGAAGACAAGTGTCGCTACTGGGGCATGAAACGTATCCTATGAAACGTGTCGATCTGAATATCCAAATAACTTTTGGATATTTTGGAAGGGTCTGTATAGTTCTGTGTTATATTATGTTATTGAATTGAAACTGACGAGAAACACTAAAAAGCAAACATGATTTGATATAGTTCACAAAGTTCCTATCAACAGGTTCTCAAAAAGTGTAAGCGATTGATGAAATACACTGTAAGTACCTCATGAAAATGTGAAAAGCTTTGTACCATCAAGACGTTTGAAGATGGACTCGCAGCAAGACTTGGCGCATGGACATCAATACCCGCATTGACTAGCACCCGCATCAGGCACAGGCCACACACCAGTACGAAAGTGTAAATACACCCGTTCATAATTTTTTAAAAATAAACAAAGATTCCAAATTTAAGTTGTGGAAAGTAGGGGTTTGGAACAATTTTTTTGTGTTTGTTATTGTTGTTTTTTCCACTTCATGTTATACATGTTTTATATGCGACGTTCTCCATACATTGTCGAAGGTATAAACTTCAAGTTGCACATGTTTCTTTCGTCATAATACAAATTCCTGATTTCAAGCAGTTTTTGGAAGTACAGGACACACCATGTAACCATCTGACTGTACAGGACACACCATGTAACCATGTGACTGTACAGGACACACCATGTAACCATCTGACTGTACAGGACACACCATGTAACCATGTGACTGTACAGGACACACCATGTAACCATCTGACTGTACAGGACACACCATGTAACCATCTGACTGTACAGGACACACCATATGACTGTACATGTAACACCATCTGACTGTACAGGACACACCATGTAACCATCTGACTGTACAGGACACACCATGTAACCATCTGACTGTACAGGACACACCATGTAACTATCTGACTGTACAGGACACACCATGTAACCATCTGACTGTACAGGACACACCATGTAACCATCTGACTGTACAGGACACACCATGTAACCATCTGACTGTACAGGACACACCATGTAACCATCTGACTGTACAGGACACACCATGTAACCATCTGACTGTACAGGACACACCATGTAACCATCTGACTGTACAGGACACACCGTGTAACCATCTGACTGTACAGGACACACCATGTAACCATCTGACTGTACAGGACACACCAAGTAACTATCTGACTGTACAGTACACACCATGTAACCATCTGACTGTACAGTACACACCATGTAACATCTGACTGTACAGGACACACCATGTAACCATCTGACTGTACAGGACACACCATGTAACCATCTGACTGTACAGGACACACCATAACAAGTAACTATCCTGTACAGTACACACCATGTAACCATCTGACTGTACAGTACACACCATGTAACATCTGACTGTACAGGACACACCATGTAACAATCTGACTGTACAGGACACACCATGTAACTATCTGACTGTACAGGACACACCATGTAAACATCTGACTGCACAGGACACACAATGTAACCATCTGACTGTACAGGACACGCAATGTAACTATCTGACTGTACAGGACACACCATGTAAACATCTGACTGTACAGGACACACCATGTAACCATCTGACTGTAAAGGACACTCCATGTAACCATCTGACTGTACAGGACACTCCATGTAACCATCTGACTGTACAGGACACACCAAGTAACAATCTGACTGTAAAGGACACTCCATGTAACCATCTGACTGTACAGGACACACCGTGTAACCATCTGACTGTACAGAACACACCATGTAACCATCTGACTGTACAGGACACACTGTGTAACCATCTGACTGTACAGGACACACCATGTAACCATCTGACTGTACAGAACACACCATGTAACCATCTGACTGTACAGGACACACTGTGTAACCATCTGACTGTACAGGACACACCATGTAACCATCTGACTGTACAGAACACACCATGTAACCATCTGACTGTACAGGACACATCATGTAACCCTCTGACTGTACAAGACACACCATGTAACCATCTGACTGTACAGGACACATCATGTAACCCTCTGACTGTACAAGACACACCATGTAACCATCTGACTGTACAGGACACACCATGTAACCATCTGACTGTACAGGACACACCGTGTAACCATCTGACTGTACAGTACACACCATGTAACCATCTGACTGTACAGGACACACCAAGTAACTATCTGACTGTACAGTACACACCATGTAACCATCTGACTGTACAGTACACACCATGTACGCGACGACACAAGTAATACATTAACAATAAGTAAGTAGAATATCCGCGCGTGTGTGAGTGTGTGTGTGTGTGTGTTGCACATTGTCTCTGCACGTCGCTCCACAAGCGATGTCACTCAGCACTTATAGCATAATACAAACATTCTCCCATTCAGCAGGCATTCTTCTTTCATGTATCCGTCCACTCAAAATCAGGTATAAAAGGTTCAGCCAATTTCACTTGACCAATCCCAGCTTCTTGGCTTCTGTCTCATCTACACTAATAATCTCCACATTTTGACCACAAACACTTCTGCTTCTTCATCCAGAACCATGGCTACATCATTCTGTATACTTTGTGGTGTACTCCTGGCAACAACCTTCTGTACAGAACACACCATGTAACCATCTGACTGTACAGGACACACTGTGTAACCATCTGACTGTACAGGACACATCGTGTAACCATATGACTGTACAGGACACACCATGTAACCATCTGACTGTACAGAACACACCATGTAACCCTCTGACTTACATGACATATATAGATGGAATACTGAAAAAATAGAGGAATTCTGAATTAAAAAGAGCACACAGGAACATGCACGCTGTCGCATGGTTGAATTACTTAAAAAAATGATAAAACACACATGGAAAACACGGGATTCGAACTCTTCGCCAGCAGATTCACCCGACATCTATGAGTGTAACTCTGCAGCGCATAGCCTTGGTTAACGTTTTCCTCTATTCTGTAATGCAGCGGCGTAGCCTAGTAGTTAAAGCCGTCGCTCTTCATGTCGAAGACCCAGATTTGATTCCCCACATGGGTACAATGTGTAAAGCTCATGTCTGGCGTCCCCGCCGTGATATCGCTGGAATATTGCTTAAAGTGGCGTAAAACCATACTCACTCACTCTCATCAACATAAACCACAAAGTCAAGGACCTCTTCACAACACATTTCATTAACATTACGATTATGACTCACGAAGTATTGAAAACTTTATGTCTGAATAGGTTGCTGTGGGTATTATATATATATGAACAGGGTCATATTCTGTGATGGGGCCGTTGTATTTCTGTTTTAGTTTCGTGTTGTGAATGGTTGTTAAAATGCCTTCAACTCTTTTTCTTCGTCCGAAAATACATGTTCACGCAAACACCACTTGCAATCAACACAGAAATTGCGTAAAATGGTAAACAACAGAAGTATTCCAGGCTATCCTTACTGACAAAAAAAATGCTGACTCGTATTTTTTTAATTTTCGACGAAATAAATGTTTATTTGGGGCTATTCTTAAAATAACGTCAACCCCCGCAAGGACGCTCTGACATAACGCTTTCTGCGTTGCCATATCAAATGTGTAATAATACTGTATACAGACATTTCATTTTAAGTCTCAAGAGCGAGAAAGGTTTCTAAATATGAAGTCTGTGCACCTCGTTCACCCCGACCTGTTTCCATTCCTATACACGCCGAACTGTCACGTAGCTTAAAGAGCCGAATTTGTGTGTGAAACTCATATAAGCATATTTACACAGTCAGCCAGGACGCACGTTCACAACAAGCCCTGTCCACATACAAACTCTCTCCTCCAACTGGGACTTCCCCACAGCTAGCCTATCAAATCCCGTTTCCTATTTTCTAGCTAATTTACAACGAGATTCTCAAAGCTTTCACCTTGCCGCGAGACCATAATCGATACCGAAGACCAATCCGGCTCTCTGATTGGTCAGGCTGAAAACCACGTGACCTTTCTCCTCAACTCTGCACCTTCTAACATCTGTACTTGGAATGTCAGTTATGACGAGGCAGTCTCCGATCGACCAGGCCTTTAAACATTAAATCATCAAATATCTATAAACGCGCATCGAGGCTGGCTGAATTTCGCCCGTATAAATCCCCAGTAGCCGTGTTGTTCTCACAAAGGTGCAGTATTTGCCGGCTTGTGCATGCCAATTTTCATCTGGAAGTTTTTAGGTATAGCGGCCTTTATCACACAGATCAAGCATTAAAAGACTGACGGACACCGACGAGAATCCTTTCTGCCTCACTGATACACAGACATCGGGTAGGTAATTATATTATTCTTAAATGCAGACTTTATTTATCAATTCATTCCAAGTTAAACAACATATTCTTTTATAAAGAAGCCTAGTTTTCAGTGTATTCATGTGATTAATAGTTAATACATATAAGGTGAATCTGTTTGGATTGGACAATATTTATACAATTATAAAATTTATCAAATATTTTGCTAACAATATTTGTTTGTTTTTTTGTCTAATGTGAATTTAGCATTTGTGCAACGGAATATTCCATATAATATAGGCATTAAGCTGATAATTTTATAATCTTTTATTTCGTATGATTTCGATCAGTTCTGAAGTATGATTTATATTACAACTATTCATAACATAGCCTAAAACTAAACGTTTCTGCGCAGCGTATTTCTTAAACGTTTGTCAGCAGCAAACACGGAAGTTACGTATGTTTTTTTCCCATTTAAAACATAAATAGTTCAACGCCTAAGTAATATGTGGTATTTGCTTTCGATCATATTCGGCTATTTAGCCTCAAGTCATTATACCCGTCACAAATCACTACACATGCCGATCTCTGCGCTACGTATCGATAACGTTCAACAGTCAGCGTTTGAAGCGTTCTTCATTTGAAAAATATTTTCAATTCGAACATTGAACACCTGTTAATTAGATACAAATGTGATGAATTTTATTATTACATTCTTTACTTCAATTATATTGATTTTAATGTATAAAGTGTCTCGTAGGCCTAAAGACAGGACGTTACTTTTACGCTTTTATACTTGCAAATATTTTACCTGTAGCACTGTAATGAAATTATTTTCTTCTTCTTTTTCTGTATTACCGAGTGTCATACGACACGAATCAGCTGTTATAATAAAATAATGTTTTAAATACATGTAATAACGTGTCCCCTAAGATGCTAATGTATAAGTTGATAAATGTGTTTATTTCATTGTCTATATGATAGAAATATAATGTTTTCATTTGGAACCTAAATCTGCCGAAGTTGTTATTAAGAAGTGAAAAAGTTTAAACATCGATCAATCTTGTGACATCTTATATCATGTCGTGTTTCATTACCAAAACCCCATTAAAAAAATTGGGACGTTCATATATTTTCAAATCTCAACTATTGAGAAAAGGAGGACTTCATTTTCACTTCTCCCCCGCGCCTATGCGTTTTAGCTTAAAGAGTATTGGTCTTCAGCAATCCATGCTTGCTGACATGGTTGATGCCTGTTAGTATCCCGCCTGCGAAGATCACTTGTGATGACATCAATCACTGGATTGTCTGGTCCAGACTCGATTATGTATACAGACTGACGTCATATGGCGGAATATTGTGTGCTGTTAACACTGACTGACTGACTGGGTTTGGTTTTACGCCGCTTTTAGCAATATTACAGCAACATCACGTCGGGGGACACCAGAAATGGGCTTCACTCATTATACCCATGTGGGGATTCGAACCCGGGTCTTCGGCGTGACGAGCCAACGCTTTAAACACTAGACTACCCCACCGCACCGTGCTGTTAACAAACAAACCAACAAAATGAAAATAAGTATTTCGCTGAATATAATTACGCTGAGGCCAACATATTTTTTTAATGTAAAACATAAACTGCATTTCCTACATGGCCCCAGTAACTTGTCGTGACTTACCTTGCTTGCAGTCAGTACATACCTTTAATGATTCGATCTCAACCTCGTGTTTGTTGTTAAGACAGTGTTCAGTTAGTTATATATTGGCATTAGCACAGTTTGATGCTTCCTGCCACGTAATGTGCTGATCAGTGTCGTCAGTCCCAGATGTAGCCTGCATGTCGACACACTTTCAACTGTGTATAGCTTAGTTTCACGGTGTATGTTGCGTCAGGGGCGTAGCTTCCATTATGAAAAAAAACCCAGGATTACTCATGATTTTGCAAAAGATCACCGTGAAAGTTGGGCAAGCCATCAATACTATCTAATTATAAGCTTTGTAACCTCTTGCTAGGCGCCTGAGCGTGTAATGATCTTAAATAGTAATGTTTGTCTACCACAAGCACATGTTTATGCAGTACCCATACCATCAGCCTATAAGAGCTAATCAAGCTATTGACTTTATCTATTAGCTCCCTATTAGATAGTATTTTGTTCTACTGTTTTACTACTTAACCGCTTATTGACTTCCTGGTCCGTGCTATTTGTTATTGGCCTCATCCATGCAGTTATATGCTAGTGGTTATCAATTACATGCTGTTGATGTTGTCATTACATACTATGCAAAAATACATCTCAACGCCTGTAGTCACATTTAACTTGATAACGGTGTACGAATCTACACCGAAACGTCGCTGTATGTAATAACAAGAAGTTGTTATCCATAAAGTCGTATACTTCATTATTCTCTCCCCAACTTCTAGAATATAACTATCAATCGACCGGAGAAACTAGAGATCGAGAGTGTTAACACCTATCCGCGTCATAAGATTACTATGACACCCAATAAGGTGGTTCCATTTGAGAGTTGTGTCCCCTGGTGGCCATCCTCCAAAAACTGTTCAAAATAGACATTGGGTTCGAATCCCGGTTCGTTTAGATCATATGTCTATGTTTGTCAGCATCATGTCCGCCGTGCTTTTAACAAAGTGGTAATAGTCATAGACCCGGTTTTCCTCCCATATCGTGTACCCGTGAAGGTCCGGGTTAGAATATTTATCTTCAGTAACCCATGCTTGTCGTAAGAGGCGACTAACGGGATCGGGTGGTCAGGCTCGCTGACTTGGTTGACACATGTCATCAGTTCCCAATTGCGCAGATCGATGCTTATGCTGTTGATCACTGGATTGTCTGGTCCAGACTCGATTATTTACAGACCGCCGCCATATAGCTGGAATATTGTTGAGTGCAGCGTAAAACTAAACTCACTCACTCACTCCCATATCATGTTGACACACATTTGTATTACTGGAGTATTGTTATTTCATTCACTAATATTTTAATTTATACTGTGGCTGGGGGCGGTGGGGTTCGCTCGTCACGCCGAAGACCTGGGTTCGATTCCCCACATGGGTACAATGTGTGAAGCCCATTTCTGGTGTCCCCCGCCGTGATGTTGCTGAAATATTGCTGAAAACCATACTCGCTCACTAATATATACCACATTATACTTATACATGACGAATATATAGACCTCCTAATTCAAGGTGTAAGGTCCGGAGGCCTTGTATGTCCAAACCAACTTGATCTACTGTTCGAAGTAGTGTTAAATCCAGTCCCTCACTCACTCACTCACTCACTCACCCACCACCAAGTGCCCTCACTCACGCATCATCCCTAACGTGATATATTGCGATAACACTGTTATATTTGTGGCTTTGGTAATTTTATCCAGAGTGTGTGAGTGAGTGAGAGAATTGGGTTTAACACCAATTTTAGCAATATTCCAATATCAGAATACATTGTACGTATGTGATGAATCGAACCCGGGTCTTCGGCGCGGCGAGCGAACGCTTCAACCGCTGGGCTACATGACCGACGCTGTTAATATCATCTGGGTTTATTTCATAACTAGTTAGTTCATATATTCAATGTTTAAACCCAATTTGATATTTCCATAGGTTTAAGGCACGCCTCAAGTTGTGCCGAACGCTAGGACGTGCATATGTAAAGAATATCTGGTGCAGTCCGATATTGAATGTTTGATAAATATACATGACATGGGCTACATATTTACATATGGATGCCCTAAACCAGAACCCGTATCTGATGTGATACACAGATGCGCCATGTCAACACATAGCCGCATTGGTGATCTCACGTCATGAAATCGACATCCGAAGTCCGGGTGTATGGGATATTTAAGGAGCCGACAAATAGGCAAAGAGATTATCGATTTTCTTCCGATCGTCATGTGACCGACATATGAAGACTATTCTATCAGGTCTAATTACCTCGGCACATGCAACAAGAGGCACAGATTTGTTGTTCGTTCCATATTACACACCACAGTTTAACGATGATGTCCATGAAAATGAAACTTAATAAATAAATCTGTAGTTTTCGGTTTTCGTCAGCATTCGCAAAGGCCACAACCCGATGTGGTTTAATATATCACTTTCAGGCTATACAAGCCTATATAATAAATATTCTTATCACTTCCAGATTTTCAGCTTAGAATAATGACAAGATCAGGCTTTGTTATTATTATTATTATCATCATTATTATTATCATAATTAGGGGGGATACAATTAGTGGATTGGGTCGAACCCGAACGTTACAACAGCGGGGATACAATTAGTGGGCTTTGTGCATTGGGAATCGAACCCGGACCTCTCCGCGACGAGATAAGGCAGGGTGCCCCACTGCCCCTCTTAGAGTGGTGGGGTAGCCTAGTGGTTAAAGCGTCCGCTCGTCACGCCGAAGACCCGGGTTCAATTCCTCACATGTGTTAAGCCCATTTCTGGTGTCCCCCGCCGTGATAGTGCTTGAATATTGCTAAATGCGGCGTAAAACTAAAGTCACTCACACTCACAGTCGTGTTTGGACGAATTGAAGCAAAATTAACTGTCGTCCTTACGGGACAATATTCCTGCCGAATTGTACTTCACACATTGTATCAAAATGGGAAGCAAATCGTTTTTCTTTTCCTTTAAAAAGGAAACAATTTTAAAGGTGACAAGGTATTTAAATCGCACCCAACCCGGAAGTCTATTCGATTGATTGATGGATAGCGTTTCACATTTTATATCGCAAACCATTTACATATTTAATGAGCTTTTTGATATTTCGTTATAACTGCAGGTTATACGACAGTTGTCACAGAAGTGAAATAAAATCGAACATATTGAAGAAACGAGCTTCCAGGGAAACCCGTGAAAATCCTGGTTAGAATTGGTCAGCATTAACCCATGGTTTTCGTAAGATCGGATGTGAAGGCTCACTGGCTTGACTGATGCACGTCACCGTATCCCAGTTGCGTAGGTCGATGCCCATGGTGTCAATCACTGGATTGTGTGTTCCAGATTTACAGACCTCCATCATATAGCTGGAATTGTTGAATGTGGCGTTAAGCAACAAACTAACAAAGTCTTCCAGGGTGTATCATTTAAATCCCAGTCCGATCTTTCACTCCGACAAAGATGTATTATACCATGGTGGTACAATGGTGCTTAAAAGACGTTTCTCAAAAGACGTTGACATGGTTCTTTCATATTTCTATAGTTAATGTGTTATGGTATTATAATGCAGATTAACGAGAGTAAAATAAAAGAATGGAGTGTTCTTAAACCTTCTCGAGTAGTATATATCCTCTCATTGTTTAGTGAAGATCCGGGTTAGAATTGGTCTTCAGTAACCCATGCTTGTCGTAAGAGGCGACTAACGGGATTGGGTGGTCAGGCTCGCTGACTTGGTTGACACATGTCATCGTATCCCAGTTGTGTAGAACGATGATCATGCTGTTAATCACTGGATTGTCTGGTCCAGACTCGATTGTTTACAAACCGCCACCATATAGCTGGATGAGTGAGGCTTTAAACAACAACCAACCAATCACTCCTTGCTGTGCTGTCAACTTGGTCCAGATCTAATATATTTGTACGAGGTATTACTTAGAACTCCTCCGAGGGCCAATATTTTGCCTGTTTTTCAGCATGAAATTGTTCATGTTTTTATCAATTTCATTATTAATTCACATTAGCCTACCTTTGTATATCTCCGTGTAACCTTCCCAGTGTGGACTCATTCTGGAATAAATGACGAAAAAAGAACTGCACGAGATGACGTAAGATAGAGTTGACTCAACATTTCAAGGCTGTTGATGTTATTTCAATCCGACTGTCGTGCTGGTTGAAGCCGGACAACACCTCGTTTATATGGTGTTCGTGACTTTCAAACTGCCGATAAGCCAAAAAAATATGTATGGGATACATGTCTGCTTCTACGAATGATGAAAGCCATTTTTCATTTTGCCTTGTTTACTAATAACACTAAATGTGTTTCACATGCCGCACACGACCATATTTATCACATTTATGTTTGTACATCTTCAAACATTATTCAAATTAATTATTAACACATGCTTCCTTTCGGCGTGGATTCTTTAGGGTGAGGGAGTCGTGTTAAAGGATACACATACCTAATTAATTGCCTCGAATTCCATGTTCCGAATTATACCAAACAATTCCAGATTGGTATAGAAGCAGCAAGAAAGAACTGCCGCGTACCAGTTAACTAGGTACAACAAAAAATTTATTTCGCTCTAAAAACGAAAGAAATGCCCTCTTCTCTTTTGTAATAGATCCCAATATCAATAAAAAAACGGTAATACGAGTATAACGGCGGAAGTATCAGAAATGGGCTTCAATCATTGTGACTGTACGGGGAATCGAACCCGAGATTTTGCTGTGACGAGCAAACACTTTAAACATTTGGATGCCCCCCAAATCCTTAAAGCAATCAAGGAAAACGCTATCCTTCTCAGAGAATGTATTTACCACAAATAGAATTAATATCATGCGAATTTTCAATAACTCTAAGGATTTGCTTGAATGTGTACAATTTCAGAAAATAACCAAGTTAAATTACTTCAAAACAATTGACATTCAACTTTATACACTCCCTTTGCCATCACGAGGAAGGTACCAAAACAAGCACCTGCTGTGCTCCCCTTCTAGATGAACCATTTCTTTATGCACACGGAAGTTCTGTCAGGATTGCCAAAATCAATACAGGAAATGTAGCCAAGTACTTTAACTTAATCTTGTGGTTTATCACGAATTAGATATCGTCAAATAACCATCTAATAGCCAATCACATTCCACTGATTTACTCACCCGAACAAGAAATAATCGATACCAGCGAAACCGACTCATCCGTATCATATTTGGATCTATGCAGAAACATTCTGAGTGACAGACAGCCCGCACAGCACTATAACAAGAGGATTGACTTCAACATTCCAATCGCCAACTTTCCCTTCATGTCAAGCAAAATTCAAGCAGTCTTGGGTGTTTACACACTACAACTTCTGGGGTACTATCGAGCATGTTGTTTCTATAGAGATATATAGAGCAATAATCAGCAATATCACGGCGGGGGGACACCAGAAATAGGCTTCATACATTGTACGTATGTGATGAATCGAACCCGGGCCTCCGGCGTGATGAACGAAAGCTTTAACCACTGGTCTACCACACCTCCCCCTTGTTTCTATAGTGTTACGATACGTATAGAGTTACGACAGGTCGTAACGTTACGAACGCTTTATGGATCGGGACCCAGGACTAACATTCAAGGTATCAGTAGAGTTTTCAAAAAGTGTTATGGTAGAAATAATTGGCAGGGTACACTCACCTGTAGGCAAACACCTAGTGCCATCACTATTTCAGACTGATTCACAATCAAATACTTCGAATGAAGATCGCATAATGGAATACATGAGGAAAGGTTGGGTTTTATGAAGGTACATTCTGTGTAATATTTAAACTATCTTATCTCATACTAACTAATGCAGGCAACAAACATGAACTGTAACTTTTGTTAAATAACGCAAAGTATATTCATTACACAACCGTTATACACTGACAGAAATCCGAAAATGGCATAACAAAGCGCAGATATACGCTAGTACTATATAGTCCTAGTATACTAGTATGACATAACAATATAGTTTTCACGCTGCAAAATATCCTACTTTTGTACTCGCTGCTATCGCGCAAAAAGTACATCAACAGTAAGATACAATATCGAACATTTTATCTGGTAACGACTATACCCCGGAAGCACATAATGAAAGGTAAAAATCAAAATCGCAAATCACAATATTTACTGTCCAGTGAGAAAATAGTAGTTGCAAAGTACCAACTTCCGGTTTATCCTGGACAGCGCTTACCTCCCTTGTCCATGTCACCATACATAGACACTGTATTGGACGTTATTAGCTGGGAACAATAGTGATGATGGAAGTCGGTTAATGGAGGCAGAACATAGCCCTGATTTATCGCGTCGGATACTTAATCTGGTAATTGATAATAGATTTAGATCACTTTGTTCTCTGTAATGGTGCCTATACATTATCTCTCGTGGAGATTCCAGGTAGGAATTGTGTTCCCCAGCTGCCTATGCTTGTCGCAAGGGGTGACGAAATGAAGCTCCACAATTAATACACTTGTCATCAGGTGGTAGGGTAGCCTAGTAGGTCAAGTGTTTGCTCGTCACGTAGGAGACATGGGTTTCGATCTCTACTCAATGGTACCACTTCAACTGTCACCTTGTCAACTACTGGACTTGTAAGTGTAGAAGGAGGTGGTTGGATAGCCTAATGGTTAAAGCGTCCGCTCGGGTTTGATTCCCCACGTGGGTGCAATATGTGAAGGCCATTTCACGTATCACCCGTCGTCATATTGCTGGAATATTGCTAAGAGCGGCGTAAAACCATACTCTCTCCCTCACTCACTGTAGGTGTAGTAGCACAGTTGATCAAGCGTTCGCTCGTTACACCGGTGGTCCGGGTTCGATTCTATAATGGCCCTCTTGTCAATGTCCCCCACCGTGATATGGCTGAAGGGTAGCGTGAAACTCCATACCAATCACTCACTTTACTGTTCAGCACCGCAGCTGCTGTTGTCGCAGTAGGTAATCATACCTGCCAGCTCTCACACCTTTAGCTTGAGACTCACGTAATTATTATTCATGTCGTTCTCTCACGACAAAACTGATAAATCTCACTCCAAACTGGGTTCATATAAAAAATCAAAATCCGTTAGAAAACCCAGTCTGAATAAATCGTTTTCAGTGATGTTTTTGAGAAGGGAATTTGCAATTGTACTTTGGCTTCAGGACCCGGTATGGGAGGGCGGCCTTTGGTCCCCGGTATCTCAAGCCTTTTTCTCACTTGGGGTTGGAAGCTCTGTTTAATATGTTTACAAATACAAAATATACTTTTATCAAAATATTCCGTTTTCCGTTCATATTCGAGATTTTTAGAAAGAAATTTACAGAGTGTTTGAAATCTTAGGTAAATGTAACTTGTAATACATGAAGGATTGATTTTAATATTCTAGTGTGGACAAGACAAGTAAAGCCCTTCTGGTGTGACACATGCAGCAGAATGGTCAGACCAAAGCGCATGTTTTGGACGTGCACAATGACCCACTGCAAGCATGGAAGCATGCCCGTTCACCTTGTGTCTATTAACGTCGGCAAAGCAAGCAGAGTGATTGTCTTAGGTGGATTAAAAAATACCATTTTGTCCTCTAGTGGTCGGTTATTAGAATAAAGAAAAGTATTATTTCAAGGAAAATCGTGTTGTATAAACTTTTCTTTTCTTTTGTATTCATACTTTTTTCACACTAACCGCGGAAATGGTAATAGGTCCGACGCATTTCCAAATACAAGTAGTCAGGTGCTGTTCGAATGCTTATGAGGTGTTTGAACGTATTGGAGGAAATACGGGCTACATCTGTGGTCTGTGCGCAATTCGTTGTGAGGAGTCTCCATCCTTTGACGTGCCAGAATCGTAGGTTCGAATCCCAATAGATCTTGGTATGTCAGCTTATACCTCTTCTCCAGACTTGCATCACGGCGGTGGGGTAGCGTAGTGGTTTAAGCGTTCGCTCGTCACGCCGAATCCGGGTTCGTTTCCCCACATGGGTGTAAAGTGTAAAGCCCATTTTTGGTGTCCCGGCAAACTCACATTGGTGGTGGATTTTGTTTTCTATCATTTGCAAAGAAGTTGATAAAAGTAGGGTTCCACGCCAAGTTTAGCAGTTTTCCTAGTAATATTCACATTGTAGCAGAAGCCAACCTAACTCACTCACGACTTACGGGGAATGTTCCACAGTACTTTACTTTCACGAAATGCAAGAGAACAGAATAAATAAATTCAGCAATACATGTATAAGTAGTTGTCAGTTTATTCTGATTAACGCATGTGAATACTATGTGAGGTGAGGTGAGGTGAGGTGAAATTGGGTTTAATGCTCATATGACGACGTGCATGCGTGTGTATGTGTATTTGCGGCTGCTTGTACTAGCCCAGACTTAAGCTTGTTTTATAGTGCTAGCTCACTGAGATACCATGCCGCAGTGAAGCATGAATACCCCACTCAGACACATTATACTGACTCCGAGCCGAGCAGTCCTTGTTGTACCCATTAATGCTGAGCGCCAGACAGGGACCAACAAGTACCATATTTTAACATCTTTTGGTATGACGCGGTCGGGGATCGAACCCGCGACCTTCCGCTCGCCGGGCGGGCACTCTAACCACTACACCACGGAGGCGGTCTGACTATTATGTATATAGGTTTGTCAGATAATCATTGAAAGAGATATCGCACCGAAGAAACAACATCTGATTTTAGCGACTTTAGGCGTGTTTCTCAAATTACTTCCAAGTCACCACAAGGTATCATGAGCTCGGTGATTCTCGGAAATGCTCGGTTATCTTCGTTACAGGCAACGTGGCATAAACACGTGAAATTTTAATCAGTTTCGAATGTTATGTAAAAATGAAATATGTTCAGGTTTCAATAATTGTCAATACGAGCCCACGATTTATTTTTGTAATTAATTTTAGAAAAAACACACAGGGTTGTGTTTTACATCAGAAAGCCAGAACTTGTGGTCTCTTTTACAGCTTTCAGATATTTGTCCTTGGGAGAATTGAGTATTTCTTCTCTAAGAAAAACGAAGATGAAATTGAATAAAATAACATGAAATACGATATACAGTCGGAGGCCACTCAGTATATAGGCGCTAGTGACACAGAATCTGGATGAGTGAGTGAGTGGATGGGTGGGTGGGTGAGTGAGTGAGTGAGTGAGTGTGTATGGTTTTACGCCGCTTTTAGCAATATTCCATCAATATCACGGCAGGGGACACCAGAAATGGGCTTGACACATTGTGCCCATGTGGGAATCGAACCCGGGTTTTCGGCGTGACGAGCCAACACATTAACCACTAGGTTACCCCACCGCCACCGAGTGAGTGAGTGAGTTGGTTTTAACAGATGGTCTCGGTTATATCAGCGCCTGGCTGACGTGGGTCGAAAACCCGAAGCAGTGCAGGTCTCAGGCTAGTATGGTTAAATCCCTCGTGCTCTTATATGATACTGTGAAACCTGGAAACTGGACAAGCTGGGATATTGTTTGCTGTTTTACACCCCACTCAGCAGTCAAATCAGAAAATCTGTCTGGACCAGGCAATCCAGTGATCTACATCATGAACATGATCTACGCAGTTTAGATACGATGACAAGCAGGTCAGCGAGTCTGACCACCCGATCCCGTTAGTCGCCTATAAATATAAGGACAAGAAAGGGGTTTTAAAGACAGTACATAACTCGGATATTCCATGAGTCGAATAAGGGATATGAACCGACGCCGTGATATTGTTGGAAACCACTCACTCACTCACAGTATCGATATCAATGTAAATAGTGGCGGTCATGAACAATTTTATAACGATACGATGAATAAATTCTTTAAATTAGGTTTCTGGGGACACCAGAAATGGGCTTGACACATTGTACCCATGTGGCGAATCGAACCCGGGCCTTCGGCGTGACGAGCGAAATCTTTAAGCACTAGGCTACCTCACCGGCCCCGCGGTTAAACAGAGACGGAAAGAATTATACGCTCCGGCATTTTATCGAGAGAATAGTATCAAGCGGATTCGCAGTATAACCTTGCGGACCAACCATTTACCCAAGTTCCATTCCTCTCATCGACGCTATGCCTGATATTACTGATGCAGTGTTAAAAGCGGCGTAAAACCATATTCACTGTCAGCCATTAAACCTTTAATACAACGCACCTCTTTGACTGCTAAAGAATAAAGAACGAACTGCTGTTTATGAGATTATATGTGACGTGTACAATATTTGACTATTCTGATAATATTCCAGACTGCCTCGTCGATCTTACGATATCGCTGATTGATGATATGATGCAAGTCAATTCCCGCACACAAGGAGGCCGTACAAGGCATTAACAGTCTCGGCAAATGTCTTGTGTTCTCAGACTGTTACATTTGTCTTTCAGGAACCAAGATTAGAGTTATCTGCCCGTGATATGCCATAATGTCACAGATAACCAATACGCTGTCAACTGATTTTCGGTAAGTGAAATATTTTGCCTTTATTCTCAGATTCCTACAGTTTAATGGTTATTTGTTTGGGAAAGTTGGTTCGATATTTTGTGATTGCATACATATATTACTCGTGTGGTGTATATATTTGATACCATCTAAGCAAACATTGCTATTCAGTCAAACACAGATTGTGTCGAAGGGTATTGGTATCTTCCCATTATAGTAGGGCGGATCAGATCAAAATAGGCCAAATCGTTCACTTTGTGATACAAGCACCAAAATTGGCATGATCGCTCACCATGGGCTCCCTGTTCAGAAAATAACGTTGGCCAATCAAAAATCCAAGATGGCCGCCACTGGATATACAAAAATATAATCTTTTTCTTTTAACTATCGTTTTTGGCAGATGTTTTTCATCCAGATGTCTAATTCCACTTTAGTTTAGCTTGCAGAACCATGTTTTAATGGAAAAAAAGACAAATTATAAATTATATGGGTGGTTTTATCAGAATATGGTAAGATCAATTTACGATTTTTTTATAACTCGTAACTCTATATTAAAATGTTCGTGGTCCCTACAGGTTTAGATGTTAATGGCGTTCACATTATATACTGACTGCTCTGTGACTTTGACCTTTCTGTACATGTCATTTGTTACGTCCCACCTCTACTTCCACTGGACAATACATGTTCAACAGTGTTTTTCTATCACTGTCCGGTCCCACTTAAACTTACATTTTTAGTAGTTTAGATTCAAAACTAGATAACATTGGACCGAAACAAACTTTATGTGTTTTTAAAATATTTTTTCATAGTTATCAAACTTGATGTAAATAAATAAATGTTATAAACACTATGTTTTCCGAAAATATATTGAAACATTGATATGTCATCTCCTGGTAAGTAAAATTGTTGACCTATGTTAAAATCTGATTTTAGTAAGCAAAACAAATTGTGTTATACAAATTCTAAGAAGTATGTGATGAAATTTAAAGTACATCATAGCTGCATCAAGCATAGCCTATTCCAAAGTCATCCCGCTTAAACGTTTCTGAAAAGTGAGAAGCGTAAGTCGCAAAGCCCTCAATTCCGCTAGTTTAATCTGGCACTGGACATGGAACTCTTGATCCTTACGCTGATCAGATCATTTAGAGAGGCAATTATAAATGAAAACAATGAGCCAGGTAAACAGTCACAACATAGATGATTTTGATGTCTATACTTCCTTACAATAATCTTGTTCTTTGGAAAGCTATAAAACTATCATTGAACATTAAAGCATGTTCTTGTATTAAATGATCATGATCTGATAATCAAAGTTGTGGAATGAAAAAATGACGCCCATCTTAATTTGGTATAATTTTGCCTTTGAAATACTATCTCTCTTCTCTTGGCGTAGACAACCTTATTGTTTGATCAACATCAATACCACCAACCATATCTGAGACAAAAAGTCGAAACCTGGTTGAAAATTGTCGTATTTTACCTCATTTGACATTTGTTTCTAATATAACATGGCGGCCATCTTGGATTTCCTTCAGCAAAAGAATGTTTTATAGCCTATTACATCACCCAATCTAGAGATGTTATGATGAAAGTCAAATATGGAGACTACTTTTGATTGTGTCTTGTTTTGAGTTCAAAATGCAAGAAATATTTTGAAAACCTTACTGCTTTTGGAAACTGGCGGCCATCATGGATTTTGGAAGCAATCATATTTTGCTACCATAGCACAGACAATATCTTAATTGACACAATGAGACATAAATACGTTGAAAATCTCAGAGAAATTCTGTTTTAGGAGCTGAAACAAAGATAGTGTAATGTAAATGGCGACCATCTTGAAAATGGCGGCCATCTTGGAATTTTGAGTGGCCAACGTTATTTTTTCTCAGTAAGTGTACCAAAGTGAACATGTATGCAAATTTTGTTGCTTGTATCCTAAAGTGAACGATTTTTCCATTATCTGCCCTACTATTATGACTACTCCCAGTTTGACTACTCATGAACATAAACATATAATGGAGCACCCCTACATTTAATAATGTACTGTACCTGTATATCTGATAACTCCCAGTTTGTCTACTCTTCGAAATAAACCTATAAGGGAGACTCCCAGGCCTACCTTTAATGATTGGAAGCTAAGTGAACCGTGGATCTTGTGATCATTCATTGTTTGTTTTGATATTTGGAGATAATCGACTACTCGGATTAATTTTTTTGTACTTATAGCAAAGGTTGTTTGTTTTGAAGATTGATCAATTAATCCAATTAGAACCCAAGTTAAGATAGTCCCTCTTCTCTGATTAAAAATTAAAATGATTTAACTGTCACATTTACCAACAAGTCTATAAGACCCAGTCACAGATTTTTGTGTTAGTTGTGGCTTGTAATTAGCTGAATAAATATTGTATGAACCCGATACAGCATTGATTGATTATAAGTGTTGGTGGAACAGTCTACCTGATGGAGGGGAGAGAGCTAGTAATTAAAACCTCTCGACTGGAACAGGTTGTGTATTGGACGGGTAGTCAAACTGGGAGTAGTCATAATGGGAATGAACCGTGTCTCAAAGTAAAAACTTGGTCCGAACATATTCCTTATTGTATGTGTTCTGAAACTCACAAGGCTTATCGAACGCAGTACAAACCCACCGCAGGCCCACGCGCGCACACACTCACGCACGCTCGGTGTATATGTAAAATAATTTGAACATTATATTGAAATCCTGTTTTCCTCAAAATGCAACAGATATACACTGTAAACTAAACCAAACCAACTAATACTCGACATATTGCACACTTGTAGCCGATTCAACCTGTAAATAATAAATTTATGCAAATTTGGAAATATTAAATTAACACACCCCAGAACACACTGTTTATACTGTATTTTAGGTTGTTTTTTTTGTAACGGTTTCGAAGTGTTAGGACAAGTTTTCTTCAAGACCGCAGTAGCTACAACAGTGCCTTTGTGGTTACAAAATACAGTGCGAACATACCTATATTTTATATGTATTAGGTTTTACATAAAACACAGCGATGTATAGACGCTTTCATGGCTTAGTGTACGTTCGTTCGTTATTATTTCATACATATTTCATAATCCAATACTATTTTATATTTGACAGCTTAAGGTATAAATAGGAAATATGTGAGCGTCTTAGACTTGACCTCATTCTCTATAATGCTAACGTACAGTTTCATATGAAATATGCTGTTTATCCAATATCATGAATATTTATGAGATGGTGTCATGTGGTTCTAGGCATTGTAGAACAGTGTTGTATTTGTATTATATAGTCTTTTGTAAGATTCGGTTGATGGCAGTGGTGTCTAGGTTACTATATTTAGACTGGGAGGCAAGGCTAGTGTGGACATCTGGGCCGTAATATTCCATTGTAGTCTGACCCAGAGAGTTACAGAAAGTTGTGAAGTTTATTATATATATTACAAGAAGAGCAGCTGTTGTGTGAGGATTACTTTTCACCATGGATGCTTAATGTGGGCCTAGTTTGGAATACTTGCTGTGTCAGCATGGTGAATATTGTCATTCTTGACTCTATTGCTATAATCACCCCTTCTATATTATATTGCCATTGAACTTGTACTGCCGCACACTATTTTGTGGGGGCGATGAGGTAGCCTAGTGGTTAAAGCGTTCGCTCGTCACGCCGAAGTCCACACACACGATTCCCACATGGGCACAATTTAAAGCCCACTAATGGTGTTCCCCGCAGTGATGTTGCTGGAATATTGCTAAAAGCGACGTAAAACCGTACTCACTTATTCTGTTTTTCCCATTTACTGCCATTGTAATTCCTTTGTCGTGATTTGTAAACTTGGCTGAACATAGAATACAATTATCAATTACATTAATGCATAACAAACACGTTAATTATAACAAACACGTTTATAATGAACTGTTTCTTTGGTCTCGGTGAACTGATCAAATTTTACTCGAAACGCCTACAACGCACTACGGTTACACAATGCCATTTAAAGAGTGGTCAAAGGTCATATGTTTTATTTAGGATTACACTTTCTCTGTAGAGTACAGATTCTTGTACTTTTATTAGGTTGAGTCCCATCCGATTCGAACCCACACTCTCCGAGTCAGACACACAACGTCAGCCATCTAACCCACTCAGCCACCTCGGATTCCACAAAAAAGTATATTCCAGAAAATATATAGTTATAATGAACTAAAATTAGTGGTCGGTTTATGTTGTTACTGTATACCACGTTTCAAACCGGGTTTTTTAAAGACTGATTTCCAGTTAACTTGGGAATCGACAGGTAACGATGAAAAAATAACATTTTCAAAGGGTATCTGAAGGAATGCAGGTATGTAAATTGCAAATACAGCAATACCCCATTAGTTCCGACTCTCGGTGTAACTGAAGTGATGTTCCGTACCTCTGTTTGACTGTTAAGGGAGGTGCTGATTTAAAGGGGAACTACTCTAAATTCACACCTGATGATTTTATGGAGAAGTAAGTACAATGTGAATGACCCCCAAAACATTTATGGAAAAAGTAAGTGACCCCCTGCATGTCATGTGCAAAATCAATGACCCCCCCTCCCCTTCCATATTTTTTAGGCATAATTTTTAAATATTGTTATGTACAAAATTGCTGACCCCTAGAAACATGTGTACAGAATTGATGAACCCCCAACCTCCCAGAAAAAAATGGGTGACCCCCTTAAAATCAATCCGGGTTAGAATTGATCTTCAGTAACCCATGATTGTCGTAAGAGGCGACTAAGGAAGATTGATGCTCATGCTGTTGATCATTGGATTGTCTGTGTCCAGACTCGATTATTTACAGACCGCCGCTATATAGCTGTAATATTGCTGAGTGCGGAGTAAAACTAAACTCACTTACTCACCCATACCACAGTTATACACTGATACTCAGCTCACGTGTATTAAACTCCGAGCCGACCAGTTCTTGTTTCAGAAAAAACAATGCTAGACAAGTACCATATTTCAACGTATTTAGGTACGACCTAGAGAGGGATCGAAGCACTAATATTTCAGTCTTCCGGCAGAAGCTTTTTCCATCAGATCACATTTCCGACGAAAAGACTTTTCAATCACGTGTATGTGCAGTTCTTCAAAACGAGGACGAAGATGTGAATTAATTTCGATTTTTCTATATTGTAATATATCACATGTCAAGTAATAAACAATATTTTTGTTCCCGCTTAATACCGAATTAGAATTAGAATTGATCTTCAGTAACCCATGATTGCCGTAAGAGGCGACTAAGGAAGATCGATGCTCATGCTGTTGATCACTGGATTGTCTGGTCCAGACTCGATTATTTACAAACTGCTGCATATAGCTGGAATATTGCTGAGTGCGGCGTAAAACTCAATCACTCACTCAAAAGAGTTCATTGTGTTAGGACATGTTTTCCTAAAGTGTTAGTGTGTATTAGGTTTTATTAGGTTTATTATTGTATCTGTGTGGGCGTTATAAGGTGATAGTTTAAGAATAGCTGGATAATTGTTGGGTTGCTTGTTCTGCTGAAGTACTTGACGAAAATATACCTCCCATCAAAATGTAGACTCACTGAAAACACTCACTATCCGTTATGTATATGGTTATATTGAAGACTGATTTCTCCACTAACTTGGTGGAACCAACTGCAAACCTTATGCAGATGAATTACACGAGGATCATGCATCAAATTGCTGAAAAGCATGTGCAAATACATGCATGTGAACAGCTGCGTTTTGGTGTAAAGCTTTGTTAAGAATTCGTCAATTTTCACTGAGTTTTATCATTTCTTGAACTCATGTCAACATTCTTTTCAACTGTACGCATATGTATTACGATACATCAGTTCATGTGTAAACAGTACCTTTAAACAGTTTGGAATATTTTGCAAAAATTAGTTTAGAACAGTTGCCTGAAGTAAGTGGCTATATAAACTTCGCAATTAATTAGTCGCATATGGAGAATCGAACCCGGGTCTTCAGCTTGACGAGCGGACGCTTTTACCCATTAGGCTATCCGCCTTGACCATAATAAGGACCTTGTGTGCAATTAGTTTGCTAGTTGAATCTACTAATTAGTGAAAACTCTTGCAGCAATCTATGGGACATTGATGGGTTGTTTGTCTGGCACAACAAAGTGTATATTGACTTGGCTCTCGATCATTAGTGATTGAAATGGATTGTTACTCACGTTTTGTCAATACAAGGAATACTAGAAGTCAATGAATGCCATCTGAACAAAAAGGGACCTAACAGTCAAAAGATCATCAACGGCTTGACCTTAAACGCTGGATAAACATCCACATCGTGGAGTACACGGACCCGTGAAGATCCGGGTTAGAAT
This sequence comes from Haliotis rubra, assembly GCF_003918875.1. NCBI lineage: Eukaryota > Metazoa > Mollusca > Gastropoda > Lepetellida > Haliotidae > Haliotis > Haliotis rubra. The sequence goes on along the minus strand of NW_025765603.1, from coordinate 399,509 downwards.
TGGTCTTCAGCAACCCATGCTTGTCGTAAGCGGCGACTAACGGGATCGGGTGGTCAGGCACGCCGACTTGGTTGATACATGTCATCGTATCCCAGTATCGACGATCGATGCTCATGCTGTTGCTGGTCCATACTCGATTATTTACAGACTTCCGCCATACTGCTGAAGTGAGTGAGTGAGTGAGTATGGTTTTACGCCGCTTTTAGCAATATTCCAACAATATCACGGCTGGGGACACCAGAAATGGGCGTCAAACATTGTACCCACTGTGGGGAGTCGAACCCGGGTCTTTGGCGTCACGAGCGAACGCTTTAACCACAAGGCTACCCCACTGCGGCCTTAAACAACAACAACGATACGTTAGAGTCGGATGATGTTCAGTGACATGTGCAGAAAGGTCACGTGCTACTTTGACCTTCCAGCCTATAAGTATGACTCGATGACTACCTTGAATAACTCGGTACATACATTGTAAAACATTTACATAATGCACAGTAACGAAATGTTTGCTATCCAGGCCGAAGGTAACCAAGATGGCCCAGTGTGACAGAAGCGAGCAGTCTTTTGCCGGGGTATTGGAGATCAACGTGAAATCTCAGTTCTGTTACGCCGACCCCATCTCCTCTCGAGGCAAGACGCTGCAGATGATTAGAGTGCTCACCCTCATCTTCATACCCCTGGCTGGGGTGCTGGGGTTTGCTGCCAATCTCATGGTAAGTGACATACCGTTATGTAAGGTCGTTTGGACTGACCATGATAAATGAATGAGTAGTGAGTGAGTGAGAATGGTTTTTCGCCGCTTTTAGCAATATTCCAGCAATATCACATCGTGGGACACCAGGAATGGGCTTCATACATAGTACCCATATGGGGAATCGAACCCGGATCTTCGGCGTGACGAGCGATCACTTTAACCAGTAGGCTACCCCGCCGCTCCGACCTTAATAAGGACCTTGTGTGCAATTGGTGATTGGGATTATTTTGACTCAGTAATTTTGGGAAGAAATTGCTGAAATACTGTGACAATAATGAATGAATGCATAAATAAATAAACAAACAAACAAACAAAATAAATACATAAACATTTGTGCGTTTTATGACAGTTGTGATACTGATGTTACTTTCAACTGACCTTTGTAACTTAGACCCTCTAATTTGAGCTTTTGACGTTAACCTTTACAGATTGGTGCTATCCAGTCGACAAATGATCTCCACACCATCCAGAAACAACTGGCCAAGGCCCAGGCTATAGGCAGCCTCGTCCACATCGTTCAGATGGAAAGAGCTGATGTTGTGCTTTCTATGAGAACGGACAACTACACCTTTATTGATGACATCTACAACAGAACCGATAGGATGGCAATAGAGCAGGACATCTGGCCAATGTGCGGCCATAGCAGCGGCGTGGCATTAACAGAGGTCTTGCACAAACACCGCTCCCATCTGAAGGACGACAACAACACAAGCCATAAGGAGGTGGTGTTTTACACGAAATCAACCAGTGCTTTATCTTCCGTCTTCTCGAATCCTCCAGAGAAATGACGCATGGGTCCATCTGGCAGGATATGATGGCATACAAGATGGTCATCAGAGCCAAGGAGAACATCGGCATTGTTGTTGCGTATGGGATCGTGTTCTTCGAGAACGGTTCTCTGAACTACGAGGACTACATCTCACTTCGACAGAACACAGCTTTGGCTGAGGATCATATAGATACATTCAGAAGATATTCCAAACATGCCAGCGATCTTTATGATGCTTATAACATGTCCAACTCGAATGTGTTCGCCGACATTGCCAATTTCAGTTCCATGTGGTTGTCGAATAACTACTCGGATTACTCGAAAAGGGTTAGCGCAACGTTCCGCGACACTACGTTCGAGTACCTGGACCTTCTAAAGGACCTCAGTTTGGAGATTAAGAACGATATAAACAATAGAATAAAAGAGGAAACCGATGCGTCTGAACTGTTCCTAGCTGTGTCCATTCTTGCTTTTGTTATGGTCATCGTCCTCACTCCTCTTCTGGTGTGGTTGATGCACAGACTGACCACGTCCATACAGGAATACGCTCTGGACGCCTCAATGAAGTCACGCCAGCTTAACATTGAGAAGCAGAGGTCAGACAATTTGTTGTACCAGATGATGCCAAAGTCCGTGGCACAACAGCTGAAGATGAACAAGGCAGTGAACGCGGAGTATTTTGACAGCGTCACCGTTTACTTCAGCGACATCGTTGGTTTTACGACCATCTCGGCGCAGAGCACGCCTCTCCAAGTTGTGGCGTTCCTCAACAAGTTGTATCACTTTTTTTGACAATTGCCTTGACCGGTATGACGTGTATAAGGTTGAGACTATCGGCGACGCGTACATGGTGGTCAGTGGTCTGCCGCAGAGGAACGCATCACGTCACGTGACCGAGGTGACCTTGATGGCTCTTGAACTTCTCATCGGGGTCAAGGACTTCCGTATTCCGCATATGCCAGAACAGGATCTGAACCTGAGGATCGGAGTCCATACAGGTGAGGCAGACTGTGTGTGCGTGCGTGCGTGCGTGCGTGCGTGTTTGTGTGTGTGTGTGTGTGTGTCTGTGTGTGTGTGCGTAACTGCGTAAGTTAATAGGAGATTAACCTTATTGTAGCAGTTGCGGCGCACAAAGAATGAACTTGACAGTAATCGTACCTTACCGGTTACAGTGCACTTCTCAAACAAACATAAATATTTGATAGAAGCCGAAGTTTACCGTTTGCTCATCTGACCAGGTCTGATGTTACACCATCCAAATCCAAATGTTTACATTGCTGGTAACGTCGTTCATTGGTCTGTCCGGTCCAGTCGGCTGCCGCTGTGTATATATATATACAATATGGTTACGTTTGTCTTAAAATGACGTAGTATGACCGAAAACAACATTGAGAATAGATTTACGACTTTTTTTTCCCCGCAATATTCCAACTATTTCAAGGCTGAATTTACCCATTGCACCCATGCTGGATTTTCCAACCGGAGCCTTTCGTCTTGAAAAGCAACGCTTTAAGCACTAGTCTGCCCCATTGTTCTAAACAACATTGAAAACATTGTCACATAAAACAAACGTTGTGTACTGTTATATTGTTAACGAAAAGCAACGAACCTCAATATCATAATTGTAAACCCTCCTCTCAATCACGTTGCCGGTCATGTGAGTATGCTATCGTAACCTGTTCCCAGTACAAGGAGATTATGGAATTTTTCGACTTGCACAGGTAGTTATTTGCTCTGACATACATGTCCACCTCATTAGGATCCTATTGACGTCCAAATAATCTATACTATATATCAGCGTTTACAACAAGGCTCCACTGTATGCACAGGCGTAGAATGTCAGTGTACTTGTATACGTTCATCATCTGCGTCTCTGTTCAGCAAGTGGGTGATTATGTTTGTGTATACTCTTTATCGGTTTTGTGACTTGGACGTGGAACAGCAGTAGCGGCTAAGTTACCTAACTACAAATACGCGGTTTAAAAACACCAAATGATGGAAAACCCTATTATTTTAGAAAGGCGTGTGTCCTCATACAGCCAAATTATCAGAATGAGAAATATGTTTATCGATCAGTGAATGGATCCTTTCAATTACATGTTAGGTAGTGTTATGCAACGTAATCGAACCTCATAAGCTGTATTTACCTTGCACATGCATCAACAAGTCAGAATGATGTATCAGACTGCAGAAATTCTGCAGATAAAACAAATTGGTTTGTTTGCTCAGAAACCTGAGACAAACGCTAATATATTTTGGATTAAATTCACAGCGGCTTACTGGTTGGAGACCTTGAGATATCAGTTTAAAAAGTTGATGATATGGTGGACCAGGGTAATCGGGAAGAAAGTGGTTAATGTGTTCACCAACGCAACGAACACCCTGCAGCCAGTGCAGTCTCTAGTACAATGCGTGAAGCCATATATTAGGTCATCATATCGATGGAAAAAAACAACCGATAAACGATCGGGTAAATTAACCTGGTGCGGTTACCAGTCAGAAACCGCGTTCATCTTCAAACATCGATTTAATGTCTGCTTGCGAAAGAATTGCTATGTCACGTTCCTAATAAGTTCAGATAATGATCTTCATGGGTGTTGACGACTATGGACTATGTCTGCAAATCACCTGTCTCTAAATGATACATGGGACGGTTTACTCAAACACTGTGTTTATGTTCGGTTTCGTAGGTTACTTGGCTGACAGAAATTACACTGATTACTGCAAGGACGAAGCTGCATATACTAAAGTCATAAATATGTGAACTTCTGGAATGATAGTGAGGCTGTATTGACGATAGATGCAACATTCTGGGCGTGAAGATCAATATGTGAACTGGTCACGTTGTAAATACATGTGCTGCACTTTTATGTTGAACTGTTGCGTATGGCAACCTTGATATTGTCATCATTGCGCCTGAAGAACCACCTCAAGTTTGGCGACGTGGTGGTGGTGTCTGGCGTACACTCTCCTCCCGACACATGCCACAGATGCTCCATTAGGGACATGGGACGGGTCATCACCGGCCAGGTCATCGTCCCCCCTTCTCGACGGATTTGATCGCTGATCGCCGGACACGATGTAATCTGGCATTGTGAACTTGTAGTTCGAAATACCTGTCGATAATTCTAGTGATCGGAACAACGAACGGACGTAACATTTCGTTAACATGTAACTGGACCGTCACATGGTCATTTACGATACCCATATTACGAGGGGCGTTCAAAAAGTAGTCAGCCTAACTATATTCTCGATGTCCAGTGTTTGAAAAGCTACTATTTTATTTTGAAGGAATCATTAGCAAAGCCATATCCAAAATTTCACATACACTAAACACCAAAAGAAACATTACCCTCCTATCTTCATGAATTACCTAAAAACTATCAACGATATGTTAGAAGGTCATAGTTTACAAGAAAGCTTAACAACACAGCCTTGTGCAAATCACGAAAAAACATTTCTCAAATGCATATATAATTGGAGTAAAATGCATCTATTTCAGAAGAGTTAAATTGTCCTATTTTAGACCATGCCGAAATGAACCACTAACAGTGATTTAGATGTCCAAAAGACAGGTTGAAATAAAATTCTGCTTTGAGACAAAGATAAACAATTTAAAGTCACCATTTGTCAACTATTAAAACAAGAAACAACTGTTGTAGAGTGTGTAGAATTGTAATCTAATCATTCCTATGATTTCAGTCTTTTGAAACATTTTCTGCTGATTTGCATTAGTGAAAACAAGTAAAACATGTCTTTGATATTGTGAAAAAAGTGTTTAAGAACATGTAACATTATTTTTGTTAACATTTTTGCTTGCAAAGTAATATTATTCCATTTTCTGTTTACACATAGCAATATCAGTCGCCAAAACGTAGCAATATTCAGGCAGTATTTGTATCCATTTCACATGTTCAATGATTCTATAGGGTATAACGAGAGCCTACAATGCATGATATAATACACAAGTACGAGAAATAGGCCACGATTAACAGCTGAAGAGAGAGAGCCATTGGGATGGTGTAGATGGGGTCGACATACAATGCTATTGCCAACGTCCTTGGATGCCACCGTGTCACGGTTATAAGACTTATTCAGGGCTTAAGACAGACTGGGGTCACCGTAGACAGACCAAGAAGTGGACGTCCACGCATCACAACGCCACCTGAAGATAGGTACCTCCATCATTAAGGATGGAGGGTAACGTTTCTTTTTGGTGTTTAGTGTATGTGGGTAATGTGCTTACCGAGATATTAGCCATCACAACACATTGGGGTATAATATTTCTTTAAAAATTGCAGAAAATGAAAAACGATGTGTCATTTGGTACCTCTCGGGTAATGGCATGCCTTCAGATAATATCATATAAAATATGTTCAGTATAGTATTGGATGACTTCCCGTCATAGTCAACATTCAAAGAATTGGATTACTTGATTTATATTTAGACAGGGGCCGTTTTTTTAAGGACACCCCCATTTTAATCTTTCAAAAACATTGTGGTCCTGGTATTGAAGCTTGCCCTGTGTACAATATATTGAGAGCTGACGCTTGTGTGGGCATTCAGTATTTAGTATGAACTCTTGGCATCATGTATGAATAAATGGAAACATTAGAATAATTTATGTCCTAATGATTGCGTCATCTGAAAGGGGGGTGGGTAGTGTGTCTCCAAAACAAGGTCTTTAAGTAAACACGAAGAAGTCACTTTAACAAGCGATTGTACTTTTGAAATTGCTTTTTTTATGCACTTTAATATTTAGGTTAATGATTCTAGCGTACTTCTGCCTATCTCAAACACACAAAATGTTTCTTGCATATTTTGTTTCCTGAAGTTTGTGATGCATTTATTGCAGAATTTACGTTTTTGAGTTGTACCAAGATAGTCAAAGTCAAACAAAATGGGGATCGTGGGGCTGGAACATAGCCAAACCAATTTGCTAGAGGCTGACATATAATGTGTAGAAAAATTAAACTTAAAACAGCATTTGTATTATTTTCTAGATGAGGCTGACTACTTTTTGAACGCCGCTCGCATGTTGGCTGTCATGTGCAATACCGTTCCACATCACGACTTGTTGCCCGAATATACGGCGAGGTTAATGCCTTCGGGAAATATGGTGTAAAGGCTTTGGCGCCCAATCGGTCCATGGTATAACCTGGCCTACCCCAGATTTTGCAGTGCATTGTGAGCAGTCGAGGTCACATTCTCCAGTGTAAGCCTTGCTTTTAAGCTGGCTGTAGGTTTTTAATGGAAATTCGTCTTCCTGCTATTTCAGGGATTTCTTTATTGTTAGCAGGCAGTACTACAAGCAGAGTATTGAGAGTAAAGAACATTAATGTTATGAGGAGATATTTGAGCTGTTGGTTTTTAGGTCCCCCAAGCCCAGGTCTTATTGCACCCACCCGCTTGACGGTACTTACGGTCAAGAAATTACGCTTTGTGGTACGTTAAATATTGACAGCATGGGATATTGAGGTGCCTGTACCAACAACTGTATGTTCATTGATACTGTGTTGGAGGCATATTTAGTGACTGCATCAGTGATTCGTGCTCGTCTACAGATTCTAATATCCTGTGAAGATCCTGGTTAGAATTAATCTTCTTCAACAGGCGACCAGCGGGATCGGGTGGTCAGGCTCGCTGGCTCGGTTGGCGCATGTCATCGTATCCCAATTGCGTAGATCAATGCTCATGATGTCAATCACTGGATTGTCTGGTGCAGACTTGATTACTTACAGACCACATTCATATTGCTGGGATATTGATGAGTGCGGCCTTAAACAACCACCAACGACACATAATCTTGTAAAAGTGTACACAATTTGTACACTTGCTTCATGGTCTGGTCATGCTTGATGTCATATCAAAGTGTGAGCTGATGTTGCGTTCTCATTTACTGCACATGCATACATGTACTTCTCAGTGATCCCTTGGTAGTGGGGCAGTTTTATTGTTAAATCGTTAGCTCGTCACGCCGAAGACCCGGGTTCGATTCCCACATGGGTACAATGTGTGAAATCCATTTCTGGTGTCCCCCGCCGTGATATTGCTGGAATATTGCTGAAAGCGGCGTAAAACCCAACTCACTCACTCACACAACGATACCTGCATACAAACAATTAGTTCCCCTATTTTTTTGTGCGTAGTATATGATGTAGAGAGTGTTAGATTTCTGTATTAAGCGGGAACAAAAATATTGTTTATTACTTGACATGTGATATATTACAATACAGAAAAATCGAAATTAATTCACATCTTCGTCCTCGTTTTGAAGCACTGCACATACACGTGATTGAAAAGTGTTTTCGTCGGAAATGTGATCTGATGGTAACAGCTTCTGCCGGAAGAATGAAATATTAGTGCTTCGATCCCCTCTCTAGGTCGTAGCTAAATACGTTGAAATATGGTACTTGTCTAGCATTGTTTTTCGGAAACAAGAACTGGTCGGCTCGGAGTTTAATACACGTGAGATGGGATCAGTATATAACTGTGGTATGGGTGAGTAAGTGAGTTTAGTTTTACTCCGCATTACAGCTATATGGCGGCGGTCTGTAAATAATCGAGTCTGGACCAGACAATCCAATGATCAACAGCAAGAGCATCGATCTGCGCAAGTGAGATACGATGACATTTGTCGACCAAAGGCTCCTTTCACGAAGCAACCTTTACTAAGGTTAACCTTAACTCCCATTCTTTAACATTGCAAGGTCACCTTAGTGACTTACGATCGCCTTAGTGATTTGTGAAAGGAGGCCCAAGTCAGCAAGCCTCACCGACCAATCCCGTTAGTCGCCTCTATCGACAAGCATGAGTTGCTGAAGATCAGTTCTAAGCCGGAACTTCACGGGTCTAACTGTGGTGTGGCATCTCAGAAGGCTGACTTTATAAAACCAGCATCACTAATACTGAAGCGGCTCGTGAACGTCGTTTTGTCATGAATACACGTGCAGTAATCTGAAACGCGACTGTAAATTGAGTGAGTGAGTGAATATGGTTTTACGCCGCTATTAGCAATATTCCAGCAATATCACGGCGAGGGACACCAGAAATGGGCTTCAGACATTGTACCCACTGTGGGGAATCGAACCCGGATCTTCGGCGTGACGAGCGAACACTTTAACCACTAGGCTACCCCACCGCCCCCGCGACTTTAAAGTCCATTTGACCTCACCAAATGTCTAGTCCTTGCCAAATCAGCACAGACTATTGAGAAACACGTAATTTTCCTTCCACCAAAACGTGATTAAAATTTACTGTCTTGTGTATTAACCAATGTGTCATTGAAAGTCGTCAACGCACAGTTACTTTCCTTTTGTGTCAGGATCCGTTTCGAATCTTGGTATTCCTTTGTTCAGTGGTTATGTTCGTTTGTTTAAGGCCGCATTCAGAAACACTCCACCTATATAGCGGTATGTTAACGGTCGAGTCTGGTTCAGACAAGCCAGTGATTGACATCATTACCACTTAGTTGCGTAACCTGGATGCACTGACATGCATCAGCCATGCCTACAAGCCGATCCCGCTAGTCGCCTCTTACGACCAGCATAACCTGCCAAAGATCAATTCTAACCCGGTTCTTCATGGGTATTATAGCTCTTTATATTTAAAGTTTAAGAACGTATGGGTTAGTGACTTTTACTAACAAACTGACTGAAGTTGAAGCAGCTGGTTTCAGGAAATGTAAGTGAACATTTTCAAAGTTATGTGTATTTTGATACCCCAGATGTCTGAGCCGTATAAAACAACAGGCAGTACTCATACGGGAGCGGTGGGGTAGCCTAGTGGTTAAAGCGTTCGCCCGTCACGCCGAAGACCCGGGTTCGAATCCCAACATGGGTACAATGTGTGAAGCCCATTTCTGGTGTCCCCCGCCGTAATGTTGCTGGAATATTGCTAAAAGCGGCGTAAAACTAAAACACAGTCAGTCAATCAGTACACATACGCCAAAGACATGAAAAAGAGTATCAAGAGCTACACCACGGGCGTTTCAAGTGTACAAAGTGCAAGATATGCTTGTTAACATCCACAGTCTTTCTCCCTATATTGAACTGAGAGGCAATTACATAACCTAAATACTATTACAGGTACTGATAAACCCAACTTGTTTAGACCTTGGAGCAAACAGACACTTATGGATACATAAATAGTTGATTCACCCCTTCACCCTCTTTACAAAATATGCGAGTGCATGAGGTATTTCTGGAATTTTGTTCATCTTTTGTTCTTGCGATTCTGCGTTCTGTACCTGTCACGTGACCTCCTTCAGGCAAGAGGGAAGGAGTTCATGCCCTTGTTAGTCGTTAATCGTAGAGAGAGCACAATGAAGCTTTGTTTGGGATGGCTTGGAACCGCCGGAAGTTGCCCGGCATTCTTGAAGATTAATTCCGCGGTTGTCTGTCGATTGAGTCGGGTGAGGTCCGGAAGCACTATGCCACCTCACGTGTCTGGCTTGGAATGTATATTATTCCAGATATGGCCTGAATCCACGAAAATACATAGATATACTACTCTCACTTTGCTACGGATCACACAAATTCACAACTTTACTTAAACGTAGATAAATAATTTGAAACTGTATTCATTTAAAACTGGATAAAATTTAATATGGTAATCCCTCTTTAGGCAAACAATCACTTTAATCTAACCTTATGCACCTGATACATGAGTAACCATAAAAATGGTTTGCATGGCACCAGTCAGCCATTTTGCAAATCATGGAACGAGTCACTGACAAGTACACACCACATGTCAATAGCAGGTATAGGTTCCACAAGATGAGGGGCGGTGAGAAAGTGAAAAGCCTAGGATCCATGCTATGACCCCACATCATAGTTTTGGTGTCTGTTGAATCCATGATTTGATCCTTAGCAAATGACAAACTGAATAGTCCATGCTGTGTAATTCGATATTTAAAAAATTTGACCCTACATCATAGTTTCTGTTGAATCCATGATTTGATCCTTAGTGAATAATATGCAATATCTCCTGATCATATAAAGTTTTCCTGATCATATAAAATTTTAATAATTTCATTTGATTTGTTTCCATGATGGAAATGTGTGTGAGTTTTGTTTTGCTTCGGGGAGAAATATTCCATCATTAACGCTGTGGGGGACATCGATGAATGTGATTCCCATTCGTAGCCGCAACTACGGCGGGACGTCACTGGCCTCCCCTTTTGCTTTTGTGCATGATTTATAAACAATACAAATGTCACATGTTAGTATTCAGCCATACATCTTGATGAAACTTGTGCTATACGTCCAACGTACAGCTGCTACGTCGACCACGTAAACTGCTACATGTATCTGGTACCACGTACATCTACTATATGTCCCTCCAGCAACTGTACTAAATCTACTGTACTGCATGTGTTGTGGTGCGACCGTACTATACGTGACGTGCACGACTGTGCTACACTCACAAGGTACACCTGTTCTAAATGTACTACATACGTCTATACCACGCGTTCGACATACGATTATACCAGGCGTACAACTGCATCACAATTGCGACCGTATTTTACTTACTGCGTACGCCCGTGATGCACGTACCAATACAATTGGCCTACACGTACCATATACAGTTGTCCTACACGTACCGTATACAGTTGTCCTACACGTACCACATACAGTTGTCCTACACGTACCACATACAGTTGTCCTACACGTACCACATACAGTTGTCCTACACGTACCACATACAGTTGTCCTACACGTACCACATACAGTTGTCCTACACGTACCACATACAGTTGTCCTACACGTACCACATACAGCTGTCCAACACGTACCACATACAGCTGTCAAACACGTACCACATACAGTTGTCCCACACGTACCATATACAGTTGTCCAACACGTACCATATACAGATGTCCTACACGTACCACATACAGTTGTCCTACGCGTACCACATACAGTTGTCCTACACGTACCATATACAGTTGTCCTACACGTACCACATACAGTTGTCCTACACGTACCACATACAGTTGTCCTACACGTACCATATACAGTTGTCCTACACGTACCACATACAGTTGTCCTACACGTACCACATACAGTTGTCCTAGACGTACCATATACAGTTGTCCTACACGTACCATATACAGTTGTCCTACACGTACCATATACAGTTGTCCTACATGTACCACATACAGATGTCCTACACGTACCACATACAGCTGTCCTACACGTACCACATACAGTTGTCCTACACGTACCATATACAGTTGTCCTACACGTACCACATACAGTTGTCCTACACGTACCACATACAGTTGTCCTACACGTACCACATACAGTTGTCCCACACGTACCCCATACAGTACAGGTGTCCTACACGTACCACATACAGCAGTTGTCCTATTACGTACCATATACAGTTGTCCTACACGTACCATATACAGTTGTCCTACACGTACCACATACAGTTGTCCTACACGTACCACATACAGTTGTCCCAGATTGTCCTACACGTACCACATACAGCTGTCCTACACGTACCACATACAGTTGTCCCACATCGTACCACATACAGTTGTCCCTACGCGTACCACATACAGTTGTCCCACACGTACCATATACAGTTGTCCTACACGTACCATATACAGTTGTCCCACACGTACCACATACAGTTGTCCTACACGTACCATATACAGAGTTGTCCCACACGTACCATATACAGTTGTCCCACACGTACCACATACAGTTGTCCCACACGTACCATATACAGTTGTCCCACACGTACCACATACAGGTTGTCCTACACGTACCACATACAGTTGTCCTACACGTACCACATACAGTTGTCCTACACGTACCATATACAGTTGTCCTACACGTACCACATACAGTTGTCCTACACGTACCACATACAGTTGTCCTACACGTACCATATACAGTTGTCCTACACGTACCATATACAGTTGTCCTACACGTACCACATACAGTTGTCCTACACGTACCACATACAGTTGTCCTACACGTACCACATACAGTTGTCCTACACGTACCACATACAGTTGTCCTACACGTACCATATACAGTTGTCCTACACGTACCACATACAGTTGTCCTACACGTACCATATACAGTTGTCCCACACTTACCATATACAGTTGTCCCACACATGTACCACATACAGTTGTCCTACACGTACCACATACAGCCTTGTCCTACACGTACCACATACAGGGTGTCCTACACGTACCATATACAGGTGTCCTACACGTACCATATATACAGGTGTCCTACACTTACCATATACAGGTGTCCCACACGTACCATATACAGGTGTCCTACACACCATATACAGGTGTCCCTACACGTACCATATACAGGTGTCCTACACGTACCATATACAGGTGTCCTACACGTACCATATACAGGTACACTTTACCATATACCACACGTACATATACAGTTGTCCTACACGTACCATATACAGGTGTCCCACAGGTGTCCCACACTTACCATATACAGGTGTCCCACACTTACCATATACAGGTGTCCTACACGTACCATATACAGGTTGTCCTACACGTACCATATACAGGTGTCCTACACGTACCACATATACAGGTGTCCTACACGTACCATATACAGGTGTCCTACACGTACCATATACAGGGTGTCCTATACAGGGTGTCCTACACGTACCATATACAGGTGTCCCACACGTACCATATACAGGTGTCCTACACGTACCATATACAGGTGTCCCACACGTACCATATACAGGTGTCCTACACGTACCATATACAGGTGTCCTACACGTACCATATACAGGTGTCCTACACTTACCATATACAGGTGTGTCCTACACCACCATACAGGTGTCCTACACGTACCATATACAGGTGTCCTACATTACCATATACAGGTGTCCCACACGTACCATATACAGGTGTCCTACACGTACCATATACAGGTGTCCCACACGTACCATATACAGGTGTCCCACACGTACCATATACAGGTGTCCTACACGTACCATATACAGGTGTCCTACACGTACCACATACAGGTGTCCTACACGTACCACATACAGGTGTCCCACACGTACCATATATACAGGTGTCCTACACGTACCATATACAGGTGTCCTACACGTACCATATACAGGTGTCCTACACGTACCATATACAGGTGTCCTACACGTACCATATACAGGTGTCCTACACGTACCATATACAGGTGTCCCACACGTACCATATACAGGTGTCCTACACGTACCATATACAGGTGTCCTACACGTACCATATACAGGTGTCCTACACGTACCATATACAGGTGTCCTACATACATACAGGTGTCCCACACGTACCATATACAGGTGTCCCACACGTACCATATACAGGTGTCCCACACGTACCATATACAGGTGTCCTACACGTACCATATACAGGTGTCCTACACGTACCATATACAGGTGTCCTACACGTACCATATACAGTTGTCCTACACGTACCATATACAGGTGTCCTACACGTACCACATACAGGTGTCCCACACGTACCATATACAGGTGTCCTACACATACAGTACCATATACAGGTGTCCTACACGTACCATATACAGGTGTCCTACACGTACCATATACAGGTGTCCTACACGTACCATATACAGGTGTCCTACACGTTACCATATACAGGTGTCCTACACGTACCATATACAGGTGTCCCACACGTACCATATACAGTTGTCCTACACGTACCATATACAGTTGTCCTACACGTACCATATACAGTTGTCCTACACGTACCATATACAGGTGTCCTACACGTACCACATACAGTTGTCCTACACGTACCACATACAGTTGTCCTACACGTATCACATACAGGTGTCCTACACGTACCACATACAGTTGTCCTACACGTATCACATACAGTTGTCCTACACGTCACCATATACAGGTGTCCTACACGTACCACATACAGGTGTCCTACACGTACCATATACAGGTGTCCTACACGTATCACATACAGGTGTCCTACACGTACCATATACAGGTACCCGTCCCACACGTATATACAGGTGTCCTACACGTTCCATACACAGGGTTCCTACACGTATCACATACAGGTGTCCTACACGTACCATATACAGTTGTCCTACACGTACCACATACAGTTGTCCTACACTTACCATATACGACTACGCTAGACGTAATGTAGACAAAACACCCCTTCTGTGTCCTTTAGGTATTCAAAATTTGAAATATATTAGCAGCAAGCTCAATTTGTTCTCACATCTCCAGATTTAAATTCCGTAACGCTGATTTGACTCAGGCAAAAGCAGATAGTGTATTAATGAATGAAATGTAAACAAAGAAGAATATTAATACCTAGCACTGAGCCTTCTTGTAAATGTTCACTTGTCCTCTACCTACACCCTTCACCCCAGTACTGACATGGGAAGTAAGCAGTTGAATGAGCAGTGGGTAGGACCGAGGTCGAGTGACTCGAGTCGGTGGGAATAAAACAGCACTGTTTTGTATTTTCGGGTTGGCGGCCCAATTACAGTCACTCGAGCGATGAGAAACACAAATATAAATATGCTGACCTAATATAAACAACGATTACATTATGCTTATACCCTTCATTTCCATAGACTATATAATGCGAACTACAATTTGATATGACCACGTTATCTTGATACAATGAGAGTGCCTTGATAACAGAGCAGCTGTTGGTCAAGGAACAACACCATCTTTCACTTGAACAAACAAGACTGCCGTATGCCCTCCCTTAACATAGCTACTGTAGCATTTCGTTTCTCACGCTCCAAGTCTAATTTCCGACATAACGAACTCTCTAAGTCGCCCTTCATTAGCACCTGTCGGAAGAAATACTTGAGAGCGTCTTTACCTGTCAGGTGATACATCAAAGGCGCCGTCGCTGTCCAGGTAACAGACTAATCACTTCACCTGAGTCATCAAAAGATCACCTGGTGCAATGTTAAAATGTATTTTTTTTTATTAACGCAATATTTATTCTTAAAGAAAGTAGGGGATCTTCGTTTTTAAGTTACGATTGACAAAATGGGAGATATCGGAGTCAATCAATGTTGATACGATGATAATGAATGTTTTGAGAGTGCATCAGCACTTGCACTTCCTTATGGCCATAGTTGTTTGTACAGGAATCGCCCTTGAATGACGATTGGTGTATGACGTGAAATTTGCATGTGTACGATTTTCATTTTCAAACAACACCCGCCGTGCACGTAGACGTCATGGGGCACGTCTATTGTGAAGGATTAGCCGTCTTCGGCTTTGGATGTATTAATCATAGATTTGTTTATCGCTCAGACATCGTCGTCGGAAGTAATAGGAAATAGGTACGCTGATTCATTGCCAAACACGTGAGTACTTGGCCACGTGTGAGTTTGGTTTCCATGCCGCTCTAAACAGTACCCGAGTTATTGTAAGGTGGTCTGTTTAATATGGGAAGCAGGCCCAAAGTCATGTAGGTGTTAGACATTTATCATTTTGGTGTGTAACCCACGTGAACGGATAAGGAGCTGACAAACCAAGATACGCAATCGAACCTAGATTCGAACCACGACCATAGGTGTCTGTCAAGCCTAAGGGAGGAAACTGCTCAGCGTATACCCGCACCATGTGCCCTTAATTAGCTACCGACAAGCCTCCTAGGTATCAACTGAACAGTTTCTGCAGACCTGCAGGTTCAATTGTTAGGTCGTAAGTATGTTTGGCAGCAGGTCGTAGCTGAAAATTCTGATTGGAATATTTTATTAAGATACGAAATTTGTTAATACAGAATAAAAAGTGGAAGTCTACAAGTAACAGGATCTAAATGATAGTTGGCAGTAATTCCCCACCAAATCACGTCACAATGAAATGGAAATGACGCTTCAGCAGCCTGGCTGACGGTGTGTCACTGCAGAGTAGATTCAGCTTCAGAATATGTCCCCAGCAAACCTTCCATCAAGTGGATTGGGAGGTTAGGCTCGGTGGCCACTGGTGCCCCAAATAGAGAGTGTTTGGGGGCTCGTTCATTAAGGGCAGAGGGGAAGAAACATGTTCACAAGAGGCTCTCTGCTCAGCCCCTACATCCACTGACCAAGTACAAACTTACAGAAATACTCCTACGGGCCAGAGCATCATTCACAAAGCGAAGGGGCGGTTGGGTAGCCCAGTGGTTAAAGCGTTCACTCGTTACGGCTAAGACTAGATTCCCCACATAGGTACAATGTGTGAAACCCATTTCCGGTCTCCCCTACCGTGATATTGCTGGATTAGTGCTAAAAGCTGCGTAAAACTAAACTAACTCACTCTCACTTCTTTAGACCAGTTCTTGTTATTCCGGGACAAGTTAAACAGGTTCCCAGAATTTACGGAAAGGGGCGATTGGGTAACACTATACTCACTCACTCACTCCACAAAGCGATCGCAGTATACGACTGTCGTAGGTCTGTGGTAAAGTTAGGATCACCTATATTTGTGTGCTGTTTTATTCGACGGTGTTATTCGTTGCTCATAACACTAGTCACTGGTTTCTTGTTAAAGTGTGGCGGTGGGGTAGCCTAGTGGTTAAAGCGTTCGCTTGTCACGCCGAAGACCCGGGTTCGATTCCAAACATGGGTACAATGTATGAAGCCCATTTTCGGTGTCCCCTACCATGATGTTGGAATGTTGCTAAATGTGACGTAAAACTCAGATTCTTGTTAAAGTATGAGAGTTACGGTTGTCATAGCGCTACGATCGCATTGTGGAAAAGGTCATTTAGTAATGTATGCCTCCATCTTCTGTTTCAGGTTCGGTCGTCGCCGGTGTAGTCGGGACGAAGATGCCGCGGTATTGTCTCTTTGGGGACACCGTCAACACGGCCTCTAGGATGGAGTCAAGCGGTGCACGTGAGTATATCCTGTATTCAGTGCGTCTTGTAATGTGCGAGCTAGGAGTCAGTCAGGATGCTGGTTGGTTACTTTAACGCCGCACTCAGCAATATTCCAGCTATATGGCAGCGGTCTGTAAATAATCGAGTCCGGACCAGACAATCCGGTGATCAACAGCATGAGCATCGATCTACGCAATAGGAATACGATGATGCGTACCAACCAACTTTGCGTACCCTTTTGATACGTGTGAATTGGCACGGGTCCACGACCGAAGGCTATGAACACAAATTCCAGCAGGTTAGGTTGAATCCATCCGGGATTCGAACCCACACTCTGAGAGTCAGGCACCTAATCGCCAGAACACAAAGTCAGACCACTCAGCCAACGCCGCTTACACAGCAATGGCCATTAGGTGTGGCGATCAGGGCCAATTGTCACTTGTAACAAAGTGTAACAAAGTGTAACAAAGTGTTGCTCTGTCTAGGTTTGTCAGCACAGTAGAGATCCCCGTGAGTGTTGTCAAGATGGTGACGTCTACTGGTGGGGAAATCCAATATCAAACTGAGAAGTCGCCATTGGACTGAAATACTGCGTTGATCTGCAACTTGAGTTGCACCACCTGATAGGATCAGGATCCGATTAAATGGGAATATTAACCTTGGTTTATCAGCACCAGACCCGAGCTAAGGGACTGGGCTTCGTCACTCACTCACTCACCCACTGTCCACTTGTTTCTTTTACAGCCCAGAGGATCCACATCAGTAAGACCACGAAGGATCTCCTCACCGGCATTGGAGGTTTCTTCATCGAACCACGTGGATCCATCGACATCAAGGTCAGTTTGAACATTTGTAATCACATGTTCAACAGAAATCTGAAACCTTTGTTAGAGATAGGGAGATATATTTAGTCAGTAGTTCGGCCTCATTGCCTAGAATACAATTGTATTTCTATAGAACACATGCCACGTGGTGTACAATGTAGCAACATTTCTATTTGTTCGAGATAGATATATGTCTGCAAGCAGTGGAAAAGACAACAAAAATCCCATTATTGAACTAGTCAGCCCCTGATAACCCAATCGTTTGTTTGTTTTTCAGGGAAAAGGAGAAATGGAGACATTCTGGGTGACAGGGACGTCTCACCACGTCCCCAGGGGACCCTGCGTCGCCCCCCTCCCAGACGTCACCAGGAACTCCTCCTCCGTCATCGTCGACGTCACGGCATTGAATCAAGAGCTTAAACCCAACGTCATGACAAAGTTGTGATTCCATTATTCTGATTTACAAGAGAACAGACTTTCTCTGGTTATCACAACATTGATCTCCTTGACAGCATCGGAACATGAGTTTCTGACAATAACGTACATGATATCCTCACTAACACTTGTAACAAGCGGGCACTGTCTGTCTTTGATGTCCCCTTCTCATACCACCAGCTGACAGTGCTGAGGGTAAATTATTGCGGAGCATTCGGAAAACATCGGGCTTTTCACACGGGAACGACAAACTCCGAACAGGCGTATAGAGGAATGGCGCGTTCATACATCATCGGTTCTAATAATTTATTACTGAATGGTTCATATTGTATTGATATGTTACTGTGGCTTGCCGCTACTGGAGATTCGATACCCACCAAAGTGCTTTAGGCCTGTTTATACCCCAGAGTTTCTGGTACCCAGCGTTACATTGGCACGACCTTCTTGCTCCACTAAATCTCCGCTTCATTGCACGTTTGTCAACGTTGTACTATATATGAGTGAGTAAGTTTAGTTTTATGCCGCTTTTAGCAATATTCCAGCAATATCACGGCGGGGGGACACCAGAATTGTGCTTCACACATTGTACCCATGTTGGGAATCGAACCCAGGTCTTAGAGTGACGAGCTAACGCTTCAACCACTAGGCTACCCCACCACCCTTGTAGTATATGAGCAGCCACTATAGCTGAACGGTCCCTTCGTGCAATGTACCGCTGGACATGACTGTTGGCATTATGTTCGAATATATTAATTCATTGCTTCATTGATACACATGTTTCTTCGTCACAACGCCATATTTTATCGGCATCCACTGTGTGAAACACGAAGCCAGTGTATTTTGTTTCTTGAACCAATTAATTTCCGTTTTTGTCATATGGTCCCCAGGAAGGATATCAAATGGCCAGTCTCAAATGTCACTAACTTGAAATCTTCATGATCGCATATTGAACAAAAGGCTTAGGGGTCATGACAATTTGGTGTATGTTATTTTTGTAGTGAAAAATTGAAGTCACATTTCATATGCGATCACATTGGCTTGTAACGCTAAAACTGCCTTCAAGGTATATATTGTCACTGACGGGGTCTTAGTACTATATAAAAGGAAAGGGATGTAACGAGGTCAACACACCAGGTTCGTTTCAGGGCGAATTCAACAATGCTCACTGTATTTATCCCTTTCAAAGTGCACACATTTCAAGCCAATAGATTTACCTACAAAATGAGACATACAGCACAAAAATCGAAGCAGTACTTTGGGAGCTAGGGTCTTCGGAAGCTCGAAAAATCGTGATTTCTCGATTCCGAGCCAAAATCCCTGCTGAGAATTTGTAGCGGTAACTCACCCATTTTCTTGTTTATTTCACAGCATACACAAACGACATTCACCAAAACATGTTGAACTGATGGCGCCTGTCAGCGCGCTAGTCGCCATTCTTTCGGAGACACTTACATCTCACTGTCATAATGAGTTTACGTACGTTTATTCATCGCAAAGAGAATTGTGTCGTGCCCGTACGCCATTGACGACCTTGACCTTAACTTGCCCCGCACTTAAAAGAGCAAGAGCAAGGCGCCATCAGTTCAACATGTTTTGGTGAATGTCGTTTGTGTATACCGTGAAATAAACAGTGAGCTTGAAATGTGAGCAACTTTAAATGGGATAAATACAGTGAGCATAGTTGAATTCGCCCTGAAACGAACTTGGTGTGTTGACCTCGTTACATCCCTTTCCTTTTATATAGTACTATGACTCCGTCAGTGACAGTATATACCTTGATGGCAGTTTTTAGCGTTACAAGCCCCTGTGTATGCGATATCCCCGACACCCTGACCTTTTTGATCAGTAGATATGTCGAGTATTCCGTAGTTCGAGACAAGTAGCGTGATGATAGAAGAACATAGTATCGATGGGGGCTCTACCATGTAACAACATTTTATACGTCATTTTTAACACTACATGAAAACAATGAGCTCAGGCACCTATACTGTAACTGTATTTGTCTCACAAACTACGCATTGCACATGTTCATTTGGAAAAAGTTGAAACTGGAATGTCAGAATAATTATCTTTAATTTGAAAAAGCGAACAAACACATGAATCTTAATCTGATAACTTGACAAATGATCATTTTTCGTGATGCCTCTCGTGTTCCAGTAAAAAACAGAGAAATGGTCGCCACGATAACAGTTCCATAGAAATTAGTTTTGAATTAAATAAGCCTGGCTATGATTAATACTTGCATATTCGAGTGGTGCTGACTTTACAAACTGGTTAACAGCAATATAAATCTCCTGTACAACACCCACCCACAACCCCAGCCCCCAAATTTTACTCAACACACCAAACCAGCAGACTCCCATAGTGCTAGGACATTTACCGTAAAAAGTAGTTCTGAAGAATCCAGTTGGAGACCACGGAACTCACGCCATTATAGTGTTTGTTCCCTATACACCTGAAACACCCCTAATACGGACTCCTCTGTTTTGTAAATACTTCACTAGAGTTACCAATGCTTCCACGTCTTCAGGCACGGATTTCGACGGTGTTTTATGTTAAGTTTCCTCACTGTGAAATAGTCCCATACACCTGAACCATGACTGTTTCCATACTTTATACATGACATCAACCAATGTACATACCATCAATTAGCTTAGCGGACATGTTCACCTAACATTGTAAATTTCACATGACTAACTTGATAGAGGTCAGTACTTCAAAAGTAGCTTTTTTATTTAAAGTTTAATATTTTGAGGGGTTGAGAACAGATCCGCTACTAGTCGACAGGAACGGGCGAACTACACGCACGAACTACCTGTATATGTTACCCTGATGAAGTTGGCATCGTGCGGCACCATTACCCCGCTATAGCGCCAGTAAGTACGCAAAAAGGCGTTGATCCAAGTTCTCTTTCAATGTAAGCTCAGTATGGTGGCCTTATCACCCATGGGAATATCTATCGCACGACGTATGTTTTTGTGTGTAATAGATCCAAGATGGTTTTGATGTACAGATTTCACAATAGCACCCAAGTTACCACAACAACCTATTGTTTGTTTTTATTACTTAAAAAACAGTATGTGTTTTTGTTGACGTGGGATTTGATTTTTTTTCATGACAGGTGTTAATATCTCATCAACTCAATGAAAACGAAGGATCTACTACGGAGTACAGTGTCAATTTCTTTTGTACTGGGCAGTGTCGGGGCTTGTCTTTCCCACCGATAAATGAAAGCCAATTTTTTCAAGGCGGTTTCGTAGACTATATAGATAAGTATATGATTCCGTTTAGAAAATCGCTACCTGCAAGGCATGCTATGATCATAGGGACAAAGCCTTGTGTTTTTTACATGATCAATATAGTGTTGATCACGTGTATATTTACTCAGATAAGTATAATGTTACAATGTGTTAGCACTAACAAATAGGTTATGTGAACTAGAATTATCCGTCTAATTGAAATCACAACTGTTACAAATAGTTGAATCAAGGCAATGTTAACACGATGATTTGTCGACGAATGCCGATTGTCTTAAAAGGCACCATTTCATCTTCCAAATGTGGGGTTTTATGGTCGTCTTTTAGATTTTAATGTTTCTGTGTGTCATTGGTTGGCGGCGTACGAATAATTAGGTTTGGATTGTCCTTCCTTAGCGCAGCCGAAACTGACCCGTAGTATAACTGTTTTGTTTAAATGGGTCTCATCTCCTGCCTTACTACCAAGAGACCAGGCGGGCGAGAACACACCCCCCACCCACCCCCCAACCTTTTACTATATATGTAACCGTTTGGAGATGTTTAAAAATCAGATCACCTTGTAATAGTGTTTTAGTTAATTTATGATGTAAATCGAGTTGATTAGCTTCGGAATCAATTTTCAATAACCGTATAGATGAAGAAAGATCCAGCTGACCTGGGCCCGGTTGCACAAATCTATCTTAGCGCTAATATATCTTTTGTCTATATGTTAGTGTGTGGGATCATCGTACATCGCTTTGTGCAAGTAGGCCCTGGTTATTTACGTGTGTTCACTGGCAAGAGTATTCTTATCCATCAAAACAGGGAATGCAATTATCAGCGGTGGGTAAATGAAAAACGGAAACATTTTATTATGAAAATACAGGAATCATCGGAAAAAGCTCGAACTGCCTGTAAGAGGCGTATAACCTTTCGACAGATACTTCCACAAGCTTCTGTTGTTTAATGCCAAAGTTGGTAATACATCCCGGTGGTATGCAATGACCCTATTTAAGTAATCGTGTCCGAAACCAGTGGGTGATGTCATGAGTAACGACCGACGTCATTGAAGTTCGATGACTCGCAGACAACCATGCCACAGAGGTGAGGTGAGGTTAGGTGAAATTGGGTTCAGCGTCGTACTTCAGAATATTTCGCTCATATGACGACGTGCATGCGTGTGTATGTGTGGCTGCTTGTACTAGCCCAGACTTAGGCTAGTTTTAGGGTGCTAGCTCACTGAAATACCATGCGACAGTGAAGCATGAATACCCCACTCAGACACAGTATACTGACTCCGAGCCGACGAGTCCTTGTTGTCCCCATTGGTGCCGAGCGCCAGGCAGGGACCAACAAGTAACATATTTTGACGTCTTTTGGTATGACGTGGCCCTGGATCGAACCTGCGACCTTCTGCTCTAACTATTACACCACGGGGATGGCCCATGCCATAGAGACTGACTCCACCATATTCCTCGTACAGTAAGCATAGGATACAAAGGAAGTGTATGTACCCGGAATCGTCCCAGGTAATGTAGGCCATGTTTTAACATCAGATAAATCCATCCAACAATTATTCAGGAAAGGACGAGACAAACATTTTATCCTTGTGTTTGTCCACAGCGACTATGTAAATCGCCACTAATCACACTGGAACCATAACCATTATCTGTGGCCATTATATACTAACATTTGGGGTATCCAGTGTCGCAAACATTGATCGCTGTGCTTGATTTTGTTTATCGATGAAAACTTAATCAGCACTGACACTGGCCTTTGAAGATCAGCTCAGGCCCCGATTTCTCGAAACAAACTTAAGTCTGAGTTTTGACTTAAGTTAGAGTTTTTACTCAAATTTGAGAAAACACATGAAAATGCATTTCCCAGAATGAACTGAAATCGATACTAAACTCAAACATAGTAGACAATTTGAGTTTGGTGGATAGATTATTTAAGTTGTTTGGGCTTTTATATCTTAAGAAGGCAGTTGAGTTAAAAATTTATCTGTTTCAAATTGTCAAACTCAGTTTAACATTTGAGTAAAAACTTAAGTTTGCACAGTCTCCCACTACAACATGTGACAGCTGGATTGCACATTATTCTATCCTGTCGGAAACACAGCCTTGATTTGAAAGTTGCCATCCGGCCAAATGAATGCTTGTGAACTCAGGTTACACCCGGAAGCTTGGAATGTTTTTGTAAAATTGTTTGCGATTATCGCCATGAGTTACCATACTTTGAAGATTCCACTTCAAACTAGTCAGGAAAACAAGGGTTTCATCGATTGTTCCCGTTCAGATGGCGCTGCGATTACATCCACAATTTCGGCGCTTCGACACATCAGCCTTCAAGTTGCCAACCTTACAGACGAAAAGGAAACCAGATCAGTAGCATCTCTTTGCTCTCGGGAAAATTGGGAATGTCAAACGTCAATCAGGTGCTGATTTCTTGTACCTACCCTCTTAGATAGCTTGTATGACCTCATGACCATCAGTTCTCACATCCTAGTCAACGTTATACATCACACCTTGGGTTTGACTTAAGGTCATTGGGGTTCAACCCTGACACGACTGTCAGGAATGGCGGGGCCATCCGCTATCGATCAAACGATCAGAAGTCGCCTTAATCGTCTTTTCAATCTTTTACGAAATTGAATTCACCAATATTTTTATTGACCACCAAAGATCAAGGAAACTGGTCTTGACTCGGTTCAGCAGGCGAAAACTATCACAATAAAATATATGTGCTCACAGAAGAGTGACAGTGAGTGACAAGTCTGGTTTTACACACACACAATATTCCACAATATCACGACGGACACACACACACACACACACACACACACATTGTACACACAAAATCAAACCCGGGTCTTCGAGTGAGAGAGAGCGACCACTTTAACACACACAGACACACAGACACACACACACCCTATCAGAAGAAAATGGTCTTTAATCGGAGTAATGTTTTGGTGCTGGCTTATTCGGACCATTATATTGTCGATCGTTATTCTTCAAAGTCAAATGAATTTGGCTATAGCGTCATCCCCATGACCATCAAATACGCTGTTGATATTGAAGTGGCTTACACCGGATGATCAGCCCGCAAGAACACGCCAACTGATATCACCTGCCATGAACAATAGCAAATATAGCAACAACCTAAGGCAAAATTGAACATATTTTCATGGTATCAAATTATATTTGCCGATATTTAACCTTGAAAAACAAAAAGAAGAAACAAACTAGAGTGCAAGTCAACACACGTGTTACCCCACCGGCAGTTTGAAGCGGTCTCCACAAAGCACAGTTGCGTCCCTTTGGCGCACCAGATTCCTATGATTATAAGATACCGGGTATGCCTGCATTATGTCTTTGTTGGAGCATGAAGGTAGTAGACGCCTGAGACCTTGATTTACTTCCTCCGACGTGAAGCTACCACGGCGTGCTGGGGTGAAATACGACTGTCTGCATGTAGCTGGAATACTGATCAGTGCGACGTTAAAGGAAAAACGATGAAATACTGCCCAATGCGATGTTCACTCACTCACTCTCAAACATGTTTAAAGGGTGATAACTCTCCGCGGTTTTAAAGCCCATGTCCGGCTGATTGTTTGTCTGTTTGTTGTTTTACACCGCACTCAGCAATATTCCAGCTATATGACGACAGTCTGTAAATAATCGACCTTGGACCAGACAATCCAGTGATCAACAGCATGAGCATCGATCTACGCAATAGCGATACAATGACATGTGTCAACCAAGTCAGAGAGCTTGGCCACCCGATCCCGTTAGTTGCCTTCCTAAGTCAAACATGGGTTGCTGAAGGCCAATTCTAACCCGGCCTGATCTTCACAGGTCCATGTCTTGATGAGTGAGGTGAAAGTGACAGGATGTGTGAATACACGTAATCATTACCTTTGAAACTGACATACATAAAACAATCTGAGCCAGCAAAATCCAGTTATGTATGACTTCAATCAAAATTGTGGGGGCTGGTAGTCACGTGGTGGTGATGTTCAATAGTGAACAGAGCCAAACAAAGCTGTAACCAGTTCATGGAGTAGAGGGTCGATGCGTAACTGACGTCATTGCTGGCTCAGATGCTCAATGTAATGATTTCATCATGATACACACAGAAGCTTGGTTATATCCTACGGTGTATTTATTTTTCCAATAATACAGCAATAGCATTATTTATTGATGGTTTTGTTCCTCACGGGCATACATACATTCTTCAAGAAATAACGAGTTTTAATAAGAGTGAGTGAGTGAGTTTGGTTTTACGCCGCTTTTAGCAATATTCCAGCAATATCACGGCGGGGGACAGGTTTTAATAAGACTGACTGACTGAGTTTAGTTTTACGCCGCTTTTAGCAATATTCCAGCAATATCACGGCGGGGGACACCAGAAATGGGCTTAACACATTGTGCCCATGTGGGGAATCGAACCCGAGTCTTCGGCGTGACGAGCCAACGCTTTAACCACTAGGCTACCCCACCGCCCCGTTTTAATAAGAACGTTACTGGACCATACAAAGACGGATGAGTGACTAAGGTTTTACGATGCTTGTAACAGTACTGCTGTTGTCTGGCGGAAAGGGTTTACTGTATTGTCATCTCTCACCAGAAACCAGTGGTCAACGGCATGAGCAAACACGCTATGTCAATCTTTGTAACCACCCAAATGAAGATGCATTTGTTTGATATAATGCATCTCAAATTTATTTTAAAATGGTAATTCTTCAATGAACGTATCACTCACTCGCTCACACACTCACTCATAGATCTGTTTTGATTTGTGTGAAAATATGACGGCCACTCCATGTGATAACAGTTTCTTCGCTATTTCATGCAACTCTCATTTTCCTGAATATTCAGCGTTATAGCAATGGTGTAAAAACAGCCATAATGCATAAATCAAAAGATGAAAAAAAATGAAATATAATTTGAAATCTGAAAATGATTAACTTGTGTGTTTTCTCTTCGTGGGATCATTAAGATATAAAGTATTTATGCGTGTTCTTGGTGATTATGTGTGCATTCGCGATAACCATTAGGATCGAGGAGAAAAGTTGTAATAAGCATAATTGAATTTCCTAATTAAGATTGATTTACTGATTCTAAGCCTCAAAAAGAAAGCAAAAGAAAGCATAATTTGAAAATTGGATTTGAGAGTCATTGGGCTGAAAACTTAGATACAAAACATAACTTTTGGTATAAAATATACCATCGTCAAATAACCATTTCTTGTATCTTACATTCAGATCCATCATTACATTCTTGTCTTTGTGAATGTCACGGAAAGACAAACTGCTCTTCATATTTTAGTATAAACTGACCATTTTCTCATGACCCACCCCGACCCGTGAAGGTCCGGGTTAGAATACTGGCCTTCCGTAACCCATGCTTGTCGTAAGAGGCGACTAGCGGGATCGGGTGGTCAGGCTCGCTGACTTGGTTGACACATGTCATCGGTTCCCAATTGCGCAGATCGATGCTCATGCTGTTGATCACTGGATTGTCTGGTCCAGACTCGATTATTTACAGACCGCCGCCATATAGCTGGAATATTGCTGAGTGCGGCGTAAAACTAAACTCACTCACTATACCAACAAGCAGTATATGGTATGTACAATCTGTCTTGATGCTGTATGCCCATGACTTGCATTGGTTCTGCTGTAAAAGTCATCCATTCACTCGCATTGCTTCGTATAAGGCGCCGGGGTACCCTGGTGGTTAAAGCGTTCGCTCTTCAAACCGAAGACCCTGGTTCGATTCCCCACATGGAAGCTATAAAACCGGCGTAAATCTTTGCTCACTCTCTCTTTGCTTCGTTTAGAACATCACCATCTCAACCAGTGCAAGCCCATAATTTCTGTCGAGCTTATGAGTAATCTATTTGGACGTTTATTCTAACGTTGAATTAGTGGAATCAGGCTCGAAGCTACATGTATCCAGGGTAGTTATCCATGCATAAGAGACATATTACCCTTGATTATCGAGGATGAGACAAAAACTGCCTATTTAATGACTGAAACACACTAGGGATGACACACACATCCTTATCGAAGGGAATACCTTACAATTACGTGACTCAGTACTGGCCTCAAGCATGACACATTGCCTGTGTAATCTGAGAAAACAGATAACAACACTATAAAGCGGTCACGTGTATTCACGTGTGGTTTTAAGAACATTGTGTACACAGCCTTGTACAGTATTGACTTAAAAATTGCGATGTCTGATCTTAAGTATTAAGATGAAGGAGAAAATAATGTACTTGTTGATGTTTGCGATAATTATACTGATGATAAATGCGTGTCGATGTCCATAAAGTCCGTCTGTGTTTTGTAGTGTTCCTCTTCTAACACTTTTATTCCATCGTGACATGTTTTCTTATTTGAACTTTCCCCGCCGTTGTAAGCTGTATCCTCGGTGTGACAAACAACATTACCATTACCCTTCTATACTCATAAAAATCAGACAAAGTGGGTTTTCTTCATCTACGTTTATTAAACATGTGTTTCCGAAGCATTAAATGAGTTATTAATTAAAAACATATTTTAAAATATATATCCCCCCCCCTTTTCTCTGTTGTTGTTTGGACAGCCGGATATATGTTCTGTCATATGCAAGATGTGGTCACGGAGAGTCCTTGGATGGGTGACAGCTTTGGCAGCTTGATTACTGAGAGTTTCTGGCACTTCAGACCTGTCCCACAAATACCCGTGAACATCTTGGTTAGAATTGGCAACCCATGCTTGTAAGAGGCGACTAACGGGATGGGGTGGTCAGGCTCGCTGACTTGTTTAACACCTGTCATCGTATCCCAATTACGTAGATCGATGC
This sequence comes from Haliotis rubra, assembly GCF_003918875.1. NCBI lineage: Eukaryota > Metazoa > Mollusca > Gastropoda > Lepetellida > Haliotidae > Haliotis > Haliotis rubra. The sequence goes on along the minus strand of NW_025765603.1, from coordinate 370,766 downwards.
CCATGATGTTGATCACTGTATTGACTGGTCCAGCTGAGTGCGGCGTTAATTAACCTTTAACCACTAGAGAGAGAGAGAGAGAGAGAGAGAGAGAGAGAGAGAGAGAGAGAGAGAGAGAGAGAGAGAGAGAGAGAGAGAGAGAGAGAGAGAGAGAGAGAGAGAGAGAGAGAGAGAGAGCCAACCAACCAAGAGAAGAGAGAGAGAGGAGAGAGCAGGCCAACCAAGAGAGAGAGAGAGAGAGAGAGAGAGAGAGAGAGAGAGAGAGAGAGCCAACCAAGACCGAACCAACCAAGAGAGAGAGAGAGAAGAGAGAGAGAGAGAGAGAGAGAGAGAGAGAGAGAGAGAGAGAGAGAGAGAGAGAGAGAGAGAGAGAGAGAGAGAGAGAGAGAGAGAGAGAGAGAGAGAGAGAGAGAGAGTATGATGTATAATGAGACAGAATGGCTAAGTGGTCTGTGCGCGATTCGTTGTCAGGAGTCTCCACGGCGGTGGTGTGGTGTAGTGGTTTAAAGGGCCAGTGATCGAGAGCAATGTCCGTGGACTGGTTGTTGCTTTTGTTGTTGTTTTTCTCCAGTGAGTACCCGGATGATATCCCAGAATTCATGACTGGTTCGTTACCTCTGCTGCGCCACCCTCATCCGCAATTGATAGTATAAGTATAGACTGATCAACATAGATGAAATCTTTTTACTCGATAATCTTATGTTGATTTTGTTGTAAAATTATGTAGACTTTGATGAATAATTTGGTTTCTTATAAAAAAATATTCAATTGGATAAAAGTTTGATGTAACATTTTGATTTAATAGTAATGAAAAAGTTAACGTCATTGGACGTAGAATTTGATTTAAGAAATAATTCGACCTTGAATTTGGTGTCAAGCCTGATATAATAGCATTGTTTTGAAAGTAAGGCTAACTAAGAACATGGGGAGTCTTGGGGAGAGTTGTGAGCTTATGTTCACTACTAGTCAATCTGAATGTTGTATTAAATGGCACTATTTTGATAACAAATGAAAACAGTTTAAGTTTAACCATCTGCCAGTGGTAAAAAAATGTTAGGACTGAAATAAGTCAATGTGCGTCTTCATATTTTGTCTTATAATCCTAATTAGTTTACTATCATATTTGTATGCATTTTGAAACTTAACAGAATGCTTATACTTAGTGAATTTATAACATGATTGTAATATCTAGACATTTTATAGATTGCCAACGTGTATCATATTTCACACACACGCCCTGAGTGCGACTTAGTGTATGTTGTCTGTCTCATTACACTTCACGGCAAAACAAATGATTCTGTTGAATGCCATAACAAAAATAAATGAAAACAAAATGCAAATATTAAAATTAAAACAGACTAAAGTTATAGCAACAATATCAGGCTATGACCTTGTTCGGGGAATGTATCAGTCAATATCCACATAAAGGAATGAGATGCCATTCATCTGCAGCTGACAAAGAGAAACATTAATCGCTCTGGATTAGTGGCCCGTTCACTCGTCACGCCGAATACCCGGGATCGTTTCCCCACAAGGGTGTAAAGTGTAAAGCCCATTTTTGGTGTCCCAGCAAACTCACATTGGTGGTGGATTTTGTTTTCTATCATTTGCAAAGAAGTTGATAAAAGTAGGGTTCCACGCCAAGTTTAGCAGAGAGAGAGCTAGCATTTCCACTGCTATACTTTGGCTGTTTATCTCCATGCATGATTGCATGATCGACCTGTGAGAAAAACAGGATATTGATGTTATATTGAAATAATTCATAACCAAATACCATAGGAATAAAAACATTTTGAATATATTTTTCTGTTTTATTATCTCTTTCAGCCCTGACATTTCAAAATCGCAGTCATTGTTAACAATACACGGTTGAATAAACAGCTATGTGTTTTAAATTATCGAACCCGGGTCTTCGGCGTGACGCGCCAACATCTTAACCACTAGACTACCCCACCGCCCCCGAGTGAGTGAGTGAGTGAGTAGGGAATCGACCAATGTCAGACCCACCATTGAACATCATTATTACGGATCCAAATTATCAGTTTCCAGTTAATACACTGGGCGTTCAGTATAATTTCAGGATGCATTAACATGTAGAGAATGGACCAAAATCAACGCAATATGCGTCATCAAATTTGCTAAATATTTTATATAAGATATTGTATTCATGTGGTAAGTCTGTGTTACAGTATAGGAGGTACCACAGTCGTAGCGCTACGATAGCTTTGTGAAACAGGGCCCTTAATCTGTCCTTGTCGCTGTGTGTGTATAACATCGGATGCTCGTTACCAGTAATTATGCTATCATTGTCTCAAATCCTTCCGTCCACTGTGAAAACCATATGCTTTTGTCCAGAAACCAGTTAAACGTGAAACATATCCCCATCAACAAAACAGGCCTAAAAATTGTCATATCTCACTGAAGACGAGATGTCAGTGTCATAGAGGACATATATCTGACAGAAGTGGGGGCGTCATAGAGGACATGTATCTGACAGTAGAGGGAGCGTCATAGAGGACATGTATCTGACAGTAGTTGGAGTGTCATAGAGGACGTGTTTCTGACAGTAGTGGCAGCGTCATAGAGGACATGTATCTGACAGTAGTGGGGGCGTCATAGAGGACATGTATCTGACAGTAGTGGGAGTGTCATAGAGGACATGTATCTGACAGTAGTGGGAGTGTCATAGAGGACGTGTATCTGGCAGTAGTGGGAGCGTCATAGAGGACATGTATCTGACAGTAGTTGGAGCGTCATAGAGGACATGTATCTGACAGCAGTGGGAGCGTCATAGAGGACATGTATCTGACAGTAGTGGAAGTGTCGTAGAGGACATGTATCTGACAGTAGTGGGAGAGTCACTGAGGACATGTATCTGACAGTTGTGGGAGCGTCATAGAGGACATGTATCACACAGTAGTGTGAGTGTCATAGAGGACATGTATCTACCAGTAGTGGTAGTGTCATAGAGGACATGTATCTGACAGTAGCTGGAGTGTCATAGAGGAAATGTATCTGACAGTTGTGGGAGTGTCATAGAGGACATGTATCTGACAGTAGTGTGAGTGTCATAGAGGACATGTATCTGACAGTAGAGGGAGCGTCATAGAGGACATGTATCTGACAGTAGTGGGAGCGTCATAGAGGACATGTATCTGACGGTAGTGGGAGCGTCATAGAGGACATGTATCTGACAGTAGCTGGAGCGTCATAGAGGACATGTATCTGACAGTAGCTGGAGCGTCATAGAGGACATGTATCTGACAGTAGTGGGAGCGTCATAGAGGACATGTATCTGACAGTAGTGGGAGCGTCAGAGGACAGTAGGAGCGTCAAAGAGGACAGTGTGGATCATAGAGGACATGTATCTGACAGTAGAGGGAGCGTCATAGAGGACATGTATCTGACAGTAGTTGGAGAGTCATAGAGGACATGTATCTGACGGTAGTGGGAGCGTCATAGAGGACATGTATCTGACAGTAGTTGGATCGTCATAGAGGACATGTATCTGACAGTAGTGGGAGTGTCATAGAGGACATATATCTGACAGTAGTGGGAGCGTCATAGAGGACATGTATCTAACAGTAGTGGGAGTGTCATAGAGGACATGTATCTGACAGTAGTGGGAGCGTCATATAGGACATGTATCAGATAGTTGTGGGAACGTCATAGAGGACATGTATCTGACAGTAGAGGGAGCGTCATAGAGGATATGTATCTGACAGTAGTGGGAGTGTCATAGAGGACATGTATCTGACAGTAGTGAGAACGTCATAGAGGACATGTATCTGACAGTAGAGGGAGCGTCATAGAGGACATGTATCTGACAGTAGTGGGAGCGTCATAGAGGACATGTATCTGACAGTAGTGGGAGTGTCATAGAGGACATGTATCTGACAGTAGTGGCAGTGTCATAGAGGACATGCATCTGACAGTAGTGGGAGCGTCATAGAGGACATGTATCTGACAGTAGTGGGAGAGACATAGAGGACATGTATCTGACAGTAGTGGGAGTGTCATAGAGGACATGTATCTGACAGTAGTGGGAACGTCACAGAGGACATGTATCTAACAGTAGTGGGAGTGTCATAGAGGACATGTATCTGACAGTAGTGGGAGCGTCATAGAGGACGTGTATCTGACAGTAGTGGGAGCGTCATAGAGGACATGCATCTGACAGTAGTGGGAGCGTCATAGAGGACATGTGTCTGACAGTAGTGGGAGAGACATAGAGGACATGTATCTGACAGTTGTGGGAACGACATGGAGGACATGTATCTGACAGTAGTGGAAGCGTCATAGAGGACATGTATCTGACAGTAGTCGGAGCGTCATAGTGGACATGTATCTGACAGTAGAGGGAGCGTCATAGAGGACATGTATCTGACAGTAGAGGGAGCGTCATAGAGGACATGTATCTGACAGTAGAGGGAGCGTCATAGAGGACATGTATCTGACAGTAGTGGGAGCGTCATAGAGACACATGTATCTGACAGTAGTGGGGAGAGTCATAGAGGACATGTATCTGACAGTAGTGGGAACGTCATAGAAGGACATGTATCTGACAGTAGTGGAACGTCATAGAGGACGTGTATCTGACAGTAGTGGGATCGTCATAGAGGACATGTATCTGACGGTAGTGGGAACGTCATGAGAGACGTGTATCTGACAGTAGTGGGAGCGTCATAGAGGACATGTATCTGACGGTAGTGGGAGTGTCATAGAAGACATGTATCTGACAATAGTGGGAGCGTCATAGAGGACATGTATCTGACAGTAGAGGGAGAGTCATAGAGGCCATGTATCTGACAGTAAAGGGAGCGTCTTAGAGGACATGTATCTGACAGTAGTGGGAGCGTCATAGAGGACATGTATCTGACAGTAGAGGGAGCGTCATAGAGGACATGTATCTGACAGTAGAGGGAGCGTCATAGAGGACATGTATCTGACAGTAGTGGGAGTGTCATAGAGGACATGTATCTGACAGTAGTGGCAGTGTCATAGAGGACATGCATCTGACAGTAGTGGGAGCGTCATAGAGGACATGTATCTGACAGTAGTGGGAGAGACATAGAGGACATGTATCTGACAGTAGTGGGAGTGTCATAGAGGACATGTATCTGACAGTAGTGGGAACGTCACAGAGGACATGTATCTAACAGTAGTGGGAGTGTCATAGAGGACATGTATCTGACAGTAGTGGGAGCGTCATAGAGGACGTGTATCTGACAGTAGTGGGAGCGTCATAGAGGACATGCATCTGACAGTAGTGGGAGCGTCATAGAGGACATGTGTCTGACAGTAGTGGGAGAGACATAGAGGACATGTATCTGACAGTTGTGGGAACGACATGGAGGACATGTATCTGACAGTAGTGGAAGCGTCATAGAGGACATGTATCTGACAGTAGTTGGAGCGTCATAGTGGACATGTATCTGACAGTAGAGGGAGCGTCATAGAGGACATGTATCTGACAGTAGAGGGAGCGTCATAGAGGACATGTATCTGACAGTAGAGGGAGCGTCATAGAGGACATGTATCTGACAGTAGTGGGAGCGTCATATAGGACATGTATCTGACAGTAGTGGGAGAGTCATAGAGGACATGTATCTGACAGTAGTGGGAACGTCATAGAGGACATGTATCTGACAGTAGTGGGAACGTCATAGAGGACATGTATCTGACAGTAGTGGGATCGTCATAGAGGACATGTATCTGACGGTAGTGGGAACGTCATAGAGGACGTGTATCTGACAGTAGTGGGAGCGTCATAGAGGACATGTATCTGACGGTAGTGGAGTGTCATAGAGACATGTATCTGACAATAGTGGGAGCGTCATAGAGGACATGTATCTGACAGTAGAGGGAGAGTCATAGAGGCCATGTATCTGACAGTAAAGGGAGCGTCTTAGAGGACATGTATCTGACAGTAGTGGGAGCGTCATAGAGGACATGTATCTGACAGTAGTAAGGAGTGTCATTGAGGACATGTATCTGACAGTAGTGGGAGAAACATAGAGGACATGTATCTGACAGTTGTGGGAACGACATATAGGACATGTATCTGACAGTAGTGGGAGCGTCATAGAGGACATGTATCTGACAGTAGTGGGAGCGTCATAGAGGACATGTATCTGACAGTAGAGGGAGCGTCATAGAGGACATGTATTTGACAGTAGTGGGAGCGTCATAGAGGACATGTATCTGACAGTAGAGGGAGCGTCATAGAGGACATGTTTCTGACAGTAGTGGGAGCGTCATAGAGGACATGTATCTGACAGTAGTGGGAGAGTCATAGAGGACATGTATCTGACGGTAGTGGGAACGTCATAGAGGACATGTATCTGACAGTAGTGGGAACGTCATAGAGGACGTGTATCTGACAGTAGTGGGAACGTCATAGAGGACGTGTATCTGACAGTAGTTGGATCGTCATAGAGGACATGTATCTGACGGTAGTGGGAACGTCATAGAGGACGTGTATCTGACAGTAGTGGGAGCGTCATAGAGGACATGTATCTGACAGTAGTGGGAGAGTCATAGAGGACATGTATCTGACAGTAGTGGGAACGTCATAGAGGACATGTATCTGACAGTAGTGGGAACGTCATAGAGGACGTGTATCTGACAGTAGTGGGATCGTCATAGAGGACATGTATCTGACGGTAGTGGGAACGTCATAGAGGACGTGTATCTGACAGTAGTGGGAGCGTCATAGAGGACATGTATCTGACGGTAGTGGGAGTGTCATAGAAGACATGTATCTGACAATAGTGGGAGCGTCATAGAGGACATGTATCTGACAGTAGAGGGAGCGTCATAGAGGCCATGTATCTGACAGTAAAGGGAGCGTCTTAGAGGACATGTATCTGACAGTAGTGGGAGCGTCATAGAGGACATGTATCTGACAGTAGTAAGGAGTGTCATTGAGGACATGTATCTGACAGTAGTGGGAGAGACATAGAGGACATGTATCTGACAGTTGTGGGAACGACATGGAGGACATGTATCTGACAGTAGTGGGAGCGTCATAGAGGACATGTATCTGACAGTAGTGGGAGCGTCATAGAGGACATGTATCTGACAGTAGAGGGAGCGTCATAGAGGACATGTATTTGACAGTAGTGGGAGCGTCATAGAGGACATGTATCTGACAGTAGAGGGAGCGTCATAGAGGACATGTTTCTGACAGTAGAGGGAGCGTCATAGAGGACATGTATCTGACGGTAGTGGGAACGTCATAGAGGACATGTATCTGACAGTAGTGGGAACGTCATAGAGGACGTGTATCTGACAGTAGTGGGAACGTCATAGAGCACGTGTATCTGACAGTAGTTGGATCGTCATAGAGGACATGTATCTGAAGGTAGACGGAGCGTCATAGAGGACATGTATCTGACAGTAGAGGGAGCGTCATGGCCTCGTAACGGCACCTGTTCATTCGTTAAGGTATTGATCATAGGTGTACAAGAAACCGCATTTGACATAGATATTCAAAACAACAATGCTTTTAACAGCGTGACCCTGTCCAAATCATTAACAGCCGGTTTCTGTTATTCTCTGACCCGTAATTCAATAACCGGACCGGTTCATCGGATGAAAACAGCAGATGGCCTTGTTCCCAGGAATGTTGCAGCTGTCGTGCATTTAACGAGCGAATTATTAGTTGGTGTTTCTCATGTTATCTGTAGTGAGCCTACAAGATCATAAAAGCTTTCATACTTTCGTTTACACAGATGATCTAATGATTTACCTAGGAGAAGATATCAAAAACCATCGAATTATAGAATTTGGCAATCATATCCTCTCGACAATAATTCCGGGTGCGCCTTGTGTAGCCTGTGGCTTAATCAATGACCGACTTTACATCTCCACAAGACAATATCACTAAGAGAAGATCCGCACGTTTATAGACAGGCACTGCGAAATGGGTATCATCCACGTTAAAGGAACATTCAACTGCGTTGGTAAAAGCACCTTTACAAAGATGCACAGAAGTGTCAAGGCACACACATGCCTCATCTTTATATTGTTTGTTGTTTAACGGTCATCAAAACTCAAACTATATCACAGCGGTAATAATCGATGCGGACTAGACAATCCAGTGATCATGAGCATCGATCTACGAAACTGGGATACCATAACATGCTTCAACCAAGTCAGCAGGCCTGACCGCCCGATCTCGTTAGTCGCCTTTTAACAAGTAGGGGTTGCTGAAGACAAGGTGTAACCCGGATGTTCACGGGTCTCGTATTTTCTGGATATGTACCAATTGTATAGATGTTTTGAAACATGATATCGATAGTTATTGTCGTCCATTCTTAAGATAATTGATACGCATTTTCTTCCTGTATTAATTATTGTACAACACAAGAAGTTCCAGAAAACCCACCTCATGTCAGGATAGCCGGGTGTTCTTCTAATTATTTTGTACAGAATACAGTCGAGCACCGTTGTGTCGAACTCTGATAACTCGATATCTCGACTGTATCGATATAACGTCTCGGTCCCGGCAAAATCCTTCATAATTTATCATTATTCAAAGCTCTTTTAACTCGATATTTCGGATATCTCGATATATTTCCATATTAGATGTATTTAAAGTTTAAGAGATAAATATAACATTTGTTTCACTCTAATGTATGTTCCAGAAAATCCTATTGACGCATGACATAAAACATATAGCTGTCATGAAAATCCAGTCTGTTTCTCAGGCTCTTGAAAATGCTGCCTGTTCTGCTCCAAGGCTGGCAAGCACGAGACAAGTCATCTTCAACACATGGATGACGACGTGCTGTAGTCTGCCGATGTGTTGGAGTACCGTTCAGTTGGCGTACTATCTGTTACTACAAAAGAGGCGGTGGGGTAGCCTAGTGGTTAAAGCGTTGGCTCGTCACGCTGAAGACCCGGGTTCGAATCCCCACATGGGTACAATGTGTGAAGCCCATTTCTGGTGTCCCTCGCCGTGATATTGCTGGAATATTGCTAAAAGTCAGTCAGTGTTACTACAAACGTCTGGGTTCGTTAACTGTGTTTTGTACTGTTATTGATTACCAGCCATGCTATATCGTCTCCCAGTGTAACTGAACAATGCTTCTTAATGATGTTCCATTCTGTAGGCTACATTTGTGCTAAACATGTGGGGTAGCCCAGTGGTTACACCGTTCGCTCGTCACGCCAAACACCCGGAATCGATTCTCCACATGCGAAGCCCATTTTCTGGTGTCCCCCGCCGTAATATTGCTAAGGGCGGCGTAATATTAAACTCATTCACATGTGCTCCCTGATGTAGAGGGTTGGTGGGTAGCATAGTGGTTAAAGCGTTTGCTCGTCACGCGAAAGACCCTGGTTCGATTCCCCACATAGATAGAATGTGTAAAGCCCATTTATGGTGTCTCCCGCCACAGTATTGCTGACGTAAAACTAACTCACTCACCCCTTAAGGAAGAGCGCTCATGTTCTGTTGTGTATGAGGTGAGGTGAGGTGAAATTGGGTTTAACGTCGTGCTTGAGAATATTTCGCTCATATGACGACGTGCATGTGTGTGTATGTGTATGTGCGGCTGCTTGTACTAGCCCAGACTTAAGCTGGTTTTATAGTGCTAGCCCACTGAGATACCATGCCTCAGTGAAGCATGAATATCCCACTCAGACACATTATACTGACTCCGAGCTGACTAGTCCTTGTTGTACCAATTAATGCCGAGCGCCAGGCAGGGACCAACAAGTACCATATTTTAACGTCTTTTGGTATGACCACTAACCACGGAGGCGGTCTGTTGTGTATGAAGAACAGAGATCAAGCTGTGAGGGATGACAGGCAGTTTTGGACGTCGAACTTTGTTGAGACTGGGACAGTTGAAATGGGCACTGACGTCACTGTCAACATTTTCTCTGTGGAAAAACGGGTTTTGCTCGACTGACATGTGCTTGCTCGGTCCGAATAGACATGCATTGTACATGATTATTAAAAGCCCCCAATACTATCTAAAGATTTGCAACCTATCGGGCTTACACGAAAACATTGGCTTGCTACGCGCCTGATTACTTTAAACGTGAAAACGATCCCTTGTCATTCTGATTTTTGGTTTCTAAATGTTATAGTGGTCGGTAGATCTGAGTGAGTGAGTATGGTTTAACGCCGCTTTTAGCAATATTCCAGAATATCACGGCGGAGGGACACCAGAAATGTGCTTCACACCCGGCATGAGAACCATGCACACAAACAGGTACGGTCTAATGTGGCGTTATGCATGCACATATGCTCGTGTGCGTAGGTGATTATCCCAGCTCGATTTTGTAGCGCTTGCACATTGAGATACCATGCCCACAAATACCCTAGCGTCCGACTCTGAACGACCAGTTCTTGTCTAATCCACTAAATGCCGTGGTCTGGGCACCATCTCTTCTTGTCGGTTGATATGACGCCGGTGGGCACGAGTACCATCATACAGTTGGAACAAAACAAGGTGTCGGGCATAGTATAAGCAGATCCTGGCAACGCCAAGGGACGCAAGCACTTAGACAACAGTCCAGAGACAGTTTCATTAGGACTTGAAAGAAACGATAACCAAACATCAAAAATAGTTTATTTATACAAATGTCATTACATATTTTAGACTCTATATTGACAACCATTATGACAGCCATACAAAACTGCCCACTATTTACTGTAATTTATACAAGGAAATCCCTCAAGGCGTATAGCCTTCAATGGACACAGAAAATCAACCAAATAGCAACAATTATGTATTTTCAAACTTCTCTAACCTGCCGACAGTAACTGATAGCACTCGTTGTATGTTGGGCCGTCACGTGTAACATATCAGAAGTAACAATGTTCTGTTTTGGAATTATCTCCTTGTAGAAACATATGCGCATGGTTCAAAAGAATCTTTTCGGCTTTTATGATTGGTCAGAATTCCCCGCAATCTGTAACATAAAATATCGTCATTCAACTTATCCCGGGCAGACGACTGCAAAAAGGGAACAAGAGTTCGTCACCAATCGTCCCTTTCCGTAAATTCTGGGAACCTGTTTAACTCGTCCCGGAAAAACAAGAACTGGCCTAAAGGAGTGAGTGAGCGAGTTTTACGCAGCTTTTAGCAATAATCTAGCAATACCATGTCGGGGGACACCAGAAATGGGCTTCACACAGTGTACCCATATGGGGAATCGAACCTGGGTCTTCAGCGTGACAAGTGAACGATTTAACCACTAAGCTACCCCACCGCCCCCCGAAGGAGTGAGAAGAGTTGGGTACTCAAATCTCAATACTTTGTACACGATTACTTCCTTATCCACCGGCAAAGTGTTTGAATCAACAGTTTTAATACAGTTTAAGCACAAACCTACACGAAACTATAACACAGAGACACACAACCAGGCACTGCTGGAGTTGTAGAGGAGGACAAACAGCTATTTATCGAGTATATATAATACACAAAAAAGAAGAAGTCTCGGGAAATGGGTATTATTTCAAGCAAACAATTTCATTATACATGAAAATGTCTGTAACAGATCAATCATTTTGTCTTTTTAATGTCATAATTATCTCCACGGTGAGCGTCTGCTTAACCTAAGCGTGTGTGGAGCGAGTGGGAGAAAGGAAGTGTGGGCACATTCTTCCGAATACAATGTATCTACCCAACTGGGGTACATGAGATTAGTTTAATTTTACGCCGCTTTTAGGAATATTCCAGCAATATCACGGCGGGCACACCAGAAATGGGCTTCACACATTGTACCCAAGTGGGGAATCGAACACGGGTCTTCGGTGTGACGAGTGTACGCATTAACCACTAGGCTACTCCACCGCCCCGTATATGGGCAGATTGGGCTGAAAGCCCTATTGGTTGGTTGGTTGGTTAGTTGTTTAACGCTGCACTCAGCAATATGCCAGATATATGGCGGCAGATCGCCCTATTGAGTGAGTTGTCCGCAATTAGAATTTTGAATCTAATACAAAAACAGGTACTTTGGATTAAAACTACCTTATTCCACGCCTCTCAGCTTGATGTTCGAGGAATGCCCAAGGTTGAGATGTTTATATTTTGGCGAAACCCATTAATATAAAAATGACGAACCAGGATCCGAACCTGAAATAATAGGTTTCAATCACAGGACCCGATCTTAGCGCCACGACTATTGTATGTCTATCTCGGCTTTGTGGAACTAGGCCTTAGATTTTTATCATATGGATAACCCCAATAGTATGAAGACTAATATATATGTATCTATATTTCATTACGAAAGACGCGATGCTAAAAATAGCCGTCCAATCAAATTACTCTCATCGGCGAGAGACATTATGTGGGGTGTTACAGATTTGACGTGATGTTCTGTCACGTAGCTCTGGTGCATGGGTTCAACATCACATGGCTAACGAGTTTACCAAACACAAAGCAAACTCAAAGAGCCAATGTGCTTCTGATGTTCGCTCACACAGGTTTACCCAACACCAAACCGATTAATACCAAGAGACATCACCGACATTACATCAGAAGGATAACGTTAACATAAGCTGTAAAGCCTGTTCACCAATCCCAATTCATTCTAATGAATAACAATATAGTTAAACCGGGAGGATAACGTTCCACGAAGCTGGTCATTGATAATATCGCCAATACTGAACCCAAGTCTTATTCCAACTGATGTACAAGTAACAATGTTTCTCGAACATCGGCGGCATTAAATCCATTTTCAAATTCCCCCGCGTCACAGGAATCGAGTCTGTAGTCATGTACGAAAACTGACATTGTATTAGAGAGCCGAGACCAGAAGATTTTTGTGTCCAATGGCAATTTTGGAATGTTTGGTTAAAAAATATATTAAGCATTCCTCTAAAATTCCCAGAAAAACCCTCCCGAGGAACATTAACGTTTTAGCGCATCCTCAAATCGTAAAAGTAAATTTGAAGCATCGCCAATACTGCCCACGTGAACACTTCCGCTTTGCTGTGCAATGGCTGATTTCAACCAATCAAGCAGCGTCCTGGCTTCACCGAGTGTTCCGACCAATGACCGTTCAGCTTTTACATCGTACAAACGACATGTTTCCGTTGGGTGCGCTGTGGCGCACTTTGATACATGGTAATATACTGAAGTTCCCACTAAATCCTTTATGTCAAGAGTGGACCTTTGTTACAAATAATTACATATGTACAGTATTTACACAATGTGAGCAAAAACTCAACAAGCGAGCAATCTCATGACATTAGGTAAGGAGCAGATGGAAATAAATACAAATATACCATCGACAAAATACAAGGTAACGAAGGATTCGGATGCAGCTATCGTCGAGGTGTACATATACAAAACTGAGGCATTGCACATAACACAGCATCCCATTACAACGAAATTTCAAAAGATGAAAGAACAGCACGTCATGCCTGTGCATTGAGTGAGTCTAGTTTTACGCCACTTTAAGCAATGTTTCAGCAATATCACGGCGGGGGACACCAAAATGGGCTTCACACATTATACCCATGTGGGGACTCGAACCCGGGTCTTCGGCGTGACGAGCGAACGCTTTAACCACTACCCTACCCGCTGTGATACAAAAACCGAAAAATACGTTAACAAATCAGGCCAAATTGTGATCACCCAGTGGAGTGAGTGAGTGAGTATGGTTTTACGCCGCTTTTAGCAATATTCCAGCATTATCACGGCGGGGGACACCGGAAATGGGCTTCACACATTGTACCCATGTGGGGAATCGAACCTGGGTCATCGGCGTGACGATCGAACGCTTTAACCACTAGGCTACCCCACCGCCCCGATCACAACTGCAGCCGAACACACCATCAAAACCCTTCCCACACAGTATCTCCATTCACAAAATGACGAAGTGTGGGTACTGAAGATATGGGGACGCCCTTATCCCAGGTTACCTGAACCTTTGGCAGCAGGTATGATAATCTATTTTTTACAGGCCTGGGTCATATTACACCCATATTGGCTGGATATGGCAATGAAAGACGACACTGCGGCAAGGCTGTCACCGAATATCTCCAGAGAGGTGGCGTACTGACATTGGTCTCCTGCACCCAGTGATTGACCAGATACATCTACTGACATGTCTCTAATGGAGTATCTGCCAGAAGACAACGTGACCCAGCTTCTGGTACCACTTCATGGTGGGCAATTCCAAGGGCAAAGGGTATAAATTAACAGTATACCATCGAGGTGTCTTGCTTGTATAGCCAATATGGAGGTCACACTAGGTATTGATCATCTCTCACGCGATTGGTTTAGCCATCGTCATTACTCTATTATTTCACCAGTTCTCTCATTTTTTTGTCGATGGTATATGTGTGTGTGTCTTTACGGTAAATCAATCAGTTTGATATACGACATTACGGAGAAGGCTAACCACGTAACACGTGGTTAAGTTTGGCAAATTGCTGAGTCAGCTCAATATCGTTACTGCACCATTCTTGGAGTCAGAAGTTTCAGTTGAGCTTGTCACAAGTTTGAGGATATCATTGGATGATGCCTAACTTCATCTCATCTGGTTTTCCAGTTCATTCAAATTATTCTTTCTGCTGCATGGCTAACTTAACAGAAAAAGAAAAAGTCTTCTCAAGTCTGCACTAAAATGCTTAACTGTGCTGTCCCGAGAGGACAGAAGTGAACAGCACCTGGAGGAGGTGTGAAGAGCGCACGTGCCCTTCGAACAATATGTTATCAACATGAAAACGTGCTTCCCACGCCCGACTTGTCCAAAGAATACATTCTTGACCTGTTGTGGTCAACTGCCACATCAAGTGACCTTGCACCTGAATCACCACCCACAAGTCTATACCAGGGCCGGCGCTAGTCTTGGAGCAGACCAGTATTCCTGAAAGGCAGATACTATCCATACTGATCTGACCCCAGTAATGCCCCTATCGTGTCCTTCCTCCGGAACTGGCACAAGCATGTACCCACCCTGATCTGACCCCCCTCCCCACGCGGATCTGATCCCGCTCCACCCCGATCTAATGTCCTGCATACTCGTAAGTGATCCCACTCCTACTGCCTCAAACCCTACTTGAAACCCCACCACCACCACCAAATCCCCCCCCCAAATAGACATTATATAATTACTTCTGTGAGAATGTTTACTGTAAACACCACTATTTGGGCATCCTGATCTGATCCCTCTCTACCCCGATCTAATGCCCTGTCCACTGTAAATGACCCACCCCCTCCTGCCTCAAACTCTTACTGAACAAAACACACAACCCCCACCCCCGACAGTATATCATTACTTCAGTTTGAACGTGTACTGTAAAATATTTGGGCATCCTGTTCTGTTCCCCACTCCACCCCGATCTAACGCCCTGCCCACCCGTAAATGATCCCACCCCTCCTGTCTCAAACCCGTCATGAACCCCGCCCCTACCCCACCCTGATAGATCTTTACTTCTGTGTGAATGTGTACTGTAAACACAAATATTTGGTAGTGCTGACATTTGATGTGGAATCGCTTTTGAGAGAGTCCCCAAGTGTACTATGTTTTCACAGTTCATTCAGTGTGTCTATTACACCCGTCAGTAGAATATCGCTGTGTGCAGTATAGCCCGGTCCACAATGGTTTCGAACTCCTGGAGGATTTCGTCGATCTCGTTATCCAAGTCATCTGAAGTATGCAACTGAAACATAACGATTGATCAAAGGATGTAATACAGTATGTCTGGTATGAAAGAGCTTTTAAAGTTATAGGTGTGGTGAGGGTAGGTTAAATATCGTCTTCAAGGTTGAAAAATACATTTTGGGGTATTCTGTTGTTGCATAACACAACAGTCTACATTATTCGGCTTTAGAGCGGCTGTCAGTGAAGCATGGTCTGGTTCCAAGACTTTGGGCCAATAAACCAAGATTTTGACGGGAGTCGCAAGCAGTATGATACAATTTCTTCCAAAGCGATGTTCAGCAATATTCCAGCTCTATGCCCAAAACCTGCAATCATCGAGGTGCGACCAGACAATCCTGTGATCGATATTAGGAGCAATGATCCTCGACGTCAGGATACGAAGACACGCTACTAATTAAATCACAGAAACTCGTACCCAGGTCCACCTGGCTATTTGTTCCTAACATGGAATGCCTAAATGTGCTAACATTTAGGCCACATTCAAATTCATTGTAACTAAAGGCAGTGATTCAAAACAGGTGCTCGATGTTCCAGCGAACGTCTTCCTTACCAGTGTGACGAGGTCACATATCATGAAGGCTCCTATCGTGGCTTCCTCGTGGTTGTCCTGGATATCAATGTTGATGATGTGGACAGCTTGCTTTTCATCCTTCGTCCTGGACTCCAGATCTGCCAAGGATTACAATTACATCTCAATCCCTATTGCACATACCGTATTTTAAGTACGTTAGATTGTTGCCTAATGGCATATCAGGTTATCACAGCATACCACTTTAATGAAGGAAGAACGTCTGAAATGGCCGGTATAAAAACATCTACTACGAGCATGGGCATGGTGCCCAGAAACCTAGAAATATATCAAGGTGAATCGGGATTCGAACCAACGGCATTACCATAGACAGGTATTAAATTTACCGCTGCTTTAAAGCAGTTACATCATTGGAGGGAAATCCAAAGCTGGTGTTGAAAAAAGATCAAACGTTTGTGTATCCTGGCACTGTCAAGCGGCACAACTCTGTGACACAGCAAATCATATTTATACTCCTCACAAAATGTTAAGCAACACAAATTTGTAGTTTCATTACATTTTCATTTATTGAAATTGCAAATCATGGAATGATGCACTAGAAAGGTGAAACAATGTACACACGATGAACAAAATGGAATGAAAAGGTATTGAGCAATAATAGATTTACAAATCATCAAAAGTATGTACCCGCGACCCAGTCTCGCAAAAAGTGTTGCATTGGTGGAGCAAAATGTTAACATTATGGTTCAAGTCAGTTTTGGACAGTGAAGCTGTGTTCAGTAACGCGTATGACCACCATGAACACAAATGCAAGCTTCTACACGTGTTTGCATTGACCAAATGAGCCTCTCAGGATGATGCTGTGGAATGCTGTGGAATGCTGTGGAATGTCTGTAACACCTGCTCAAGGTCATCCAGAGTCTGGGGGTGAACATGGAGACCGTAAACACGACTCCAAATGATGTCCCAAACATGTTCAATGGAATTAAGATCAAGTGACCTTGCAGGCCAGTCCATATGTGTGATGTCGTTGATCTAAACTCTTTCTCGGGCATCATCATCCATAAAAATGAAGTTAGGACCCGCTTGTTGTGTCAGAGGAATGATTACAGGTAGGTTTACACCGATCAGGGTGCATGTGTGAAGAGTGGAGCACATTCATGCCACACATTTTGCATGTTGTTTCTGAATGTGGTTGTGTTCAGGTGTTGTCAATGTTATCAGATAAATCAATTTGACAGTCACTAAAGGTTATGTATTCTTTACCTTTCAGTAACTGTTGCCAGAAATCGCTATCGAGATTGATAAAAATGTTACACTGAAAATTCTTGTTGCTTATTTTTTTGTGAGGAGTATATATAATTGCCGAATGCGTTCATGCAGATAAAACGCACAAGCCCAGACCGAGAAGGAATAACTCACCATCAATGACCTGGTCATACACGCGCTCTTCGCACGTGATAATTACGTCCAACTTGTCCTTGCAAGCCTGGAAGCGCTCAGGTTTGGGCTTGATTCGTCTGTTCCTGTCCAACATATGCAGGATTCCGTTCTGGGTGTAGCTGTGTAGGGGTTAAGGACTTGTTTGGAAACTAAGATTTTGGATAACATAAACAATAGACTAACGCCAGGGAATTATCTGTGAATAACTGCAAGCATACACTGTGCACCCCTTTTTACCCAATATTCTAGACCCGTCCCAGTCGTATCAGAGGGCAAGGTATTTAAAGACATTTAGAGACAGCTAAAGAATTATTATTCTGTAAGACCTTTAAGCAAGACAAAATTTGCTCATTGTTTTTCGCTACAGGTAACATATGTGCCCCATGACCTTTTTTCATATGTCTCAGAATCCAGTACGTGAAAATTGGACAGTTGGAAAAGTGGTTTCTGTTGAGGTCTTATAATCTGTATTATATACTGGACAAAAATAGTCAGGGATACCGTATACCGGGAAATTTTCGAGGTATCTAATTTTCGAGGTTAGAAACGGGTATATGTAAAGTTTGAAATTATGATATGATCTATTTATTCCATGACACACTGATAAAATATAAATCATAAAAATACCAATATCCCTAACATATTTTGTCCAGTATATTTAGGACGGGTAACAAGTCGGCGCAAGACGCACATCGTATAACAACACTATAACAAACATACAATATTCGGTAGGCATTTTTAACAGTTGAACATGACTTGTTTTTCCCAGGTGCTGTCGACACAAACATGTGGTATTACACGAAACATAAGACCGACAAGCACGCAACGCCATGCCTTAAAATGCTCAAGATCAGAAAGGTCTGAAAATCATTTACCGAAATATTGGCTTTTCTCTTTTTAAGAGAGCGTCTACTTTTCCGCGTTAAGCTGTCTTAACAAATACGATCTGTGATAAGGTATTCAGGTACAACTTAATGAATGAATAATACACTGGGTAACGAAGAAACTTTACACAGTTTGTATAAATGAATTCCATGTTTGGTTGTTACCTTGATCAGATTATTAAAATTATTCTCTTAAAGATTATTTTGTCTATGTATTATGAGTGAGTTGGTCACCATGCGGGAAACCGCTTGTCTTCACGAGCTGGGAACTCGTGCAGAAAATCAATAGCTATTACAAATCTAATGTTGCAAGTTGTAATTGGATATGACTGCGAGTCGTGTCGACCTACTAGATCCATGAAGCCGACAAAACACCCCCTTCCCTCGTCAAATAAACCCCTTTCACCCCAAAAGATATACTCAACAAAATAATGTATGTTAGGGACACGATTTTGTTCACATATCATGCAACGATTTTTTTCAGTGAAAGGACCCGAACAATTACACTGAGAAATCGAGGGGTGAAATAATCTTCCTTTTCTTTTTCTGGAAGTAATTACTTCTTCCAACAATATAGAACACCTGTATCAAATGGAGTGTCTCGCATGAAATCAATTAACGTACTGTCACATCCGGTAAAGCTGTGCAAGCCATCATCAGATGAGTAATTTCAATGAAATCATAAAAAATGTTCCTGCTTGCATACTACTGGGAAAAAAGTAATTGTGCATAACGTAAAAATTTCATAAAATGGGTCATGGGTTGGGTTATCATCGCTTTTAAAAAATATTTCCCCGATGTATGGACTTGTCCGCTGAATGTTGGATTAGTGAGTGAGTGAGTGAGTTTAGTTTTACGCCGCACTCAGCAATTTTCCAGCTATATGGCGGCGGTCTGTAAATAATCGAGTCTGGACCAGACAATCCAGTGATCAACAGAATGAGCATCGATCTGCGCAATTGGGAACCGATGACATGTGTCAACCAAGTCTGCGAGCCTGACCACCCGATCCCGTTAGTCGCCTCTTACGACAAGCATGGGTTACTGAAGGTTCATTCTAACCCGGACCTTCACGGGTCGGAATAACACTGATGCAGGCATTTCATTAAACCGACGGTCACAGTGTGAAGGATCATTATCAGGCTTATACAAGTGGAAGTGAGTGAGTATGGTTTTACGCTGCTTTTAGGAACATTCCAGCAATATCACGGCGCGGGAGACCAGAAATGGGCTTCATACATTTTACCCATGTGGTGAATCGAACCCGTGTCTGCAGCGTGACGAGCGGACGCTTGAACCATTAGGCTACCCCAACAGCCCATATAAAAGTGGTAAGAGGACTGAGCCTTCAACTAGGAAACCTCGTTATTCTAGACTGACTGACTGAGTTTGGTTTTACGCCGCTTTTAGCAATATTCCAGCAACATCACAGCGGGGGACACCAGAAATGGGCTTCACACATTTCACCCATGTGGGGATTCGAACCCGGGTCTTCGGCGTGACGAGCCAACGCTTTAACCACTAGGCTACCCCACCGCCCCGTTAATCTAGAAGGAACCATTCATAGTTGATTCCAATAGACTGGATTATCGAATCACTGGTTATGTACGTACCTTTACTATCAATAAACTAGGCATTGACAGTAATTATCAGGCAGAACTGAGACCATGCCAACAATACTTCAAAGCTACTAGTACAACAAGCCTACTTCAACTGTCATGCCAAATCACCGCGGCACGTTAACTCTAGGGGTCTCCCCAACAGGTCACCAGTAATAATGATAACCCGTTGTAGAAGCAAAGGGACCACCCGGCCAACAATTGGAACAATCATTCCACACCTGGCACTGAGGTCTGCAAGCCCTCAGTTTCCTATCAGTTATCTATAGTGAATGAGAGCGTTTGGTTTAATGCCGCTTTAAATATTGTTTCCGTTATTTCACAGCATGGCAACTTGATGTGGGAGAAAAGTCCGAGTGAGTGAGTTTATTTACGCCGCTTTCAGCAATATTCCAGCAAAATCACGGCGGGGGACACCAGAAATGGGCTTCACACATTGTGCCCATGTGGGGAATCGAACCCGGGTCTGCAGCGTGACGAATGGACGCTTTAACCACTGGGCTACCCCACCGCCCTGAGGAAAGTCCGAAGTGATGCAGGTCTTCGAAGTTTATCCTTTGATGAAACGTGAGTGTTGACAAACACACATCAGTGGACCCAACCGGGATTCATTACGCTGCACAACGTAACGAGGCGCCTCAACCCACTGTGTCACTCGTGAAACCCTCTCAAAACGTTGTAAGTGAAACAATATGAATAAACTGGGACAAGGCGAAAGGGTTGATTTGGCCTCTCGGGTTAGTCTTGTTTCATTATGTTTAAATTGAATATCGAGAATAGTTTGTCCTTATGGCAGATACAAATAATTAACTTCGACAACAGATCCAAACGCTGAAGCAGAATCAGTATCAGAGAGAAGAGCCGCACAAAGCACGCTTCGCAATCTTAGTTGTTGTGGCTTCATAGTGTTCTTTGACCGAGGTACTCAGTGAGTGCGTATTGTTTTACGCCGCTTTCGGCAATATTCCTGCAATATCACGGCGGGGGACACCAGAAGTTGGCTTCACACACTGTACCCATGTAGGGAATCGAACCCGGGTCTTGAGCGTGACGTGCTGACGCTTCAACCATTTATAGGCTCAGTAACTGCTCAAAAGCGGTTTGTTTGATCTCTGACTAGTGGAGCAGTACGCATTCGGATTTTCTAAGGGAGCTTTAGGGTTTGTGTATCTTCCTCGCACATTGGCCTTCTGAGAGAAATGAGCGAGTGAGTGAGTGAGTTTAGTTTTACGCCGCACTCAGCAATATTCCAGCTATATGGCGGCAGCCTGTAAATAATCGAGTCTGGACCAGACAATCCAGTGATCAACAGCATGAGCATCGATATGCGCAATTGGGAACCGATGACATGTCAACCAAGCCAGCGAGCCTGACAACCCGATCACGCTAGTCGCCTCTTACAACAAGCATGGGTTACTGAAGGTTCATTCTAACCCGGACCTTCATGGGTTTGAGAGAAATAAGGCACACTGGAATGATGTCACGGCCTTACACCCATGTTACCGGTGTATGAACGTATTCGGGTTTCCACCAAATGGTCGTCTATCATCTTAATGTCCAGGGTGATTAACCTGTACACCGTGGGGACCCGGAAACATGTTTGGTCCACAGGCAATCCAGTTTCAAGCGGGATGCGAACTCAGCACCTGCTGTTTGCTTCAACGCTTACCCACTCAGTCTGAGTGAGTATGGATTTACGCCGCTTTCAGTAATAGTCCAACTATGTCATAGCGGGGTACACCAGAAACGGGTTCCACACATTGTTCCCACGCATGAAATCTAAATTCCACCTATTTGCTATATGTAATATCCCATGTGATGCACAGGCCTGGATTTATGTTGTTTTGTTTGTTGTTTAACGCTGCACTCAGTGAAATTCCAGCTGTTAACGACGGTCTGTAAATAATATAGTCTGGACCAGACAATACAGTGATCAACAGCATACCCATCGTTCTACGCAGATGCAATACGATGTGTCAACATAGTCAAAAAGTCTGACCTACCCGATTCCGTTAGTCGCCTCTTAAGACAAGCATGGAAGACCAAAGAAATAGATGCCATGAACGTGTTTCTTTAGTGCAGATTTGCTAAAGTGAGGCGAAAAATATGCTAACACTGACCCTGCAATAATCGGAATATAGTTGACCAGAAACATCCTGCTAATCTTTATCTGTATGGAAAACGTCATAAATTTCTCCAGAATCTAGATATGCCAGTGCTGCCAAAATGAACTCGCGCACGCACGCACGCACACACACTTTGATGCATCCACACAAACATATTGTGGTTACTTAAACAACAAGAAGTCAGACACCTAATGTTCCTCTAAAATCAACCATAACACCTCAATAATTCTTTTTGCCACAATCTCCACTGACCTTGACCTATTCTGGCAATGTCTCCGAAGCTCATCCGGGTATTCTGGACCGGAAGTCGTACACCAGCAGGGCCTGAGATCATCCACTTCAGATGCATGTAAGCAGTTCTTTCTACCAGCAGTTCTTCCAGGCAGTGCCCAATGACAATAAAATAGTCCAAGATACTCGCAATATGTTAAACAAGAACAGCCACAGTGGTGAAGTCACGGCAATAAACCGCAAATATGCTTAGTTGTACAGGATATGCCCATAAGGCATTATTGGTGACCGTGCCCCTGAAGCATAAGCTTGAAACAATGTAAGTTCTGAAAAAGTGTACTCAGCTGTTATACTTTCATACTTCTCACGATAATGTGCCACGCCCGTCATCGTTGCATATTTAAGCTCCAGATTTCCCTTGACAAAAAGCTGATTATTCAGGCACATAACAAAGCACATCCATTGCCCGTTTCAGTCGTGAACTGAGTGAGTGGGTGGTACTTAACTTTGCATTGGGCGCCATGTTTCAGCCACTTCCCCCGAGATCCTTTTGAAATTTGGGTAATGTGTAATAAGGACATTTATACTGTACTTTTTCAAACCACAGATGGACACACTCAAAGTGCTACATTATCCAAGATCAGCGTGCGCCTGATATTCATTCTCAGCTAACATTGCTATCTCCTCCGACATGATACCATTCACTGTTTAGTTAACACAATCATTGAGAGATGTCACATGTGCCTTTTCTTGAGCAGGTCCCAAAACATTCAAAATCTCCAGAGTCAAGCAGCTGAAAAGAGTCATGCACTGTTGCTTAACTTCTTTTAATTGTAACTGTACACTGAACACAAGGCTAAGCGCAACCTCAACCAATTGGATGGAATCTGGGATTAAACCTATATAAAATGCAGATCCATGGGCACACCTCAGTAGATATTCAAGAGTGCTGGGATATGCTTGACACAAATAATGGAAGTTATCCCAACACTTATAGAAATTGGTATGCTGTTTGTATCCCCCAATATAAATTGTTCAAAGGACAATCTGTGTTGTAGGTCCAATTTTGTTTCTAAAATATGCTCCTCTCTATCCTGAATGTCAAATGTTCTGCCGAAAACAACAAACACATAACAAACTGAATCCCTTCATTCAAGCTTGAAAACAATATGTTACATAAAAAAAAGATGAATTTTCTCGAGTGCAACTGCAGTGTCATTGCCAACACCACATTGTCATCGACAAACCAAAGATCAGATGTAAATGTAAGACAAAACACTGCTTAAATGAGTGAGTGAGTTTGGTTTTACGCCGCTTTTAGCAATATTCCAGCAATATCACAGCGGGGAACACCAGAAATGGGCTTCACACATTGTACCTATGTGGGGAATACACTGGAAGAAATGTGGAACCGCATCTCCAACATATTCAACACACTCAAAGGTTGTTTGCACTGATGCTTCCAGTATTATATATGTGTTATTGTAGATGCAAAGCTGTACAGTATCAACAAATAATATCAAGTTCAGCCTTAAAATATGCCTGACACCTTTAATCCAACAAAGGAGCCTATGGATTTGGCCCCTTTAAGTTAAGCTAAAAATCTCATCATACAGTTCAACTTACTTTAACCTTGAAGCATAAAAGATCATGAAACACTTTTAAAATAATACCAAGATTCCATATCAAAATATGTAGTAATGCTCAGTTACCATTGGGTTATAAATTCACGTAGGTACGGTGTTGGGTGAAAAACAACAACTCATTAACTGATTCAATTTTGGATTTGTGGTTTGAAATTAAGTGGCCCAGTTCCTGGGTCTTCAGAGTGACAAGCGGACGCTTTAACCATTAGGCTACCCTACCACCCCTTACTAATATATGGAAGGTCTTTCCAACCAATATTCATAATACCCACTGTACCCTTCAGCTCCTTGAAAAGAGATACAAAAGTATGTGGATATGAAGTGCAACAAGAAGTTTATTTAAAAAAATAAACGTATACATGTTTGAGTCAAGGTTAAGTTTCGATACCTGTTCTTGAAATGACCATCTCTGCCTGTTAGTGAGCTGATATTTTCGTATCATAATAACAAGACATCCTTTCTGATAATAACTGGTTGTCTGTTGTGCAATGTGACTATTTCATTTGTCCTAACCGTGACCCCATTCACAGATTTATCCAGGATTCTATACTGATGTGTCATTGAGTTTTTTTCGGCCAATTTTAGCTACATTCATTATATATCACTGCAGGGGAGGACTCAAAACTAGTTGCCCTGGCCGGACAGATTGAAAAATAAATAAATTAATATTTACTTCAAAATTGCTATAGGAATTTTTAAAATGTTCTTATCCTCTTAATTTCAGAGGTTTCTTAAATAATGAAATGATGTAATATTAAATCACTTCCTCCCTACTGGTCCAGTTTTCAGTGATATAAAAGTCAACTCACAAAGAAGCCATCACATAAGTTTAAAATGTTTAAAATTGAACAATTTGTTCATTCTGACATATGCTGGAGACCTGGTTACAAATATCTGTCTCTGTGCAGGTCTAAATAAGACCATGCTAGATCTGTAATATCGCATGATTTTGCTGCGTGTCTAACCAGTTCTGCTTTTACACATTAAACATATCCTAACTGCTCTTAACAGAAATCAAATCACTTTGAAATCATTTAACAGTAACGAAGACACAGCCCGAGATGGCACTAGTCCCTGTCTGAAACGATTGTTTGTTACAGGTATTCAGATAAACCGTTTAGACAAGTCAATACTGGTGAAGATCCCTGTGGGGCTCACTGATTTAGTTGACATGTTATTGTATCTCAATTGCATAGATTGATGCTCAGGACGTCAATCACTGGATTGTCAAGCCCAGACTTAAGTATTCACAGACTGCTGTCATATTTCGAGTGCAAACAAGCAATCGAACAATGAGGTTTTCAAACAGCAAGTAAAAATTAAGGACTTTTAATAATTGCTTGCCAAGATAAGATCTGACAACTTGTACCTGACTTTTTCACAGTAAAAGGTGACTGAATATTGTTTCAGCTGCAGCAAGCAATAACCTACCTCATCATACAGCCATAAATTGTCAAGCTTGGGCCAGACACAGAAGTGACTGACATGAACAATAACCCACACTGTGCTGACAACCTAGCACTACAGATAACATAACTTTTTGGGTCATTGAGTTATGTACTCATTTGTGTTTATCTCAATCGGGTATCCTAATTTTCCTTTGAGTAACCAAGTAAATTGTACCCACCTCACTCAAACGCAATTGGGTATTTTGCCATTTTCCATTAATTGCAAAAATATATTAAAGTTTAAATGTTGGTTTACGTGTTTGTTATTTATATTTGATCTGTTATATGAGAAACGATAAGAAAGACTGCAAGTTGCCAAGTCCAGGTGCTGAAATAGAAACTCTCAATATACCTCTGTTATTTTATCTATTTTTGTTTGTACGCATGTAACATCTAATATAGTGAGTATTTACAAAAATTGAAGCGTACTTGTACGCAATAGACTTTATAGGAATTGAGTTTTCACATAAATATTTGCGTAATTTACGCAGATACGCAGCTTATCTGTACCTCTGAACCTGAAACCAACTCAAATCACCAACACACTGCCAACCAAATCTCCTCACCAGAAACATCCAAGCGAGATGGCCCAATTATCCCATTCTTTCCAAATCTTGCTCCTCGATTTTCACACGTAATGATGGTCCTAATAATAAATATGTATTTGCGTCTGCATCATTGTTGATTTTCCTCCTGAAATATATACCTTACTTCACAGCTACTACGTACAAAGATGGTCAGAACAGACAACTCAACTCACTGACAATTGTTTGACATTTTGAAAGAAAATAATGTGGCACTGGAACAATCTGTAACAAAAGAAATAACCAATAAATTACAGAAGTTTAACAAAATCATCATTATATCATGTGATAAATATTTGTAAAATTAGAAGTATTACTTTTCCATATTTATGTAATTGTACTTTAACACATCTCAAACACAAACATCATGCTGAACATTATGTGTCTATGACACCTTTTTATCATGTGTATAAACATACTGCATTTCAAAACAAGAATTCCTAACATATGTCAATATTTGAATACATACCTCTTCAACTTGTCCAGCATCTTTCCATAGGGTAAAAGGCAAAGGGAGATAATAAATAAAAAATGTGGAGTGGTCTCCCTTTGATCTCTAAATTGGACTTTCAAATTTAGAACAGTATGGGCAAAACTAAACGATTTTTAGCATAAATTGAAGTGAGTGAAACATAAAAAGAATATGACAAAGTTGGCTGAACACTATCACAGAACATTGGACTGGGTAGTTTGGATGCTGTAATGAGAAAATTTGATGTAAAACTCGTGCCAATCTAACCCTTAACAGCAGTGTATGAAATAAGGCCTGTCCGACCTCGAGACGGTCTAGATTTCTGACGGACGGTCCAATGGTCTGGTAAATTTTTTAGATGTTCTATACATCTGAGTAAATTCACCATATTTGGTCTGGTTAAATCCATTTTGGGACTGAAAACATTTTGAAATTACCAGCCCTGATGTCAGGCTGGATTTTTGGCTTATTTCATACACTGTTAACAGTCAAGTTAAAGTCAATTTGCAAGCAGATCACTCATCAAGTACATTAATCAAAGCCATGATGGTGATCAACATCGGATCAGTGTAACATCCAGTCCATCAAATCAACACATAAAAGCTTAGGTTCACCGGTCTCTGTGAGCAAGGACAGATTATTAATGCAGTTAGCAGCAGCATTACAGAAACACCACTGGTGATTAGAATATTTGACAAGATGCATAAGTGTCCACGTACTACCCCACTGACCCACCATGCCCATGTAATGCTTATTCTCAAGAATCATGCAGCATTTATAATGACCAATTGTTGGCAATTTTGTTGCCATTTTTAACTAAAGAATGGTACATGGGAAACTATGAGGCGTTCATAGCATTACACAAATGAGAGGTGATAAATAAACAGAAAGGTTCTGAATGGGATACAGGTCTGGGTCTTTCCTAATAAGGTCCTTATACATCTCATCATAAGTGATGCTGAAGTCGTAGATGTTCGGCTTGTCCGGGGCAGCTCCTGGCAGCTTCACTTGACTTCCTGTCCCAAACGATCTCACCTGGAATCCCTTTTTGCTAAAACAAAAAAAAGAAGCAAATGAATTAAAAATCAACCTGAAATTTGTGAAGAATTCTGTGAGACTTTTTCAGGATTTTTATGATATAATGTAACATAAAAAGACCTATTTGCACACGATCATACATGCAGCATAAAAACCAATATAACACTGTAACAACCGTCAGATTGTTACTGGTGTGGGCTAATGGGGTTTCGGAGGGCTAATGGGGTTTCGGAGGGGTAGTGGGCTTCGGCAGGGGTGGGGGCACAAGGGAGAATCTTCTGAAAATGCCTTCAATAGCCCAATGACATCAAGTTGTCAGAAACACCAGCTTTTGTTAACATAACAACTTGTGCCAAACCAAAACTAGTAAATGGAGTTTTCTGATTTGGTGACAAGTACTGTACGTATTTCAGTCATTTCACTGAATGCCATTTTATTATTTGAATAAAGTGGAATAATTTTTTGCCAGTTGAGAGCTCTTTTTGAAGCAAAAAGGTTTCTCCTATGCAGTTGCCGAAATCAATCACGAAAGGCTTGTCCTTGTCATAATCCTGACTCAAAGTGAACGATTTAAGGCGTCTAATACAAGATACGATGGTGAATATTAAAGTTGCCATCAAGTACCAAGATATTGATACAATGACAATATGGTGTCGATAAAACCATATGCATATTGATACTAAAAGAATAATTCAGTGCCACAGAAATATTTACACCCGATTACCCTGATTAAGATGGATAACGCCACAGCAAAACATTTCATTTCAAACATTTAATGACTCAGCATGGATAATTTTTAGCAATTAGTTGATTGACTGCTGGTATTGTTGATCAATATGTACACAGAATGATTTATTATTAAACATGTCTTTCAATCTGACTCAAAATAAAGCTGCAAGGTTTTTATCTTGAGAGAATAAGTTATGATACATAACATCAATGAGGAAGGAAGTAAACCGGCTTGACTATCATGTTTGTTTGCAATTTCAGGCAGCATTCAGCTAAGTTCCAGCGAATAATATAGTGGCAGGGGTGGAAATAACCCATTGCCCGACGTCCGAGTCCAGTGTTTTTTTTCTGTGGGGCAAGCAAATTTGTATATCATGTTGTACCGGTGTCCAATTGACTTTCCAATGTTAATAATGTTGTTTATTTAAAAAATCAACAAGAAAACAGCCGGTATAGTGGAAAACTTATCAGGGCAAGTGATTGTACATGTGCCACTGTACCGGAGTACACTAGAAATTTTAAAGTTATTTCCACCCCTGGGTGGAGGCCTGTAAACAATCAAATCTGGATTCAATCCAGTGATCCATATTGTGACAGCACAATTCAGCAATCCAGCGATTAATTTAGTGGCCTACAATAGCTAGGGAAGGTTGTCATGGATCCCTTTTCAGGATGGTAATGTAAATGACGAGAGAACACTTCACTTACTAGACTACCCCCACAACCCTGACACACTACAAAGCTACAGATCATACTGATCACATATTGAAGATGATATAATTCATCCAAGAAGTCGTTTGGTTAAAACCTGTATATCTGAGTGAGTGAGGGAGTTTAGTTTTACGCCGCACTCAGCAATATTCCAACTATATGGCGGCGGTCTGTAAATAATTGAGTCTGGACCAGACAATCCAGTGATCAACAGCATGAGCATCGATCTGCGCAATTGGGAACTGATGACATGTCAACCAAGTCAGCGAGCCTGACCACCCGATCCCATTAGTCGCCTCTTACGAAAAGCATTGTCGCCTTTTGTGGCAAGCATGGGTTGCTGAAGACCTATTCTACCCCGGATCTTCACGGGTCCCCTTTATATCTGAAACAACATGATTGAAAAGAGTATGACATGTGTTTACAGAAAAATTCCATCAATACAGATGCCTAGGTTGACTAAGAGGTCCTGTGAAATATTTTGAACTTAAGACATTTCTAATTCTTACCATTAATGATGGAATTAATTCATAAAATATGTTTTGAAATGAGAAAGTGAGTAAAATCAAAAACTTATTTTCTATCAGTGCGTCAGTTTTATGATAGTATATGTTGAAGAAATTAACAACCAACAGATAGATCAAACAGAGAATTAGCATGACCTATGAAGCTATCAGTTTTCATCAATGTTAACCTGGATATAATCCTCAAGGTCATTTTGTCTGTTATTTGTTCAAAGCCACACTCGTTGTATTCCGGATATATCACACTGACTGCCTGTAAATAATCAAGTCTGAACCAAACAATGAAGTGGTTGTAGGTAGTGATTCATGATGAAACACAATCAACTGGTTAGCATGATTTGCTGGGGACCAATTCTCACCCAGATTCCACAGCTGTAGTACCTTTAGTTACCATCTCCCACTATTATTGTACCACTGAAAGCACTCTCAATCCACATGCTCTGTGTAAACAGAGTGAGTGAGTTTAGTTTTATGGCACATTCATCAATATTCCAGCTATATGGCGGCGGTCTGTAAATAATCAAGTCTGGACCACACAATCCAGTGATCAACAGCATGAGCATCGATCTGCACAATTGGGAACCGATGACATGTTGACGAGCGAGCCTGACCACCCCATCCCGTTAGTTGCCTCTTACAACAAGCATGGGTTACTGAAGATCAATATTCTAACCCGAACATTCACGGGTCTGCGTGGACATAAGTGATGCAATTCATCAAAATACCTTGAACACATGGACCAGTGCTCAGCTCTGTCCAATCGTAACTATATTCAGACAATATCTCTGCGGTTATACTCTCACTCAACATGGTCGGTGTGGACTGAATTGATGCCATTCATCCAATTACCTCGAACACATAGTGCTAAGCTTTGTCCAATCATAACTATTTTCTCGAACAAGCTGATTTCAGATGTGATAATGCCTACTCATATATGATCAACTAAAGATTTGTTTTGCCTGAATTCTTTTCTTCAAAAGGCATGTGATATAGCAGTAACATTGGTCATCGCCATCCAGCAAGTGAATCGCTACTCTCTCCTTTTTCCTACCCAATGCCCATGTGTAATACTGTAAACGTTAAGACTACATCGGGCGGTCAATTATTCACGCAATCAGTAATTGCCGGAACTGCCAGCTGTCTCTTTGGCCACTAATAGCAGTGAAAACAAACAGAGTGGCTTAACCTGTCAGGCAGCGTTTATTGCTTACTCACAGGAAATCCCTATCTGTGCCGCGATATACTAGTACACAGTAATCCGCTTTACTCTCACGGAAGTATTAAGTGCTTAGATATCCTGCAAGTACTAGTATATAATGACATACAGGTTTATTCGCGTTGTATAAATTTTCGCTAAAATGTTTTGCATACAGAACTGGTGTCTTGTTTTCGTAGTTTAACGCCACATTCAGCAATATTCCAGCCATATGGTGTCAATCCGAAAATAATCGAGTCTTGATAAGACAATCCAGTGATCAACATCATGAGCATCAATCAATGCAGCTGGGATACGATGACAGGTGTCAAACAAGTCCGCAAATCTGACCACATGATCCTGTTAGTCGCCTATTAGGCCAAGTATGGGTTACTGAAGACCGATTCTAATCTAAATCGCCACAGGTCAGAACTGATGTGTGTACATCATTAATCATCTTTAATCTTCATTGCAAAATATAAATATACATTTTACAGAAAGATCTCCGCCCATAATCCACATATTTTCTTAAATCATTCTATGCCTAAGTATATAGGCCTCTGTTTTTTTATAAAAAGCCTAAAACTAACCCTAAACCCTCAAAATAATCCGAATAGATATAATACATTTCAAGCGGGGTTTACGGGCGGAACTCTTACCTATGATCACACCTGAAAAAAAACCCGACCACAACCCTGCATGTATAACACACTTCATAAAAGCTTAAATCACATATCCCTCCTGCTTCATAACAGAACAGATTAAGTGGTATTCATTCACATTGTAAACGTATTCATGTATAAAGAAACTTGTATTTACCCGTGGGAATGAATCAGATCAACAGTTTATATTACAGATCATACGAAATAAAAAGCTGGGCGAAAAACAGACTGTGTATTCATGAGAAAATAAACATATGGTTTCGCTGACCTAAGAAAGTTATGAGCCTCCATGCTCCTGTTTTGATTACTGGAACAAACAATTCCAATTTTCAAATGACCGTCGTGTGTCATCGTGGCTCGTCCTCTTTCTCAAAATAATAAAAATAAGGAAATAAACTCTCAGCTACTTATCTATCACACAAACTAATAATGACCAGATTGTATTTGGTTCAAAAGGAGTGTTAATATCCGCAGAAAAACATGGCGAGTGACACTTGCAGAATATGCGTAGAGCTTTGGGGAAGTAGGTAGTTACAGTTAACCAGTCACTGTTTCTTAATGGTCTGGTTGAACGGGCATATTGATTGCCTTACAATATTGACCAATGGTCTTGCAGGATCAGTCATACAGAAAAGCTTGGTTCCGTATCTATTGAAGCTCGTGTAAGATCCCCACAGCGATATTTTCGTCGACCCCAAGACCACAATGCAGTGTAAGGACCGAAGAGGTTGCATGCGCTGTAGTGGAGCCTTAAGGAATTCATAGACGCGCAAAGAGAATCGGGAACCAGTATATATTCTTAAAACTTCGTAGATTTCCGTGGGATAAATGGTAAAAGTTGAACAGGAAACAATAATTAACGTTTAATGTATCAGCTTTTATTTTTTTCTGATTTTCAGGATCGGTATATGATATGAGTCAAGAGATTAAAAATTTCATGATCCATCTATGACAAACCTATTCATTGAAATGTTTGTGTTATGACCATGTAGAAATTACATCTTCTTCGTTTCGTACTTGGGTCTAACAATTGCAGATTTAGGACTAACCTTTAAACGCCGCCATTTTATTCATGAAGACATGCATCAAGCACAATGTGTCCAAACATCTTCAACACATTTGAGGGCGTTTGGCGAATACTGATCAGCAAAACACAACATATACTTTTTCAGTCAGTTTAGGTACGATTTACACAAATTTGTCTTGGCGTACTGGTTGTGTTGTTTTGTACTTGTTGAATTGTATTGTAACTC
Organism: Haliotis rubra; assembly: GCF_003918875.1. NCBI lineage: Eukaryota > Metazoa > Mollusca > Gastropoda > Lepetellida > Haliotidae > Haliotis > Haliotis rubra. Next base: position 338,033 of record NW_025765603.1, on the reverse strand, counting down.
CCCTGCCCTGGGCAACAAATCGGCAAATGTCCCAGTTGGCTGCGCAAATTAACCACGAACGTTTTCTCACGTATAATCGTGTTAAATGAGGCCGTTATTTCTTCACCTACTTGTAAGATTAATTCGTACAACACCTAGATGCCTAAACGTGGTCAAGAAATAGGAGCAGTTTCAGACTGTCTCTGGAAACCCCCAAGCATGTCATCAGTTATGTTGTGCGGTCTTCTAAATAAGACCTAATTTTAACTATAAACTATAGACTAAACTATAGTGTTTACTCATCACAAAAATAGGCGGGGACGGGGGAGTACGTAAGGAACTCTTTCCCTGGTTACCTACCAGCCATATTGTTTAGTGTCACGTCACCCTAACCCTAAACCTTACCCTTACCAAAACTAAACTTGCGTGCTTTCAAAGATGGCGGAAGGTATCCGGTATTCTGTAATCTTCCTGTACTGTTATACCCATTTTCTCATCATGATTAAAACTTTCACTTTGAATATATGAATTGTTTGGTAAACTTCTAACCTCTGACCGCCTTACATCTGGAATATTCCTGAGTGCGGCGTAAAACTAAACTCACTTAAACTGTAACCTCTGACTTGAATGTTTAAGAAATCAACCCATGAATGGGAGGATTAAAAAGTCAAACGTAGGGTTAATTGATTTAACACATACTCTGATGTGTCATTATGTATTTTATGAATACAGATGGTAACATCATATTTATTAGCTCTCAAAATGCAGGTTAACTGAATCTGCATAAATGTGTCAGGCAAGTATGAATAACAATGGCCCAAGGTTATTGATGGGATTACAAAGTCTTATCTTACTTCATATGTTTTGTGTCCGATTAACAGTTTTCATGATATTAGAATTGTGTATTGACAAATATATTGTATTGTAAGGTATTGTGTGATATATTTGGGAGCTAAAGTGTTTGACAGTAAGTGCATTGATTGAACATGCAGATCCTATTTCTACATACTGAGGCCCGAAAAACAAATGTGGTTCTGATAACATACTTTTATTACAAATAGGCTGGTTAGTTAGGGATTCGTTTCTTTTTATACAATCCATAGCATATAAAATATGCCATTTTATGAATTAATTACAGTGGGAAATATCAAGAGTGATTGAAAGTCATGTAGGAGGTTTTTACCACAGATATCATGACAAGACATGTAATATTGTTTTACCCAATGTACTGGCTCTCAGGGAAGCATGACACCAGAAATGAAGACTACCTTCAGTTTTGGGTTACCAGTATTATTCTGTTTGGAAATGGTTTTAAGTTTTTGAAGATGTTGATAGAAAGGGAGCTCACTGTTGAGAATAATGACTCGATTTAGAAGTGACGTTTTCAAAACTAAGGAAGCTCTTCACACCTAAAATGAAAGAGGTATTGGGAATATTGACTGTGCCATCTAGCTGCATTGCACGCAACAAAATAGTCCATTCTTTTGTCATTGACTCATTTTTTTTCCAGTTCATCATGGATGGTGGAATGATGATGATGCGAATGCCTGCCCCGGGGCCACCAATGTTTCGGCCCCGGAACTTTGTCCCCAGGATGAATCAGCCCAACCCACAGATGTCTCAGCCAGTGAAATCCACCGACCAAAAGGGCCAGGCATCGGGGGCTGAGCTTGCCTCAAATCCGCCAACAATTTTTAAATCAGCAAAGTGCTATGTTTGATGGCAAACGAATGAGAAAGGCTGTACATAGGAAAACTGTGGATTACAACACTTCTGTGATAAAATATTTACATGTAAGTAAACCACTGAAAGATACCATTGTAATTTGTGTTATTTTGTGTTACTTTGTGGTTGGTTTAGCAGGGTGTGCAGATGACATTTTACTTGACAATCACTTTTTTCAATATCCATGATTCAATGAGTTGTTAATCTTGGTAGGTTTATCACAGAAACTGGGAAGTTAACTTTGAACTTTCTCACTTCTCTTGTCCTTCTCCTTGTATCTTAGAATGTACCTCTGAAAATGATGCCAGATATTTTGAGAAATCTTTATCTTTTTCAGAACCGAGTCTGGCAAAGGGATCGTAGAGATGCTGTATCAATTCAACCAGATCCCCTCTATCAAATAGATGTAAGTTTGCTTTGTTTCTTTACAACTTTCATCATTAATGGTTTGAAAAAAATATATCTTGTAATCTTTAGAAACAGGGTTTAATATGTCCTCACACATTGGAAGAATGTTTCATATAAAACATGATCACCACGACTTCTCCACTAACAATACATAACACTGTTCTTTGAATAACGGTTTTGAGTAGATACATACCTAACTGTTTTGAAGAATTTTGGTCAATTTCTGTTTCAGTCTTGTCAAATTTTGATTTGTAAATATGTGATGTAGTGATTTTGACTCAAGTGTGTTTTGAATCATTCAGCTGGAACCCCCAATGGCCACAATGGAAAATCCCATTAACTCGGTGACAACTAAGTTTGTAAGGACGTCAACCAACAAGTTCCGCTGTCCCATCTTCTGTGTGACTGTGAGTAATAAGTTCAGTTGAATATTGCATGAAATTGGTGAAAAAAGCAATTGTGTTTTCCTCGTCCCGTGATACCATAGCCAGGTCATCAGAACAAAATCGTCCTTAACGTTTTTGATCTAACTTTGTACAGCCGGTACATAGGAGATTCAAATCTAGAGGTTTTGCTTGTAATCAGTAACCATTTCAACAAGAATAGCATCTGTTATTCTTATGATTTTTTGTATATTTATCTCTTCAGTGAGTACACTTCCCTTTTCTCCCTAGCTATTTATCAAAATGTATATGATGAAGACGTTAGTGCCTGTATCATACTAAGTTTGTGAAACACACCAGAATTCATTTATGTTGAAGCTAAGAAGATGAGGCCCTGGTCCCATATTTGATGTGATATTTTGTTTTTCAGTGGACACCAGAAGGTCGGCGTTTGGTAACTGGAGCCTCCAGTGGAGAGTTTACACTGTGGAATGGACTGGCATTTAACTTCGAGACGATCCTGCAGGTGAGTTATACTCTACAACTGTTTCTCACTTTGACTGTCGGGGAGGTTGGGTAGCATAGTGTTTTAAACGCGTTAAACTTGTCATGCTGTCGAAGACCTGGGCCTCGATTGCCCACATGGGTACAGTATGTAAATTAAAAGCCCATTTCTGGTGTCCCCTGCACGCACTCATACTGCTGGAATATGGCTAAAAGTGGCGTAAAAATACGTAAACTCTTATGTTCTACCTTGTACTCACTCACTCACTCACTCACTCACGCAGGGTACAACAATACGTTCTTTGTACCACATGTCTGTCTTATGTTCTACATAACCAAATGTCTTCTTCCAGGCCCATGACACTTCTGTACGAGCCATGAGATGGAGTCACAATGACATGTGGATGGTGACCGCTGACCATGCAGGCTTCATCAAGTACTGGCAGTCCAACATGAACAACGTGAAGATGTACCAGGGTCACAAGGAGGCAGTTCGAGGGATCAGGTGGGAGTCTCTACCGTCGGCCACAGACAGACACCAGCCATGTCTAGCTTGTCTAACACTAAGTATTTTTGTTCTGGTCTGGCTGTCACTACGAAACACTTCTGCTTACTCATTCTGGGACAGCAGGAAGATGGGTTCCACCTCGGGTTGGAGTGAAATGGACAGTGGGGAAATTTATTCAGCATACTGTAGATGGTCATAATCAGAGCTGGGTTTTGTGAGATGGGTCCTGATTACAGTTATATGAGCAACAATATTTGATTGATTCCCAAGGGCTTCAAGGGCAGGGCCTAGCTGGTTCCATTTAACCACATGCATGAATTGTAAGTAATGGGGGGTTCATTACAGTAAAAGACACCCACTGGTTAATAGAACTTATTGTTCAAAATGCACCATGAAACTCCAGGTACTTTGACATGACCCTATTGTCCAGGAAGAAAATCAAGGTGTGGGTATGGTAGAAGTTAACATACAATGACCGCAAAACTCAAGGATTGTGGGGCTACCTAACTTCTAACATTGGCCAAGATGTCAAACTTTGAGAAATATTTCCTAATGAATTCAAAAAGGTTTTGGATTTGAGACTAAGTATAGCATGATTTTGTCATGACTACAAAGTTCAAAGTGACCATGAATTTGATCTTTAATGAGCAAGAAGAGTGTTTCCTATTGTGCCAGATCTGTTTTCCACTTGTTTCCTTGTATTCCAATAAAGGCTTTGTTTGAATAAAGAATAACTACTAATATGTTGAACAGTACAGCATGCTATCCAGTTCATTGTAGTCTGTCAACTATTTTTTGCAGTTTTTTTCTTCATTTGTACTCCAGCTGCAAATGCTAGTCACTCAGTCAGATTGGATATAAACGTTGCTCACAGGATATATTGTGATAGTAAATAGGGCATCTGCCATTTAAGCAAGTAGGGCATCTGCAATGTATTGTTGAGTGGTGACAATTAAAATACACCAAGATGTACACGTTTGGGCAAGGGTTCAGCATTCACTAAAGACATGTTTTCGAGAACATTATTTGGATATGGTGAAAGGGAGTCTTTTCTTGCATTGATTAAATGAATGATTATGTGCAGACACTCGCATGCTGAATTTCATGTCCCCATATGCATTAAGAAAGAACAGTGACCTTTGTGATAAAAGTAAACACTTTTGCAAAATGACAGAAATATGTGATAAGGGAGATACTTGCCCTGTTTATATCAAATCAAAATTCATCATGCACGTTTGTAGTGAGTTATACTTATATATGTGTAAGCTGTCTTTGATGATTTTTTTTGTCTGTAGTGGAAACAATCAAGAAAATGCTGCTAAAACAAAAAGTTGTCAGACTACAGTAGAAGTGATATTCTAGTGACTGGAGATATACTGAGTCCTATCATTTATTGATTTGGTTGTTGACGATTGGGTGCTGGAGGCCCCATTGTCCATGGCGCCACTGGTTGCAGTGCAGAGCCACAATCGTTTGATCATGGGCTCAAATCCTAGGTTTCCCTGATTATGTTTCTAGGTGTGTCAGCACCTTCCTCATGGGTTTAGCTGGAGTGGTAAACTTGCCTTCCTCCCATGTAAACCCGTGAATATCTGGGTTAGAATTGATCTTCAGTAACCCATGCTTGTTGTAAGAGGCGGCTAACGGGATTGGGTGGTCAGGCTCGCTGATTTGGTTGACACATGTCATCGGTTCCCAGTTGCGTAGATTGATGCTCATGCTGTTGATCACAGGTTTGTCTGGTCCATATAGCTGGAATATTGCTGAGTGCGTCGTAAAACTAAACTCACTCACTCCTCCCATGTAAAGCTGACATGCCGTGATATACATGAAATACTGTTCATAGCGGCATTAGCACATCTCAATTAAGCCTGATCCGGCAGAACAACAAAGGTAAGTCTTGCAGTGTTTCTGGAAGGAATGCTTAATTTTTCAGAGGAATTTGCAGTCTGCTGCAATGATAATACTGTTATTTCAGCTGTTTCACCCATCAGTGGAACATGCTGCCATTTTGATGCTGTGTATTGCTTGTTTATGATGATGTGATATTCTACAAATGCATTTCATGGATAGCCATTAACGCTAGGGAAATCTTCAGCAATTTTAGTGTGCCTAGATTGACGACTTTAACTGAAGAGATTTTGTGATAATTCAGCTATTTTCTTGGAAATAAAGGCTCTTAGCCCGCAATGAATTATATATGATGCAGGACTTGAATAAAGGCTTTTTGCCCCTGTGAAGTACAGACTTTGGCGTCAATAGTTTCAAATAAAGGCATATGCCCAACGTTTTTCTCTACTGAAGAAAGGCTGAAGGACACTTGAATAAAGGCTTTTAAAGCCCTGGTCAGGAGTTCAGATAGACCTAGGTCATTTTCCTTGACTGAAAATAAAGGGTTGGATGCTGCTTGTCAAAGGTGATAATTCTGGCATAGAAAAAGTTAATGTTGCTACACTGAACATTTGTTTTTCAGAAATAAATTAGGATATTATTAGAAACTATGATTACTCAGCATATCTTTTGAAAATATTTTTGCTATATTTAAATAAAAATGTGTTGCATGTCTTCATTTACTCATAGAAAGGAAACTATCAATAGTTTCATGCATATAACTTCAGATATATCATATATCACCAATCATTGGCTGACAGTCGTGTATAGGAATATATTTATTGCATTTCAAACGTCTTTAGAGATAGATACATAGAAATACATAGCCCTTTTGATGCACTCTTTTGTAATTGAGGGCTTAATTATCATGTTTAATGGTGTGCATATAACTTATTTTTTTAACATTTTATTTATGATTTCTTTTATTATTAGGTCATTGATTTCCTCTGTAAAATTTGTGTTGCCTGATTTATTATGAGTTAAGAATACAGGCTTGATGCCCTTACTATCCAGGAACAGATTGATTATCTGTGTTTAATAACCAAAAAACCTTTAGAGCCTGTGTGTAGGGACCAAAACAAGGATTGATGCCCATACTTTGTTGGAAATTAAGACGACTTTATAAAATGAAGACTGCACTGTTTAGGGACTAAATAAATGCTTGAATAAACATACAACAAATTAAGTCATGATTACCCATACTGTTAGGGAAAAACTATATCAAATTTTGTTATTTTTTTTTTGTTATTTTTTTAATAGCAATAAAGGTTTGATTGGCCTTACTGTTTAGGTAAAAAGTACATGAACCTTTTTTTTTTTAAGCAATAAAGGCTTGGTTGCCCATCCTATTGAGGGAAATTTGATAACAAACTTTGTTCTTTTTGTGAGGAAATAAAGGCATGATTGCCCATCCTATTGAGGGAAAAATTATAACAAATATTATTTTTTGTGTGTGAGGAAATAAAGGCTTAATTGCCCATCCTATTGAGGGGGAAATTATAACAAACTTTGTTGGTTTTTTTGTGAGGAAATAAAGGCTTGCTTGCCCTGTATAATTTCTCTGAATGATAGAACTGAAGAATTTTGTTAACAGAAATAAAGGCTTGATTGCCCATAGGTTAATCATCCAGTAAAGAAATAAAGGCTTGATTGCCCTATCCATAGAATGTAATGGATATTTCAACCTCAGAATGCATTTGTAGTTACCGTATCATTCATAAATAAATGCTTTTCTTCTAATATCCTCTTCTGTTATTTGTTTCTCCATGACAGTTTTTGCCCAAGCGACAATAAATTTACAACATGTGCAGATGATGGAACTGTTCGTGTTTGGGACTTTATGAGAGGTCATGAAGAGAGAATTCTACGAGGTATGATTCTTGCAACTCTCCTTGTTTAAGACAAGCTCAACACTGTGAAGTCTGTATTGATATGTGTAACAATCCAGATGGAGTTCGGGTGTCTCATACTGAACTAATACAGTGAGGATAACCCATGTTGACAGCCCAATAACCATATTCCTGAGTAATAGCTATAGGAAGTGTCCGCCCTTTGGCAAACTGATTCACTACAAGGATGAATAATGCCTTGCAGATTCAAGTCACCCTTGCTTTGTAAATATTCATGAATTTAGGCTGGAATTTAACGAATTGAATTATGTTTTCACACAAATCGTAACAGCCTTAATGTTTACACAAAATCACATGCAGGTATCAGTCAAACCTTGTGTTATGTCAACTTGATGTTGATTGATATTTTCCAAATCTTTCCATGTTTTAAATCAAGGTGATTATATGAGTAGATGCATGTGTGTGATGTGGTATAAGTCTTGGTTATCAGATGTTGCCATTTTTTTTTAAACCAGTGCAAGTGGTGTGATTGGTTGGATCTGTTTTCCCAAGGGACATAGATGGGATAGATAAGGGTAACATACACTGGTGGCACCATGAAAATTCCAGCCTGGTTCGGCAAGGATGGAAATTGGACTTTTCTCGTCAGTTAACTCACTTTGATTAAGATGGGTAAGACCTGTCAAACCCAAAAAGTGAAAATCAGGAAGTCTGGTGCTATCTTGTGTACTTCACAAGTCTGATTAGAACTGTAGACCTGTGAGGGATGACTCTTGGACAACATCATGACTAGTGGCCGAGATTTCATGACTTTGTGGATATCTCATAGTTTGAAATTGTTAGGCGTCCTGCATCAGATATTGCTCAACAGTCAGTCTGGCTGTAAATGCCATTGGCTATGATTTTTGAAGACGTGAGTCATAATTTGCAGTCATGTGAAAAAATATGACTGCCTGTTGGTTATGACAGCTGATTGGGACCTGCTTCCTGTTCACCATGTACAAGATTTTTTGTCTGGATGGAATTTTTCTAAATCGTTATGAGGTAAAACAAAGTTTCTGATCACAAAACGAATGAAAAACACTAAATCCTTTGTGATCCTTTCTCAAAGTATTTACAACTTGATCAGTAAGCTTGGCATGAGTCAACAATTGTTCACAGTGTGCGAAATTTACGCTGGTCCTGTGGTCCCTGGGGAGTAAAAATTCATCAGGACCACTAAATGATAAGTTTGCAGTGGTCCAGGGTCCTCAAAGCGTCGCAGTGCTACCAGTCGTAATCAATGTTAAAGTATGGGAGTTACGATCATTTTAGTTTTGAAAGAACGGGGCCTATTGATATTGATAGTTACTATGAATATTATTTTGGACCAGTAAAGTACAGACAGGACCACTAATTATTGTCCACTCACTGGTCCTGTGGTCTAGTGAGTAATTTTGAAAGGTTTCATTCCTTGGTTAATGGTATTTCTTGCAAAGGTCAAGGTCTGTATTAAGGTGAGTGTGTGAGGGCACCTGCAAATATATAGTTCTTTTGCAATTTTGCTTGAATGTTTTGGGGGCTTTGCATCTCTACAAGAAGAAACATGACATTTGAAATTCATGAATTCCTTACTGACAGTTACTCCACCAGTGTATGTACACAGTGGAGGGGTGATGGGGTAGCCTAGTGGTTAAAGCGTCTGCTTGTCACGCCGAAGGCCCTGGTTCGATTCCCCAGATGGGTACATTGTGTGAAGCCCATTTCTGGTGTCCCACACCATGATATTGATGGAATACTGCTGAAAGCGGTGTAGAACCCAACTCACTCACTCACATACACCGTGGCCTCAATACAGACACACATGCACAGAGAAACATAGGACACCATAGTTGTTAGGTCCATATAGGTTAATGTGAAATCTTTGAACCATGCTATGAATAAGATGCAATATGGGACATATCACTACAGATATCCTGTAAAAATATACAGTGAGAAGGCCATTAAAAGTGCTCTAGTAGATTTCCCAGTTCTACTTATGGAATTAATTAGTCGGAGCAAACAAAATCTTAGGAGTATTATCTTAGGACTCAGTTGTTCACAAAACCATGCCGAAGACCCGGGTTCGATTCCCCACATGGGTACAATGTGTGAAGCCCATTTTTGGTGTCCCTCGCCATGATATTGCTGGAATATTGCTAAAAGTGGCATTAAACTAAACGTACTCACTCACAGTGGCTTAGAACCAGGTAGATTGACAAGTAAGGCAGGTCACATGACTGTTTGCGTGGGAAAAGGGAGGTAACTCGTGGGTGAGTGTACTTTTACGTCCGCTTTAGGGAACTACAAAGGATTCACGTTTTCCACTGATATTCGCATAGAAGAGGGAGATAAGCAAAAGATCATGAGTCAGGATAAGTATAAAATATCAATTTTACTTAAAAAATTACATCATATTACTATTACCCAATTAATGTTTAGTAGCTTGTGTACAAATACATATAAGAATTTTTTAAAACTCAACAGTTTAACACAGGGTGTACTTGCCTTCCAGTATATATCTGTACAGGTCTTAATAGGCATCAGATGAACATAAACTCATCACAACGATAGTAGTAATGTATAAAGAATGTGCTTATGGTTAATTAGTTAGAGATGTATTCGCTGTTGTGAGTAAGTGACTTGTTGCACACTTGGGGCAGCGCGCATGAAGAAAAGTCACTTGAAACAGCATTTTAAGCAGAATTAGAATAATTTATTTTATTAGTTTAAAATACACAGCAGAATGGACACGACAAAGCTGTCAATACCAAACGAGAAAACAATTTGTGACCAGAAACATTATCTGCAGCCCTGGAGCTGTGGAGCCTATTATCTGATAACACACATTGAAGCTCTCGTGTCACTTGCATGCTTTATTTTGTGACAATAAGTGAAGTGCCATGGATACATTCTGTGATACGACACATTCAAGACTTGTCTCAGCATGGATGGCTACTCTTAATTTACACTGACCAATACATGTAGGCGCACTGATGAGATTTCAGTAAGTCTGAGCATACTCACTGAATCATACAGTCCTTCAAACCGCTGGATGACTTGGAGTTTGTATAAATAAGGAAACATTTTCATACCTAAAGGGGTCGGTGAACTGGTCATCCAAACTGTTTCATTTAGCTGTTGTCATTGGTTTAAATCCTTTACTGCCCCGATTTGTTTTCTAGGTTGATGGGTTTCAATGAAGTGAAAAATGTCAGACATTTACTTCCACCCTGATGAGCCAAAGTTTTCAAAGTGGTAACAAGCTGGGGGCCTTAGCAATGTATACCTGATTTAGGTTGAATATATACTTCCACAGAACACAACATTATCTTACCCATGTTCCTGTCATGAATGAAAATCAAAGTTATAACTTGACCTTGACCTTGACCTTTTGTCACTGTCTAGATTCAAATCAAATAATGGGCATGCACATAACATTACATATGCTTGACTTTGTAATTTGTTGAGAGGTGAACACAATCTACAGTTTCCCTTTCATTGGTTTGATGCTATCTGTCACATAAAGTATCAGTGTCAGTGTATTATTGGGTATATTCTTCTGGGTCAGGGGCGGTGGGGTAGCCTAGTGGTTAAAGCGTTAACCCATCATGCGGAAGTCCCGGGTTCGATTCCACATGGGTACAATGTGTGAAGCCCATTTCTGGTGTCCCCTGTCATGATGTTGCTGGAATATTGCTAACAGTGGCGTAAAAACCCAACTCACTCACTCACTCTTCTGGGTGATCAGCTCAAAGGAAATTATTACTAATATTCTGAAAACCTCAAGTTATTTAATAAAAGCTGAGGTACAAACAGTGTTGGCCTCCTATGGATTTCTCTTGAAGATTTTGATGCTTCTTATTTGTAGACACCCATTGATTTTCAGGCCATGGTGCAGATGTGAAGTCGGTGGACTGGCATCCACAGAAGGCACTTATTGCCTCTGGCAGCAAGGACAACCAGCAACCCATCAAACTCTGGGATCCACGGTCGGGACAGAGTCTTGCTACCATGTAAGATTAATACATTGGAGTATTCTTCAGAAATGGGGGCGGTGGGGTAGCCTAGTGGTTAAAGCGTTCGCTCGTCACGCCGAAGGCCTGGGTTCGATTCCCAACATGGGTACAATTTGTGAAGCTCATTTCTGGTGTCCCCCGCTGTGATATTGCTGGAATATTGCTAAAAGCGGCGTAAAACCATACTCAGTCAGTCTTCAGAAATGTTGATTGTCACAGGATTGATTGTCCAGGATTCTGCATGAGCAAGGGCATAGGTATCCCTGCATTTGGCATTGCAGAGTTATGCCTCTTAGTTCTGTCAGGACGTTGTGGGTTTAAATCAACAGCTTGACCAGTTGACCTTGTATATGTTAACTCTTTTCTTTTTGACACACTGTTAAAAACATATGTGGGAAAACTCACTCACTGTAGCCAGGAGAAAAACCCTGTATTGTCTCATTATCACACATTGTATTCAAATATTTAGACCTGGGAACAATATTGCTACCATACCTATGATAGTAGTCGCTATGTTAACATACCTATTGTAAGGTAACTGAAAACCCTTAGTATTTTTTTATAATCAACCACACAGTATTTTTTATAATCAAACACACTTGCTCCGTCTTTTATTGCTGCAATGTTTCCACGGCAAAATAGGTGCCAGTACCCCATTCTGGTCAACTAAATGTGGATTGGGTGCTTGCAGTGTGTGATCTTCGGACGTTGCAAAAGTGTACTGAAATTAATTTTAGCCCAAGCAATTTGGGCTTGTCCACACAATGGATCAGGTTGTCAGAATCGCTGAGTTGGTTGATGCTGCTTTAATGTAACCAGACAGTGTGGATTGTTGCTCATAATATTGATCATTGGATTATTTGATCCAGACTCCCAGACCACTGTCATATAGCTGGAATTTATACAGACTGTGACATTTTTTCGTCAAATACAAAGTCTCATTTTCAGTTATGGTCATGAATGGATTTGTTAGCAAATGTTTGATCAGCAATTTATTAAGCGTCTCATGACTGTGATAAAGCCTGTATTTCCCCATCTGTGTAGTCATGCTCACAAGAACACTGTAATGGATCTGAAGTGGAACCGGAACGGCAACTGGCTGCTGTCAGCATCCCGAGATCATCTGCTCAAACTTTTTGACATTCGGAACATGAAGGAAGAGATCCACACGTTCAAGGGACACAAAAAGGAAGCCACTGGTAGGTCCGATATCATGTATACTTGGCAGCAGGTATAAGGGAACGCTGGCAATATGACAAGATGGCAGATGATGTTGCTGCAGAAACATTAATATGAGGGTATGGTGCTTAGAGACTTTATGGATTATGTGGTCACGAGGGTTTTGGAGGGTTTCAGGCCTGCATCAGCCTAAAGCACGTTACAGATTGTGTGTTTCCTTATGCAAGAGAATATGAATATGCCTGTTCACACAGCAGTAAAGGGGCCCAAATTTGGATAATACAATGTATCCCCGTGAACATTCAGTTTATGAGTGGAGTAAAATTATAAATGATCTCCTGATGGTCATTTGTATGTATGAATTTATATGGCGATCCAAAAGCTACCAAATTCTGAGGTTTTACCTAGCTGTGTGTCATAGAATCAAGCCTTTTATGAATTGCTGTTCAAGTGACAAACAGGCAGACTCTCACCCCTTTCTTCAGATGCTTTAACCACTGACTGTAACTGATGGATCTAATGACCACTGACTGTTTGTTGCAGCTATTGACTGGCATCCTATCCATGAAGGCCTGTTTGCCAGTGGAGGGTCAGATGGTGCTCTCATGTTCTGGATGGTTGGGTAAGTTTGTACAGTAATAGAACAGAAAGATGTACATGGTGGGGCAAAGGGTATTTCCTGGATGACTCAAACCAAGGTGTCAAAGTGGAGGCGTCTTGTGGTTCATGTTCGCTCATCCTGCTGAAAAGCTGGTCAGGATTCTCCACATCTGGTAATGTGTGTGAAGCCCTTTTCTTGGATGGTATTGCTTAATGTTAAATGTAGGTCAGGAATGACCAGTGTTGAATGTGGGTCAGCAGTGAGCAGTGTTGAATGTGGGTTGGCAATGACCAGTGTTGAATGTAGGTCAGCAATGACCAGTGTTGAATGTAGGTCAGCAATGAGCAATGTTGAATGTAGGTCAGCAATGACCAGTGTTGAATCTGGGTCAGCAATGAGCACTGTTGAATGTAGGTTGGCAATGACCAGTGTTGAATGTTGGTTGGCAATGACCAGTGTTGAATGTGAGTCAGCAGTGAGCTGTGTTGAATGTGGGTTGGCAATGACCAGTGTTGATTGTGGGTTGGCAATGACCAGTGTTGAATGTAGGTCAGTAATGACCAGTGTTGAATGTAGGTCAGGAATGACCAGTGTTGAATGTAGGTCAGCAATGAGCAATGTTGAATGTAGGTCAGGAATGACCAGTGTTGAATGTAGGTCAGCAATGAGCAATGTTGAATGTGGGTCAGCAATGAGCAATGTTGAATGTAGGTCAGCAATGAGCAATGTTGAATGTAGGTCAGCAATGACCTGTGTTGAATGTGGGTTGGCAATGACCAGTGTTGAATGTGGGTCAGCAGTGAGCAGTGTTGAACGTGGGTTGGCAATGACCAGTGTTGATTGTGGGTTGGCAATGACCAGTGTTGATTGTGGGTTGGCAATGACCAGTGTTGAATGTAGGTCAGCAATGACCAGTGTTGAATGTGGGTTGGTAATGAGCAATGTTGAATGTGGGTTGGCAATGACCAGTGTTGAATGTGGGTCAGCAGTGAGCTGTGTTGAATGTGGGTTGGCAATGACCAGTGTTGAATGTAGGTCAGCAATGACCAGTGTTGAATCACAGGCAAATTGTAGCGCAAATAGGGTTGCGCAACAAAGAGAAAATGACCAGTCTTCGCGATATGTGAGCCGGCGAAACAATTGTGGCAATGCATCCCTGAGCCAAAAATGGGTGAAAATGGGTTTCTACCTTTGATGATGGCGATATTTTATTTTGATATTAAAAATATTTTGAGAACCGGCGAGGGAAGCTGATGTTGAATTTAGGTCTAGCCAAGGCTGATGTTGAATGACTGGTCATTTTCTGATGTTGAATGTAGATCAGCCAAGGCTGAGGTTGAATGCGGGTTGCCAATGGCTGATGTTGAATGTAGATCAGCCAAGGCTGATGTTGAATGTAGATCAGCCAAGGCCAATGTTGAATGTAGATCAGCCAAGGCTGATGTTGAATATAGATCAGCCAAGGCCAATGTCGATTTAGGCTAGCCAAGGCTGATGTTGAATGTAGATCAGCCAAGGCTGATGTTGAATGTAGATCAGCCAAGGCTGATGTTGAATGTAGATCAGCCAAGGCTGATGTTGAATGTAGGTCAGCCAAGGCTCATGTTGAATGTAGGTCAGCCAAGGCTGATGTTGAATGTAGGTCAGCCAAGGCTGATGTTGAATGTAGGTCAGCAATGACAGATGGTACCTATGTTGCAGATGTGACAGGGAAGTAGGTAGTATGGAGGAAGCTCATGAAGGGATGGTGTGGAGCTTGGCTTGGCATCCACTCGGACACATCCTGGCATCAGGATCTAATGACCACAGCACGTAAGTCCAATACCCACGATAACATTATGGACACAATGAGGTAATAGGTCCATGTTCAACTTCTTAGAGTGTTATTGAGATGGTCTATATTCAACCATCAGTGCACTCCTAGGATTATTCTAATGGGTAGACCCAGAACCCCATTAGGGACCATTCATAATGTATGGCTAGTGGGGGTGATGAATATTGTAAGGGGGGGTCACCAATTTTGAGCTTCGGGAGCTGGGGGTCAGCAATTTTGTACACAAATATGTTTTTGTATTATGCTTTTAAGATTATGCTTAGAAATTATGGGAAGGGAGGGTAAGGTCATTGATTTTTACATGATATGGAGAGAGACTTATTTTTGTACATAAATTTAGGGGGCATTCATATTGTACATGCTTCTCCCCAAAAATCATCATCATAAACCCCCCCACCCCTTTCGATAAATTATGAAAGGTCCCTTATACAAAGTCATAGTATCACTAAGGTGATCATAACTCGACAACTAAGCAACTGCCGGGTGCTATGATCTCTTTATTGAGTACAGATTCTTTCAGCGGCAATGGCAGTTGTGCAGGAGCGACTAGCCTCAAAATCAGTTACCATACTCTTCAGTATTTCACCTACTGAGATTTTGTTTCGGACACCGTAGCAATGGCTGACCACCCATATTAAGTATCAGTGTATCATTTAGTTGACTCAGGTGCATTCAAACATGCCTGTATCGGTGACTGACTTCATTTCAAGTGTTCTGATTGCATCTACTAATTACTAATGAGCACAAGGTTATGGTGCTTATCTGAACTGTTTAAAGTTAATTTTGTGATTTTTGATTTTCGGTGTTTTGTTTCTATTTTGTAAGTTGCCCTCATATCACTGAAATATTGTTGATTGTGGCATCAAGCAATCACTCTGTTTTGTTGGACTGCCTCCGTGGTGTAGTGGTTAAAGCGTCTGCCCGGAGAGCGGAAGGTCGCGGGTTCGATCCCTGACTGCGTCATACCAATTACGTTAAAATATGGTACTTGTTGGCCCTGCCTGGCACTCAGCTTTAATGGGTACAACAAGGACTGGTCGGCTCGGAGTAAGTATAATGTGTCTGAGTGGGGTGTTCATGCTTCACTGCGGCATGGTATCTCAGTGGGCTAGCACTATAAAACCAGCTTAAGTCAGGCTAGTACAAGCAGGTACACATACCCATGCATGCACGTCGTCATATGAGCGAAATATTCTCAAGCACGATGTAAAACCCAATTTCACCTCACCTCTGTTTTGTCGACTTGTATTTTCCACACACACTTTTTGTTAAATTTACTGCATTTTGTACAGGAAATTCTGGACTCGAAATCGTCCTGGTGACACGATGAGAGACAAGTACAACCTGAACAACTTACCAAGTGGCACAGAGCAGGAGCTTCTTGAATATGGTGAGAATCTGAAACCTTCTAATTGAATTAATCCAGCTACAAATATCAACAGTAGGTTTCTTTTTGCTATTTTGAGTAAAAACTTTGGGTATAAAACTTTGAGTATTATGATACCTGGTTAATGATAACAGACTTTGCTGTTGGGTACCATAACTCTTAACAAGTTCAATTAACAAGAGAAATGAACTCAACACTCTGAGAACTGGGCCAATTAATTTCAAAACCACAAATCCAAAATTGAAACAGTTAATGAGTTGTTGTTTTTCACCAGACACAGTACCTACGTGAATATATAACCCAATGGTAACTGAGCATTACTACATGTTTTGATATGGAATCCTGGTCTTTTTTTTTAAAAGTGTTTCATATCTTTTATGCTTCAAGGTTAAAGTAAGTTGAGATTTTTAACTTAACTTAAAGGGGCAAATCCATAGGCTCCTTTGTTGAATTAAAGGTGTCAGGCATGTTTAAGGCTGAACTTGATATTATTTGTTGATACTGTACAGCTTTGCATCTACAATAACACATATATAATACTGGAAGCAATCAGTGCAAACAACCTTTGAATGTGTTGAATATTTTGGAGATGCCGTTCCACATTTCTTCAACTGTATTCCCCACATGGGTACAATGTGTGAAGCCCATTTCTGGTGTTCCTCGCTGTGATATTGCTGGAATATTGTTAAAAGCAGCCTAAAACCATACTCTCTCTCTTTCTCTTCCAGTGTAATTTTGTTGGAATATAACATAAAGTTTATATCAGGTAACTTAAGATGCAGCTGAGACTATGGGGACTATCGTCAGTATATAGTGTAATATGTTTTTCTCTGTCTTCCAGATCTGGAGCCCCAGTTGATGCCCAGTTTGCCAGGAATGGGTCTTGAGCATGGTCTTCCACCACATCTCAGACCAAAAGAAAGTAAGGATGATGTTGCTTTTCTTCGGATAATATCCTGTTGTGCAACTGTAGGAAAATATAAATTTTCTGATTCAGGTAAAATTGGAAACTATGACCAATGTTGAATGGTGGTAAGATATAAAGGATGTTAATATTTTTTCAGCATATTTAGTTTTATGAGGTGAAAACATGCTTTGACATTTTTGAGTTATCTCCCGCTTCTTGATGGATAAGGGTAGATGGTGAAAGACTTGGTGTATGATGTACTTGGTTGGCCAGGACCTGCTGGGTAATGGACCTGGTACAGGTTAGACATGGTGGATCAAGGTCCTGGTGTAGGTTAGACTTTGTGGGTAAAGGACCTGGTGTTCAATAGATTTTCTGGGTAAGGGACCTGGTTTTCGATATATTTTGTGCGTATGGGCCTTGGTATATAATGACTTGATGTGTGAAGGACTTGGTACATGACAGACTTGGGACGAGTGGGATATTTCATATTGTCCACATATGATTCAGATGTGGAGGAGGAACTGCCGTCTATACCTGGTCTGGACTGGTCAGCAGATGAGCCTTTCCTGAGGCAGTATGAACGTGACAGTGCGCCAAAGAAAAAAGTGCCATATGCCAGACCAATTCCCAAGTCTTTTGAGAATGCATGGAAAGGCAATAAACAGTCGGGGGTTCTAGTCCCTGAAGAGCAAGAGGGTCAACCTGAAAAGCCCAGTTCACGGAATGACCCAAGGAGAAGGGACAGAAAAGAAAGGCATGGTCGAAACAGGAGTCCGGATCGTGGTTCAAATAGGCATGGGCGTGATCAAGGTGGGAGGGATCATGATCAAGGTCAAGATCAAGGCCAGAGGTCTCACCAGTTTCAAGGTCAAATGCAAAAAGGACCTCAAGGTCAAATGTTGCAAGGTCATCATAACCAAATGCAGCAGCAGAACGCCATGGGACAACCTCAGAATTATCAAGGTGGCCCAAATCAACAAATGCAACCCAATCAGTTTCAAGGTGCATCTCAAGGTTTCGTGCAGAATCAAATGCAAGGTCAAGGTCAGTTTAGACAGGGACCAGGATTCCATCAAATGCAAGGCATGATGGGAATGCAAGGCCCTCCAGGCATGATGCAAGGTCAAGGAGGTTTGTTCAATTATGGTTAAGCAAGTACCACTGCATATTTGAAAATATTTTTTTACCTATCTTTGTCATGATTGTTTGACAACATTTATTTATTTTTGTAATAGACACACAAAACCACATACAGAATTTATCTTTATTGTTATATGCAAACGTTGGATTATTTTTTGAGACATTGCATAAACATGTAGCACCAGAAATAGCCTGTCAACAAATGCTGTTCTTACATCCTCTTGTTGTAAACTGTGTGCATTGTATATCTGGAGTAATGTTTCTAATTTATAAAATTCAAAACTTCATGCAATATTGCTTACATTAATGTTGAAAAAAGTGTAATTACCGCTTTCTGCCATGTCCAGGTCAGTTCATGGGGCAACAACAGATGGGAGGAATGCAACAGCAGTTTGGTGAGTTGTGGCGTCTATATTTGTCCACATTTATTTTTCAGTCAACACCCAGCCTCCCTGTTCTTACATATGTACATTGGTACAATATTAGAAAAAAACCCATTTCTGGTGTCCTGTGATATGGATGCAGTATTGCTAAAAGTGGTGTAAAACATCACTCACTCAATCACTTGCTCGCTCTCCTGCCTACCCGCCCATTTATCGATAAGCAAGATCCATATTGTCTTACCTTGTGATACCCGTGAAGGTCCGTGTTAGAATATTGATCTTCAGTAACCCATGCTTGTCGTAAGAGGCGACTAACGGCGATGGTCAGGCTCCCGGACTTGGTTGACACATGTCATCGGCTCCCAGTTGCGCAGATCGATGCTCATGCTGTTGATCACTGGATTGTCTGGTCCAGACTCGATTATTTGCAGACTGCTGCCATATAGCTGGAATACTGCTGAGTGCGGCGTAAAACTAAACTTCACTTACCTTGTGAAGTACGCCTCTTGAACACCACTTGATCACACATATTAAAAGATTAGGTAAACATCTGTTGACTCCCGCTTCATGGTACTCATGCTTTGTAAATCCTGCTGTTGACCCAAATCCTTGTGCAGTTGCCATTTTTTTCACCAACCAAATTTCTTTAGCTAATTTTGTTTGAACCATGCACAGACACATCAGTCCATCAAAAATCTATGTTTGGCAATGTGGGCTTCTCTAGATTATACAGTCAGTTTCCCAGCTACATAATCATTTGCTTCCCTTAACTGTGCCAGGATCTTTTAAGTCTGCATTAACTTAAAAAGGAGATTTGTATAAGGTTTATGATTATTTGTCTGTGAGCACTATTTGTGTGTTCTCTGGTTTCAAACCTTCTGTGAAATATATCTATGACCTGTGTCACTTTGACTTTATGAAAAACATGTTATGACATACCTGCAAATATCATTCAGTGCTGTTACAAACCCTACTAACTCCCTTCAATCTGTATGCAGGAGGTCAAAATATGCAGCAGGGAATTAGAATGCCACAGCAACAGCAGCAGCAGCAGCAGCAACAACAGCAGCAGCAGCAGCAGCGGCAACGGCCTGACTCGCAGCAACAGAGAGGTGGTCCAGGACAACAGTATGGGAGCCAGCAAAACAACGGGAATGGAGACATGGATTTGAGAGGTCAATGGTCAGGTGGGCGTGGCCAAGGACAGAGGGGCGGGGCTGATGAAGACTTTCGTCAGCGAAGCAACCAGCAGCAGCAGTTCGGCCAGGACAGGAGAGAAGGATTTGGTGGTGATCAGCGTCGGTTTGCTAGTGGTGGGGGTGGAAGTGGTGCTGGTGGGGGTGGGCCTGGTGGGGGGTGGGGCTGGGGTTTGGTCTGGTGCTGGGGGTGGTGGTGGTGGTGGTGGTGGAAGTTGGGAGGGAGATATGGACTTGCGGCAGCAGAGGTCGGAAGAGGGAAGGGGACAGTTTCAAGGGAGGCAGCAGAACGTGGATGTTGATGATAGGTATGGACGAAGGGGTGGAGGTGATGTAGATGAGAGGCACCAAGGAGGGAGGCAGGGTGGAAGGGGAGGGGGGCGTATGGGTGGAGGCATGTATGACAATCAACAAGGAGGGAGAGGGGGTGGGGGTGGGGACAGAAGTGGACAAGATAGGGGAATGCAGGATAGGGGAGGGCAAGGGTTTTATGACAGACAGGATCAGGATAGTCCGATGTCCCAAGGGAGGAAGAGGGGCTATGATGAGGGTCCTGGGGGTATGTCTGGTCGGGGTGGGGGACAGGGAATGGGACAGGGGGGGTATGGTGGGAACCAAGGTGACAGGGCATCAAAGTTTGGCCGGACAGGAAATGAATCAAATTGGCAGGATCAGGGAATGCAAGGTGGAGGTGGAGGAGGAGGGAGTGGTGGGATGTACAACCGCGGGATGGACCAACAAAGAGGCGGGTTCAGGGGGAGTCCACAAGGTAGAGGTGGGGGAGGGGGTTTCAGGGGAAGGGACGGAGGGTTCAGGGGAGGCAGAGGTAGATAACCTACCATGGAACGAATTACATTTTTTTCAAGAATGTTCATCTGGATGTGTGTTTCCCCAAAAAGAAATTAAAGTCACAAGCTTTGTGATACTGTGCTGAACCAGATCAGTGCATGGTAATTCATTCATTGAGTAACTGATGCCAGACTGTATCTGAATGCAATTGCAGTTACTGGAGTGTTGGTATGGGTGCTCTCAGCACCATCATTGTGATCTCACGCCATGGACATACGACATGGTCTGCACCTCACAGTATTGTACAGTTGGATGTGCCATGCTGACTGCTGTTCAGATTCCTCACTTGGCTGTGCAACACTGTATGTATGGATGTACCCGCCTTCTCCTTCACTGGAAAGGAGTGATGTTTTCCTGCCGGAAAGGACAGTTTGCTAAAGGCAGCCTTGATATGTTTTCATTTGTCATTCTCACAGAGGTCATGTAAAAACACATTTTCATTGTACATTTTATCAAATAAGTAATCATATTTGTCATTTAAAAAAATGCGTAAAATTTTCATGCTTAAAGATCACTTTTCATGAATATGTATATTTTGTCATTCTGAATGATAATAGCATGAATAAAACTTACTTTGCAAAGTATCATGTGTAAATTTTTGTGTTTGTTTACCATGAGATGCTAAGTGAGGTATTGTTTCTACTGATTGTTTCAGTGCAAAAAGACAGATCGGAAGTATTCGTTTTCAAACATAATAATATGGTTGACGATTTTGCTGGAGACATGTCAACATCTTGAATACAGGATTTGTGTCAACATCATACCCAGTTACTCAACATCCTGTCAAGATGCCCTACTTGTCTTTGGCCTCTGGATTCAGTATGCAAAGTACCCATGAAGATCCGGGTTAGAATTGGTCTTCAGTAACCCATGCTTGTCGTAAGAGGCAACTAACGGGATCGGGTGGTCAGGCTCGCTGACTGGGTGCACACATGTCATTGTTTCCCAATTGCGTAGATCGATACTCATGCTGTTGATATCTGGATTGTCTGGTCCAGATTCGATTATTTACAGGGGCGGTGGGGTAGCCTAGTGGTTGAAGCGTTGGCTCGTCACGCCGAAGACCTGGGTTTGAATCCCCACATGGGTACAATGTGTGAAGCCCATTTCTGGTGTCCCCTGCCGTGATGGAATATTGCTAAAAGCGGCATAAATCCAAACTCAGTCAGTCAGTCGATTATTTACAGGCCCCGGCAATATTCCTGGAATATTGCTGAGTGCAGCCTAAAACTAAATTCACTCGCTCAGTATGCAAAGTTACATCCCTCAGCCATGACATGATTTTCTGGTGGTCTCTGGTTCCTGCTTCACCCAGATTGTGGTATCTTTAATGATCTTTTATCAACTGGATATGCAGGCTTTCATATGCTAAGGCTGTTATTTAACACCCTTAACAATTTTCCAGGTACGTGCTGACCTGTAAGACATCTGGACAATCCAGTGATCTCAGTCATTGGATTGTCTAGACCAGACGTGATTATTTACAGACAGCTGCCATACAGATAGCTGGAATATTGCTATGTGCGACGTTAAACAACAAAAAAAAACCTATAGGCGCCCCTAACGGAGAGCATATGTTCAGTGGTTGCTGAAGACCAATTCCAACCAGCAATCTCTAGTCGGCTAGGTTGAGGGAAATTACCATGATATAACTCGTATACAGTTCATATCGGAACAGCCCGGAGAGCGGAAGGTCGCGGGTTCGATCCCCGACCGCGTCATACCAAAAGACGTTAAAATATGGTACTTGTTGGTCCCTGCCTGGCGCTCGGCATTAATGGGTACAACAAGGACTGGTCGGCTCGGTGTCAGTATAATGTGTCTGAGTGGGGTATTCATGCTTCACTGCGGCATGGTATCTCAGTGGGCTAGCACTATAAAACCAGCTTAAGTCTGGGCTAGTACAAGCAGCCGCACATACACATACACACGCATGCACGTCGTCATATGAGCGAAATATTCTCAAGCACGACGTTAAACCCAATTTCACCTCACCTCACCTCATATCGGAACAACCCGTGAAGGTCCGGGTTAGAATGAATCTTCAGTAACCCATGCTTCTACGAGGCGACTAACTGGATCGGATGGTCAGGCTCGCTGGCTTGGTTGACACATGTCATCGTATCCCAATTGCGTAGATCGATGCTCATGCTGTTGGTCACTGGATTGTCGTGTCCAGATTCGATTATTTACAGACCGCCGCCATATAGCTGGAATATTGCTGAGTGCGGCGTAAAACTAAACTCACTCACTCTCATCGGAACTTAACGAAAACATTAGATACAACAAAGAATTTTGTCTCAAAATAAAATAACCGCCATTTTGACTGCCGAGGACGTGGGGGGTGTCCGTTCCATTTGGTACCAAATCAGTGTAGCATGCCAGTTTCCATCATGAATATTGATTCCTGCCATGTATAACTGCGTCCCCCCTTTGATTGAAAGTTAAACCTGATTTAAACCTGCTTGATCGGTCTTTATTCATCTAAACTCAAGGTGATGAAGTGAGTGAGTTTTGTTTTACGCGCACTCAGCCACAGTCCAGCTATGGCGCCGGTCTGTAAATAATCGAGTGTGGACCAGACAATCCACGGATCAACAGCATGAGCATCGATCTACGCAATTGGGATATGATGACGTGTCAACCAAGTCAGCGAGCCTGACCACCCGATCCCGTTAGTTGCCTCTTATGACAAACATGGGTTACTGAAGACCAATTCTAAACCGGATCTTCACGGGTCTAAACTCAAGGTGCATATACCGTCGGTTTCGCTGAAGCTGAACAGGTTCCAAGAAGAGCCAGCAAACAATGTTTGCATGTCGGGTACTCTTCCAAGTTAAGAGTAAAGAAAGCAAAGCCTGTGTCATCAATACAGCAACTCTGTAGGATGTTTCTGTATTTGCTAAATGATCTTTAATTGGTCTTCTACACAATTCACCTGTCCAGAAATCGGGGGCACAGGTCTCCGTGGGTTATCAAAGTGATGAATTTCTGAGACGCATCCGTTACAGTATTTGAGTTACATCAAGGTGGGTCAGGCTTATTTTGGAGGAAGGACCCAAGTGTTGCATGTTGTAGACATTGGGTATGATTTGACCAACCTTGAACTATCATCATGACGTGAGTGAGTGAGAAATGTGTTTCACACATTGTACCCATGTGGGGAATCGAACCCGGGTCTTCGGCGTGACGAGCAAACGCATTTACCACTAGGCTACGACACCGTCCCCATCATCATGACGAGACGGAATAGGAACCCGAGATTATAAGAGTGAGTGAGTATAGTTTTACGCCGCTTTTAGCAATATTCCAGCAATATCATGGCGGGGGGACACCTGAAATGGGCTTCACACGTACATGTACCCATATGGGAATCCGAATCCGGGTCCCGACGAGCGGAGGCTTTAACCACTGAGCTACCCCACCGGCCCGTCATCTGACGAGACAGAATAGGAACCCGAGATATAATAGACAAACATGTAGAGAGATAACGTTTATGTTCATTTTTTATTGCCGATCAAAGGAGGTATTTGCAATCATTCTTTTCATATCTCAGTGCTATGGAGGAAGGTAGGAACGTATGGAGAACGTCGAGAAAACAGATTTCGAGGTAGAGATAACCAGATGTACATGCTTATTGTATAAGGCTTAGAAACGGAGTTCGAGCTGTTTATGAATAGTTACCAGGTCACAAAAACACCCAGAGAACAGTGCGTAGTGGACAAGAAGTTTCAGATCAGATGTACAAATCAGTTGATTTGATTATATAAATGCCTCCAAAATGTATACAGTAATTCATTTTCACACTTACAAATTAATCAGGGTGCCGTTGTACACAACAACCTTCTATATTAAGGCATGGGGGGTCTATGTTAAGGTATGGGAGTTACGGTCACCTTAGCGCTAAGACTACCTTAAGTCTATGTTAAGGTATGGGAGTTACGGTCACCTTGGTGCTAAGATCACTTTGTACAACGGCTACCTGTCATATACAAGATTTGTGAATATACATCGCATGTTATTTATGGTAAAAACATGGAAAACCACAAAAGCTCGGGTTGATAGCATTGTTAAAACAACTCCATAAACTAAAAATGTAATGAACACATGGGGATACAGCCGTAGTTAAACACCGTTCTGTTGAAGACGAAGGGACTACGTACTTCGAGTTATCCGAGGGTGGACACATCCGGAAAATGATGGCTAAAAAGAAATACGCAGTTAGCTAGCATTTACTCCGTGACAACCATACATTCGACTCATCAATCTTCGACATAACGTTATGTGACTGTGGTATGAAGACCACTGGACCAAAAAGGTATTCCTTTAAAATGTTTACAAATACCCTGTTAGTTCATGACTAATGGTGTACAATATAGATATATTGCCATGTTTAAATAAGATTTCATTAACCAAAAAGTAGTATACTAAAGTACTGTCGGAAATAGAAAACAAAAAATAATTTCACTTTTATATCTACAATTTTGGTAGTTAGTATGTGAAAGTGTGAAATATCTGTTAAACTAAGTTCGGCCTAACTACAGTCTCAGTGGTAGAGAGACAGGAAACGTGAAAAATAGACTTTACTGAGGAGAGATTAGTGCAGAAAAGAGCAATGCGGTTTTTTCAAAGTCCTTAGCGACTTATTTAGAACAGACCATGGCTTTATGCAAATTAGCGTGCGATGATATTGTTATCCAAAGGACACTTTTTAAATGCCCATTTTGAAATTAGACTTAGCTTCATTATAAACGGTAGCTGACGTAAAAAATAATAACTTTAATACTGAAACTATTAAGGATGTAGCTGGCATGGAGTCTCACTATCACTATAAAAAGAAACAGGTAAGAGGGGTCGTCTCAAAAGCAAAACCAGGATGGGGATCGCAGACGGTGGCTGGGTCGGACTTGAGGATAGAGATATCAGCTAAGATAAGATATTCCTTAGGGTGAATTAAACTGGTTAAGTAAACAACATGCCACAACCATTTACAAATAATATCCAGTCCTGTCGATCTTCGGATGGTCTTGCCACCTATATATTTGAGACATTTAATACGATGGCTGATTTAAGCTTTTCTATGGGTATCATACTCTTTTACATATCTCAACATAAACCTTATAAAAGAAAACACGTCAGATGTTAATCAATAGAGACATATTCAATACACATGAAAAGCCTAAAATATCTTTGAGATGACCCCCTGTGCCTGTGGGCAGCACATGCATTTCATGCCAGGTGACCCAACGGTCCCTCGTCATACCTGGCTGAGCGACCTAATTGCCATCTATAGTCTGATCTATTGTTTTCAGCAGCTATTCGTATTTTTTCTAAGTTTTGCCCGATTTTACGAGTAAACATGCTTTTCTGGATATCCTATTACGCATCCCACTGAACGCCCAGTTAGGCCGATGTGGGCTATTTCGACATATGCTATTTGCAGTTGTGTAAATTATAGGGACACAGAGTAACACGCTAAAAACAGGGTTTTTTTCTATTTCCGACAGTACTTTAGTAAAAAATGTCATATGTGAACAAGACAGGAACATTTTCATCTTTAACTCGAATCTCAATAGAAAATACATCGAGGTATCGGAGTTCGAGACTATAGTGCGTACGGATTCTACCTGGGGCATGGTCACATCGTCTTAGAAGAAGTTAGTGATAATGAGATTTCATTGACCTAAAATGCTGTGAGAAAGTTACAAGCGCGGTATAAATATGGTATCATGTTTCATCGGGACAGGTCACTGTATACCAGGATACCAGGGACCAGATAAACCTCGGCTGACAAACTGTATCGACATAAGCAAGGGTAGTTCAAGATCAACGAATGGATTATGCTTGAGTGAGTGAGTGAGTGGATGTGGTTTTACGCCGCTTTTAGCAATATTCCATCAACATCACGGCGGGGGACACCAGAAATGGGCTTCACACATTGTACTCATGTGGGGAATTGAACCCGGGCCTTCGTCCTGACGAGCGAACGCTTTAGCCACTAGGCTACCCCACCGTCCTGATTATGCTTGAACCAAGATCGAACAGCGTCTTTGGCAACACGGTCGAGGTGTCAGAGTTCGGTCAGAGGTGTTCCCTGTCCAGTCTCAACAGTCAATGACATGAACACATCTGTGGAAGACGAAAACTTTAAATATCTACTAATATTAATATATGTGTGTAGAATGTCTGAGCAAAATAACGTGGTCATTAGCCAGGGCTCTCGTTTGTTTCAGTTTCAACAGCAACGTTGCCATGGGTGAACACAGTGTACACACACCCGTGAAGTATTGAGGGCGATATATCACACTTAAAACAAGACACCGGGTGTCCAGGGACACTCTAAACTTCTTTTACACGAGTCTGTTGTCTTTCATCGAGATCACACAACACTTGTGTTAGTTCCTGATCTTCAGCTGCTAAATCTATTTCCTTCACGTTTGTCAGATGCTTTTTCTTCTTGGTCAATGCGATATCCTCAAAATCTGTTGTCGGATAATTACCCCCTTCAACCTGTCTGTCCGCTGTTGGCATCAACGGTGTTTCAACACCTTCCACGAGGGCAGCCTCGTTCTCGTCTGCCGAACTAGCGCCATCTTCTTTAACTGATTCCTGAATGCGTTGACGACTGATAAGTAGTTTGTACTCTTTTATTACACCAGCAATGAGATTTGTGTTGTTTGATTTAACCAGCGCCTGCACGATGTTGCCGATGGTAACGTGGTCGAAGCATGCAGTGTACCATGTCAGTAGAATATCATAAATCTTCATATCAGTTTTTTTCTCTGTATTTCTATCGATTTCCAAGTCAGCTTCGAAATCTAAAGGGGAAATAACCATTTTAAACAAAACATGCATGGTAATGTATCAGCAAAATACTGGAGGAACTGTCACAGAATTATTTCAGAAACACAGCACAGCACCGATTTCCTCTTCCTCGTTAATACATAACGACCCTAAGTTCTCCCGCAAGTTTGAGAACCAAATTATGCAGTGTAAACACAACAGCGGTTTCAAGTACTACCACTATTTCACAGCTAGAAATCGCACTATTTCCATCTTTGGTGGATAAACCAAAAACACATAAGATGGCAATAAAGAGGGGATATGACATATTTAAAAAAAGTATAATTGCATAATTGCAGTGATCTCTACTATTTCAGTAATGAATAGAATGGTAGTAACAGTCACAAATGGCAGAGATTTACCAACGTACCTCTATTTCCGTGTGGCAGGCAGCGAAGGAAGTCCTCCCACTTGCTAAGTCTATTTTTCAGGTAAAAAAATACATCCTTCGCCCATATTTCTAGAAAATAAAAGCACGAAGTTATACTTCTTTAACTTTTGTTTATACTAAAGAAGTGGCTACATTTATATCTAACACGGTAATAAGGAACTGAATGATATGACAAACATGCTTATAATCAGCTGACAGATATAATGGGCTGTTTCTTTGTGGTCTCAGCTACTTGCTGTTTATTTCATCTAAATAGTTGTATCTATCACTAGTGGTCCATTTGAGCTGGGCGTAAGATGAGACTCACTCGCTCCCTCCCTCCCTCCCTCACCCACTCACTCCCTCACTCACTCACTCACTCACTCATTCACTCTGAAGCAACATACCAGCATGGATGTCCTGGGGAACGTCCAGAAGATCTATCCTTTCATGTGACTGGTTCCTGCTTAAAAGATGATGATATGATTAATATGGGGACGGACGACTATTAAATACTAATGTATACAGATTGATGGGCTCCTGGGAATACAGTCCCAGTTCGACGTTGTGACGATAACGGTCTTATACACACACCAATCTAGGCAATACATCATTTATAGGTCGTTCTGAATAGCATAATGAAAGCCTATCGGTAAAGTGTTCTTTCGTTACTCAGAGGACCAGCAGGTTGGATTCTGCACATTGATACAGTGTGTCATCTTGGTGGTGATATGGTGTAAAACTTGTTTCCGCAAAACTCAAACCTAACATATGTTATATTTGGGTTTACACTTTCTTAGTAAAGTACAGATTCTAGTACCTTTCATAGGTTGAGTCCAATCCGGGATTCGAACCCACACCCTCAGAGTCAGGCACCTAATCCCGGATGGGACTCAACCCAACAGAGGTACTAGGATCTGTACTTTACTAAGAAAGTGTAATCCCAAATATAACATATGTTACATTTGACCACTTTCTAAATGACACTATGTAATCAAAACTCACATCGTTATTGCCTTGATTTGCATTCAGTCACTCTCTGTGTCTCTCTCGTACTTATCTTGGTACAGTCGTCCACGTCAATTCATAGATACTTTCCTACCCAAAAAAGGATGATGAATTGCCTCCCTACTTACCTCTCCCTTGTCCTTGCCTTGTGCAAGTACCAACACAATGCAGTAGCCAATGCAGCAACAGCAACAACCACTACCGCCACCGCTGTCGTCACACCGACCACGGTATTCGACAGCCCTGTGGACGTAGCTGTTGGAGTTACTGAAATATACAACCATGTACCTGTTAGAAGAGATATTTTTTTTTACACATAAGTCACGGTTACGTAAGGGGAGATTGAGTCTGGTGCAGGCAAACTAACATTTAACAGTTAGGTATCCTGTCGTGAGACCAGGTGTCTTGACATATCCCATGCACCGTGCCCTCCGCCCAGCGTTCGAAATAATCGCCGGCCCGGAGGCCCAGCGCTGGTTGTTATTGTATCGGGCCAGCAGTTTCAAATATTTGTGGCCTTCAGTAAACTATCTGTCATTTTATTTTTTTTAACAGGAATTTGATGTCATTCCATATAATGACAGAAATAAACAGTGTAAAACTGTGTACAGTGTTGTCTATTTAGTTTTTATTGGTTTGACTTTAACAAAATGGGCCTGCAGATTTCATTCAGGGCCTGTAGATTTTAAAGCCTGCATGCGGCAGCAGGCCCTGATGGCCAACTGGCAAATAAAAGTATTGCAAACACTGCCTCCGCCACTGACAAGTAAATCCACATCGGTTCTTTAGATATCAAGTTGCGTTGCTTGTCTACATCGCGCAAATCCCGGTTAGAAATCGTCTTTAGCAACACGTGCTTGCCTTAAGAGGCGACGGGAGGCTCGCCCGTGTCCGCAGGTCGATGCTTTGGCGTCAACCATCGGTTTGTCTGGTCTTGGAAGCATTATTTGCAAACCGACGTTATATAGTTGGAATATTGCAAAAAATAGGCAAAACATGGGGACTTCTCTAACTGCATGTTTACTCCGCTAAGAGGCTAACACACATTCTGCATTCGACATCCAGATACCAGGCAGGCTCACCTCAAGCCTCAACTGGGGAGTTCACGTACTTCTGATACAACAAACCCAACTGGGTGTAAGGAAGTGCCAATGGTTGAACGTGTGTACGTTGCTACAATAGTGACAACAAGGTGGTTTTCGTTCATGTTCATTTCACCTAATAATAGTCTTTATCTATGTATAGATCACTGGGTTGTCTGGCCCAGTCTCGATTATTCACAGAGTGCGGCATTATACCACCAATAAATAAAACTTTACCTATATAAAGGCACAGCACAAGCTCACCTCCTACATCTTGTTCTCCACACACAGTATTGTTAGTCTTGGTACATTGGTGTATCACAGCTTCGTTGTAACCACAGACGGAGCACACATTACACCGGTCAGCGTCTGCCTTGTAGTATTGACCAGTCGGACACCAGTCACACTTCGCATCTTGCTGAGAGTCACCTGTCGATCACAGGGATATTGTAATGTCAAACCATTCTATAAACAAACGGGGGAATCACCGCCTCATTCAGGGATATATCCGAACAGTAATGATTGGCTTTGTGGAATGATACTATGTTCGTATCTGTTCATGAATTTCTACGACAGTCTGTACATGGCATTTCCGTTTCTGCTTTCGTTCCGACTGGAATATATTTGTTTTATCAATTCATCGAAAATAATTCTGATGTCCGCATGAATCTAATACTCGGATGAGTGAGAAAGTTGGATTTTACGCCGCTTTTGTAATATCCCAGCAATATACACATTGCACCCAGGTTAGGAATCGAACCCGGGTCTTCGTCGAGATCAGCGACCGCTTACACCACGAGGCTAGTCTATCGCACCGAATTCAGAGCATTAACGTTGAACCTGCTCTGACACAGTATTTCAGTTAAAAGCGTCAGTGCTATGCGTGGGGAGAGACTAAGGTTGTGTAGGACTTGGACACTTCCCAGTCTGGTGATACACAAGTGCGCTGTTATGGTGCTGCTGGGGCGGTGGGGTAGCCTAGTGGTTAAAGCGTTGGCTCGTCACGCCAAAGACCCGGGTTCGAATCCCCACATGGGTACAATGTGTGAAGCCCATTTCTGGTGTCCCCCGACGTGATGTTGCTGGAATATTGCTAAAAGCGGCGTAAAACCAAACTCAGGCAGGTGTTATGGTGCTGAGAAACCTTGACACATAATCGGCGGGAGCCGGGATTCGAACCCTCAATCGTACGTCCTACGGCAGGAAATCTATGTTGACCAAGGATCATTTCTTTAAAGGTGTTGCTTAGTGATTAAAACCATTTGCTCGTCACACCGAAGACCCTGGTTCTACACGAAACCCATGTACTTGTTCCTGCAGCAATAAAATCCTGAAAGCAGGGTAAAATCATACTTCTGGCACTGCGACTCGAACCCAAGACTAACGGTCCCTGACGTATGACACTACTACCCTTAACTCCCATTAAAAACGTCAAGACACGCTTACCTCTTTCTACAATCACCTGTCCGGGCAGACAAGCTGTATGCCGGACACAGGCCATGACACCTTGACCATGGTGCACGTTGTAGTAGCGATCACGACACCGGCAACGGAGGTTGTGTGTAGGTGAGCAGTTGTCGACAACGATGGCGTTGTGGTCTTGGCAGACGTTGTCGCACTGCCCACATTTCTCCAGTTGTGTGACGGTCTGGGACTGGAAGGTGCCTTGTTCACATGGTGTGCAGTTAGAATGAGTGAAGGACTCGGTACAGTGTCTGGACACGTGGGTTCCACGTGGACACTTGAAACACGTGACTCTATTGTGATCATATGTTGTTGCGTCTGTCTGTAAACGAAAGGACATAACCCAATGAGTGAGCAGGTTTTACGCCGCTAAAAATTGTTCTACTTATATCATGGTGTCACATTGCCAGCTTCATGTTGGACAGCTTTACGTGATGCAAGTTATAGGTGCTTACAACGCCTCTGAAACTCCATGCACAGGAGCGGTGTTGAAAAATCAGAGCGAATCCGGTTTTCGAAACTTAAAGACTGGTGTCTGGCCCAACTAAGGGAGACAACTCTGCACACCAAATTGCATCGCCTTCGACAACCGGACCACCCATGTCACCGAAGAATATGAATACATGACACAGGGCCTGTATATTCATATTTGAATTATATAAATAGCGTTGTAGGCGTTAAGATTTGTTCGTGTTTCTAGAATTCAAGAACTCACCGGTTTAGAATCCGTCAGTGTGAAGGTCAGTAGAATGACGAGGCTCAGGCTGACATTGTTATCCAGGATACGGCGGGAATGATCACATAACGTTATCTTTGTGCCATGAGCTGTCGATAAATTTGCCACCATGAAAGTTATTCCACTATGTTAACTAAAGTTTAAAGCTAATAGGCGCATAAATGTAATGAAAAAAATAGTATATACCCTCACAGTGACTGGAGTACGTTTCTGGGTTGACAGCCCTAGCAGAAGTGAATATACCTGTGTTTGATGGTGTCTACAAAATATACAAACAAACAATGTGTGATGTGTGATGGCATCATATGTTTGCAGGCGACTGTCAAGTCCAGTAACAAGTTTGTCAAATCAGATACTCAAATTGTACTTTCGTGTGCCCGACAATTCATATAAATCACTAATTTCGGACGGCATATTTCACAGTGTTGCAGGATAAAAGCATATGATAGTCTCTATTTAAAGCTTTAACGGTGGTTTTGCCACCAGTGTTTAAAAAACTTAAACGACACCATATTACATGCCTTGAAGCGATATTGATACCTCCAATATCCCGCCCCCAAAAAAAAAAAAAACCCACACAAAACAAAACAAAACAAAAAAAAAAAACAAACACAACAACAAACAAACAAACAAAAAACAAAAAAAAAAAACAAAACAAAACAAAAACCCCACCCCCACACAAAAACAGCTTCTCAACGAAAATGTAAGTCAGATGTCTTAATGCCACCTTTTTCATTTTTTGTTTGAACAGGTGTATAATGCGTATATGTCAACAATACAAGCAAAGATGACAGCAAATGAAATGGAATCAAAGAAACATATGTGAAAATGAACACACATACACACACACACATGCGCACGACCTACATAAATATATACATAGGAGTAAACACGACACATGTAAATAAATGAACGTATGAATGAATGAATGAATAAATGAGTGAGTGAGTTTAGTTTTACGCCTCACTAAGCTATATGGTGGCAAATAGATACATAAATAAATGCAGGAATAAATAAATAAATAAATAAATAAATAAATAAATAAATTTGACTTCGGAAATATTGACAATGGGAGAATATTTAAACATTTTGGTTTCAACATTAAATTTGTGTAATTATGTATTAACAAACGTTAATGTTGATAGACGAGCAATGATTATACTTGTCAATAAACTTCCTCGTGTGAACGGAAGTAAGAATAACAGTACAACACACTCGTCAAAGTCTCCCTTACCTGTCATCATATTCATATAGCAGAGTGATACTGAGATTTCAGTGAATTGAAACCTGGATCTGAACTTTTCAGTGAAATAATTCCATATACAAGTTCCTTCTCAGTAACATACTGCTTTAAAGTGCGTCGTAATTTGTATAGGTTAGTATTTCAATGATGATGTCAATGTCAGAGGTATTTTGGTAGCAAGTAAGCGGCTTATTTATCTGTATGTCCAACGGTATTGATAAACCCAGCGAAGTGGTCTTACTTTCCATGTCGTCATGTTTGGTCACATGGGTATCACGTAGTAACATATGCAGATACAGCTAGGTAATTGTAACTCCTTCAACGTCGCTGCAATACTATTATTGTACGCTGAATCATTTTCTAGATACACATTGTTATCATATTGTGTTTGTAAGTATGTTATTTCAATTACTTGTACAATATGGATAATATAATAAACATTTATCAAAATGATGTTTAAATTGCTAACAATGTAAATTACTTCAAATACTTGAATCAGTACTTTTTTGTATTTGTATTGACATTCGTTCAAAAACACGTATCTTTTCTAAAATATTAAAAATCACCGATGGTGGTATGCAAGGGGACCTGCTTTTACCGGGCGCTTTACCAATGAAGGATTATATACCGAGGCGAATGAATAAGAATCAATAATCGTTCAATCAGATTTTACAATAAACTATGAACAAATGAATAAACTAAGATAACAAATCAATAATCGTTCAATCAGATTTTACAATAAACTATGAACAAATGAATAAACTAAGATAACAAATCAATAATCGTTCAATCAGATTTTACAATCGATGAGTCATGTCTTATTACAGTGACCACATCATCATCAGATAAGTCATTCCATGCAGTTTGCATGTAAGTTGTACATAGACGATTCACGAATCAAATATATACAGAGACACGTACGTTCAGCGGTTTAAAACAGAAGCATGTCAGCAACAATCATTTAAAGGTTCAACGAAAACATAATAATAACCTCGTGTCATACTTACATATAATAAGTATCTACACGTTGAGACGACCATGAATCATATGCATGTTATATTTATAGCGCTGAGGTATATAAGAGTACAATAAGCTGTACCAGTACATGCGCACTTGAAGAATATTCAGGTATATATAATTTGTACTTCACAAGCTTATGTATTGCTTTACATGAAGGAGGTTCAGTAAATTTACTTTTTCTTGATAACGTTTAATTAATGTCAGGTCTATTACTGTCAACTCCCGTAGCTCACCTCTGTTTACGGAAAGTGACTAAGACGAACGGACCGATCATGAAGCTGACGAGGTAACAAACACTGAATGCGTACGATCAGATTGTGCGTGTCATTGTGTATTTACCTGTGGATTATCACGTACGCGTCTTATTCAGGCTGACACTTACAGGCTTTGTTTCGGGTGAGCTGTGTGTGTACTACGTCTTACATATTCACTCATATTGATAAATAGCGAACGTTTTGCAGTCCAGTAGTTTGTGTCCGTTCGTCTCGCCAATACCCGCGTTCGACTCGTCAGCAATTATTATGATCGTTTGAATATGAAAATGTTTTGTGTAAGGAATAAATCCTTTCCTTTAAATAGATCAAATTAAATGGCCACACTGATAGGGGGTAGGTGGGGCGTGTGTGTGTCTTACGACGGTGTTTTTATTCAAGCACTGAAGACAAGTACGATGATGATTTTAGGTTTACGCAAACACATTGCAGTAGGTTTTCAGCTGGATAGTGCAGAGTTACGGCCCCTGGTTATTTCAGTATCCGTCAAAGATCGGCCTCAATTCTTGGCTTCCCCCACTTTAACATTCAAGAGGATAATCAAAATATGTACACATCTCAAACCAAAGCGACCAAATCGTCAGTGTAGGTACAATGTGTGAAACCCATGTACGGGGGCCCCTTGCCGTGGAATTGGTGGAGTACTACTGAAAACAATGTAATAATAATAATAATAAGTGTATGTATATAGCGCTGTATTCCATGCATCAGCATGCTCTACGCGCACAGCTACATTCACTCAGATAACCTCCACAAAACCATCACCAGAACCTCCTGGGTTTATGATAATGACCGTTCATAATGATTAAGTTCGAAGACCATCAATTAATAACCTCCCATAATTGATGAATTTTAAAGAGGGGCGGCAGTGGTTAATGCGTTCACTTGTCACGTTGCAGACACGGGTTCGATTCCCCCACATGGGTACAATGTGTGAAGCGCATTTCTGGTGTCCCCTGCCTTGATATTAGTGGAATATTGCTGAAAGCGGCATAAAACTAAACTCCCTCATTTTCATGTCTCTTGACTCCTAACCCCCGACTTCATCACGGTCGGTGAGGTGAGATGAAATTGGGTTTAACGTCGCACTTAAGAATATTTCGCTCATGCGTGTGAATGTGTGGCTGCTTGTACTAGCTGGTTTTATAGTTCTTGCTCACTAAGATACCATGCTGCAGTTAAGCATGAATACCCTACTCAGACAAATTATACTGACTCCGAGCCGACCAGTCCTTGTTGTACCCATTAATGCCGAGCGCCAGGCAGGGACCAACGAGTACCATATTTTAACGTCTTTTGGTATGACACGGTCGGGGTTGAAAGTACTAACGAAAACAAGTTTACATCTGCTGAAGAACGTTTATTTGCAAATAAACACCTTGAATGTTTACTAACTTCATGAAAAAAGTACAATTATACGATTCATTACTGTATTAGTGATGTCCTTTGCTTGTTTGGTAGTGATATCTGCCGTCAAAATATGAAACGTTATTATATTTGAGGTGAATGCAAACAATAATCTTCTCGAACGGTTAACATTTTTCATATATATGTTTCAAATTCATATTTAAGTTTCCATTCCTTGTTCGAGACACATGCTTGTATTTTGACGCTAATTTCAACATTGTTACAAAAGCAGATTAATCTGTGAGATTTAATCAATGGAAACACACGGCCAACATTCACATATCAATTATAGATGACATCCTATCGGTAGTTTCCATCAATTAAAGCTCTTGTGATTAGATTGGATATTTTAAACATTACTTATTTGATCAACTGTAACTACATCAACATATATATCAAACCAACCATTTGCAGGACTTATAGATTAACAGAGGGGAAAGTAAGAGACATAATTTGAGTGTTTTCTGGAAGACAGACATCTACGGCATAAAGGGTTCTGGGGTTCTTCACAAATCATAGTCTGGATACGGTTCCAGTTCCAACAAGTCGCTTCTGACCGGTGATTTTCCCCTGATAAGAGAGGATGAACTGCTTGGTCTTTCTTCGTAATCTTCCACTGGTGTAATGGGCCGGTCCTTTGCTGCACTCGTAACGTCAGGACGAGTCCATGGATATCTGGAGCCTTCAAAGCGAAGGTTCGACTCTCCCGGATATGCATCACTGGGTGGAAGTTTTGCCTGTAGAAATAATAACAATAATAACATATTAATGTCACACTGAAAAGTGAAAACCACATTTCCCTCACAGACAAACTGTTCAAATCCATAATCGCAGTGATTATGACTCTTGGTCTTTTGATGACGTACTCAAGCTTCACTTGACAGTGACATGCCGTGATGTCATTGTCATTGTTATTTGTTAGTTTGTTGTTTACGCCGCACTCAGCTATATTCCACCTATTTGTCGGCGGTCTGTAAATAATCGAGTCTGGACCAGACAATCCAGTGATCAACAGCATTAGGATCGATCTGCGCAAATGGGATACGATGTCATGTGTCAACCATCCCAATCTCGATCCCGTTTGCCGGGCTGCTGAAGACCAAATATTAACCCAGATCTTCACGGATTCGTGATATCATTGACATGCATGTACATGTGAAGCGCGTTGGATTCAACTCTGAGAATCAAAATGACGACATAGCATATTATGCTACTGTATCTAAGTGTATTGGAATCAGATAGTCAGAGAAATTAAGTTTTATTAAGTTGCGTGCAACTCGCTGCTCACAGCAATTTGGTATCAAGGGGGATAACTCTAATTGGGGGACTTTATGTGCGGATGTTGAGGGTTTAGAAAAAGCCACGCGTTCTGCGTCACGAAGTGATAATTCTGAAGGTTTGTTTTGCAGAAAAGGCAGGTTAAAGTCTGTATTCGCCAAGAAACGTTTCAAATCACTTTAATCTTGGACTCGCGAATGTTATGCTTGAGTTTCAACGCAGTTACATCTATTTCTCATGAACGTTTCATCAAGTCGCACCTTACTATCATCTATGTGTTGGAACCGTGTTGTAACAGTGGAGTTCTGGAGTAAACAATTGAGACTTCGAGTTGATATTCTATGAATACGAAGAGGCTTAGGCATACACCCAAATCGCAATACAATACACCAAGGAAGTACTCTGGAACTACTCACGGAAAGGTGGTCAGCAAGACTTGGTACCAGTCGGAAGAATAGTCCTGACCTAACAGGAGTTGTGGGGTCATCTGGCCGCACACTGGACATGAACACGCCGGACGCTCCCGACGAAGCACGGGACTGTCAACAGTTTAATTTGAATATAATTAAACGGAAACTTAGTTCTGCAAGTACACAGTTGGTCGAAGTGTGCTTCAGGCAGCGCGTCCACAAGATACGTATTGTATACTGGTTAATCTTTCTAAGGATTTTACTAAATTACAGTTTCAGTCACCCTTTCATATTGGGATCTATTAAGATTTAAGAAAAGGTTTGTCAATTCTTTAAGTTCAGGAATTTTGATTGTGAGTTTTATTGTGAAATTTAAAGTGAGTTGTGTTCTATTGAAGCGATGTGTTGGTGAGTTTAGGTTTCTGAATAAGTGAACACTGATTTTACCTTATGACTTTTCCCATTTCCAGACAAGTCCTACAAGAAACAGGTTTATCATTTTGAATTCTTCTTCTCATGAGCATTGTAATATATTCACAACATGTTAAAAAGTCACAGACAAAAAATGTTGGATGAGTTCTAGTCGAACCCAGAATAAACAACCCAGTGCTTGATTTGTAAACATGGAACCAGGCCACAATATATGCGAGGACGCCCGCATAATAACCAGCCATCATCAATGGTGAGAACAAAGGACACGAATTCATGTGAATTTATATACTTTATATTAGGTGAAGGATACGGAGCCCAGGTTAAGTAGGAATAAATACATATTATTGTGAGGACTGATAACGATAATATTTCAAATTAACTGGAACCGGCTGAAGCCTAACGGGAAAGTGTCATAGTATAGTCGTTGAAGTGTTCTCCCGTTTCTGAAAAAAAAAACAATATTCAGTTCCCAACATATCACTATCTCCTTCTGATGTCTTGGTTTCTACTGAATTTTTGTTGTAATATTGGTACCTTCGTGAAAAACCCCTATAGTTTCCAAACATTCTTACATCACTGAAGCCTTCGTTGACAAAGGGAGTTCTAGATCCTTCCGGTCGGATCCTGAATAGCTTGTACCATATCAAGGACAAGTGCATCCGTCTGGAAAACAATACAATAATACCTTGAGGAACTTGGCAGTCATAATGACAGTGATAATCTCTACTAATGTGGACACTTGTAGCACGTCATCACAGTGATATATCTGAAAGTGTCTGACCAAACACAGCGGCTGGAACATCTTGTAATAAGTAGCAGCACACAATCCCTGCCCCTACAACTTTCAAGTTTGTCGGGGGACAAGTTGCAAAACTAACTCTGTTTTATCCACAGATGAAATAAACTTACATATAAAGGGGATTACACTTCCTTAAAAACCTGGAAGAAATATATTAATCTGCCCACGACACATACATGTTTGGGACCCGAATGTTGTCTTTAGAACTTCTTACGAGGTTCTTTTTTGCTGCTTCTAAGTGCAGTACCTACCCTCGTTTGAGCATGCACAGATACCAAGCCAGCACGGATAAGATGATTATCAATATTCCCGCCAACACCACCAGCCCGATCATCCATGCCTGCCACCCATCACAGTTCGGATTTTCTTTTGCACATGCGCAGTAGTATCTGTTGACGTCGTCGTAGCAGACGTACGGCCAGGAACATGGTGAACTGCCACACTCGTTGACGTCATCCTCGCAGTGCATGCCGGTCCAGCCTGATGCGCACGCACACTCATAGTAAAGGTCAAAGCCTTCAGCACGGCGGTAGTTGGTGCAGTTGTACAAGCTTTCATTTTTGCCTGGAATTATATATGTCGAGGCACACAGTGAAAATGATTTGCGAAGAAAGACTTAACTTTAATTTAACAGGTGTTTTTGTTGTTGTTCAATGTCGCACCCAGCAATATTCCATCTATATGACACTAGTCTGTACATAATCGAGTCTGGACCAGATAACCAAGTGATCGACATCCTGAGCATCTATCTACAGAATTGAGATACGATGCATACCGAAACATTAACCAATTCAGACAATGACCTACTTTTCAGCCGATCCGAATTTGCTCGTGTGAAAGTGAAAAGAGACACTACAAACAAATATGGTTAAACTTAATTTCAATTTCTTGTTTCATAAGAAAATGGTATTTACAAATAAATTTTAATTTAAACTTTAATAAAATCGTATTTCTATAATTTATAACGAGATTTAGGCAGCATGACCTTAACTAAGACGTCACAGATGAGGTCGTAAAATGATTAACAATTCATCTGGCTCACTGGTTACACCCGTTATGTGTTCTTTGCGCTTATTCCACAAATTCCAGATTTCCGTTTGTCAGAACACGCTGCACGACGTGTTTGCAAGGATCAGAAGGAGCGTAGTGTTGCAATATACAAGAGATTAGATGTATCAAATTATACTGATTAATATTTATGTATCCAGTTGTATGAGTTGGTCTCAAAATTCTGGACAGGTTATTGCACTAAGTTGCGCAATAGGACGGAACCCAGTCAGCAGGAAACGAGACTGTTGTGTAATCAATGTGTTGAATTGACATGCATCAAGTCAGTCAGCCTGACCACCCGATCCCGCTAGTCGCCTTGAGGATAGAACTGTTTCTTTTACAGTAACCAGTATTATACATGCCTGGGTATTTCCTGTCGATAATGTATCTGTAAAGTCTAATAGTAATTGCCCTTCCTTATTATGTACAGTAAACTACGGTTATATCGAAGTCAAAGGGACCTCTAATCCTTCGTTATAACAGTAGCTCGTTGAACGCATTTCAAATAAAATATACAGCAAGTGACATCGGTTCGTTATATACGTACGGTATACCCAAATGTTAGTGAAATGATGTATCTTAAAACGCAAAACGGCGCCAACACGTCGCTGTTCAATCAGTTTCAGTACGCACTCCATGTATTTTATTTGGGATTGTGTCTTCCATATTCTGTTTTCAACTTTGTTACTGCTTGCGTAATGAACGCGGGCTGTAACCCGCTACCTCAGTTCAGAGTGAGTGCGATTAGTTTTATGCCGCGCTAACAATATTCCAGCAATATCATAGAGGGGGGACACCAGAAATTATGCTTCACCCATTGTGCCCATGTGGTGAATCGAAACCGGGTCTTTGGCGTGAAGAGCGAAAGCTTTAACCACTAGGCCACTCCACCGCCCCGCTTCTGTTTCAGAATCGACCCATGACGATACCCGTTAGAATTTGTCTTCAGTAACCCATGCTTGTTG
The DNA here is from genome assembly GCF_003918875.1 of Haliotis rubra. Classification (NCBI taxonomy): domain Eukaryota; kingdom Metazoa; phylum Mollusca; class Gastropoda; order Lepetellida; family Haliotidae; genus Haliotis; species Haliotis rubra. Next base: position 296,891 of record NW_025765603.1, on the reverse strand, counting down.
TAAGAGGTGACTAACAGACCGGGTGGTCAGGCTCGCTGACTTGGTTGACCCATGTCATTGTATGCCAATAACGTAGACCGGTCCTAATACTGTTGATCACTGGATTGTCCAGACTCGATTATTTACAGACCGCTGCCATATAGATGGAATATTGCCGAGTGCGGTGTAAAACTAAACTCACTCACTCACTCAGTTCCGAATCACTAGCGGACAAACACATAGCAGTACTTACTTCTGCATGCTCCTCCATTCTTGCATGGCATCTCCATCACAGTTGGTTTGATCGTGATGACGTCAGAGTATGTCCCTGCCTGGTCCTGGGCGTATACCCGGACCTCATCGTAACCATAGTAACCAGGGTCAGGTTGGTACTGGAAGGTCGTGTAGACCCAGTTGAGGGAGTCGGCGGGGTGGGGGAGGTGGAGCTTCTCACAGGGAATGCCGCTCTGAAATAAGTTTATCATGCGTACAATTCATGGGTGAGTAAGGGGGCCAATGAGGTATTAGCACACTAGTGTATCACAAACATGACCCTAGCATCGAACCCGGACTGGCATGAACAAGTGAGCACCTCTGCCACTGAACTACACAATGACCACGCACAGCTGTTATTATCTACATGCTAACCGAAGACATCATGGTTTTGTCTGGATTGCAGACTTCTGTTATGACGACTTTAATAATTCAAACCACTGAATCGCATTTAATTCAAATATTGTGTTCATTTCTTGTGTCTCTCTTGTCATGGAGGAGGACCAGGGTATAAGTGAGTGAGTGAGTTTGATTTTACGCCGCTTTTTGCAAAATTCCAGCAAATATCACGGCGGGGGACACCAGAAATGGGATTCACACATTGTACCCATATGGACCAGGGTATAAGTCTCTTAGGAAGACCAGGGTATGTGTCTCTTAGCTTGTGTCTCTTCCACAAGAATCAAAGCATGAACACAACTCCAGCTCAAACATTAGCTTAATCGCGAATTGGTTTGAGCTATGATAAATATATTACAATCCCTGCAAGCTTCCAGTGGGACGTTATTTTGATCATTAGTTAGTTAACATTAACCAGCAAGGCCAGAAAATAACCAGTCTCGATTATCCACCCAAACGGATTCCAATGGACTTAACAAGCAAACAAGCAGTGAAATAGCGTAGATCGATGCTCATGCTGTTGATCATTGGATTGTCTAGTCCAGAGACGATTATTCAAGGACCACCGCTATGTAGCTGGAATATTGCTGTGGGCGGTTTTAAGCAACTAACAAATAAACAAAACGCATATATTATCTATATCACGTATTGTGAAACCTTTGTTCACAAATATGAAAACAGGTCATTAGCTTCCTTTAAGAAATGTAGTTTAACCATAACCATAAATCAATTTCATGTGGGGCGATGGGGTAGCCTAGTGGTTAAAGCGTTGGCTCGTGACGCCGAGGACCCGGGTTCGAATCCTCACATGGGTACAATGTGTGAAGCCCTTTTCTGGTGTCCCCCGCCGTGATGTTGCTGGAATATTGCTAAAAGCGGCGTAAAACCAAACTCAGTCAGTCAGTCAGTCAATTTCGTGTGTATATTATTGTCTAGCAATTGGCGAATGTTTTCAGAAAAGGTTTGTAATGATTACGCTGAGTGTTTTGTATTTTTTTCATATTCTTGCATGCATTGTTACTCAGCACTGACCGTGTTGTATGAACAGGGGTCCGTGGTATTCACGTCACCGACGATAAGGTTCCCGCTTGTCGGCTGAGTGTGGTAGATGGTCATGTTGTCGCCAACGTCAACGTCGTACGCCCCAAACTCCCATCTGTACGTCGTGGGGTTGCTGTCATTGACTTGAACCTGCTCCAGCAGAATCTGAAATACATATAAATCAATCTAGATTATCAACCGAAATATATTCCATATTGGGCATATAAGACGATGGTATGAATCGATCAGTGAAAATAAGTCAAGATACCAGATTATAAACAAACAATTTGTCAATGAACAATACATCCCATTGGCCTGGTGAATAAAATATCTGATATGACTCTCCTATGCTGGAAGGCTCTCCTCAAAAGTAAAACTGAATCAGGTTATTTATGCAGCACAAACCTCATCTGTTGAACTAAATGTAATAATAAATATTAAGCCCCTAACGTAGAATCGATGTCAGTATCAGTATATGGTACGGGGCGGTGGGGTAGGCATGTGGTTAAAGCGTTCGCTTGTCACGCTGAACATTATGTTCACTCACTCACTCACTCACTCTAACTCCACATAATATGATCGCTGTAGCATGCTGAAATGCGACCTACCTGAACAGGGTGTGCTGGATCTGCATGGAGGAAGCTGACGCCGTCACTGAATACGAAGGCGCTGGGGGCGTCGTTGACTGGGGTGACGATGATGCTGATGTTCACTGCGGTTTCAGCAGGTGGTATCTCAGCTAGGGGCACCTCATACAGACTTATCGGGACATCTAGTGATCCGTAGAAGTCTCTGGCAGGTGTATATGTCATCCTGAAATATATGCAGAAAGAACATGTTGGTTAACAGATGCTTATATTTGTGAATTTGTCCATCTAGGGTTACATGCATCTTATAGAAAGGTGTCGAGTTTTTTTTTGGCTATGCGTATTTTACTTTGTCTGTACATGTCAATAGTGCACCCATTCAAAGCATTAAAGGCTGGTTTGCCATGTGGCAGACCAACAAACCTGTAAACATACTACATAAGAATACAACCGTGAGGTTGTTTCACGAAACAACTTACAATCCATACTCTGACAGCGTCAAGTCTAAATCACCAACAACAAAGTCGTCACGCATCTTGTATTTGATCACGTCTCCATTAGCGTCTGTGGATGTCATCTGGTATATCATGGTACCTGGAAAATAACGATAACACTTGGTGACGTATGAGAGATAAGACAAGAGACACAAGCCCTGGTCTTCCCACATGACAAGAGACACAAGGTAAGAGACATATACCTTGGTCTTCCTGCATGACAAGAGACACAATCTTAGAGACACATACCCTGGACTTTGTGAATGACAAGAGACACAGGGTAAGAGACACATACCTTGGTCTTCCTGCATGACAAAAACACCATCTAAGAGATACATACCAAGGTCTTCCTGCATGACAAGAGACACAATCTAAGAGACGCATACCCTGGTCTTTCTGCACGACAAGACACCATCTAAGAGACACATACCTTGTCATCCTGCATGACAAGAGACACAATCTCAGAGACAGATACCCTGGTCTTTCTGCATGAAAAGACACAATCTAACAATCTAAGAGACACATACCATGGTCTTCCTGCATGACAAGAAACACAATCTAAGAGACACATACCCTGGTCTTCCTGCATGACAGGAGACACAATCTAAGAGACAGATACCCTGGTCTTCCTGCATGACAAGAGACACAAACTAAGATACAGATAACATGGTCTGCCTGCATGACAAGATACACCATATAAGAGACACATACCCTGGTCTTCCTGCATGACAAGAGACGTGGTGCTGGTGAGCTGAGGGGGTGAGTTGGGTATCTCTGTCAGAGCTGAAGTCAGCAGGAACTGGGTCGGGTGTCTGAAGTACGTGTCTGACACAGAACGCCGACGTCTGGAACTGCTGCCTTGTGTTGACCTTGTGTTGCACACCTAAACACAACACATCAGACACAGTCCCAATAGATACTCACTGATATGCAAAAATTAAACATTGTGAAGAGAAAAAGGTTGCATGTGCCGGACATGATCAACCTGTACAACGTCAGTACATGTTAATGGTGGGAATCAGCAAAATAGCGAAAGATTTAGTAGTTCATAGATTTCTTCTTATCAGACAAACTCGACAGAGGTGAAGTGTTGATGTGGTCAGACAACAATATGTACAACAGATGAGAACTAATTATTGCACTTATAGAGACGTGTGCGTGTGTGCGTGCGTATGTGCGTGCGTGCGTGGCTGCTTGTTACAGTCTGCACCGGTTCTACTCAGACGTAGTATAATGAGCGGAACAATCCTAGCTTCAGAAAATATCGGGGTTTATTATAAGACATGTTAAAGTACAGTATACCACTCACCTTGACTGTGACCCGAGAGGTCGCCTGGTCTCTGACCTCCGTGTCGGTTTCATGTTGACAGGTCTTGTTGCTCTGTTGCCACTGTCTGGCATCTATCACACAAACACCATTTTGACTAGTACCACCCTTCTACTGTAGTACTTCACATTGTCTAAACAGCTGGGATTTTAAGCGCTGCCATGTTATGTATTTAATTTTATCTTTATATGGCTGGGCCGACTGACTGATTTGCTCAGCAAATACAGCTGGTAAAGTCAGATGTAACATCAGAACTGACTAGATGACTATACGTCACAACAGAAAATAACACAGCGCGTCTGGAACAGTAGCGAACAGGAATGATCTGTTGTCACGTGACTTCTTCTTACGAAAAGACCGAAGCCTTGTCAATCCAGATGGTATCGTCAGTCAACTTTATGGATTTCTATTCATTCATGAGTAAGTTCCTTTAACGTTTCCAATTTCGTCACCAAAACCCTTGTGGGTCATCGACGTTCCGAATGACTAGAACGCATCTATAGCAGCTCTATCACAGCTTCACGAGGAAAGAAAAGTCCGATGTGATGCCGATCTTTATTGAAATACATACATAAAGTATCTACACGCAAATCACCTACCAACATTCCAGTGAAGCAGCATCAACGTTGTATTGGTCACCGTGGGATCATAAGTGAAGGTGACCTTCACCGGTCCTGGCATGGGCAGATTACCAACGCTGGTCAGAGAGAACGAGAGGTCAGTTTCCTGGTAGCTGAGCCTCTTTCTGAGGATTCTGTCCGTGAAGGCATCTTCTGTGGTTGACTTAGATGGGTCAGTGATGTATGGGACGAACTCCACCGAGGCGTCAGACTTGTATTCCGTCTCTAGATCCAGCTTTGTGAGCTGAGTGACAACGATGCTTTGCCCGGGCTGTAGTCCTGGATCATAGACAAGCAAATAAGAGCAATGTTTGCGTGCGTTTGTGTGTGTTGCTTTAGCGTAAATATACCGCCACTACAGCTGTTGCCTGCATACGTTCGAGCCTGGACCAGACAGACCAGTTGCCAACTGCATCAGCAGCTTTCATTGTGAACGTTACTGACTAACTGAGTTTGGGTTTTACGCCGCTTTTAGCAATATTCCAGCAACATCACGGCGGGGGACACCAGAAATAGGCTTCACACATTGTACCCATGTGGGAATTCGAACCCGGGTCCTCTGCGTGACGAGCCAACGCTTTAACCACTAGGCCACCCCACCGCCCGTGAACGTTGCTAACACTGATAGGATGAACAGAACCAGTCATACGTCCGACACCCATATTAAACGGCACTGTAACCATGAGCTACAGGATGCATCTTCTGTATTGTTTCCAAAGAGAATGTCATTTGATGCTGTTGATTATATCAAGCAATAATGCAGTGAAAGAGTGGATGAATATCGAATCTATGTTGTCCTTTGGAAGTAAAGAGAACGGCCTTTCACACTTACGTTATGAAGCAAAGATGACAATATCCTGTTATTTTGTACACTAACCATCTGGTGTTGATACAGTTACTCCTGAAAGATCCCTTTTTCTTCTGGCACCACCACCAACATCTACAGTAACAGCAGAACCATTTGACGACGTCGCCATCGTGGACTTGTCTGTCTCCACTATAGTAGAGCCCAGCAACTTGGTGGTGCACAGTTGAGCCTCATTACACATCTTCATGAAGATGAACATCTCTGTGCCTGGAGCGATGGTGAAGGCTGACCTGTCTGTGGTACCGTGCACCGAGGAGTTGTAGTCGGCCTTGTACTGACTCAGCATGTATATGTTGTAGTCGTCAATTTTGAGGTAACCATCCGCCACTGTAACCGTCCCCGACGTGTTGTAGCCGACCCAGGTGCAGGGGAAGATGTCATCGATGCTGGCCTCGGAACTCCCCACACAGAAATCTGAATATGAAGTATTGACACTTTTTCTTTCTTTCGTAAACTGGGAAGCCTTATATCTAGCTCTTTTACCATAGAAGGTGAGTTTATTTTAGTAACATTCTCCTCGTATCGCAGCAGCAAAACCTTTCGAAACAGTAAAGTAAACGCTTAAACTACTGGGCAACCCAGTCGACAGTTGGCCCCCCTCGTGATTTACAGGACCGAGACCTGTGACTCAGTATGTGTTCCAGACCGATCAAACGTTCCAAAGTCAAATCTGAAGAATTCCAGTTACTGTTTCCAATACCTGTACATTAGAGAATACACCAGTATGTCTAACCAATCAGTGGTTATAATTCAACACCTCACCTCACCTTAAGTCATTAAAGTAAAGATTGATATGAAATATATTACATTACCATATCGCCTGACACTTTCATCTGCAGAGACCGTCCAGGAAGCACCGACGGTGTGTCTGTCTGTGGTTTTCATGGAGTTTGGCGGCACCACTTTCTCTCCAAGAGATTCAGCACCCACTATTGTTGTGTTGACGTCATCGACAATGGGAGGCTCGAGAAGAACGGTCACACCTAAGTCACACACTTGGCTTTATTGATAAATCCATTAAGGATGGAATCAGATTCTTCTAAAATAGATATCGTCATTTCTGACAATCCAATTGATAAATATCACAAGTTTGGAACTTTTAAGAACAGGTAAAACCTCTAGAAATAGCGTAATACTCTAGTCTATGATGTGTTAAGGTAAGCACCTCTAAAAATACTGTAATTCACTGTTTGATGTATAAGGGTACACACCTCTGGGATCAGCGTATGTTGTGACCAGCCCACCCCCGTTGGTACATCTGACGGTCACGTAGTACGTCGTGTTGTGTTCCAGGAGGCCTCCAAGTCCGGAGTTCACAGATCCAGGATACTCCCGAGTTGATACAAATGTCTGCAACTCCTCTCCCCCTGGCGCTGTGCCTATCGCCCACTCGTAGTTCTGTAAAGTCACACATGTATTCTGGTAGCTTGATATTTACCAGACTTTCCATTCACCTTCAGCAATTCAGTTATATGCTAAAGGCATACGCACGGGGTATCATTTCTCATGGCCGCGCAGTTGTATAGGAATCGTGAGTGAACATTGTTTAACTCCATTTTCAGGAAAACTATATAGCGATATCGTGGGAAAAATAGGTCTTTCAGATATGTGGAATCAAACCCGAGTGTTCAGTGTGACGAGCCACTTTAACCATGGGGCCACTCCACCCAGTAATATATATGCTCACCACACACCATTTGATTCCATAGTCTAAAGGTAATACAGGTAATTTACACGTATTATCCATACGTATTTCGAGGTATTTGATTTATGTTTGACATATACTCGTGCAGAAGCTCCTTGTTACCACAATTTCGCTCTCGTTGTCATTGCACTTCCACACAGCCTTAATGGTGTCGTTGGATCCCTGGTACGTCACAGGGGTGAAGTTGCCCTGAGTGACGTCGATGTACAGCATGACGTCGGTGTCAAACAGTGGTGGTGACGTGTCGATGTTGAAGCCGTCAGATGACGATACCGCCTCTGTTCCAGACCCGAGTACAGCTTTCACTGGAACAATCAGATTTACAGGTAATACAAATAGGGAGAGGAGTGTACGAAGATAATGACATAGAGTTTACTGTGTTGCTTCGATGTATGCACACATCAGATATCGATAACATTTTCACAAATGCCATACTTCTCTTTTTATGTTTTAACAATTCTGTTTCTTACCTGTGAGGTAGTACATTACAGGAACTACTTCCCCCTCCACGACTGTCGATTCTGTTAGGTTGAGGTCGTTGAGGGTGATCTTGACCTGGTCTGTTGATGCGCTGTCACATGATGCGTCACATGTGTAGACGTCACAGGGAGTCAGACAGGGGATACACGGTGTATGTACCTAGCAACATATAGAACACGTCACAGTAAGCAGACGTAACGTCCGAGGGAGTCAGACAGGGGATACACGGTGTATGTACCTAGCAACATATAGAACACGTCACAGTAAGCTGACGTAACGTCACAGGGAGCCATACAGGGGATACACGGTGCATGTACCTAGCGACACATAGAACACGTCACGGTAAGCTGACGTAACGTCACAGGGCGTCCGACAGGGGATACACGGTATATGTACCTAGCAACACACTAAACACGTCACAGTAAGCTGACGTAACGTCACAGGGCGTCCGACAGAGGATACACGGTGTATGTACCTAGCAACACATAGAACACGCTGGATGTAGTAGTTCTCAAGACCACCGTCTCATCTCCGTGACAGGTGACAAACACTAACAATGACCTGATTATAAACAACCCTCATAGTTTTCAAGAGAGACTTCTTAAACAATCAGTGCTGTTTGATCATCTGCACTATTTATTGAAACCAATATGTATGTTGTCCTCTACACACGTATATTGCTATATTCTTCCGTGTATAATGTAACCGTACTGACTGTAAGTGCTATGTATGTGCACCACAACTCACCTGCTGGTACGGCTCGACATCAGAGAGACCGGAAGCTGACCCGATTCCAGCCTCATACCGAACGATGGCGTTGTTACCTCCTTGGAAAGGGTTGCCATAGCGACACAGGTTCTCCTTCTGGGCAGGCATCACTAGGTCACGGAATGAAGCCGTAGCACTCAAAACCTTTAGATGTCCTTCCGCATCTCGTTCAGTGTCAGGAATATAGTTCTTGTGATTCCAGACTCCCAGGAAGAGTTTGGTGTCGGGAGAGAGACGCGGTATTCCACACTGCTCCGTCATCAGATCGTCGTCCATGAAGACTGACATGCACCAGGTAACCTGCGACAGTAAAAAGAAACGATGATGATTCCATGCTTTGTGCTAGTTAGCCTGACATAATACTAAAACCAGTGTAACACATCTTTAAGATGTAAGGATATTGCTGCTGAGCTGTATCAACAAAGTTCATATTTCCTAGTCTGATTGGACATTAAAGAGTTATGTTCCTTAGCTTGGCCGAAGATGATGATCTCCAAGAGTTTATTGAAGTTAAAAATGTTACGTCCTGACTACTTTGAATCTTCACCCCAGTCATGTATTTATTCAGTTCAGGATATGAGAAACTAAAGAACTTCTCATCTGCCGATCAACATCTGAATACCTTGTCTACTCTCTCTTAAAATGACGGGCGGTTGGCTAGCCGAAGACCCGGGTTCAGTTCTCCACATGTCTGAATGCCTTTGCTGGTGTTCCCCGCAGGAACTTTGCTAAAGGCGTCGTAAAACTATACACACCTGCCTTATTTGAATGACTCACCTGTGAGCTTCTTGCTTCGTCTCTCTGAGTAGTGAACTTGACCATGTACTGATGGTAATCTCTGGAAGGGTCTTGTAGGAGGTCTCTCACTGCTGCTACAGGTTCCATGAGGTTATCCCCGTAACTACACCATGACACCAACTTGGCTGCTGCACCTGTACACGATAAGGCGGAAAATCATCAGTGCTACTACAATAACGGTGCCATGTGACCTTCACCTTACGTCACGCCATAAGAATATAAGAGGACTAATACCATCTATTATTTCAAAACGGTACAGGCAACTGACCTTCACCTTAATGATCTGTGACTAAAACTACAATGCTGTACTTTGTATGTTGCTCAGTTCACGCTGGCCGTTTGACAACATGGCTAAAGATCAACCAAAACATATCTTATTACAAAGAAACGTAATACCATCTATTATTTCAAAACGGTACAGGCAACTGACCTTCACCTTAATGATCTGTGACTAAAACTACAATGCTGTACTTTGTATGTTGCTCAGTTCACGCTGGCCGTTTGACAACATGGCTAAAGATCAACCAAAACATATCTTATTACAAAGAAACGTAATACCATCTATTATTTTAAAATGGTACAGGCAACTGACCTTCACCTTAACGATCTGTGACTAAAACTACAATGCTGTACTTTGTATACTGCTCAGTTCACGCTGGCCGTTTGGCAACACGGCTAAAGATCAACCAAAACATATCTTATTACAAAGAAACGTAATACCATCTATTATTTTAAAATGGTACAGGCAACTGACCTTCACCTTAACGATCTGTGACTAAAACTACAATGCTGTACTTTGTATGTTGCTCAGTTCACGCTGGCCGTTTGCAATATGGCTAAAGATCAACCAAAACATATCTTATTACAAAGAACCGTATTCAAGCAAGGGGAAGCCATTTCCACGAACCTGCAAATAACTGTACTCCACAGGCCTTCCTGGGATGGAGATTAGGATTCCCGATTTCAGTCTTGTCGGTGATGGAGCCTGTCTCTTGCAGCTTCTTCTTTTCATCCTCCGTCAGCTTCTTCACCTCGTAGCCAGGATCATCCTGATCCACAGACCTCTTGCTGATGTTCTTGTAGTACCTCTCTGCTTGTAGGTAGGATTCACAGTTGCAGGTGCAAGACTGTAAGAGATATAGTATTAAAACTGGCACCTGAAATCATAGGTGAGCAAGTTCGGTTGAACGCAGCTTTGAAGAATATTTTAATACCATATCTTGTTCACGTCATGTGGGAAGAACGTGTAGTGAGACCAGTCAGTACAGGTATGGCGGTGATAAAGCTAGAGTCACAGTCATGAAGCATCTTGTAGCCTGCACCGAATAATTATTAACATTTTGCATCTGTTGTAGAGAGCATAGGGAAGGGGCGTGTGTGACGTCATATGGTGTGGTCTACTGCAGTGAAATGTAGGATAGGTGAGGATTAGTCACGGTTCTCTCTGCAGACAGAATGATCTTCATACATATTGCCCATTGACAAGACAAACCATGGCTTAAGCTTTTATGCTAGTGTGTGTGTGTGTGTGTGTGTGTGTACGCACAAATGCCGGTTTTATCGTACCATTGGGATGCCATTTTGAACGTAAATTAACTTGAATTCCCTACTCAGAGCCGGTTCATCCTTTTACTACCAAGCGTCAGGCAGGGTAAGGACAAGTTTCATGTTTTAATACTTTTTGATGTGGGATGAATAGGCTACATACTGCATTCACAGGTTCCACCCTGCAACAGGCACAGATAGACTCGGTCCAGTCCGGTGACGGTGTGTAGTCGTAGTCCAGGATGTAGTCATCTGGGCCGTCCCAGAACAGGACAGTGGTGACCGCTTGACCGTCACCTGCTGCAGCTCGGATAGAGAGCTGCAACACAGTCGTAAGTGGGATAGACATAAGTAGTAATCTTAGAGACACAGTGTTAAGGTAGTGCTGCCACAGTGATGTAAAGTGAAGACTTCGTCGTTAATAATACATCTCGCGGTCCACGTCAGAGGGTTACGGATCATATCTAAAAACTAAAACTTGATACATATATTCTACTGTGACGTAGCTCAGTAGCTACCAGTAGTTTCCATTGAAGTACATGGAATCTTGATACGATCAATAATTGAAAGACAAAACAAAACTAACGCAGCATATGAGGTAAAGGATAACTCGCAAGACACAACGTTAAGATTTTCTTGATGTAAAGTAAATGAATACTGAACTTGAATTTCACTTTCATTTTATATACATTCCTTTCTGCAACATACTCTGTGGCAAGGCTTGGAAATTGTGATTCCTACCTTGACCTATCTTTGCTCATATTATCAACCATCGGTTGACTGAGTACTCCTTGAGTACCTACAGGCTGTCATGACACAGCTAAAATATTGATGCAGCTATTAACCTGGTCAAAATGTTTTTTGCGTTTGAGTAAAGACAGGAAAAACATAACTTGGGCTATCTGCAAGAGTTAAGTGACACTTTGCATCACAATACCTTATACTCTCCGCCATTGACAAGGTCGGCATCTCTGAAGTAGCTTCCAGAAAACATGGCGTCAGTCTTGGTATCTCTGGCCAGTTTGATGTCCACTTTGCCGGACTCCGGGTGGACGTTGGCTGATCTGTAGGTCAAGGTCAAGCTGCGGTTGTTGCTGTCATGGTTCCGGTCAGACTCCAGGTACATCCACTCCGAGTCATCAAATCTGATTTTTCTGACAGGACATGGAGACCCGTCGGGCACAGGGTGGTGTAGGAAGGTGCCTACGGAAAAGATACTTAAAATGAATTGTTGGGCAGGACATGTGTACCCCTTTCACGAACTGGTGATCTGGTGAATGGACGCATCACCTGATGGTGTAGTTATGGCACTGTGGCCTATACATAATCTATCATGAAGAGGGCAACCTTGGGGTTGTTCCCCGCAATGAGTAGCTGCAGTCAGCCAGGTTACACAATGGAAATACCTGAACCTCATTACATAATCGTATTCTCAAAAAGGGATGTGTATACTGCACGATGGTTAGTACATGACACAAATACATGCAAAGGCAAGTCAATTGTTCACCCGAACAAACAAAGTATTATGAAACTGCCCCAATGACATAACTTTTGTCCCTCTGAATCATTTTGTTTAGATTATAAAATGAAATAATGTTAAAAAGTATCACCGGCTCATGTGTTATTCGCTCAGATCCATAAGAACAACTATTGGGTATATGCTTCAGAAACTCAGAATATACAATAAAGGCCAATGTCAAATCTAAATGTAATGTGTGTTTCGTCTGTGGTATCGGCCTCATTGCAGCGCTGTACTGTTAACTGTATCCGAGGACAGGTACATACGTATCTAAATTAAACCTAAATGAATGGATTACCTGTAACAGTGGTGGCGGAGCCGCTCCAGCTGATGTCGTGAGTGAAGTCGTGCCCGTCGATGACGAGGCCTGGGGAGGGGATGGAGTTGTCATACATGACTGGTGGGGAGTCTAATGTCGACTTGAGTCCGGCAAAGTTCTCCGCCACGAGACGCACAAAGTAAGGCGTGTTGGCCTTCAGAGAAAAACAACATAGAAAGCTTTGTTGTAGCTCTTGTAACAGTAACCCAGATAACCAGATAACGATACCTTTACTCATTAGGACTTATTTGACGTGGAGATAACTCACCTGTATAGTGATGTCCATGAATCTATAGGACGTGTAGTTGACATCAATCTCTATGGATTCTACGACAGTTTCTTCCTCCGAGTCTTCGTCACAGGAGGCTCTCTTCAGCAGGGCTGCGTAATAGCATCGGATGCCCGAGTCCTCATCACTGAAGCCTGTCCAGTAGGTCTGAAGACTCTCACTGCTGGCCGAGTAACTTAGTTTCTGACAAGTGGAACAGTAAATTAGACACCAAATACAGGTCCGCTCATGACAATGAAGTATATGAAATTCATTTTCTTCACATAATAAATTAGGGTGACATAACCTTTTCTTAGAATATGGGACTATTTCAGAGCTTTAGTGTGATATATTTCTTTATTAGAAAACAATAAAATATGAATTATTCTAGATTTGAAAATCTAGTAAGAATTAAATGAAGTATGTAAATCATATATGTGCAAAGCATGTGTCCAAAATTTTATAGACATGTGCCATGTCCAAAATTGAAATTATATGCGGCGGCAGAATGTGTAATTCTACTCCGCTTGTCTTCAACAACTGATTGAACGACATGTATCGGTTCTGCGGGGCGGGTCAGTGAGAATTCACTGTACAGAATGGCTTGAGGTAAACATGAAGATGAGCTGGACGAAGAAGCATTGATTGAAGGTGCTTGATTCAACTAAGTTTTCCTGGTCACCTACCATGTCATAATAGGGCCCTGTTCTGATCTTGCCTTTGACTGGAGGTGTGACGTCCACCTGGAACATGTGACTTGTCACGTTGCACTCTCCAGCCTTGTCAGCACCTGGGATATGGAGCATATATAAGAAATCACACGTAGTGATGTGTAGGGATGACGAGACAGAAGGATTCATGGATGGCAAAAATGTTTGAAACGATGAAGAAGAGATGAGATATCACGAATGGGTATTCTGAGATTTCCGGACATGAGATCTTGAGGATTTTAGAAAACAAACAACAACAAATACATTCAAAATAACACAGAGGTGAATACAGAATGTCGTTAATGTCGAAATGTTGTTTCTCAGTCAAAGTACACAAAACAACGTAATGAATAATTCCTCAGTGAACTTATTAAGATATCCAAATTTCCAAGCAATCCAACATAATGCAGTGTAAACGACACACACCTCCTGACAATTACCACTAATGAACTTTAATTTTAAGATTTGTACATCGTTCTGAAGTGTCTCATAACTAACGGTGATCCAGTGATGACAATTCGCATACCAGCCCTAAATCAGTTCTGCTACTGCTAGTTTTGGCATCACACCATAACATACCAATAACCCAAGCATAGTAGATTCCATTTTGTTCCAGAGACAGATTTTCAAACGCCATGAAAGTGTCCTTCCCCACATTTTGGAGGTCCACAACGTTGAAGATTCCTCGTCGCTCGTCGTCACTGATGGAGCCTCTTTCTGTCTGAAACACATCACCCACATCAGCGAATTGACGAATCTCAAATCGGAAGTTACCCTGACCACATTAAGTGAATAGTAGATACATAGTACAGAGTTGCTAAGGTACTCTGAGTTGCTAAGATACTCACAAACTGTCCACATGTGTAGTTGTTCGCCTCCGTGTTGTTGGAGAGACCGACATAGTACATCATCATGCCAATCTTGGATTCGAACCCGTCCCAGGGTACACCTACATAGTTATCAGTGTTGACAAATTCCTTCATATCGATGATGCCAGCTGAAGCACAAGGCAAACTGTGGTTACTAAGCTGGATCGTAACATAGCAGGGGCGTTGGGGCAGCCCAGTGGTTAAAGCGTTCGCTCTTCATACCAAAATTCCGCGTTCGGTTTCTCCACCGGGGTATGTTAAACCGATTTCCGGTGTCCAAAACCATAGTATTGCTAGAATATTGCCAAAAGCAGCGTAAAACCCATGTCACGCACTCATATATCGTACATGCGGTGTGCAGATCGTAATTTACATTTGGTTAATTTATATAATATATGTTTCACTTTTAAGTCCTGGAAAAGTTAGGATCTCACCTGACACGCCTCCATCAAAGCCAACAGAGAAGCCATTGGACGTGACGTCCGTCTTGGACCCGGAACGGCTATGTGCTCTGACAGTGAAGTAATATATTGCCGTGACTGGGGTGAGGTCAAGGTCGTAGAAGGTCACAGTTTTGTTGAGGCCAACGTTGACAAACGGCACAATGTTGTCACGTGTTTTGGGGAAACGGCGGTCGGTTCCAAGGGCCACCTCATAGAAAGCGACTTCTTGGTTGGAAGATTTCTCCTCGTCCTCACTAACAAGGTTCTCTGACAAAATCAAAAACATCCTCTTTTCCATTAAAAAACAGCCACAAGGCCATTTTGTATAATTGTTGGAAACATTCATTGAAAACTATAAACAGTTATTATACCACATATTCGACAAAAGGGAAGAGTACACTGCACGACGGTTAGCGCAAGAGACAAACACGTGCACAGGCAAGTCAATTGTTCACCCGAACAAACACAATAATATGGAACTGCCCCAGACATAACTTTGGTCACTTGTATCACAGCCTTGTGGATGCTTTTGTCCCTCTGAATGTCTCTTGTTTAGACTTTGATATGAACAAACTAAAGGCTGCTCTACTGGTCTCATTATTGCCAAACAGGCAAACAACAAGCATACACAGTTAGGCCCATGGATATTCCTGTTATTCTAAGTTGTCCAAATTTCACAAAGATTTATCTTTGAGGAACTCCTGCATGTCACGCACACATAAATAGATTCATATTTGATAGTACACAGCAGCCTTTTATGAAGTACTGATCGTCTTTGGGTTTGAGGCCACCATCAAATGCCACGAAACAATTGGTCTGTGCGATGTGAACACTATACAAACGCTAACATTTGTTTCTTAAACAAATTAGGCAACATAACCTAACCTGCTTTTATTCCAGTTGATACCTCGTCAGCGTTGCCATCGCTACCAAACTTGTCCCAATTGGCGCTGACTTTACTCTTAGTTCTGAGGAACTCAAGGTCAAATCCCACGACATCGCCATCATTGACCTGTCCAGGCACCAGGGGGGTCATCCTCGATGGTGATGCCGTTCGATCTGATGGTGTAGGTGAAGTCCATGGCGTTGGTCACCCGTAGATATTGGTAGTAGCGTTCCATGTTATGCATGACCAGCTGGTCGTTGACTCCAAGAGTTCTTCCTGAAATTGTAGGAATGATTAGTTCCAATAAAGCCAAAGCATATTTCTACAAACTTTCAATACTTGATTGGCTATTTAGTTTACGAATCGGCCATATATGTTATATAACGTATATGACATATACTAATTTCAGAAACGAAAAATGTTAATTTTCACCTCGACCACCGGCCGTATATTTTGAAAATAGTTCCAGCTGCCATTTTTGCTAACCTTCTGTATTGAAGTATTCCTGCACCCTCAGCCCGTCAGCCCTTTGTATTGCCCACTCGTACTTGACCACCGGACACGGGTCACCTGACACGTCCCACTTGGCCCCCATACGGGACAGACTTGTCTGGAAATCACTGTAGTGAGAAACATAGTCCAATACTAATTAGGTATAGAGACGCTTTATATGAAGCGGATGATATTTATTTACAATGGGTGATTTTTCAAATAGCCGTGTTTCGGTGCCTTGGTTCAGAAGCTGATGCATGCAGCTTTGCAATATGTACAAAATCAATACTCACAGATCACCATCATGGCTTTCACCGTCCCAGATTCCAACATGAGTGAGTGGTTCCAAGCCCTGACTGAGGTAGGACATGTAGATACCGTTAGACGTGGATATTGTGCTGAGACCAGCTTCATTGGTAGCTTTCACCGTCACAAATATCTGTAATGTGAAATCCATTATTGGAAGCGTCCAAAACATATATATCTACCTATCTCTCTCTCTCTCTCTCTCTCTCTCTCTCTCTCTCTCTCTCTCTCTCTCTCTCTCTATATATATATATATATATATATATATATATATATATATATATATATATTACATAGATAAATAAAGAAATAAAAGACAGAATGCCATTTCTCCAACATGTTCGTGTGATTCTTTCATATAGATTGTAGCGGTTACAGCTCTGTAACCACTCATCACTTTCTCCCTGAAGAGTATAGAACGAAACATGTTGGAGAAAAAGGCATTCTGTTTTTATTTATCTATGTAATATTTATGACTGAACACCTGTACTATTTTGGAAATTTTGTGCGTATATATATATATATATATACGCGTAACAGCGATATTAGTTTGTGTTCGTTGGAATCTTAAACTTGTTCTTGACAAATATTGCCTTCAGTTAAAGCATTGCTCTCTCATTCTGTTTTGAGCGTGGTCTTATTAGGCTTATAACATTCATTCTACCTATCATGTTTTTATCATTTTTCGTTGTTATTCTTAGGCTTTAACTTAGGTAAATTGTAACTCAATAAAAATGGGTAAACTCCTTAATTACGCATAAAGATTAAAAGCGAAACTGCGTTCCCGGTAGGGTCATATGTTTGACTTAATGGTGTTGGAACGTAAACAATGTGTTCTTCAAAACATTGCACATGTATTTTAGAAAAACAGGCACACACAGTATTCAAGCGTTATCACACCTGTCTCACTCCCTTCAGGATCAGGCCTGTGACCGATAGGTATCTCTTTGTGACGTCATCAGTCTCAAAGAACCCCCTCAGTTGTCCCCCTCCAGGTGAAGTGCCAACAGCTATCTCGTACCTAAAGAAGCCAAAATAGCAAAATCAGAACACACGACAACGGTCCCAATAAATATACAAATCTGGTGATTATTTGAAGATTTATATTTATCCTTGCAAAGTAGATACTACCTCTCTACAGTAGAATCATAGAAAAGGGCATGTACCTCTCACATTATCACACCTCTATAAAAGTACATTGTGCAGTGCTCTTGTCGTTTACCTAATTTCTTAACACTTGGATTATGCTAAATGTATGTACTGCCATCTTGACAGTGCAGTGTTGCTATCATTCATCTAATTTCTTAACACTTGGATTATGCTAAATGTATGTACTGCCATCTTTAGACACTGCTTTTAGCAATGTTCCAGCAATATCACGACTGGAGACACCATTAAATGGGCTTCACACATTGCACCCATGTGGGGAATCGAACCCGGGTCTTCACCGTGACGAGCCAACGCTTTAACCACTAGGTTATCCCTTTTTGAAGAGGAACATGACTGCCATCATGCCGTACTTGACAATATCTGTCTCTTTATCGTTGAAGGTCTGCCACGCCACGTTGACAGCAGACAGAGACTCCTGACACACAGCGTCTATAGCCAGGCAGTCTGAGGAGACAGTTGTATAGGATGTAAACTTGTAACTGATCGTGAAAACAGGGATACTTGACTTGTATGCAACTCTTGCAGAACAAACCAAAGTATTGATACAACTTGAAGATATTGAATGAAATCTAACCATCTTACATCCGCTCATTCATTTGTTTAAGGGGAATATTTCATAACGTTTATAAATCAAGAAATTGCGATTAGCTTCGATAAAATATGGTAATTTCATGACATAAACAAAGCATAGAAACATAATTTTAGGGCGACAGACATCACCTTACCAACAAGAGCGACCATTCTGGTCATTTGTATATTTCATAGATCAATGATGTAAAGAGTAAAGGGAAGCCATTCTTTGTATAAAGATGCTTGTGTACAGTGTCTGTAAATTTATCCCGTACATGCTGTCCCACCAAGCTACAACGCATATAACTGTACAGGTACATAATGACATAATGGTGGTACCCACCTTCCTCTGTGTCACACCTGTAGGTGTTCAGTTTCTCTGTGATGATCTCGTCGGTGACGTTGATGATGTAGACAGACTTCAGCTCCACCACAGTGCCCGGCAGCGGGGGTGTGGTGTCCACGTTGATTGCGTTGGAGATGCTTGATGACGTCAATCCCACTTGGTTGATGGCCTTGACCTTAGCATAGTATCTTTCACCATGGATCACTTTATCAGCTAAACCTGAACATAAAAACGTCACCTCTTCATTACCAACTGTCGTCCTCTTCATCACAGTATCAAACACCTACATCTGATTTTCGTCTCTCGTATTCTTGACCACAAGAATATTTCTTGCGTTGAGAATCGTGGGGAAACTGAGAGTGTTGGCCAGACTTGTTGTTGCGGAACTGAATCTAACTAAAGTTTAGACATACATGCACAGTTAGTTATGTTCTACCTGAAATCAGATACTTTGCAGCATGTCCCGGCAGCTTGACAGGAGTGATGACATCCTCCAGCCCCTCATGAGAGCCAACAGCAAACTCAAACTCTACAACCAGACTCTCTGCGTCGTAGAACCCTGTCCATGTGCACTCCACTGCAGACCTCGGCTGTCAACATACATGGGAACAAAATATCATTGCGTGGTTAATTCATTTCACATGATTAACAGTGGGAGTCCAACAATATACCATTGCATTGTTAAGCCTTAATGATTAACAGTGGGGGTCAAACAATGTATCACTGCATGGATAATCCATGGACATGAGGAAACATTAACTCATGACACATCAAAGCACAATTGTAAACCCAAAGTCACCGTATTCTTTCATCTGATTGGTTGGAAAACATGATCCAATGGTATTCGATTCCCGGAAATTGCAAGACTATTCACTGCGTATTAGCACGCATTGATGCGTCGTCAGCAGTGGTGACGTCATTCAAATCATATTGTGACGTAAAGTCGGAATGACGTCACAAATGAGCAGTTTCAGATGCTACTATGGGAACCAGCTGAAACGGCCAGCTTATGACACTTCACTGCTGTACCCGTACTCGATGTCAATGACTGCGGACAGTAAAACCCATGGTTTACTTTTGTGTTTACAATGTCGATAAACGTCATGTGTTGGCCAATTTCCGGGTGTTATTGAGTATTTGAAGCACGGGAATATTTCTAACGCCGTCGGTTCCAAATGAATTTCCGTGCTTCAAATACTCAATAACACCCGGAAATTGGCCAACACATGATGTTTATCTCCTTATTTAGCTCAACCTATATGTTTATAACCAATATGTATTAAAGGCATACAAGCAATTGTATGCAAACTCTTCATGGTCAAGTTGAAATTACAGAAAGTTGGAAACACCGACTAATGTCGAAAAATTCTAACATCTGTATTTTCTGAGTGACCGATTAAGGATTTACAAGTCCTCACTTTTCTATTTATATCATGGCATCCTGTATGTTATTATGCCTGAGTCAACCAAACCAGCGATCGATAGCATGAGCATGGTACCATGATGAAATCAAGTCCGACCACCCATTTCAGTATGATGTATTTTGATGTAAACCGACCCCGATGGGTAAACCGACCTGTGGTCATAATTATACCTGAATGAAGCTCGGACACGTCAATACGCCCCTTGTTGGTGCTGAGGTGTCGATCACAAGATTAGGGGAGATAATGCTAGCGGATAATCCGAGTTCATTTTCGGCTGTAAGAGTCAGAATGTTCGGTTTTCCTGAAACATAAATTCGGAACAAATGTTTTGATTTCTCAGCACGTAGAACTCATGAACTTCATCAAATAAAAATAGAAAAGACAACGCCAGCCATAGGAGCAGGACATAGGTTTTGTCTAAAACTCATTCCACGTCACTTGATGTCTTAGCATATTTTCAACTTTCAGTTAATCTTGTATTCTGTTTCATTGGAACCATCAATGATTGCGAACGTATAGGCTTAACATCATATGGTCAGTACGATAATTCTAGTGTTGGGAATCGGAAAGCAAATCCACTATCGATAATCAGAGGACTTGTGGCGAACGATTATCGATTATAATCGAAATATATACATTTTAAATGTAATCATCAATTTTAACGGTTTTTCCCCAAGTTTTTTTCTAATTAATGTTTTTTTATAACTAATACTGTCATGCAAAGAAATGCATGCATGCAAGTAAGACACTGGAATTGTAATTAAACAATAAAAATGGTTAAAATTCTACAATGCGCATAGCTTTACGCTGTTGAGCGCATGTTTATTCGTGAATATTCATCAAATTAAATGGTTAGTATATTTAATTCAAGGGTGTTACACAAAACCAACAAAATCAACAATATTTTTTTACAATCGATAATCATTTTTAATCCTTCTTTCGATCGATATTCGATTTTTTTTCGATCATCGGAACACCACTAGATATTTCTCTCACAATTTTTATCATAATAATACGAATTGCAAGGCGTTCAAATAAATTTATGCTGTTCACTGCCAATTCTCACCATCAGTTGTAGGTTTGATGCCAGTGGGTAGCGCCCCCTCGCCGGTCAGCAGGATGTCCACCTCAGTCGTGGGCTGGACATCCTCCCCGTGGGGGGTAGGTCCCCACAGAGTAGTACATCTTCTTGACTGGACTCTCACTGTCTGCAACCCTCCAGGAAGAGGAGATGGAGTCCACCTCAGTCTGGTACAGTGTCGTGGTGGAGGTCAGCCTGCTCTGGTTGCTCTCAGAGCCATAGCTGTAAGGGAACAAGAATAACAAAGCTTAGATGACGTACAGTTTGTCCTGGTTGATCAAAGAGATATAGCTCTTGGAGGTGAGGTGAAATTGGGTTTTACGTCGTGCTTGAGAATATTTCGCTCATATGACGACGTGCATGTATGTGTATGTGCGCCTGCTTGTACTAGCCCAGCTGGTTTTGTAGTGCTAGCTGATTTTATAGTGAAGCATGAATACCCCACTCAGACACAGTATACTGACTCCGAGCCGACCAGTCCTTGTTGTACCCATTAATGCCGAGCGCCAGGCAGGGACCAACAGGTACCATGTTTTAACGTATTTTGGTATGACGCGGTCGGGGATCGAACCCGCGACCTTCCGCTCTCCGGGCGGACGCTCTAACTACTATAGCTGTTGGAGAAATGTGAAGAAGCAAAAAGTGTGAGCATGGCACATTAATACCCACGACCTTTACCACCGAAGCCATTTCCTAAACCTATAAAACGTCCATTAAGTTATTGGTTGAACAAACTGGATGTGTAGCGTATTCCTGAGTTCAAGGGATGTAATTTATGACTCTCGATAAATTACAAATATCAATATATAACTATGCAATGTACCTCACCTATAGATATTGAGGGTGATGCTCCAAATCTATATAACAATTCATTCAAATGTGTTCAAGTTATTGGTTGAATAAACATTTGCTTGGGCTTTTAAAGTTCCAAATATTTAAATTGAAACAAGTTTTCAAAAAATGAGAAAATCGAAACAAAACATTTCACTTCACCTCTACTTTCGACCAAGAAGCTGTTTTCTCAAATTTGCATTTTAACCAGTACTTTTCAAGTTATTGGTTGAACAAACGTTTGTATGTGCGAATGTTTAAATTGCTCTTATTCTTGAAAAACAATTAAAATACCATAATAAAAAAACTTCTCCTTTAGACAAAGTTGGTCCCCAAATTTGAAAACAATCCAACCAATAGATGATATACCTATCAGAAGGTCAGGGGTATAATATAAACAGGGGTTGCTCTGGTCGTTTTCAGAACCATGTTCTACAGACATGTAGCTTACCATGGACAACAGCACTATGTAAATTAGTGTTGCTGCTTTTAGATACAATAACTGACGAGATGGAATAAGAATGTTCCACTGAAATACAGGGACCCTTGTACACAATTCCGATGGTAACATAACAATGGGTTGAAGAAAGTATCATATACATGTACTCACAATAGGGAAATTGTTGGACATTAACAAGATAAATATCTACCGAATAACGATTTGTATACATTGATGTTTACCTTTCCACGAGGACGTCAGGAGGAGTGATATCAACAGTAAATCCATCTGACGTGGATTCCAGAATGTTGCCGACGTTGGTGATGCCGCGGACTGTGGTGTAGTATGTCGTGCCGGATGACAGCGGGAGGACAGCCTGACCAAAGCCCATGCTGGCGATACCTGGACAGTATACAGAGACACAAACTGAATGTATGAACAATATAATCACATTTAAGAAAACACTACTTTAGCTTACGTATATTCCAAAATATTCTAATAAAATACCATACATAAATTATAAGTATAAGGATGCTTTTTGAAGTATCCAGAGATAATATCAGTGGTGAAGAATGATAGTTGTTTCGGGTCAGTAGAGATATGACTGTCATACTGGCCAGCTTGTAACAGGAAGTATGAATAGAGTTACCACCCCTGGTTGTTGTGAACAATATAAGCTTGACCGTTGGAGAAGACTCGTGATGTGGCTGTACCCATATAAGAGCGAATGCGACCCGAGGTCCTTTATGACCTTATTTGGGTCTAATTATCGTTACCTATCTGGACACACCGAATACTGCCAACTTCAGATTCAAGAACATGGGCAGTTACACATTATTCATTAAAGAAAGTTACATTTAATCTAAGGCCGCCTGTTTGACCCAATGGATTGCCAATGAAGACGTAATACCATGTGATTCAACAAAATTAGTTCATAATATATCATTTTGGGGTTAATGTTCTTGTTTTACGGTGTAGTTCTGCAAGTACCAGTTTCTGAGCTGCAGTTGGAAAATCAATTCGTAGCGTAAGTTCTATTTCATGTAATAATGGGAAAAAAGAGCAAAACTGTTGGGTGTCTGTTAGTGTGTTCAACCCACCATTTCCAGGAACCTTGGTCTCTGCTTCTTCATGTATGAGACCCGCCATGATGAACGGTTGCACCTCCTCGCCACCAGGTGTCGTCCCTACCGCCCAGTCATAGTACGTCACACCGTGCTCGTGGCTCTCAAACCCGGCAAACTGTACCGTCACAACCCCCGTGTCTTTCTGGTAGTCCATGTCGCTACCAATGCCAATGAAATCAGTTCTCTCGGTGGAGTCGGCGCCGTCGATGACAATACCTTTTGTATAAAGATTTAATTCAGTGTTCATATCTGATATGATGCAAACGATGTCATATACATTAATCTTATTCTTTTACTGGTCGTTGGTAATTACGATGATGTTTATGATAATAACGACGATGATGCTGATGACAAACATACACAAATGACGATACATACCTGCTTTGTCCTGGTCAACGACCCGGATGGGGTTTGACGTGATGACGTCACTGGTCAGATCAGCTCCATTGCTCGCCTTTACAGACACATAGTAAACAGGGGTCATCGTGTCAGGGTCAGTCACGGTCAATGTCAACCCGTCCATGTATTTGTCTTTGTCAGAACCAAAGTCCTTCCAGTTTAGGATATCAGTTCCACCTGAAAAACATATTTCATAATTTCAAATACATGATTTCGCAATTTTATGATTTTAAAGGCAATGGTCCAATGTCTGGAAGTCAAAATACTATGACAAAAAGGCAAGGATCAAACTGCTCTTTCATACAATATGTCGCAACACCACAGTGAGTGAGCTTAGTTTTACTCCGCTTTTAGCAATATTCCATCATTATCACGGCTGGGGACACCAGGAATGGGCCTCACACATTGTACCCATGTCGGGAATCGAACCCGGGTCTTCGGCGTGACGAGCGAACGTTTTCACCACTAGGCTACCACACCGCCTCGCGCCATGACAGATTGACTCCAATCTGATGAAGGAATCTAGGTTGAGAGGGTGGCTGGTCTTGATGACAACACTGTGTTCTTCATGTCTGGTGCCTGTCACAGGGGCGTGTCACGCTAAGAAACAGCGTTAGAAAGACATCTAGGTATATAGACCCTACCCTAGTACTATATAAAAGGAAAGGAATGTAACGACGGAACCACCCCCTCCTCACTCAAAGTTAGATTCCACCAGGTAAACTATTTTTAAGGCCCCGTCGAGGCCTACGGATCGAAAGCGAGATGATTTCCCTACTAAATGAGCTATAAATGGTCACAATCGGATCATTATTTCAAAAGTTATACGCCACGACTCACCGAAAACAGCTACCTCCGCAATTCCAAGCCAAAATCATGGATCACCCAAGACAGCGAAAACTCATCTTTTAAATTCGTTTATTAATTCCAGCCACGTTGACAGCACCTAAGTAGGGCTTGATTCGATCGGCAGCGGCATTCCACGGGTCTAAAAATTTATTTCAACATCTACAAATTATTTTCTCGACAGTAAGCAGGCACTCTTTCCAAAACCATCGGCAATCATACTCACTTGTCGGCCATAGATGGCCTTGCCTGCTAACCTTTAGTGGTTCCAACTGCAACCATGTACGACTTGATGCCGCTCTCACTGTCCTTGGCAGACCAGGTGGCCTTGATACCGGTGGTATCAGACTGGATAACGTAACCGTCAGTTAACTCTTCTTCACTGCCAGACAAAGTGCCAACGTCGACCCATTTCATCTGAAACGAAACAGGTTGTTGATCTGAAACTCGACTCAGTGGAGCTGTTCCCATGAAAAGTCGTATGTGGTTTCCGCCTTTCCGGCAACCTATCCGATGAGTTATGGGATCAGATCAGATATTTAAAATTAAAACTTGTTCAGGGTTAAATGAACAGCAGACAATAGTTCAAGGTCCAGAGAGGACCTATTTTCTGCGACACATTGCAGACATACGAGACCCTAATCAGGCCCAGGATCAGGTTTGTTGGACTATATACTATGATAATTGGTCGGTCAGCACTATACTAAAGATACATTTACGTGAGCTGTACATGTCTTTCGACACTAATTATAAGAATGAGACCATCACAAAGTAATGATATTCTGCTTAACTTGATGTTTAAACATGTCCTTCCATTCGCCAGGAACATGTTACTAAAAACGGGAATCCCAAGATGCATACAAATACCTGCTTCATCTTGAGATGACAGATAATATGTTACCATTAAGTATTCCACCTAAGGGCAGCATTTTCATTTTTCGTTCTTCTCATCGCCCGACCGACCTTTCCAATTTTATTGCCGACCCTTCCCCACAGAAAAAACCCAAAACAAAACACACACCCCAAAAAAACCCCAAACAAAACAAAACAAAAAAAACAACAAAAACAAACCAAAACCCGAAACAAAACTTGTTTCACTCCTACACCGCCAATTCGAACCTAAACTGTACTGCCTCGTCATATAAAATGTTTAGCTATCTAAAATGTTTTAATCAGTTGCTGCCACAAGTCCAAAGAACGCGAGAAAGTATATTAAGAATGATAATAAATGAGAATCAAGAACATTATTCGGACAATTGTGGGTTTATTAAGTCCACCCCCCACCCCCCCGGGTTCGAGCCCCGACCGCGTCATACCAAAAGACGTTAAAACATGGTACTTGTTGGTCCCCTGCCTGGCGCTCGGCATTTATGGGTACAACAAGGACTGGTCGGCTCGAAGGCAGTATAATGTGTCTGAGTGGGGTATTCATGCTTCAGAGCGGCATGGTATCTCAGTGGGCTAGCACTATAAAACCAGCTTAAGTCTGGGCTAGTACAAGCAGCCGCACATACACATACACACGCATGCACGTCGTCATATGAGCGAAATATTCTCAAGCACGACGATAAACCCAATTTCACCTCACCTCACCTCAGAATTTGGTGGCTACGTGAAACACAGAAGAAATTATGCCCTAAATACCAAGAAAGTAGTATATTATCCCTACATTAATTATTCAACTTAATTATTGCATATTTGTGTAGGATCTGTAGGGTGGAAGGCTAGTACATCACTTGTCACCCTGAAGACCAACTGATTACAAATACTCCGCTATACTCATATGTTTCCATATGTACGCTACATTTCTTACCCGAGGTGGAGTATTATCAAGAAGGACGCCGTTTGTGTCGTAGGTGGCCACGGCCCCGGCTCTGTTGACGGCCCCGACTCTCACACTGTACTGTGCGCCCGGCCGGAGACTCAAGCCCGACTGACTGATGGTGCTGGGGTCGCTGGAGGTCTCCCATCCTGCAGAGTCTGTTGAGGAGTAATGACAGTTAGACTCGAACATGCTTCAGACAGGTATTTTCAAATGAAGTACCACGACTTTCTGTTACAAAAGTATTTGCATGAACATAAGCACCACAATCAAAAGTGCAGAGTACGTCCGTTATCCGCGCCATGATCCGCGTGTCAGAGGCTTGACGAGGTCTGCAGGATCCTCAGCGATATACACGTGCTTGTGGGGTTAAATTGGACCTCCTCTATTATTAAACTGACAATCCCTGATAATACTCAAACAGTGTGGAAGACTGCCCATCACTTACAAATGATGTCCTAAAATCGCCATCATAACCTTGATAAATATATTCTGAGCTCGAGAACCCTTTACAATACTGTTGGACGTATTCCTTTACAATACTGTTGTAGTATTCCTTTACAATACTGTTGGACGTATTCCTTTACAACACTGTTGGAGTATTCCTTTACAATACTGTTGGCGTATTCCTTTACAATACTGTTGGAGTATTCCTTTACAATACTGTTGGCGTATTGGACGTATTCCTTTACAATACTGTTGGAGTATTCCTTTACAATTCTGTTGGACGTATTCCTTTACAATACTGTTGGAGTATTCCTTTACAATACTGTTGGACGTATTCCTTTACAATACTGTTGGACGTATTCCATATAGAAAGGGTGTGTTCAAGTTTGGCAAGAGGATTACAAACCTGGATATACTTGACGTTTTGCCCCATGGTAAAGCTCATACACCTGGTATTTATAATGATCCAGTCCAGATTCGTCGTCCTTAAACTGGAAGTTGGCTTCAACAGTAGTGCTGGATGTCTGCAAGTAAATGTCATAAAATGTATAATTAACTAAATACTCTTCAATTCGGGACACGGTGATATTTATACTATTAAGCAGCCTTTACTATACATGACAATGCAGGCAAATGACATGATTCCATAAAGGTCAAAGCCACTGATATCTTCACACTTGTGCCCCTGTTCAAAGCATACAGACAAGATAAATGTTTAGGAACTAACGAATAAATGATAGCACCAAGTACTCCCGAGACTGAGTATTTCAGAAACATCATGGACAGCATACACGACATCCACTATTATTATTTGTGTATCCTAACATTATTTTGGAATACAGTGGACAATTTTCAGTTGTGAAATATTTTCGCTAGACGTTTCCAGCTTGTGAGGTGTCAATTCATAGACATACTATCTTAAGGCCTATCGCTTTATGGGGCGGTGGGGTAGACTAATGGTTAAAGCGTTGGCTCGTCACGCTGAATACCCGAGTTCGAATCCCCACATGGGTACAATGTGTGAAGCCCATTTCTGGTGTCCCCCGCCGTGATGTTGCTGGAATATTGCTAAAAGCGGCGTAAAACCAAACTCAGTCAGTCAGTCAGTCAGCCTATCGCTTTATCTGTGTTCTCTTCATGTCACCAACAGATTCAGACCATGCCATTGGCGTTTAACCTAATAATACATAGACACATTTAACACTTTACTGGATGGTAAATGATTGAATGTGTATAGCCCCAAGTTGTCATTACACATGACATCTCGACCTCACCTGGAACTCCGTGTCTTTGTTCTGTTCACGTCCATCACCTAGGAACACCATCCTGGGCGGAGTGAGATCCACCACAAACCCATCTGTTGTCTGTTCTACAGAACCCAGGGCGTTGTTGATGGTCTTCAGCTTCGTCTTGACAATGTCCTGATGGTTCAGGTGGAAGTTGTGCCACTCGATCTGTCTGACGTCTTTGCCCAGCGTGTTCCAGTCTCTTAATACCTCAAAGTCAGGAGACAACTCTCTGGAAAACAGAACAAACGCACATGTATGTACATATAAATGACATGCCATCATTACTTTGAGTGAGTGAGTTGAGTTTTACGATGCACTCAGCAATATTCCAGCTATATGGCGGCGGTCTGTAAATAATCGAGTCTGGACCAGACAATCCAGTGATCAACAGCATGAGCATCAATCTTCGCAATTGGGAACCGATGACATGTGTCAACCAAGTCAGCGAGCCTGACCACCCGATCCCGTTAGTCGCCTGTTACGACAAGTATAGTCGCCTTTTATGACAAGAATGGGTTGCTGAAGACCTATTCTACCCCGGATCTTCACGGGTCCCATCATTACTTTGAAAGGAGTGAGTATACTGTGAAAGACTGAGTGTTTATGTTCCTTCAATCTTTCAATATTTGATCATACATGTACACACTATGTTATTCATATTAATGCATGAAATTTCATAAGCGAATGCTTTAGTCAATGTAGCATTATAGCCTCAATTTCCTTAGTAATTTCTGTACGACTTACTTTGCTCTTAGTATCTGTACAGCATACTCTCTTATGTCGGACTCGGGATCACTTTGATTCCTCCACTGGGTTCCAACTGTGGCAACGTGGGTACTGAACTCAACGTCGACAAAGCTGTCCCGTATACCGTCAACAACGTCACCCGGCACAGGGGCAGTCAGATCCACGATCACTGGAATTGGGACAGAATGATGATATAAACTAATAAAAGTACGTTTAAGAATATTTCAGTCCATGTTGCTGTCAGTCAATGCCGCAATATCGCAACTCTATGACTGCAGCAACAGTGATGTACAAGTGAGCGATCCTGACCACCAGATCCCACCAGGTGCTTCTCACGACAAGCTTGGTTTGCTCAAGGTCTGTCTTAAGCCAGACCCTCTCCTGAACACGGTGTACATGGTTTTATTACATTGTCATGAGGGTTCGATTCCCCACACGGGTACAATGTGTGAAGCCCATTTCTGGTGTCCCCCGCCGTGATAAACCATACTCACTCACTCATTATCATGAATTAATTTATCTCTGATTTCGTAATATAACATCTCTATTATGTTTATGTTATTCACTTTCCAGTAAAAAAAAGTCACTGGTAGATTCTGTCAATTTACAGACACCATGGTTTAACACTGCTGTAAATGATAGTCAGTATTCAGGCGTGTGAGATTCATGTATGAGGAAGGTCTGTGACAGGAGAGGAGGTAATGTGACAGCTAAACATGAATCGTCATCATGTGAATCACGACAGTGGTAAGGCTGACTGACTGAGTTTGGTTTTTACGCCGCTTTTAGCAATATTCCAGCAACATCACTGCGGGGGACACCAGAAATGGGCTTCACACATTGTACCCATGTGGGGATTCGAACCCGGGTCTTCGGCGTGACGAGCCAACGCTTTGAAGAGTGGTAAGGGAAAACGGTAACGGTCTGGGGAACAAGTAGGAAATGTTTTGAGTCCTTTCGGTGTCAGATGTTTCAGCTAAACAAAATTGCAAAGCAGCAACTTTACCTCCATCTGACATTGCCGAGACGTTCAGCTGTTTATGGGCAGCGTTGTATGCTGTGATGTAGAATTTGTAGGCCTTGCCGTGTACGAGCCTCTGGTCAGAGTCCACCTCCACACAGGCCTCGTGTGTCTTATGGTCAAGACTGACCGGCTCGGAGATCGTTGCGTTTGTGTCATCCAGAACCGATACCCCGTAGTGGGAAATACCCGACTCAGGATCATAGAACCCAAACCAGTTTGCGCAGATCTGGAATATAGAGATCAGGTCTCAGTTTAGATGAAATACCATACTCGAGGACAGAGAATCCAAATCAGGTAGCACAGATCTGGAATATAGCGATCAGGTGTCATTAGAGATGGAAATATAATTGTTTTGCCGTGGGGTGAATGCTGATGACTACAGCTTATGGGGAATGTATATCTGGTTAAATTGAATAAACATATCCTTATTAAGTTCATTCAATAGTATATATCTACCTTATCAGCATCCTTGGTAAAGTTGAGATCAACTCTGAAGACGGGTCCGTCATACACAATGCCTGGTTCTGGTGGGGATGTGTCCAGAATGATCGGGTGGTCAGACACGCCCACTGTCATCAACTCAACTAAAACAATAAATAATAGCTCTTTATGTTTTAAATAGCCTCTCTACGTGGAATCTCCGGTACAGGGTCCGACCCACAAAGCATTCGTAGCCTTACGACATTCACATTCGTAAGTCTATGGTAAACTATAGAGTTCCGACATGTCGTAACGTTACGAACGCTTTGTGGATCGGGACCCAGTTGTTGACTACGTCCTCGTTTGTCTTGGCCAGACTTGGTTCTTTACAGCCTGCCTTGATACATTAGTAGCATATCTGGCTGTTGACTGACAAAGACACGGAATGGTGACAACAAAACAAACTGTTTAGTTCCATATACAGACCTCAACCACCAACATAGTGACAGAAGGTGTAGTCAACAGGAGTGCATTTGCTTTACCCGCTCAGTTGAACCTTCAATTGATACCGCGTTCCACCTAGTACTAGAAGCAAGGGATGACGTCTCTGACACTGTGATCTGTTACTATGACTTTTTAATTTTGGTCATCAGACCCCTATTTCTCGAAACAAACTTAAGTCTGACTTAAGTTAGAATTTTCACTTAAATTTGAGAAAAACGCATTTCTCAGAATGAACTGAAATCGATATTAAACTCAAACATAGTAGACAATTTGAGTTTGTTGAATAGAATACTTAAGTTGTTTGGGCTCTATTTTAAACATGCAGCTGATTTAAAAATTCAGCTGTTTCAAATTGTCAAACTCAGTTTGAAATCTGAGTAAAAAGTTAAGTTTGTTTCAGAAATTGGGGCCAGTAATATTTAATCCACACATGACTTCCATCTGGGTTCTGAAATACGTGGCGACGTCGCCATCAATGTTCCAGACGTCTAAGTTATAACTCACCATTGTTAATTACCCGGACTTTAATCCAGACAGGAGTTCCACCCGGTATCTGGAACTGGCGGGTGATGTCGCCATCAATGTTCCGAACTTCTCAGTTATAACTCACCATTGTTGATTACCCGGACTTTAATCCAGACAGGAGTTCCACCCGGTATCTGGAACTGGCGGGTGATGTCGCCATCAATGTTCCAGACTTCTAAGTTATAACTCACCATTGTTAATTACCCGGACTTTAATCCAGACAGGAGTTCCACCCGGTATCTGGAACTGGCGGGTGATGTCGCCATCAATGTTCCAGACTTCTAAGTTATAACTCACCATTGTTAATTACCCGGACTTTAATCCAGACAGGAATCCCACCCGGTATCTGGAACTGGCGGGTGATGTCGCCATCATTGTGGGAGGACCTCTGCCAGTCCATGTGATGACAGTCACGTGTGGTCCGTCCAAGACACAAGTCTGCTTCTCTGATGTCTGAATCTGGGTCACTGTGAATGTATGTACCAAAGAGTAATTGTCATCAACAATATATTGATATGAGTTTTATTTGATACAGAGATTGACAACATTTCAAATATACAAACAATAGTTCAAATATAACACAATATTACCTGGCGTTGTACTGTGCATTAATGAAGAAGGTATCTTCGTTGTAGGAGACGTTATAGATTTCATACAGGAGTGGTGGTGAGTTGTCCACCACGAGCGGCGTGGTGTGGCAGATTGTTGTCACAAGTGGACCTCCATAGTCAACCTTGTTCAAGGCCCTCAGTGTGATGTAGTATTTCCCATCTGAAACAAAATCCCATGATGTGATACACATGGACCATGGGCCCTATTCAGTGCTCCTGAAACATCTATACTGGCCGATATTTGACCAATATTGTTATTTGTAAAAACCACAATCTCAAACGATATGTTAAATATCAATCTGCGAGAGTCAGTTAATAACCTATTCCTATCTCTTAAACACTGCGTCATATAAGGATAGCATTTTTAGTTTTCGTTATAAAGAGTCAACTACTTAACCACAAATAATCAGTGGTATAGTGAATGAACATAACACGACCCACAATCAGCTAAATGTTATATCGAAGCCACCTCATGAAGAAAGACTTTCGATGATTTGTCCAGAATATCCATGTTATCTTAAACATTCGGCATCTTTTTTTGCTCCTGTATGAGAAAACCTTCAGGATCGTGTTAAGTTCACAACTGTAGATATTGCAAGCTTTTTAAGTGAATAAACCAGGCTGTCAATATGGCAGCAAGACGTTTTGGAAGATGTTGTACCAGGGAGAGGGTCGTATGGAGCCGGTATGGGGGAGATTAGTCCAGTGTGGGTCCACTCTGATTCGTCAAACAGGTGCCTGTGAGGGTCATGATGGGGGTGAATCAGCTCCTCACAGATTTGTGTCCCTACAGTCAAGGAGTAGCCCAGTATGCCCGTCTCTTTGTCCATGATGCCGTCCCAGTTAGCTGGAACAAGGACACACATAAATGAGACGGGTCCATCACATGCCAAAATGAAACATTGGCATACACTAATGCAGCACACGGGCAAATAGTAAAATATTCACATTATCAAATATATTGTACATATTAAGTACACACTTATTTCAATACCTATTGGTGACAGAACAAAGAACAAATACACCCTTCTGTAAACGAATATACATATTGATGCTTACGTAAGAGCATAAGGATACAATATCAGTAATATTTTAGACACACGTTAAAGTTTCAATGTCAAAATAATGATTATAGCCATATCTCGGAAAATAATCTCACATAATTGAAACATTTTTATGTTTCACCAACCTGATACGTATCTGTTGGCTCTGGTGTATAGGAGATTAGTGAGGGGTTCGTCTCCATTGAAAACAGTTTTTGACCCCTCGCCATCATGAATGATCCTAAACACAGAACGATTATATTAACGGTGCAGAAGCTACGGGTCACCGTAGATAATGGCCAAGAGATCAGGAGGTACTAAACCAAGGGCACCGAGAATAATGGGGAGCCTGACGACAGTGTACTTGGGATGCAAGCGAGACATTTCAAAGGCGAGGTCCGCATATTTATCATGCTTTTCCTTAATCTTGACAATCACATTGGTGTCAAAAGGGACAGAAAATTCAATGATATAAATACATTCATTGGCTTTATCATAAAGGACAAGATCAGGTTTGTTGGCTGGAATTCTTTTGAGGCTGTATATGGGCCTATTCCAGAGAAGTTTGAAAGCATCATTTTCCATGACGCCCTGGACTTGTTCAGGGTCATACCATGGATGGACCTCGGAGTCAAAGCCACAGGCATGTCGGGGACGGTATGTCGTTTAAGATATGATGTTTGAGTAGTATATACAAACGGGAGAAAAACCGGTATAGGTGCACCTTGCTCAGAAGCTTCCATACGGGCTAATTCTGCTACCAGCCTAGTGAAAATGAGTGTTTGCCCAAACCCTTCGACAAGACCACTTTCGGCTGCTCCCAACGCAGTGCACTCCCAGTTAGAGCTATGTGGGTGCATGGAGATAGAAAAATGCCAGGAACCAAGCTCTCGCGTGAAGCCTATACCGAGATCTGATCGGGTCGTTTGTCCCTTCAGAAAGCGAAGAGGAAGTACCACATACCGCAAGACCGATACACGCGAATCCGAGGTGGTATAGACAAGCCACAGACGACGACAACTCCTGACATGGCCGAAGTCTTCGAGGCCCTGCTGCAGAAGTGTCGCCCCATGTTGCTTTCCGACCGAGAGAAACAAATCCTGGGGCAATCGGGGCACACGTTCTACGAGCGCTACCAGATCCCCCACCAGTTTCTCTAACTCTATTTGCTGTGCTTTTGCCCACTAGTAGAAGCTGGCAAAATAGTCGATTTTGTCTACATTTAACCACCCCACCAATTTCGACCCTCGGCGGGCAAACTCCGAACATTCTCGCCGACGACTGCTATCCGGGCCCCAAGGACAGACACAACTGATGCACCGACTGCCTTGCCACTCTATCGGAACTGCCTGCTCTCTTAGGACCCGACAACTCTACATGCAAGTGTGGTGCCATCGACGACTGCATCGACAGCAAGAAATGTGTTCTCTGGGAAAAGAAAGCGATAGACTACACACCCCAGGAGCGACTCCCACTCGAGGTTCCAGAAGAGATTGTGGTCGACAGCTGTTTCGCGAATGTAGAGAACCTATATGACAATGCCTGCGCTTTCTGGAGCATACGGTACGTACTCCTTGCCAGCAAATTGGTGGACCATTGTCCGTGCAAGAAGAAAGAGTCTTGTATCTTCCGGCAGCTATCGGGGAAAGCAGAGGTACCACAGGGACGGGGCAATATTTGGCATACCCCATTGCCCAACTATGGCGGACCCAAGGATATGGAAGTAGCACCCCCTCCGTGCAGCGAACACCGAAAAGCCGCGAACGTCCCAGAAGGAGTCTACATGTGCAAAAAGTTTGCTGTAGCGAGATACGAAGGGAAGAACCGGCTGTTGCTGCTACTCGATTCACCGACTGGGGAAAGCTTCTGAGAAGCTTCTGAGCAAGGTGCACCTATACCGGTTTTTCTCCCCATTGTATATACTACTGTTTGTGCCAAGGAAGACCTTATTATTATTATTAAATCACATACATAAAAGATCCTTTTCCCCAGATATATCACAGTGACCCGGAGAAATGAGATGGAGGTGATTTTTCATCACATTAATACATAAAGACATGTAGATGAATACAATGTCCTAATTTACATCGTAAAGGTGCAATAAGACATTCTTGCAAACAAATACCTTCTCACTGTAATGTCGCCTATTTAATTGCTATCCAACACTCACCTGTGGTTTTTAATCTCACTGTTGACACCTCGACACCTGTCTTTCCAGTCTGGTCGGTCATCGGGAACCACACTCACACACGAAGTCACCTCCAGGACATCCAGACTCACATTAGCCAGTGGACCTGAATCATGAGATGTATAAATGGAAGCGATAAATAACTTTTCCATTTAAAAAGAACTTTTGATAAAATAGGAATTCATTGTACCATTCCGAAAATCGTAACAAACATGTATTTATGAATCAAACAGTGATGGTGACAGGTGCTGCGTCAACATATATGCAGACGCACCAGGAATATATACTCGTCTGGTCAGTTGTAACTGAACAAGGTCAAGGTTAAATCCTACCTGGTTCGGGAGGCGTTATATCCACCACAACACCCTTGCTATGGAGCATGGACTCAAACTGGAGATCGTTGACAAGGTGTATGTTGAAATAGTACATGGCCCTATGCATTAGAGACAGATCGTTGAAGATGAACTCGTGGGCAAGACCAACTCCAAGCCTCTCAAAGTGAGCAAACTGATCAGACTGTGATGATAGAAAATAACATTTGGTCACAATACATGGAAAAAATACATGCCGCTTAGATAATGGATAAGAAGAACATGTAATGGGACGGAACTACCCCGATAGATGAATGGCCAACCATGTGGGTGTTTAGAAACGTTAAATTCAAAACTGAAATATCGGTCATTCGTAAAATCAGTATAGTGATACGACATCTTAAATATGAAAGGCCGTCAATATGGTCAGTATTGGTCACTCTTTTGAACAATCCAACAAAAGTTAGGTTCGGCGGTCAGAATGTGTGACCTAGGTTAATTTTATTCTGCTTGTTTATGAGTATGGAGAAGAAGATCCTGATAAAAAGCTCAGTGTTAAGTATATTTGGGTCAGTCACTTCATATATAACATAACATTCGTCAGTTGTTTATCCTAAAAGAATGCCTCATCTGACAACCTACAATGAAGATTTTATGGTCGTGTCCTTCAATGCCTTCTAACAGTTCACAATGTCCACTAGGCCCGTAGTCATAGTTGACGCTCAAACATTTGGTCTCCGGGAACTTCATACACTCCTTCACACACGACCCGGCGTGGTTCATCCTGGAGAACTCGGCAAACACTGGGCCAATCAGCCGACCATCCTTGAGACCCGTGAAATGTTTCAACCCTTCATGGCCGAAATAATCAGATGCAGCTGTGAACAGTAGCAGGAAGCACATCGTACATATTGAACAGTTTGACATGACGATATTCGGAGAGATCACCGCCTTACTTTAAAAATAGAATTACAATATTTACTGCCAGTCATAATCCTCAAGCATTTCTCCTCTAGAATGCACTGTTTATTGGGTGGCTTGGACGTTTCATTAATAATGCACATAAAATGATTGAGCATTCCTTTGATTGACAGCGATGTCACATTGATCTTCATCACTTAGACCACAGCTACTGTAACAAATATACACAACTCACAGTAGATCACAGAACACAATATTTTAGATGACAATATTTAATTCGTTAAGATAAAAGGGCGAACTACTTTTAAATACTGTAAATAGAGCCTACATTTAATGCCATCATTTGGAAATTATACATTTCCCGAAAACGTTATATTTCCTTATTAGAAATACGATCTGACCAGGACGGCTGATTTCTGATCAGTTGACGTCCCTTCGGACGCGTTTCGCCATATTTTGATTTCCAGTTACATTCGTCAAAGAACTTTATGTCATTGTGATAATAATTCTAACTTTGTATCTGTCACTGCACGTGATTATTTAGTCACCCATATATGTATTTTAGACGTTGGAGTTTGTCGATTATTGGATTATACATGGCCTGTCTAAACAGGAGATTTTCAGCGTAAACTTGTTAGAGATATTCTATATATATGTGTATTTTCCTTACGATCATAATGTGCTTTGTTTCTGTCCTTGAGATTGACCGAGTTGTAGGCTATTGTTTCATCTGCGTAGATTCCCCTTCCCAGTCCGACACCCAATGAGGATTTAATCAGATCGGAATCTTCATACACAACCACGTTCCCCATCAGCTCAGCTGGGTTACTGGTTGAACTAAATTCCGCTGTCAATCTGCCACCAGGGGGCGTGACGTCATAGGTGGGGATGCTGCAAGTCACGGCGGTTCTCGCGCCTGCGCTATTCTCGCCATACACCGTGAAGAAAACAGGAACGCCGTGACCGTTGCTGGGAAATCTCTGAAAAGTGACTCTGATAAGTACACACTCAAGTGATGAAAATGATGCGCAGGTTAAAGCCCAGTTTCCCAGGAAAATGGTTTGCATTTGAGAACACAACTTAACACAGTATGGCATCTTTTAATTGTGACAAAATTGATTAAGTACAAATGATTTCCTTTTCCCAAGAGAGGGCGAAGCAGCTTTAGACCAACAGGTTGTAACACGATGTGTTGTGTCAATGACTAATTCTCTTTAGGCCAATTGGTAAAACGTAGTGTCGAGTCCAAGGCTTGGTCCCTTTAGGCTAAAAACGGGAAAGAACACGAGCTCTTATTATGTAAGCATATTTTTCTGCTACCTGATTGGTCTAGAGGCGGTCATGTGACCGTCGACAGAAAAGCATATTGACTCCAACCAAGGTCCAACCAAAATTATTGACTTGAGTTACTAAAAATAGATTTTGACGTCAAGCTATGTCACAGTGTTGTTTACATAACGTTATTGGTTTTCGGCGAAAATAAAATTTCTTTTCTTGACTAAATGGAAATTTTTTTGGTTTTTAGAAGATTTTTTCGGTAATTACAAAATAAAACAATTATGGACTAGTGAATTCGGTCAATACCTGTTTTTATGGACCAGCGAAAAGCAATATTACTTCGTCCTCGGTCAATATTGCTTTTCGCGGGCCCATAAAACCAGGTATTGACCGCGTCACCATTCTATAATTGTATAATGTTCAAGGTCTGGACTCTTCAGTCCTACACGGTGGAGGGGGGTAGTGTTGTACGTAAGGTCGGGGCTTATCAGACAACACCCAGTTGGGAAATAAGACCAATGCATAGATTAGAGTATTGGTATTTAGTCCATTGATCGTTTCTAACTAGACTAACATCTAGTCTCTGAAATGAACATATTTTACAGAAAACAACAGTTCATATACTCATAGGCAAATTGTAGCGCAAACAGGGTTGCGCAACACAGAGAAAATGACCAGTCTTCGTATATGCGAGCGAAGCGAGCATTCGCTCGCATTATACGAAGACTGGTCATTTTCTCTTTGTTGCGCAACCCTGTTTGCGCTACAGTTTGCCTGTGCTTCGCGCGCATTATACGAAGACTTGTCATTTTCTCTTTGTTGCGCAACCCTGTTTGCGGTACAGTTTGCCTGTGGTATAATGAAAGGGAGCCCAGAGACTTTCTATATTTTCAGAAACTGTGGTAATCTAGACTTCCCAAATATTGTAGACCTGCATGGGCTTTCTCGGATCTATTTGTTTCAGGATCTGTATGACAGACTAGTTTTTAATATACCAAAGAGATTTTGATTGTGTATGTTATGATGATTCAGATATCCCCCTTCTTCGACTGCATACCTGAGTGATAATTGCAGATGGTCCACCAAGGCTGGATTGTCTGAGTACATCACTGAGTCCAGGTTTGGTCCCAGCATCCACAAAGATCTGGACCTGACTCCGGTCATCCTGGGCAGCTATGGCTATCTCTACAGCCGGTTCTGTGTAGTCTCTATTGGGAAGTTGTCTCACTAAGCAGCTCCGTGATGTGGACACTGCTCTCTTCTGTCTGCCAGAACCTCCCTGATGGAAAAAAGACGTATGCCTTTCTGTATATTACTTTTACCCTTTGAATTCTTGCGGCATTGTCCAGGCGACATTAGATGCGCAAAGATCCGGGTTAGAATTGGTTTCCAGCAACCCATGTTTGTCTTCCCGTGAAGATCCGGGTTAGAATTGGTCTTCAACAACCCATGCTTGTCGTAAGAAGCAACTAACGGCATCGGGCAGTCAGGCTCGCTGACCTGATTGACACATGTCCATGTATGCAAATTGCGTAGATCGATGCTCAAGATGTTGATCACCCGATTGTCTTGTCCAGACTCGATTATTTACAGACCACCGCCATACAGCTTGAATAATACTGAGTGCGGCGTTAAACAACAAATCATCCAGCCACATTACAAATACCAATTATTCTTAACATTTAAATACACCAGAATCACATGTTATAAATATGATATTGTATTATACTATTTACACTTTGCTAAGGATCAAACCATTGATTCAACAGAAAACTATGATGTGGGGTCTAATTTGATTTAAATATCTAAGCTTATTGTAAGCATGGATCCTAGGTTTCAGTATGTCACTGCATCTTGTGGATCCCATATCTGCTATTGACAGGGTGGTGTGTACTTGTCAGTGACTCGTTCCATGATTTGCAAAATGGTTGATTAGTGTCATAAAAACCATTTTTATGGTTACTCATGTATCACGTGCATAAGATTAGATTAAAGCGGCTGTTTGCCTTAAGAGGGGTTACCATGTAATTATTTATCTAGTTTTAAATGGATACAATTTAAATCATAAGTCTATGTTTAAGTCAAGTTTGGAATTTGTGTGATCCTTAGCAAAATGTGAGTAGTACATATACAGATATTTTTATTTAATTTCCTTTTCATCACTTGTTTTTCAATATCTGCATTTCTTCTTTGAAAATGATACTTAAAACAAGTTAATGAGCACTTGGTATGGCTAGTTGGTATTTCTATACAGGGTTCAGATTGTGCGCATTCTTAAACCTTGTTTGAAGAGTATATATGTGACATCTACGATTGCCTTTGTTCTACACTATATTCAATATTTAAAACGTACTGTATTGTCCACGTAGTTGAGGAACTGTGGTGGGGACTTGTCCTCCTCCTTCTTGCCTGTGTCTATCAGTCTTTTCCTGGTCGAGGAAGTGGAATATCGCCAGATGACAGCGTTGTAGAGAGTTTTCCTGATCTTGCCTATCCACTTCCCCAGATTGATTTCCAGGGTCACCTTCCCCCGCAGGGTCAGCTGCAGAGGGGTCAGCTCCATGTCCATAATTAGTCTGGTGATAAATGGTTTCTTGCAGTTAAGTAGTATTATAAATTTGGTCTGCAATTGACTTTGTTTTACTTGTTGCAAAACAATTGCGACAGTTGAGAACAGGTGAATTGGGTTAGATATTATTGCACGTACATTGCGATATACATGAGCGTACTAGATTGACACTTAGTCTGTGAAAATGTTCAATGTTCATAACCAAATTACTCATTGAAAATGCGCCCCAGCGACATTCAGAGCCTGAGGACAATCTCATGGGCAGTAGATCTGTGTTCGAGGAGTTGTGTGTTTGGTCTTACGCCGCTTTTAGCAATATTCCAGCAACATCACGGCGGGGGACACCAGAAATGGGCTTCGCACATTGTACCCATGTTGGGAATCGAACCCGGGACTTCGGCGTGACGAGCGGACGCATTAACTACTAGGCTACCCCATAGCCCCGTGTTCGAGGAGGTTGTAGGGGTGCTGTGGCGCTGCAAACACATTGGATGGTCACATTTGACTGAACGCATGCCGTCAATGCAATACCCTTTACATGGACGATACTTCGAATGCATGAGGAAAATCGATACAAATGAAATCTGCAGAGTAAATTGGTGTGGTGAGATCCAATACTGACCTTAAGTCAAGTGGAAACTTGTAGAATCCTATCTCAGCCCTAGATGGGAATGCAAGGTTCAACAAGTAGCCATCAAATCTCAGCTTGGCATACAGTACAGCGCCAACGCTCATCTCCCCGTATATAAGGGCGCTTCCTAAGGGTGCCACCTCGCCAAACACAGTCATGCCGAGGATCTTCGCTCCCACACCTACTCTCATTCCAAACGTAGCTCCGGCCCCATATTCTGAAATTGCAAAGGTAAATATAATGTTTAAATAGTTAAATATGATGTTTGAAGTGGCAAAGTATGGTTTCAGAGTAATAGTGACAAATTTCATGATAAAATGCTTCACGTATGATACGTATGAGTTTCATTATTAATTACGTTTAATACAAATGGGTTTTGAGAAAAGACTGACTCTAAGACGAGAGTAGCTTCACGTGATTGTGTTACACAGTGTTTTACCATATTTTTCACGGGTGGTATTTCTCCGTACTATTTTACGGGTGCTTTGACTACTGGACGCTCTGTGCTGTGTCTGTATATATGCATGTAGTATAGGGAAGATGAATGTTGATGAAAGATAAGTGAGTGAGTGAGTTGGTTGTAGTTCTCGTTAATCAGGATTCCACCCACGTGTATCATTCATATTACTATGACAACAATCATAATCTTGATGTGTACGCACAAAATATATTATCAGAATAAAATACCTTTCGCTGCAAACATGATATAAGGATTTGCTTTTTATAACACAATTATAGTATAATTAAATCAATACTCACCAATGGTTAAAGGTACAATTCCTCCAACCACGATGAAATACCTATATCTGAAGAAGACGACGTGTCTTCTAGGTAGGGAAAAGTCTCCTTGAAGGGTAAGGTCAAATGAGCTGAATATGTCGCCTCCATCGCCATTGACGATGGCTTGTATGATGTCTGAATACTGAAATTAGATTTGTAGAATGGGTACAGAGAAAACCAATAACAATGACAATGCTATGGGTAATGTAATACAATGAGACAAGTTTCACCCAGCAATAAATGGGTACCCGGTAAGATGAGATGGCAACGTGATGACTGTTAATAAAAATACGTTTCCATCAAACATTGGCCGTGAGGTTAGGCGCTTTAGAAGGAGGCTATTCTTCTTCCTAGTTTTATCAATAATATAATAATAAATGTTCCTGTAACTTTGACAAGTGAATGTAAATTTGTGTATAATGCATATAATGCAATATGTGTGCCAAAGACAACAATTCGATCGATAGATAAAAAAACCCACAACTTTTAAAGATTATGTTACAATATGTCATACCAGTGCCAGACATAGATCTCTCAGTTGTCTCGTCAGTCGAAGAGCAAGTTCAGGGTCGATGTTCTTGGCATCAAACATGGCTATGATCTCCCCAATACTCATGTTGGCTAGTTTAGCACCAAGCAGCTCCAGTCCTTTCCCAGTCAGACCTTTCCCCACAGTGTAGGCCTGGTCCCCGCGACCCAGGATGTCGGTGACCTGACCCAGGACCTTCATGATCTTCTCGCCTGAGATCATCAATTATACAACAAAAAGTGGTTTGAAAAAATAGATTCTTAGCATCTTTGCAGAAATAAATAAAGCTGGGTTAAGCCAATTAATTTCCTTCCAAATTTGTAGCTGTTCAGTAGCTGGATCTGGGCGGTGGGGTAGCCTCATGGTCAAAACCAATGCCAAAGACCCGAGTTCGATTCCCCACATGGGTACACTGTCTTAAGCCCTTCTTTGTTTAAGCGATATTGTTTGAATATTGCTAAAAGCTGTGTAAAACCATTGTCGCTCACACACTCAATAGTTTGATCTGGATTCGGATTTAATTTTTGTGTCTAACTGCTTATTTTAGTAATATTCATGACGCATTACGGCGGCGCCACAAGGGGTGACTCGAAGCAAAAACTCCATCCACACTGCCAGTAGCCGCGAAAGGATCTATATTTGTAACATTACACCGAGTAGTCGAAAGGCGATTTCGTAAGGCTACGACATTCACATTGTAATTACTATGAATAATATCAATAGATAGCTAAGGGATGCAATTTATCAATTGGAACGACGTACCAATACAAATCACACCCACGCACAGCCATGAGATAATCATCACTATCAAAGACTATGTACCGGGTACTTAGCGGTACATGTTGGCACACACAATAATACAAAAATGTGAAGAACGAAATTAACAGCATAGTTGTAGCAGCAAGGAAAACTAAACTTATGATACAGAGCAATATCTGTTAAAACGAAAATGTTCGTCAACGGACTAGTACTATCAATGCTTGTATTTCATCAAAGAATACATGGCTAAATTATCATTTGCAAACAACAGACCTCCTTCCATGCCGAGCACCAAGTTGCCACCGCCGACCTCCCCTGAGTACAGAATGGTTCCTGGGTTGGCCATACCCATCTTTCTGATGGCGCTCTTAGTGTTGGTGGCTGTGCCATATTCATCAGTGCGTGATATCATCAGTGACCTGTCTCTTATCTGAAAGACAGAGACGGCTGTATGTGAGATCAAGGATATATGGAGCCATTCAAGTACACACAAACCTCATAGA
This sequence comes from Haliotis rubra, assembly GCF_003918875.1. Lineage (NCBI taxonomy): Eukaryota > Metazoa > Mollusca > Gastropoda > Lepetellida > Haliotidae > Haliotis > Haliotis rubra. Next base: position 253,061 of record NW_025765603.1, on the reverse strand, counting down.
AAAAGGGTCTTTTTAGTTCTCCGACGGTAATAAGACCGGTATGTCGAGATTAAAGTTTACTCTTGCCATACTAAAACAGGTTCGCCAGGAACACGCGGTCACAGCATTGATATGTTTTGAGTATGGCGTAAATTTTCTTCGAATCCACTAGAAGGATTTTTCAGAAACTTCAAGCGGTTAATTTTGCAATATATAAGTTGTTATCATTAAATAAGCATTCACCTTTGACAATTTTTTATTTCAATACCATAACTGAAAATCTCAAAACCTCTACTAAGTTGATGTACTTTCTCTGGTTCATGACCTTTTCCTCTCTCGTTTTGATAACTATTATTTATTTCCAAACTTGCTGCAACACATACAGTCTCCTGCTATATTAATCTAACTAATGTATTGATCATGTCATAGAAATCAATATCTTACTGCTTCATCCTTTAGTCTTTCAAACAGATCCTTGATTTCTTCATTTGTAAAGTTCTGGTTCAAAGCTTCATTGAGGATCCGTTTGGTATCGCCCGTGTGTATTCTGAATAAGACACAGACCATATAAGTTCAGCTGTCACAAGAACCTCTAGTCAAATGTTTAGCTACGTCTCTACATCATAACAATTAGCATATTATTTAATGAAAATGAAGATGGTCGTTAATAAACGGTTCAATCCATTGTTTAGACGTTTCATAAAATACTTCTATCTGAATATTGTCATTTGTTATTTTGATATGAATACATTTAGACTATAATATGTATGAAAAAGAAAGGTATATTTTTAAAACAAATTCTAACACAAATTCTTTGAAAGTAACTATTAAAACAATACAGGCAAAAGGAACCGCTTTGCGTCCTCAGCAAAGTATTATGCAATACTCACAGGTCTAAAGGACTTCTTCTTTTCCTTCTTCGTCCAACAGGTGAACATGAAGACGGCATCTGGAACATCTTTTCATCAAGGAGTTCGTAGTAGTAGCAGTTGTTGATGAGGTCGTGCACGTTCATGACACAGAGCTTTACGTGGAATGACACTTCATAAGAGGATGCGGTTTTGCTGATCACGTAGCTCACGGTGATGGCGTTGCCAATTGAGACAGTGTGGTTTTTATCTAGCAGAACAGTAAGATTCCACGAGCAAAATAACCATTCTGTCCACATAACAGTCTTTAGTTTTTTTATGGTACAAACAAACAACAAAATATGTAGTCAGATTGGTCCCCCCCCCCCCCCCCACTCACTTATTTGAGTGATGTGCATTAATACATTAGAAAAACAAATCTCTAACCTGGACTTTAGTACTTCTTACAGCATTTACACGTAGGTGTTACTGTATGAAGTCATTAAATCCCTCAACATGCTAAAATGTCAGTTGTCATAATATTCTTAAAGAATAGAGTCGAATATACTTCTAAAGATGGATGATATTGAAATACGTCTATTCTTTGCAGTCATGTGTGATAAGTCCCCGTCAGTTATAAAATTTCCATCTCAATGTCTAATGAGATGTAAAAGCGAAAGGCGGCAGTCCAAAAGGGTGTTATTTAAAACATGTTTCCTGTACAAAATTGATGTTGAGTGGATGTTTTATCAGGTAGTGCTACCCATCCCTTCTCACCATAGTCCACAGCCTGAAGCTTCTTTTTCCACTCCTTGTTCTCTATATGATACACAAGCTGGTCATTGCAGTGGTCAACCTCGATGCCGGCAGTGATGGAGTAGATACCGAGGTAGTTGAGGTCAACGTCCTCACAACACGTGATGCCCATGCAGTTGTCAGTCAGGCGGCAGGTGCTCGAGATAGCGACAGGGAGGGATGCCGGACAAGCTTGGTCTATGAATTGAAACCATAGTTCATGCAACGCCCACTGCACGAGACCAAAACCGAAGCGTGTTTTTAGTACAGTATTATCAAATGCTAAAACCATTGTTTCCAGTAATTGGTAATTCATAACGCTCTTTTGCCTGATTATTGTACGTTGCTTGGTCAAGTATAGACAAAAACGTTAGGCAGAATAATTAAATGGTGAAGTATTGACGCCTACCGGAAGTTTGCAGAGCACATTTTCCAGACTTCCAGAAATCAAAGGAGACACCTGCAATGCAATTAAAAAGACATTTAACATTTTAAGTGTCCTTTATTTATGATTCTTAAACAACAAAGACCACTCGTTCAAGAACACGTGTATAACTGCATGCTGCAGAAATATATCGAACGTCAAGATGCAATGGCATGTAGATAAATACATTAATACATATGCACTGTTGTAGAGGATTCTGTATCGAGACCTTAGATCATGGATCAATGGATCCGACGCTATAACCATATACTTTAGTTTACGAAACAATTGAAGACAAATCATTGAATATGCACTTTTGTAGAGGAATCTGTATCGGGAACATAGCTCCTGGATCGATGAATCCGTCAGTATAACCCTATGCTTTAGTTTACGAAGCAATTAAACCCAAATCATTGACATATCCAGTGTCTTCTCCTGAAACAGTTCTCAAATACATTGTCTTAATTTCTGCAACAAACACACGGACTATAAACATACTTCATCAACCTAACTATCAGAGTGCTTGGACTTACATACCATTAAATGGCACCGGTAGAGTCGGGCTACATGGAGAATAGACCAGTTCCGACTGTGAGAAGATTATGACTTCAAGCACACACGTGTCGTCCTCAAAACACATCTTGATGTTCAGGTCCATTATCAGCTTCTGGGATGCGGGGATGTGCTCTAGTTTGTACCTGTGGTGACAGTTGACACACCACTGATGTAAATATTGTATATTATCATTAAGTCGGTAATCAGTGAAGTAGATTCTGATCAGCAACTTTCAATTTAAATTGAATTGAGATGTATATAGGACACATTGGAGTTTTTTCTGGACTCAGTTGACACAGATACACGCTTGCAGTTTAACCATCCTTAACGTTATAGGCAACCATTAGAAAAACACGAACGTGATTTGTTATTCCTGATTCGGGACAAAAACAAGACCCAGGGGCACAGATGTTTAATGTATCACAGCAGCTTCAGTCACTCGAGAAAAGTGCTATCTGATACTCACGACAGTCGTGTCATGTCGCCCAGGATGAAATGTCCTTCTGTACCTGGAACATAATTGCATTTGATTTGAGAACAACTCAATTTTGAAAAACAATATATCCATATTATAAATGGGCTTTGGTCAGTACATCACCTTCAAGTTGGAAACACCCTAAAGTTACGCAGGTCTCTGATGTCTACAATTATTGAGGAGGCATATATCAACGTAATCGCGTTATCAGTGTATGGACCATTATTTGGATTTGTTTTGGTAACTCTCATTACTACATCCAGGAAAGAAATGTAAATACCATTATATGATGATGACTGAAAGGAAATGTTTTTCGAGACTTATATATTCGATAGGGGTATGATATTTGTGTTTTGGACATTATTTGTTTTCCAGTGTTTCGGCGTTTGGATAACGGTGGGTATATTCAATGTATACATTCTGTTCGACAGTTAACAATACTTGATTGCAGTATCTTGGACAACTATCTAATCCTCTGCCAATATAACTGGCAAATACATACACAAGCGCCTTGGTATAGGAAAGACTCTAACAAAGATCTTTAAAATACTGTTGATCGACCATGTAGATATTTACCCCATTCGTACTCCATGAGTGACACAGTGTAGGATAGTTTTTCTATCGTCATTGTGATCTGTAGGTTACAAATATCCACATCAAACTTGGCCTGGATGGTCCTATTGATAAGGGAAACATCGACACAACAGTCTACCGTGGAACAGTTGGAGGTCAGGTGACATCGCACAGAGTCAGGTAGAGATGGTACTGCTCGGCTGCTGCATTCTGGAAACACAGAAATATACATTGACTGAAACTGTTCTTTTACTCTCATGTACAATGTTGAAGCCATGTTGTAATACACAGTGGACGACGTAGATTGACGATGCCATAAACTGACTGTTCGTTAACCTCCACTTGGGTTAACTCTTGTACATTTAGGGGGTAAGGACGCTTTCGGACAGCTACTGGATAATGGACCTTCCTTATAGAACTACAGTTTCCTAAGAGGACACATACTTGTACAACTACATAAGGCTGTTTGAGTAAGAGGACATATACTTGTACAACTACATAAGGCTGTTTGAGTAAGAGGACATATACTTGTACAACTACATAAGGCTGTTTGAGTAAGAGGACATATACTTGTACAACTACATAAGGCTGTTTGAGTAAGAGGACATATACTTGTACAACTACATAAGGCTGTTTGAGTAAGAGGGACATATACTTGTACAACTACATAAGGCTGTTTGAGTAAGAGGACATATACTTGTACAACTACATAAGGCTGTTTGAGTAAGAGGACACATACTTGTACAACTACATAAGGCTGTTTGAGTAAGAGGACACATACTTGTACAACTACATAAGGCTGTTTGAGTAAGAGGACACATACTTGTACAACTACATAAGGCTGTTTGAGTAAGAGGACATATACTTGTACAACTACATAAGGCTGTTTGAGTAAGAGGACATATACTTGTACAACTACATAAGGCTGTTTGAGTAAGAGGACATATACTTGTACAACTACATAAGGCTGTTTGAGTAAGAGGACATATACTTGTACAACTACATAAGGCTGTTTGAGTAAGAGGACATATACTTGTACAACTACATAAGGCTGTTTGAGTAAGAGGACATATACTTGTACAACTACATAAGGCTGTTTGAGTAAGAGGACACATACTTGTACAACTACATAAGGCTGTTTGAGTAAGAGGACACATACTTGTACAACTACATAAGGCTGTTTGAGTAAGAGGACATATACTTGTACAACTACATAAGGCTGTTTGAGTAAGAGGACACATACTTGTACAACTACATAAGGCTGTTTGAGTAAATACAATAAGATGAAGAAGTTACACACCTTTATTCCAGTTGTTTATCCCAGCAGGGGAATATGGACTTGCCGACTGATCACAGGCCGAACTGACGAGGTACTGAGACACCCCGAGATCATCCATGAGCTGAGATATGAGTGTTTCCGTGAGAGTCGACACGGTGGAGGACAGACCCTTGCCTGATACCCAGTTGGTCAATGAGAAATCTGAAAAATATATATATAAATATAGTTTCTGGCACGATTATAATTTGTTTTAATCAAGAAATTAGCATTTCTTTCGAAAGACTGGCAATGGACGCGTTACAATTCGTTGATAACTGAAACAGGATTTGGTATTATGCATTGTACTTCATATTTCTGTGTGAAGGAAGGGAGCAACCACTTGGTGATTGAACTTAGTATAATTATATACTGTTTATCATTACTATATGCCGATTCGAAAGGGCGTGGAATTTTAAATAATGATATGTTATTAACCAACAGAGTAACTGATACATTCTCCACATCAAGGAAAGGCTACAAATACATTACTGACTTTGTAACCATCTTAAGTGTCAAAGACCCCTCCTGTTGACATCGCAACAATACAAATAGATCTGAAGACAAAGGACCGTTTTGGTTACTCATGATGACTTTGTAGACTCATGAACTTAGATAGACATTTCAAAGCCTCACTTCTCTGTTGCAGCCTGGCCTCCCAGTCACACAGGGGTTGTGGTATCTTGGCTTTGTCAAGGAAAGTTTTGGAGAACAGACACTCGTTTTGTTTCAGACACACACTGACAGATGCTGTCACTTCCAGTTTCTTGTCAGACATAAGTCGGTTGATGATGTAACTGAAACAGTTGCATACATGTACATGTTCAGATATATAGTCAACTCTTCATTGAATAACTTCGTGAATGCATGTAGATTTGATCCAATTTGATTTGGTTTTTCAAACAAAATAGGAATATGCTATAACTGAAATCTTTAATTTGAACGCTAGCCGCTCCCATCAAGGCAACATCAAAACTTACTTTACTCGAATGACACCTTTCACATAGAAGTGATCTTCGGTGCCTGGAAGAAAGCATAAAAACATTAGATGTACTTCTGAAAGACATATCTTTAACAATGTCCCTTAGTCACTAATAGATACAGTACCATCTTAAATGGACCTGTACAGATCTAGATGATATTTCGCAATTGCATAATTCGGAGCTGATAATATCATACAGGGAATTGTCTGGTCCAAAGTTTACAGACCGCCGTCATACAAGTGGAATATACCTGTGACAGCTTGCGGCGTTAAACAACTAACAAATACACAAACAAATCCAACTGTGATAAAATAGGTCACATCTACCCATACCCCACTGATAGTCCAACAACATCCGTTTGTAGACCAGATTTTCCACGCCCACTCTCAGCTGATAGGTGCACATGTCCACTGTCAGGAAGACGTTGAAGGCACGTGACAGGAAGTCGATGTAGATGCAGCAGTCAACGGCGGTACAGATGTCGGGGACGTGACATGCCATGGAATCAGGGAGGTCTAGGAGGTACTGGTCAAGCCCATGAATTGGACACTCTGAAGACATCGAAGTCAAACATCACCATCAATAGGCTTCTGTTACATTTTGGTCAGGGAGGAAATAGCTTCAGGTGTCATCATCATGGAAAGTGGTTTAATGTGATCAATCCATTACTGTTTTCAGTTTTGGACTTAGACATTATTTTCAGTCAGTCAATAAAATCATTAGAATATATACTACATATACATGCTGGTTTGTTTTAAACATATTTTATTCACTGAGAAAAGGATTAGGAACAAGTTCTCCAACTTAGAATACCCTCTCCTTGGTTTGTACATAGGTAATTTAGATTTCCGCAAGTAAGATGACAGATAGTGGACAAGAAAGTAGAATAAGTAAAAAGAGATAGAGCTTAAACAGAATAATATCAGTATGCTATACACATCGTTTTGTCTCACTAATGAACGATTGCACTAACTTGAGTACTTTTGTATTTTCACATGATGATAGGTCTGCACTTCCTTCTAACAAATGTTTAAGGTCGACTGAAATACCTGCTGATGAACAAATGCGCTTAACTGATAACATGAAGTTAACTCTTTGTTGTTTGTACAATGGACATTCAAACAGAAAATGATACGAGTTCTCAATAAAATCACCACATATACAAATAGGATCAGTTTCATTCCAACTCTGTACAAATCAAGGTCCAAACAACTAACAGAATAACGCAACTTGGTATGAATAATTTTGATTTTGATTTTACCACACGAATAATACTGAGGTGCATTTGTATGGTTATCAGTTATACATGATTTAAAAGTTGAAACACTTTTTGAATTACAAACGGTGGTTGGTAAATTGTTCCAAGACCATATTGTAGATGGAAAGAAGGATTCTTTTGAATGTTTAAGTCTTGGAATAGGAATCGATATATTCAGAGAACTGCGTAGATCATACTTTGATTTAGAACCAACATTCAAGGGAAGCAGTTCTTTTAGGTATGGAGGAGCCATTTCATTTTAAATTTTATACATCAAACATAGTTTTCGTTTTCTACGACGATCTTGTAATGTTTCCCATCCAGTTTCAAAATAAAGAAATTCACGTGATGTATATTTTGGTAAACCACTAGCTATTCTCGCTGCTTGTAATAGAATCTGTTCTAAGTTATTCATTTGTTCAAGAGTCCACCAGTCCCAGACTTCACATGCGTATTCACGATGCGGCCGAATGAACATGGTATAGATCTTATTAAGGGTATCCCTACACAATACATATTATAATAGTCGCATGGAGGTAACCACTTTTGAAACTTTTTGTATCATATTTGTACATACATATATGTGGCCAGCCCATTTTCCATTGTGGGTAAGGTTAACTCCAAGATGTTTATGATTATCAACACCATCAAAGTAAAGATGTGGTATATTGATATCATTGTTCATCGAGAATAGGACAGCTTCCGTCTTTCCTAGGTTGTACTTAATTAGCCATCTTTTACCCCAAATATTTAACTTACATAAATTAGCATTTAGATTCATTTCAATAATCTTGTTATCTGGTGAAGAGTAACCCAAAGACGAGTCATCAGCAAATAGGCACGTTAAGCAATCTATTTCATCTGCTATATCATTAATGTATACAATGAATAAAAAAGGGCCAAGCACTGACCCCTGCGGGACACCAGCGCTTAGAGTCCTCCGCTTGGAAACTGACCAATGCACAAATACACTGTGACTGCTATAACTAGCTAACCATCCCAACAGCTGTCCGCTTACACCATAGTTTCAACAGTAATCCTCTGTGCCAGACACGATCAAAAGCGTTTGATATATCGCAAAATACCATACAAAATGTTCTTTTTTGTCCAGTGATTCACAAAACCGATGTTATATTTCATATAACTGATGTACAGTGGAATGTCCTGGTTGAAAACCAGACTGATATTTATACAGGAGCTTGTTAGCATGAAAATAATTAAACAGGTGTTTGAAGACAACTCTTTCAAATACTTTACCAACACAACTTATAAGGGATATTGGTCATTAGAATATATACTATATATACATGCTGGTTCAGCATAAGAATCGAATAAGTTAATCCGGGTCCTACCGTTGTTCCATCCATTGATTGTAGGTACATAAGGACAACTTGTATTTTGACACTGTGCTGTCTTCAGATATCCTGCTATTTCCAGCCTCTCAAACAGTTTGTCTGTGATAACTGAAGTGAGACTCTCAGACCCATTAGAATTCATCTCGGACAGGAAGTCAGACAAAGAAAAGTCTGGAAAATAACATGCATAATCATGAATTGTGATGGGCTATTACATGTCAAGTATGAAAGATAGCTGTGCATCTTACGAGTGTATAAACATTGCCTGAATCTTCTTGTGTACGTTGATTCAGAACATAGGTTTCACTAAAATGAAAACCTTCCATAAAAAAAGAAACGGTTTTCATTTTTATGACAACTAAGACAGAATAAGCTAAAGATGAACTGTTATCAACTATGATAAACTTTAGTAAAACATATGATGAAAGAAAAAGAGGACTAATGTTTACATTGCCTTCATTATTCAATCTAATGTATGTTTTACATTGCATGTCTCTGCTTCACCGATCATCAGCAAAGGTATTCATATATTGTCTATCATCAAGAAAACCATTATCGAAAACAAAGGTGAAACATGTTAAACATATGTTGAATTCACAATGTCTCCCACATAGAACATGTTAAACATATGTTGAATTCACAATGTCTCCCACAAAGAACACTTATCCACATCACTGACCTGCAATAGCAGCTGTACTGTCCCAGTCACAGACCAACTTGGGAATCTTGACATTTTTCAGAGCTGGGAAGGAAATCAGACAAGAATCCTCCTCGAAACAGACACTGATGTTGAGGTTGATCAGGAACTTCTTTTCCCCGAACAGGTCATCGATCATGAAACTAAAACGACAAAACAAAGGAGAATAAGGCAAAACATTCTGTACATACAGAACATCACACCTGGAAAGACTGTGAAATAGTACAGATCTGAAGATGGACAGACAGGTATTTTATAGTGGTGTTCCGATTACAGTGACCAAACGACCAAGCAATCGATCACATTTTCTCATAATCGAACATGAACGATTTTGGAACTACTGTTTTAGTCTTTGAAATACTTGACAATGGAACATATCGTTGAAGTTGTCAGGGCCTGAAAACGTCTTTAATTCTTAGAAAACTCACTTCACTAACTGAAAAACCATTACTGAATATTTCTTGAAGACTCCGGGAAGTTTATGTTCATGATATATTAGTCATCACTTTAAAGTAGCAAGTTGCATCATGTTATACATATCTGCAATAACAACCTGGATAGGAAAATCTGAAAAATGACGCTAACCAATTTTTGTCGATGATTGTTCGTTGGTAATGAAGCAATCATCAATTGTGAGATTTCAACCAATTCCCAGCACTAGTATTTTATCAGAGTAGTAGTAGCAAAATCAAAGCAATGCTTACTCGACACGGATAACGTTCTTCAAGCTGAAGTGTTCCACGTTTCCTGTAAAGAAAACAATATTTAAGACAGTTGAAATACACGTACAAAAACCTTCAGAAATTCCTCGATTTTCCGGACATCCAGAACAGTGAAATCAACAATACTGTAACGTTCTTCTCATGTCCCCTCAAATCACAATTGCTCTTTATTCTGTCAAACTTAGAAGTGTATTACTTTTCACAAATGGTAAACAGCACCCTGCTCACCCCATTTGTAGTTGGATAAGATCCTGGTAAAGACCAGCTTCTCTATGCCCATGGTGAAGGTGTAGGTGCACGGGTCTATTCCAACCTGGACGTTGAAGGATCTTCCGATAAAGTCCACATCAATACAACACTGTATGGAGCCACACGGGTCCGACAGATGACAGGTGACGGAGTCTGGTAGTGTTGGCAGGGTGAGACTGGCAGGGCAATCTGAAAACATAAAACATCTGTGAATCTGTTTTTTATACACTATGAAACTGTATGGCATCTAAGTTGTTATATTCATTACAACATTGGAAACAATAGCCCAAACTTCCCGTTGCATTTGCTTCAACAAAACAGCACCGTATTCTATGAGCTCAGAATACTTCTACAAGGTAACGGACATGTATTTATGAATCGCACATATTAATGAAGACACATTTCTGAGTCTGCTGTAAAGCACACGGCCTTTCACAGATACCAGTGTATGCTATTGTTTCCCAGTTGAATCAATGAAAAATGCTGATTAAACACAGTGAATTAGCTCTACACATTTTATATGGACTTGGAGACCTATTAACCGCATTACATCAGCCTACATTGCAGAGATGTTTAACCATAATCCACGCCCGGATTTGTTATCATTCAAGAAGTGTTCGGATTTACATTAAGGTCATAAACTATTTAGGTTTCCCCACGTTAACAACGAGACATTTTTGCTTGTGCCACTGATAATAATGTGTCGGTCTTTACATTAAGATTCCATGAAATTCAGATTTATCACAAGGATCACTGTTCATAGGGAATGTAGAAGGAGTTTACCCTTCTTCCAGTCCCCAACAGCTCCATCATAGGGGGCAAGGGTCCTGTTACACTGGGGGTCAGTCAGGAATCCCGCGACACCCAGTACGTCCAGGAGCTGGGAGACAGCGACAGTGGCCAGTTTCTTACCGGATGGAAGTTTCACATCAGACAGCCATTTTTTCAAAGAGAACCCTGTAACAAATGACACACAACTATACTCTGTAATGTATGACGTTGTCTCTGTGTGAAAACACATGCACATGATCAAAAGGACATAAGGACATTGTCCAATGTCGGTATTGCATCAACAAGTATAAAACTTCCATTTTGGTCTAAAGGGCAAAATAGTGTTATAAGGTAAAAATGCATCCCCTAAACCATGAGAGAATTACATCAGATTCGTATTTAGATTTGCAGTTTGCTCATGAGTCATAACGGTTAGGCACGGTATGGGGACGGAAAGTTTCCATAGAATGGCGTTTAGTTTAGCCGTAGGCTATGGAAAGAGAGTCAGAACACATTCTGTTGAAAGACATAACAGATTAATCTTATATTGAAACAAACAACAAAGGGGTGAGTGACCGAACGATTCTTACCGGTACTTTTCCAATCGTAACATTCATGAGTGCAAGGTCGGATACAGGCTAACCGAATCAAAATGATTAGTTGAAACATGTGATCAAGATCAGGCCAGGCTCGAACCATATATAAAAGACAGGTTGGGCACTGAGCGAGTGGTGCGCGCTTTTTAGTGACGGAAGCCAGTCCACGCCACTCAGTTGCCCCGTGTGGTACGAACCTGCCCTGTCTGATGTTGAAGTTGTAGTTAGAGAGATGGACTGAGACAGAGTAAAAACTATGCGAGTATAAACGTGGTGTTGCGTTTATCTTTGAATACATGTGTACCAGTACATGAATGTTATGTGGTTAATTAGGAGTCACGGTCGTCCGAACCCTCACTCCTTGATTTAGCATCCTGCAACGGACCAAGCGTGTGGAGCGCCAGAGCTACCATCTCCCCGAACAATGTGGAACGACCATAATTAATAGGTAACTGGGGTAGGGTTTACTACCACCCAAACGCCAGTTACGACAATAGGTTTTAATATTTATTAAATGGACCACTGAAAATCAGTAATGACACCAGATGTTCGCTAAAGGGTAGGCTTGTCACGCCCTACTGGCAGCATCCGCCACTTTTATGAGTTCAGTCTAAGTTGTATGAGAGGTTTGTGCCCTACCGTTATCAGGCCAGGAAAGAGGGTTGTCCCAGTTCCACTTCAGTTTAGGGAAGCTGATATCTGTGAGGACAGGAAGGCTGAGAGCACAGGGAGAGTCTGCTTCAAAGCACAGCGAGAGTTTCAGGCTCATCAGGTACTTCCAAGCATGTACAAGGTCGTCAATCTTGAAACTGAAAAGATGAAGCACACTCACTGTTTTGGCCATACATACGGAATCGATTGTACCACATATTAGGCTGATTCACATGTTCTCAATTCAATATAAGCATATTGAAGGCTAAGTGTAGGAGGATATTGTTGAATGAAATTTGTTGCGTTACAGAAACACGATTAACAAACAATTTATAAGTTTATATGTCACGCAACTCACCTTAATCTAACCACACCATTGAGGTTGAAATAGTCCCATTCACCTGCAAATCATTATCAAAATAATGAAATGTTAGAAATTGCAATCAAATATAGATTTTCAGCCAGGTATGCCTGCCTCTAAAGGTTCATTTATTTAATGTATTTACGGTAGAGAGCTATGATTAAGGCGTGTTTTCGTAATGACAAAAAGTCCATCAAGAAATGAAACTGTGTCCCGATACATACAGTTCTGTTCAAAATAAGCATTGTGTTGAGCAGTAGTGTTGCTGAAATGAGGCCTACCAATTGCCAAAACACTCTACTGCTGGTAACAAAAACTTAAAAATTGATTGTCTGTTTAGTAGAATACACATGATCTGCATGGCTATGGGGTTGCTGTAATGAGGCCTACCCCACTTGTAGTTGAACAATGATGTCTGGAAGGTGAGCTTCTCGATACTGACAGTCAGGACAAGGTTCCGTGTGTCCAGGAGGATCTTGAAGTTGAAGGACATTCCCAGACTGACCACATCCACACAACAGTCCAGTCCAGTGCAGTAGTCGGGAATATGACACGACAGGCTGCTCGGGAGAGTTGGTAGGGTCATTTGCAGCGGACATTCTGAAACGTTTACCATGAGCAACGTTTAGATTGGAAGATGGAATGATTCTATGTTTATCTATTCTATGTTTTACCTGTTCTTCATTTTACCAACATCAGATATCACCGATGTAAAGATGATTAACATATGACTAAACACAATATGTTGCTTCTCATGGGAGATATAAACCCGTTAATAACATTCCGTTGTTGATGATATGCACGAATTGTTTGGTAATTTCTTTTAATCTTATGGAACCATCACACATGTCAACAACATAGATCTGCTAAGCAGCAAGGTATTGCTATGTATACAAAGGAAAGAAAGGCTCCACCATATGCTGCCATTACCATTATTCCACCCGCAGAGGCTTGGTAGGGTCATTGGTTTTGGACACGCTGAAATGTCATATAATAACCCAATTATGGGCCAAAACAATTTCCTAACTTTAAGATAACCAGAGGTTTCTACTTTTTAGTTGCACAGATATTTTCCTTCATTTCAGCAACTGGATAGATATAGTAATTTGCATGGTTCCTGCAAACTAAATGATTTTTACAACCATTTACCATTATTCCATCCCGGCTTGTATATCCCCCTCTGCCTGTCGCACATGGGGTCCAGAAGGTATTCAGAGATACCCAGAGCTAGAGACAGTTGGAACCGGAATGCTGATGTCAAGGCGTGGCTGGTGTTTAGACCGTTATTGCTAAGCCAGTTCTTCAAGGAGAAGCCTGGGGAGAGTAAGACGACATTTTACATGCATCATTTCATAATGATGGACAGCATACATAGAAGCATAAACTACATAAACGATAAAGAATGGGACGATTGTGAGGATATTAGCCACATTGCATGAAGATAAAAGTGGCATTTCTATTATAATACGAAATATCCTTTACGCGATTTCGGCCATGCCATAAACATATACCGATTAATCACGTTAGTAATGACAATAGCATCACAGGTGCCAATATTCACAAATATTATTCCTCGGTTTGCACAAAACTATGCTGTAGGAAACGTTAAGGTAAGGTTAAATGCAATTTACATTGAGGCTCCTGTTGCACGGAGATGTTCAAACCAAACCAAAAATACTGGGAGTCCATAGGCTTACCTCTCAGTGACAGTGTTGAGTTCCAGTCGCATCCAGGGTTGGGGAGCCTGGCTTGGTTTAACACTGGTAGGGTAACCAGACATTTCCCTCCAGACTCAAAGCAGGCACTGATGTTGAGACTTACAAGGAACTGTTTCTCTCCTTCGAGGTTGTCAATGACGTAACTGAAAATGAAAGCGACATTTCTCTTCTTTACAACTAATAAACACGCCTTGTTTCAGTAATCATCCCTTTAACTGTAAGCACTTGTTCTTACCACTGTTATTAATGAAATGTAGTCATATAGGTTAGACGTTTAACAAATGCCATATTTAAATCGCAGCCACAGTGTCAGCTCTAAGATGATAAGAACATTTAAATGACATACTCTGCTCGGAATATTCCCTTCAAATTGAAACTGTCTGGTGTTCCTGAAAAAAGACAAACACACACACTGACCAGAAACGTATACTCAACTGTACAGTATTTATCCATAACAAAGGCACATTGGTTGCTAAAATTACTTCATCGTGGCTTATAATTGGGCCTCACTTACCCCAGCATGTACAGTATTTCATGAATTACATCGCATTTGACCTACCCCATTGGTAGTTGAACAGCAGCCTGCTAAACTCTAGCTTCTCTATGCCCAAGGTAAGGGTCATCTTGCACATGTTCAGGTCGACCTTGAAGTGGACGTTCCGACTGATGAGAGACACATTGAGGCAACAGTCTATTCCTGTACAATGGTCGGGAAGACTGCAGGACAGAGAGTCGGGTAATGTTGGCAGTGAAACATCTCTCGGACACTCTGAAACAAAACAGGAAGGAAGAGTGAGGATTAAATTTCAATACATTGTATGATTGTCTGACTGTTGTTGCCAACTAATGGTCCATCCACAGTAATATTGAGTTAACGTTTGCTTCCAGAATGGTTCATCAACTTTGGTTCTTGTTGTATATCACTGTAAGTCATATCTAGGGCATATCTCGTCGGTCTGATTCATTTTAATATATATTGGATTTGGCTAAAGTGAAGGTAACGTTACATCAGCCAATAACCTATACATTCAGTTTCAGCAACAAAATTGTAGAAAGAATTTAACTGATCCTTAAAGGATTTGAATGTAATGCCACCTGACCTGAATTCCAGCCAGCCTTGCCTCGACCAGCCAGAGAACACTGTGTTTCGAGAAGGTACTCTGAGAGCTCCAAAGTTTCCACCAGTTTGTCGACCAATGCATCGGTCAGTCTGTCTGTCAGGGCAGCACCTTCTGATGTCACAAATTCGCTCAGCGAGAAATCTGAAGCAAAGTAAACTTACATGTCATTCGACAGAAAATAACGGACCAGTGGTGTTTTGGACATCTACATTGTTACGCTGGTTGGGGCGTTGGAGGAACAGAACCACGAATCAATGACTGTAAACAAGAAGACATGGTGTAGTCCTCAATAATTCATGTCCGAACAAGGTTTGAACAATAAATGTCTCAGTAAAGCTTTTAAAACGGTTTATGGTAGTCATTGGGAAGACATTTCCAATATGGAGGCATCAGGAACAAAATGATCTCCGATGACATTCCCTAATTTGGCATGTACCATACGAACCTGTGGATTTTTTCAGGCTTATCTTCGTATTTGTTTAGGAGGGTGATCCCGATTGGACAGGTTGCGCTTATCGTTTCGCTAACACTTGGTGACATCTCGTCACGATATGGCTGAGATATTGCCGATGTGACGTTAAATATTAACTCACTCACTCACTTGGTGACATCACTATTTGTGAAGCATATACACATGCTCATGACACCTACGGAATTGTACAGTCGATTTTGCTTTTAGCAGAGACTTCTTGAGGATGAGGAAAGAGTTTTGTGGTGTATTTAAGGAAATCACCATTAGTCTTTATGACAGAGGAGACAAACACCACTTCATGTCTACATTCTTGTCATTTGTTCACAAATCATTTTCTCCATTAGATTAGATTAAACATTATATGTATGTATCAGTGGACATGGATATAGGGCAATTCATCTTTGCTACAAGGATTATTCTGAAAGTCGTTTTCAAATCATGTGTCAGTCCTAGTGCAAAAAGAAAATAGAACAGACAACCATTACTTACTTTGTATCTGCTTGGTGGCCTCCCAGTCACAGAAAGGTTTAGGGATGATCATGTCTGTGAACACAGGGAAGGTAAACGGACAAGCTTCTCCAGCAGTCAGACAAACCTTAAGGCTCAGGTTCACCAGGAACTTCTTCTGACCAGAGCTGATGGTATATCTGAAAAGGTAATTATCCTTTTTCTGTAATTCTTTGACAGCAACTCATTGAGTAAACCGTCGACTTATATATGTTTACCTCTACTAATAGTACACCTTGACGCGGATTAGAATGACTCCCGATTGTTGATTGTAACTGCATGATCGTCACTACAAGAATGATAGCAATGATAATACTTACTCTATTCGGACAAGTCCTCCAAGATCAATTACTTCAGTTGCACCTTTTCAAAGAAATACAATGTTATGAAAGGTCATTGACCAACAAGTACATGCATCTATTTTGATAAATAAATGCTTCGTCAACAACGAACAGTTCTATTTCATGATATATAATTATATAATTGCTGTATATCTAGCATATAGTTAAACAGTGTAGTCAAACGTCCCATAAATAAACGGTGTACTACATCTAAAAACACATAATTAAACTATGTACACAGTGAATAGTTAAACAATGTATAGCGTACTCAATGAGTATATTGTTAAACAATGTACAACTTTCCCAAAGAATACTTAAATAGTGTACACCTTACCCAATGAATAATTAAACAATGTACATCTTACCCCATGTATAGTTAAACAGTGTACCGTTTCCCCTATACACAGTTAAACATTGTATCACTTACCCCATGTATTATAATAGTTAAACAGTGTACAACTTACCCCATGTATAGTTAAACAGTGTACAGCTTACCTCATGTGTAGTTAAACAGTGTACAACTTACCCCATGTATAGTTAAACAGTGTACAACTTATTTTTCATGAGTAGTTAAACAATGTACAACTTACTTCATGTGTAGTTAAACAGTTTACAACTTACCCCACGTATAATTCAACAGTGTACAACTTACCCCATGTGTAGTTAAACAGTGTACAACTTACCCCATGTATAGTTAAACAGTGTACAACTTACCCCATGTATAGTTAAACAGTGTAGAACTTACCCCATGTATAGTTAAACAGTGTACAACTTATCTTTCATGAGTAGTTAAACAATGTACAACTTACCCCACGTATAATTCAACAGTGTACAACTTACCCCATGTGTAGTTAAACAGTGTACAACTTACCCCATGTATAGTTAAACAGTGTACAACTTACTCCATGTATAGTTAAACAGTGTACAACTTACCCCATGTATAGTTAAACAGTGTACAACTTACTCCATGTATAGTTAAACAATGTACAACTTACCCCATATATAGTTAAACAGTATACAACTTACACCATGTATAGTTAAAGTGTGTACAACTTACCCCATGTATAGTTAAACAGTGTACAACTTATCCCATGTATAGTTAAACAGTGTACAACTTACCCCATGTATAGTTAAACAGTGTACAACTTACCCCATGTATAGTTAAACAGTGTAGAACTTACCCCATGTATAGTTAAACAGTGTACAACTTATCCTTCATGTGTAGTTAAACAGTTTACAACTTACCCCACGTATAATTCAACAGTGTACAACTTACCCCATGTGTAGTTAAACAGTGTACAACTTACCCCATGTATAGTTAAACAGTGTACAACTTACTCCATGTATAGTTAAACAGTGTACAACTTACCCCATGTATAGTTAAACAGTGTACAACTTACTCCATGTATAGTTAAACAATGTACAACTTACCCCATATATAGTTAAACAGTATACAACTTACACCATGTATAGTTAAAGTGTGTACAACTTACCCCATGTATAGTTAAACAGTGTACAACTTATCCCATGTATAGTTAAACAGTGTACAACATACCTCATGTATAAGTAAACAGTGTATAACCTACCCCATGTTTAGTTAAACAGTGTATAACTTACCCCATGTTTAGTTAAACGGTGTAAACGTACCCCGTGTATAGTTAAACACTGTACAACTTACCCCATGTATAGTTAAACACTGTACAACCTATCCCATGTATAATAGTTAAACAGTGTACAACTTACCCCATGTGTAGTCAAACAGTGTGTGACTAAACTCCAGCTTCTCAATGCCGACTCTCATATTGTAGTTACAGGAGTCCAAGAAGAGGTAGGCATTGAAGTTCCGTTTGACCTGTGACACTTTGACACAACACATAACCCCAGTGCAGTAGTCAGTCACGTGACATAATACGTTGGATGGAAGAGCTGGCAGTGTGAGATTCTCAGGACAATCTGCAAATGTTTAACATACGTACATTTGTAAAGAAACTGAAGAAGGAAAGAAACTGACATCCATACCCTTTGGCACGCAATGTGCGGAATAAAACAGGTAAATATAATTAAACACATTCACGCCAAATATTAATCAACTGATCACACTTTTTGTCCTCTACCAACTTTCACGTATGGGAGGAAAGGTGTAGCCCGTTATTGTTCACCAGTGTGTTGGTTATCTCGAAATATCGCGTCTCTGACTGAAATCATGCGATATAATGTGACGCTTCCAACTCATCTTCAAGAAGATACCTTCGTGGAAACTGTTATTAAATGAAAGAAAACTTCCAACAAAACCCCGTTCCATATTCATAAGAAAATCATTGCACGATTCCGACTTAGTACATGTGCTTTTGAATTAACAATATATCCAAATACTTCTTGTTGAACAAGACATGTGCCACTTTTGTCATGACGAACATGTCATGTTTTAGGTAATATTATCCCTGAGGTTTCCTATTTCTCAATATCATTTGCATTAGCAAGAATGCAAGAGTATAACATCATTGGTCCATAAAAAGAAGCCGCCACAAAACACTGTCCACATTCATAAGAAATCTCTGCTAAAAGCATAGTCGATTGTTCAAATGTTACTATATCATGAGCATACAGCAGTATTACAGCTGTATGATGTTTTTTGAAAACAAATCGAGTCTGGACCAGAGTTAAATTATGCGAGACACTTCATTTGTCTGTTATCGGACTAACTACAACCCACAGTGACATTGCTATATGGTCTTTCAGTCCTATCTGCTCTCTCTGCAGTTTACAAATTGAACAATACATGCACCAAAACAGAAAACAGCGTGTCATCATAAGGAACAAGTTAATCGTACGTTATAAATAAACAGATAACATACAAATAAATATATATTCCTTTGGTATTGTAAAGGGTGAGGTCGGAGACATTCTGCTGTAAACGTACCGTTGTTCCATCCCCTTACGGTACCGCTGTAAGGTTCCAGGTAGTCCTGACACTGTGTGTCCAGCAGGAGCTGTTTAATACCGAGCTCTTCCATCAGGACTGCTGACAGCTGAGCTGTGATCTCACCACCCTTTTCCTCAAGCCACTCACTCAGAGAGAAATCTGAAAGGAAATAGATTATGGTGTTTGACCAGTCTATACCATGAGGTGTTTTAGAGGCCAAAGTGAAAATACACTGGTTACGTTGAATCAGTTGAAGTCAATAAAATTTTAACCAAGTAAACTGAGATCAGTATGTTTTTGTGCAGATAAAATGAACATTATGCGCACCACTGCACCTCCCCTCTTGATCCACTTATGTTTCCCCCAGATGTCCCAATGTTGTCCCCATGTATACAAACAATCAAATGACCTACAGTCTGTTTGCAGTGAAAACGTACCAATGAATTCCACTTTAAACATAAAAGTAAATTAATAAAATAATGTGAAATTAAGATTGCGAATACTGATAATACTACCTTTCCAACTGAACATTTAACACTCCCCCTTGTAATACAAACAAATAATAGCGATTTGAAACTATGACCATTTGTTAAACAACTTTTATCCTAAATTGGATAATTCTCAGATTAAAATGTTCATTTGGCAAGGTAAAATTATGAGGATTCACAAACTTAATTTCACTTTATTTCATATATTTTTTGTTTAAAGTGAAATTCATCGGTACGTTTTCACTGCAAACACACTATAATAAAACTGTATACAAACAATCAAATGACTCACCCCAGTTGTATGTCAACAGCCTTTCCTTGTGGTAGTAGCTCCCAAAGCCGACCTCCACAGTGAAGTTACACGGTTCAAACTTCAGGAAGAAGGGGACGTGTTTGACGAGGGGGTTCTCAAACAGTGGGATGTCAAACGAGAAGTCCACACAACATTCTATACCGAAACAGTTGTCCGGCTGTTTACAGGTGACGTTGTCCTGGAAACTGGCGGGTAGCAGATTCTTGTAGTCTGGAAGGGCCCAAGGGCAGTCTGAGGACCAAAATATTATGCTTGGTCGAACATGAATACTAACAAAATATAAACAGAATGTTTTCAAACACACATATTACATTGGCGTATTCACCTATTTGTGTAGTTTATGTTATTGGTAGATTTGTGTGAAATCATGTTAGAGCGACTACTGAGGCACCATCGAAAGGTGGTGGTGGTGGAATTGGGTTTACCGTCGTGCTTGAGAATATTTCGCTCATCTGACGACGTGCATGCGTGTGTACGTGTATGTGCGGCTGCTTGTACTAGCCCAGACTGAAGCTGGTTTTATAGTGCTAGCCCACTGTGATACCATGAAGCATGAATACCCCACTCAGACACATTATACTGACTCCGAGCCGACAAATCCTTGATGTACCCATTAATGCTGAGCGCTAGGCAGGGACGACAAGTACCATATTTTAACGTCTTTTGGTATGACGCGCGGGCGGACGCTCTAACCACTACACCACGGAGGCGGTCCATCGAAAGGTGGTCGAGTTGACTGTAGTGTGGGAGTAGGAGAGTATCAATATCAGACCATAGTGCACATAGAATTTTTACACAAACATTAACGTGAGCATTACGAAAGTACAATCATATCAGATAATAAACGTAAGAGACAACATAGTAGTTTATCGTTCAGCTGTGACTATGTACCTGTTTGAGGTTCTAATACTGGGCAACTCCTGTCTGACAAAACCTTCTGAAAACAGAGAAAAAGTATAGATAAATAACACTTAAGGAACACAGCAAATATATAAACGCCACGTCTTATATATGCTACAGTTTCATATAGATATCTAATAATGTGTCTGTTGACTGCTTCAAATCGTGCTGACACTTCAATCATATGATTTAGTTGCACTTCTTAAGACTCACATCCAGTCCAAGTTTTTGAAACACCAAATCCACGACTTCTCTGATCAGCTTTCCTCCCATTAACTTTGCAAGGTTCTTCAGAGAACCGTTTCCTGAAATTACGAAATCCATGTGTGAAATTGTTATTCAATCCAAGCGAAGTAAAAGACGTACCCTATCTATGCGTTTGCTATATGGTGAAACACCGTAGTCGATATCCGATCAAACGAACCATAGTATGTAGGTAGGTAATGGCATGCCTTGTTTTCCTAACATTCTTTGTTGAATCACGACCAGTGAGCGTCAGTATTCTGAACATTCTGACCATGGTACAGGTCTGTGAATATTTACTCCTTCACAACTAAAGTGTATTGTTAAAGTTTTTCTAATTGTCGGCACTTACCTGGCAGAGAGAAGTTTTCATTACAAATGGGTATCGGTACGTCCAGTTTTTCGATCAATAAGGCGTCCATTATAGGTTCCAGTTCTCCAAGACTGATTTGTAGACCCATGTCAACCACGAACACCTTCCTTGCCTCGCTCCTGTCAATGGTGTACCTGGAACACGGTGCACGTGAGGTAAGGTGAGGTGAGGTGAGGTGAGGTGAAATTTGGTTTTAATGTCGTGCTTGAGAATATTTCGCTCATATGACGACGTGCATGCGTGCGTATGTGTATGTGCGGCTGCTTGTACTAGCCCAGACTGAAGCTGGTTTTAAAGTGCTAGCCCACTGAGGTACCATGCCGCAGTGAAGCATGACTACCCCACTCAGACACATTATAATGACTCTGAGCCGACAAGTCCTTGTTGTACCCATTAATGCCGAGCGCCAGGCAGGGACCAACAAGTACCATTTTTAACGTCTTTTGTATGACGCGGTCGGGGATCGAACCCGCGACCTTCCGCTCTCCGGGCGGACGCTCTAACCACTACACCACGGAGGCGGTCTCACGGTGCACGTAATGTATTGGTAGTGAAGGCTATTTGTTGACTGAATTCATGTATCTGCTCAGTCGCAAGACGAAGTCAGTTGTTTTGAAATGTTTTATGTCAGTACCTCGTAATATATACAACATTTGGTCTGGCTACAGCATCTGTATTATCTTAGAAAGTTAAACACCCTTCGTACGTCGAACATGTAAATACAGACCCGTTAACATGACCACCGCTGTTCCCTTTATGGAAAACACAATGATTACTATCGTTACATCAACTTTATAAGGGGCGGTGGGGTAGCCTAGTGGTTTGAGCGTTCGCTCGTCACGTTGAAGACCCGGGTTCGATTCCCCACATGGGTACAATTACTGGTGTCCCCCGCCATACTATTGCTGGAATATTGCTAAAAGCGTCGTAAAACGTAACTCACTCACTCACTCACTCGACTTTATGAAGGATATTAAAGTCTTACCTTATGGAAACCCATTCGTTCAGTCTAGTGGTCTTCTCTTTCCCTGTAAATGGAATAACAGAAATATCAGTAGGACTCGTAGAGGTGTTACCTGTCTGAAACAGCACTGCAGTGTATTTGTAATTAATTGTCGCATGTGGAAGATACTGCAGTGTAATATTGTTACGGCAATATTACACTAAAGTACTGCCGGAAATAGAAAAAAACTGGGTTTTCTCACTTTTATATCTACAATTTAGGTAGTTAGTATGTGAAAGTGTGAAATATCTGTTAAACTAAGTTCGGCCTAACTACAGTCTCAGTGGTAGAGAGACAGGAAACGTGAAAAATGGATTAGTGCAGAAAAGAGCAATGCGGTTTTTTCAAAGTCCAAAGCGACTTATTTAGAACAGACCATGACTTACTATGATATTAGACTTAGAACAGTGAATGAGTGAGTGAGTTTAGTTTTACGCCGCACTCAGCAATGCGGTCTGTTCGAGTCTGGACCAGACAATCCAGTGATCAACAGCATGAGCATCGATCTGCACAATTTGACATGTGTCAACAAGTCAGCCTGATCCCGTTACTTACTAGTCGCCGTTTTATGGCAAGCACATGGGTTGCTGAAGACCTATTCTACCCCGGATCTTCACGGGTCAGACTTAGAACAGACAATGACAGACCATGATATTGTAATGCAAAGGACACTTTTAAAATGCCCATTTTAAAATTAGACTTAGCTTGATTATAAACGGTAGCTGACGTAAAAAATAATAACTTTAATACTGAATCTATTAAGGATGTAGCTGCCATTGAGTCTCACTGTCACTATAAAAAAGAAACAGGTAAGAGGGGTCGTCTCAAAAGCAAAACTAGGACAGGGGTCGCAGACGGTGTCTGGGTCGGACTTGAGGATAGAGATATCAGCTAAGATAAGGATATTCCTTAGGGTGAATTAAACTGGTTAAGTAAACAACATGCCACAACCATTTACAAATAATATCCAGTCCTGTCGATCTTCGGATGGTCTTGCCACCTATATATTTTGAGACGTTTAATACGATGGCTGATTTAAGCTTTTCTATGGGTATCTCTTACATATCTCAACATAAACCTTATAAAAGATAAAACGCGTCAGATGTTAATCAATAGAGACATATTCAACACACATGAAAAAGCCTAAAATATCTTTGAGATGACCCCCCCTGTGCCTGTGGGCAGCACATGCATTTCATGCCAGGTGACTCAACGGTCCCTCATCATACCTGGCTGAGCGACCTATCTATAGTCTGATCTAAAGTTTTGCCCGATGTTACGAGTAAACATGCTTTTCTGGATATCCTATTACGCATCCCACTGAACGTCCAGTTAGGCCGATGTGGGATATTTCGACATATGCTATTTACAGTTGTGTAAATTTTAGGGATACAGAGTAACACCCTAGAAACAGTTTTTTTTCTATTTCTGACGTATGACATCATAATGGTTTACAGTTATATCTGTAAAGATGTAACATGCGCCAGTGTTATCCAGTGTAAAGCAGTATTGCATTACATTGTTTGTGTTAAGATGCGGCAGAAGGCAGTGCTCTGCTTATTACTATATCTATTATTGGGAAACACGACTGGTCTGAAAGTTTATGAAGCAACCGTAATGTTTCAGTTACCTCAGCCAGCGTGATGCAGAATGTTCCGGAACATACACTTTGGTTTCTTTAGATGATATATTTCATCTCAGATTACAGCATGACCAGCATTTCAATGGAAATCACATTTTATCCTAGATTTCCAGCCCAGGGCCCCGTTCCTCAAAGCAATCGTAGCGCTACGACAGTCGTAAGTCAATGTTAAAGTATGGGAGTTAACACAATCGTAGCTACGATCGCTTTGAGGAACGGGGCCCAGGCCTGTTTTGGCATCTTGACCACAGCCATTGATGTATGAATATCATCTTGGATGTCTACAACCACTGCTCATATTGCAACTGTAATTGGTCTGCCACTGAATGCGTACTGCTGCTCTAGTTTGTACACCCATTGGGACTCAACGTAAATAGACCGCCTCCGTGGTGTAGTGGTTAGAGCGTCCGCCCGGAGAGCGGAAGGTCGCGGGTTCGATCCCCGACCGCGTCATACCAAAAGACGTTAAAATATGGTACTCGTTGGTCCCTGCCTGGCGCTCGGCATTAATGGGTACAACAAGGACTTGTCGGCTAGGAGTCAGTATAATGTGCCTGAGTGGGGTATTCATGCTTCACTGCGGCGTGGAATCTCAGTAGGCTAGCACTATAAAACCAGCTTCAGTCTGGGCTAGTACAAGCAGCCGCACCTACACATACACACGCATGCACGTCGTAATATGAGCGAAATATTCTCAAGCGCGACGTTAAACCCAATTTCACCTCACCTCAACGTAAATGTTATTGATTTGTAAGCTTACTATTTATTATTAGGGAATTAATTAATAACCATTCTTTCTTGTTTGTTGGTTTCACATATGATAGGGCTTGGTATATGTTCCCCCACTACCTACCCCAGTCGTATCCCAGGAGTATAACTGTCGTTGTGCAGTCCTCAAAGTTGACGGTCATTGTGAATTTACATGGGTCTAGCTGAATGTAAGCGTTGACAGCCTTGTTGAAATTCAGCTTCTTAATCCTGACATCAACACAAGCATCAAACCGCAGACAGTCCGGGGCTATCTCCATATACACGATCTTGTTTATCTCCTCGTTCTTAATTGTTGGGAGGGTCACTGTCCTGTTCATCAGTCTGCACGCTGAAGGAACAATGTAATAGATGTTACACATTATTTCCACACAATCGTCTAACCAAGACCAAGACTTATTTGCTCTATCCACTTCCATATGGATTGTTTATTGTGTAAAACATATCAAGCATCAACCATGTCATGGTCAACCGATCCCGTTTGTCGTATTTTGCAACACGCATGGGTTGCAGAAAACCAGTTCTAACCCAGATGGTTGAACCGTAGATATGTCTTGATAAAAACTTCCCCCTTGCTTACTTTTGTGTCCAGCTCTGAGCCTTTGCACTAGTTCGTGAGTTGTGCCCGTGACATCCAGTCCTCGTTGTTGTAGCTTCTGTTTGAGGATATCACGAGTCAGGGCCTCGGGTCTGGGACAGGGATCCGTCTTGCCTGGAGCCTGGAAACAGGGCAGAGGAGTGCCGTTATATACCGACTGTAATGTCAGACCAGAGTGGCATAGAGAGGCAAATGCACTCCCTTGGCATATTGTTCTCCCCACTCACCTTGTAAAATATGGTTACGTTAGAGAATATATGTATCAACGTTCCTCTTAATGTTTACGTTTTGTTTAGAAGTATCAAGATGGACGTGACACTCTTTTTTCTATCCCATACATACTTACACTGGGGGATATACACGGAATGAAGTCAAGTAGTTCTTCGATGCCTTTCTTTATAGCATCTTTGGTAGCTTTTATGGCACTTTCACGAATTCTTTTCTTGATTGATTCCTTATCAAACAGACTCCTGTAATCAACTGGCAATTAAAACAAAGGATGTTAGGCTAACTGACATGAAAAGTACCAGTCAATACATTTTTCACTAACAGGGCGTCCACGGATACTGATGTGATCAAGATAACACTGATCACACTCAACCATCGTGACAGTGCCGCCTCATGTGTGCACCAATCGCTTAGACAAGTTTTACTAAAAGAATCGTTTGTATTAGTGCCCGGCATGATATTGTCATGGAATCAATACAACCGTTTATTGCTGCATCTTATTTGAACACCAACCGCATTGGAGAATATCAAGACAGCCTATTTACTTAAAGGCACTATATGATACAACACTTTTCTAAAAATACATAATGCATTTCTCTCAATAATTCTATCAGCCCTCTTGCAAGCTACCATATAATTTATTAAAAAAAATAACTACGCATTTAGATTACAATATCAAATTTAAACGTTCGAATGAATTAATGCAACATTGCATTAAATCGACTCGCGAGCCCTCTACCGGCCCAACATTATTTCAAGCGAACCCCATAGACTTATGTCCCTTGGAGCGCTCTTTACGAATATCCTACGCACAACTTGTGATTGAAACCATTTCAGCAAACACCGACAACACCGCGTGCGACAGTTTTTGATGCAGGGAGCATTTGTTCACATTCAATTATCGATTTCAGGCAAGTAGTAAGGGATAATACGTCTTTTGTTGCATCAATAGGAAGCTATGCCCCAATATATATATATGATATAGACCAAAATAGTGTCGAAAATGTGTGTCTGTAAGTCAACGTCTAGTAAACTCATAGTGGTTTGGGCTCATGCTACCTTTGAAACGAAAGACACTTCCGGTGATTACATCAACAAAGGTTGTAGACTGCTACGTGCCATTTACCAAACAACTTTATATATTTCATACAAGCGATTAGGAAAGTATAATATGCCCTGCAACTAAATTAAACTTCTGCCTTAGTAACATGTGTCACAGATATAGTCCAGTTTTTTGTATAAACATGAGTGGGTTGATTGGCATATTTTGACACAGTTTCTCCGAGGTGATATATTTTTTATAATGTTTACCGTCTGGCCAGGTTATTGAGCCATCTGGATGACATATCGGTAGCGGTGTTGGAAACTCGTCCAGGATGTTGAAGAATGCGATGCAGTTGTCGTGGTCGTCCTGGGAACAGAAGCCGGCGGCCACTGTGATGAGAGCAGCGGTGTCATCTTTCTCCAGCTTCACTCTGAAAAAGATCCCCAACACTGATGAATGTGAGATCGACACATCACACTTCACACAGATGAACATCTGTATCCACAACAGCTGTGTCATGTCATGTCAGTTGACGACCACATCATTTCGGTTACATCACGTCATATCTTCTTGAATGGAGAAATCACAAGGTGGTGGAGATTGTTGACGTTTAACTTTGTTTATATTTGTCACTTGTGAAATGTTTTATAAGGAATTATAGCATCAGAGTTCAGGCAAGGGAACATAAGTATGTTCTTGATTCACTCCGGACAATCCCGAATTATAGTGAAACTAGAAATACCAGAAATCCTATTTTTTAAAATAAATATGTCCTTCCCATTTAAAATGTGTATGATAGCATCGAAATCATGCAATCGACTCCACTTCTTACAATTACGGAGGGGCGGTTAGATAGTCTAGTGGTTATAGCGTTCGCACGACACACTGAAGATCCGGGTTTGATTGCGCGTGTGAAGCCCATTTCTGGTGTCCCCCTTCCGTGATCTGGCTCAATATCCCTCACAAAGAGCTTTCAATCACGTAGACAAATTGTAAGACTACCATACAATTTTCCGTCAGGCAAACATTTCAAGCTAATGTAAGTATTACATGTAGCGTCTCTACAGTTAAGTAACGTCGAGGAATTACCCTTGCGTTTATATCAGTAAAGCGGCTTTGCTCTCGGTAGATGAAAGTAAGTCGTTCACAAGTGTAACTTTCTGTTGCAATTAACATAGGACAGGGAAGTAGGAAACATTTCATACTTCATGATTAGCTCTATTCCTCCCAAGATATCCAGTTTCTCATTCGTCAAAACGGTCTTTTCCACTCCTGTAAAACAGAACAAACTGTTTGTTAAGAAAAATAGCAAAACAACATTCTTTATTCCAATGTCTCAATAAGGTTATTTCCCAAAAGAAAGAAAAACTTCTACCAAACTGAGTTATATATTATTACTTCCTATTATTCATAATCGCAAAAGAGTTCAAAGTCATTATATACAATTGAAATGCACCCTATTGCAACAATATCATGTATTATGCCTAGTCAGAAGGTTTGGAGACAAGCGACCTGGGAATATGCACAGTCTGCGCAGTCGATATGACCACTAGAGGTAGAAGGTTTGCTACCTCGTGTTTGAGCATGGATAACCGTACCTCCCTTTTCATACTTTAGTACAACATTTCTGTGCGGGTGTTTTATGGGACGATCAAATCTGAACAGTAGTGGGCCGCTGATCCTGTACCATTCCACTCATGTGATCTGCTCCACGTGTTAAGTCGGGGCAGTGGGGTAGCCTAGTGGTTAAAGAAGCGTCCGCTCGTCACGCTGAAAACACGGCTTCGATTCCTCATATGGATACAATGTGCGAACCCCATTTCTGGCGTCCCCCGCAGCGTTATTGCTGGAATACTGCTAAAGGCGGCGTAAAACTAAACTCACTCATGTGTTAAGTCGACGTGCAGGATTGACGAATACAGCGCAAGTCCACATGCACTTGTAATCTAACATAATATCCATTTAATGTGTTTTAATTTCATGATTAAATTTAAACAGTAAACAGCAAGTGCCACCAACCTCCATACATATCACTCAGGTCACCGTCGATAACAATGGACGTGTTGAACTTCCCAACGCCGACAGAATATTTCAAATCACAGGGGTCGAACCTCGCAAACATCTTATATGTTTTTCTGAACATGAAGAGGTTGAAATGTACACAGCATTCCAGTCCAAGACATTTGTCGTCAAATGTACAGTAGATGTTGTCAGGCATGGAGACTTTCATCAGAGGACAGGCTGCAAGAAGTGGGTATATTATTATCGAACCTTACGCAACATGGATGTACAATACAGAAGGTTTACAATGTTGCCTGTTTACTAAATAGCACTTCAAGTAGACCCGTTGGCTTAACAGCGGAAATGGTTGGAATAGCAAAGCATTAATTGCTTTCAGACTTTCGTTTTAACCTAGTCTGGTAACAGTCATATCAATAAGCGAATGAATGTTGATTTTCGACCTAATAAGCAATATTAAAACAGGCAACGCGTCTTCGCAAGGGAAACCAGTACCCTATAGCTGCAATAGAAAATGCAGGTCTACCCCTGGTCCTCACGAAAAGGATGCATTTGTTATTAAGATATGAA
This sequence comes from Haliotis rubra, assembly GCF_003918875.1. Classification (NCBI taxonomy): domain Eukaryota; kingdom Metazoa; phylum Mollusca; class Gastropoda; order Lepetellida; family Haliotidae; genus Haliotis; species Haliotis rubra. The sequence continues at coordinate 223,182 of NW_025765603.1, read as the reverse complement.
CAAGAACTCAACGTATACTGACTGTTTGTTGGCGTGGTGAGGGAGTTGATCATTTGTTCCCTCATCCCCTCTGCCCTCATCCCCCTCTCGGTCACCTCGGTCCTCAGCTGGTCATCCGTCATCTGGTACGGGTTGAAGCACGGCTTGTTGTCAATCATCTCCTGCAGCACAGAGAAAAGTAGACATCTTTACAATACATGATCAAGTCTTCAGATTGCTTCATGAGACAGATTATGTTACTACACAGCTCAGAGGTGTCAAGCGAGTTGGAGAATGCAACAGAAGTAATGTGTTCTGATTGTGAGCTTGGTATACAAATGTTTAGTGATGTAATAGTCAAGCAGAGCGCATGAAGCGGGCCATTAGATCGTCCAAACGAAACCCAACTTGGTTTAACAATACATGTCAAGCACTTAAACATCAGCGATGTCATTACCTTAATAGATTTAGAAAGCATAGGGACACGCCATCTCGAGATTTATAAATTTCGTCAAGAAATATCTACAAAACTCCGTGTGGAGATGCGAAACGTAAGTTTGAAAACAGAACTATGAGTGAGCTCTCGGACTCAATTACTAATCCCCAATTATTTTGGCGAAAGCTAAAGTACATCTGATGTTCACAAAAATTGAAAATAACATCACAGTAAGCTCATGGCACGACTACTTTAAGAATCTCTTTGATTGGGACTCCAGTGTGATTCCCAGTGACTTCGTAGATGATGGTGACAGCATATTTATACCTGAAAGCCAGGCACATCACATAACTAATGATACATTCAGTGCACCCATTAAACGGGAGGACACCCAGTCAAGTATTAATAAACTTAAATATAATAAAACTGCTGGGGAAGACCTCGTAATTTGCGAGTTCTTTAAGTCCTCTTGTCATACCATCATACCTTACCTCGAAATCATATTCAACACATAGTATGATAATGGATCATTCCCTATAAAATGGGCAAAGGCAATAATTGTGCCAATACAGAAAAAAGGCAATATAAACAATCCGGAAAATTATCGCGCCATTTCACTTTAAAGTATTTTTGGTAAAATTTATACAAACATTATATGTAACCGCTTGGTATTCTGGTCAGACAGTTTGGATATGATAAACGAAGAACAAGCAGGTGTTAGAGCAGGTTATTCTACCAGAGACAATATATTTGTTCTTCAATCAGTAATTTGTAAATATGTTTCTAAGAAAGGTGGCAAACTGTATGCATGTTTTGTAGATTTTTCCAAGGCATTTGATTCAGTACAGAGACACAAATTTAAAAATGGATAAAACTTTAAAAAGTATTTATGAAAATGTTAAAGCCTCTGTTCGCACAAATAACAATGTTCTTACAGACATATTTGACTGTCCTGTTTGTGTTAGGAAAGGTTGTGTCCTAAGCCCTTGCCTATTTTCGTTATTTATCAACGATCTAGTGTCTGAGATTAACAGTTCATATTCCACTGGTGTCCAATTATATCCAGATCTTATTGAAATATTTATTTTGATGTTTGCCGATGATGTGGTGTTTTTCTCAGAGTCAGTAATTCGTCTACAGAGGCAAATTAATGCTTTAGAAACATACTGTAATAAATGGTCCTGAAATGTTAACCTTGATAAAACTAAAATTATGATCTTTAACAATGGACCTAAACTATCAAAATCAGAAAAATGGACATACACATCAACTACGCTTGAAGTTGTTACATCCTACCAGTACCTTGGAGTATAATTTTAGAACTCTAAATTGGTCCCTCTCTGCCGAAAACAAATCACTTAAGGCAACGAAAGCTTTAGTGTCTATTACAAAATGCCCTTGTAGCTTTAAAGACTTGTCATATGATATCTACTTCAAATATTCGACTGTAAGATACTACCCATATTATTATATGGGTCAGAATTATGGGGCTTTCGCAAACGTGATTGTTTGGAATGGGTATTACTTTATGCATGTAAACGATACCTTGGTTTGCAAATGCCTACACCAAATACAATTGTCCTTGGAGAAACTGGTAGATATCCTATTCATGTGTACACTCTCAAACGCTGTATTGCTTACTGGTTAAACCTGCTCTCCATGCCCTCTTCACGCTACCCATTTAAAGCTTACAAAATGTCATGTAATCTAGATTTAAACGCAAGCGCCGAGCATAATAGGTTTAATTGGGCTACACATGTAAAAACAGTTCTATTTAGATTTGGACCTGGCTCTGTGTGGATATGGCAGGGAGTTGGAAATAAACATCAATTCTTAAATTTACTTGTAAGAAGAAGCAAAGATTGCTTTATACAGGAGTGGCATGCAAAACTCCAAAATAGTCCCTGTACATTTACTTATTAGTAGTATATACAATGGGGGTTCTGGATCACTTTCAACCAAAGCCTCTGCAAAGCCTTATTTCACAAGTAAGGCTTTGGTCGGGCCCTTAGCTCTTGCTACCATTACCCCTACTATGAAAAAGTTTGGGACGATAGCGGTTCTGGATCACTTTCAACCAAAGCCTCTGCAAAGCCTTATTTCACAAGTAAGGCTTTGGTCGGACACTTAGCTCTTGCTACCATTACCCCTACTACAAAAGTTGGGGGATGCGAACGCACCTCCTAGCCGCGCCGGGGGTATGGCTGGAGTAATGGGACACCGCTATGCTGGAGGTAACACTGTACCGTACGGTACGATCAATAATTCTTCTCTCACAAACCCCCTACCTGGCCCATCCCTCAAGTAGTACAAGTTTGGCTCGTCTGCTTTGATGTCCACTTTATCTATGTTGTAAGTTTTGACTGACCATATAGGATCGGTGGCTCGCCTACGGCTATCACCCTCGTGTTCCCCCGGCTGGTATAGATACCTCACTAGGGCCCTATCTGGTATCTGTTTCTCCTTCCCACGCAATGGAGCAGCCGGCTCTGCAACTATTGATTTTAGTTTGATAGCGTCTGCCGGTTTCTTATCAGTGAGCCGGGTGACTTCATGGTTGATTGCCGACACCACCTTGGGTAACCTCGCGACCCATTCAGTCGATCGTTTTCCCGGGGTTGCCATCTCCCTCGCATACTGATGTCGAATAAGCTCTGCCAAAGTCCTATTAAATCTCTCAACTATGGCTTGGCTGCGATGGGCTCCAGCCGTGCCACGCCTGACCTTTGTATCGTGTTTGGCTAGCAGTTGTGACACGTCACCCATGAACTCCCGTCCGGGGTCAACTTGCAGCTCTGTTGGCCACGTCAGCGGACTGCGTTTGTATATGCGTTCGAATCCTCTGGCTACCTGGGCCGAATCTTTCGCGGTCAAGGGTTCGGCTTCCTTGTAGCGACTGGCTACGTCCACTACGGTTAAGGCATACTTGTACCTCTTGTCGTGGGGTAGGAACAGTAGGTCTGCCTGGTGAACGCTATTAGGTATGTTAATACCGAACCTCCTTCTAGGCACGTAGCGTGGTGCCGGTAAATAGATCTGCCACAGGGCTTGTTTTTCAAGCCACGCTTTGGCCTCCTCCGGGGGTACTCGCGCCATTTTAGCTAGCTTATCTACAGCACTAGCTCCTTTCCAGTACCCACGCGGGCTGTAGTAAATAGCCTCAAACTTTCTCTGGTTTCGTGACATGTTCAATTTTCTCATGCCCATACGCGTACGTGTTTATCCCATCAATAGCTATCCAACGTTTAGTGTCCATAGGCGACAGGGACGTCTTGTTTATAGTCAGTCCGTATATCTTATGCCCATCACTTCTAAGTGTGTTCATTTTATGCCTAAAGGTACGGGTCTTGAACAGGGCTTCCTTGAATCTGGCGTGTTTGATGTGTTGTTTCACCACATACTTCTTAACACCCTTAGCCTTCCGGATTTCACCATTGTCGGCCTTCAGTATGGAGTACATCTTAGGCCTCAACCCTATGTACTCGGCTATGGGCGTGCCAGCACACTCGTCCTTCATCTTACCTAGGACCTTTTTATTTACCGTACTGTGTATGGCATGGCCCTTAGGGTAGTCGCTGGTGTCATACAAATCGAGGTGTTTTTTCATGTCAACGTACACGTCCTCGGTTCGAATCTCCATCAGCAGGGAATCCGTGTCAGTGTACAGAACTTCACACCTGTCGTCGTACTGTTTCTTGAGCTCGTTGTAGTAAAAGTCGTACATCAGGTGTTTGGATAAATCGAGGATGCTCATCCCCACGTAAACAGGCCGGTTGAATTTTATGTGGCTTTTCTTCATGTGTAGGGCAACTAGGTCATCGGTGAATATTTTGCTACGGTTGAATGCCGGACTGGCTATCAGTCTCCTGAGCTTGTCTTCCTCATTCGACCGAACCAGCTTCACGGTCACGCGTTTCCTCAGGTTCTCCATAGTCTTACCAAACACCGAGTTGTTCATGAGCTTATAGAGATTTTTCTCAAAGTCACTGGTGGCAAGCTTTCGGAGGTCTGTGTTCATTCTGATGTAAGGCTCCATCCAGGGGCTCTGGGTGAACACGAGCACCCTGTGTATTTTGGTCAGCCTCATACCCAACGACAGGTACAGCTGTAGGTTGCGATAGTGAACGATGTACTTGGTCTTATTCATTAAGTTGGGCACGAGTTTTTCAACGTCTGTCACACGCCCACCTAACAAGTTATGTTGGTACTCAGACATCCAGTCTGGGTTAACCCTCATACGTTCGGGGGCCAGGGGGGTAGCTGTTGTGTGATGTGTGTAATGCCTTGGGGTATTCCAAGTCAACCTCGAGGATATAACCTTTATTCGAATCTGGTGCGATGCTCATAACATCGACCTCCTGTGACACCCATTCGAACCCCCCCTGTGGGTAGATACTGGCTCATGGCCCAGCCATACAGGTTGTTGGCGTCGAGGTAGAGAATGTGATTGGTTGGCTTGCTAGGGTCGTAGCCCTTAACGTATTGATTATTTGCTTTCGCGTATCGCTTGGTTGCCATGGAGATCCCACCTCGCAAGCCTTTCTCAATGAATAGGTGCATGTCATAATCTGTAAGCAATTCCAACTTAACTCCGGTCTTTTTAAGCAAGGCATCCCACGACAGACCTGGGCTGGTGTAATACCATGCGGGGTCGAGTTTATACTGCTTGAAACACGTCCGCCTAAACGTCTCAAACACGTCGGCTAACAGCAGTACATCTGTCCTCAAGTACAGGTCATGATAATCCCCCAGGTTCTTACAACCCAGTTTATTCCATACATTAATAGCATGTGAGTAATCATCTTGGGATATTTCCGAGTCTGTCAGATTGCTGTAAAATTCTCTGATGGGGGGTAGTCTGGTCTCAGCGAACTTGGGCCAACTATCCATGTACTCATAGGGGTACACACCCTTCCTCATAAGCAGGGGTCTAGTCTCGGCGTCTGTGTATCGGTCGGTGATAGGGAAGGTATCGTTGGCCTTGACCAGACTGTCTAATGAAGACAATAGAAATTGTACTGAATCTATGAACCTAAGGCCGTTTAAGCTGAAGGAGATGTATCTCTCCATGTTGTTGGGGATGCACGTTATATTACCATCGATTTTCGCGATGGCCTGCATGATTAAGTGAGAGTCGTACCCTCTCAAGTTGTGAAAGACCACGGGGATGTTTATTGTCTTAGGGATGATTCTAAGCTTGAGGTTACACGCGCTGTGAGCGGCGCCTCTATACTTACCGGTTACGTGGCAGTGATCTCTCACCGAATCACCATTCAGTGGTGAGTCACACACGTGACAGTTAGTGCTACAGGCGTGAGCTAGCCTGTCGGCTTGGGTCATACGCATGGGAGCGACTCTATACAGTGCGTTCCTAATAATTTTTTCTTCCTCCTGCAAACACTTTAGAAACCTTTCAGCCGCGTCAGGGCCCCTATACACTACGGGAGCTTTCGTTTCCCCATCACAACGGACGACAATGTATCCAAACCCACAGGCTTCATGCTCCTGTGTTTTGAGTGTGGTGGGGGTACCCCCAACAGCCTCAACTGTTGGGGTATCCTCAACAACTGGTTTAACCAAGGCTTCAAAGTCGGCGTATATGATATAAGGCACAGACATTTGGTTCTTGTGGTTACCGAATTTTAGGATATTGTCACCTTCTTTAGGCATGTCGACTCGTATAGCCGTCTGCCCCACACCTTGGCAATCCTCCCGGTGGGATTCTAATAAATCAGCTCGTGTGAAGCCATGTAGGCACCGTTCGCAGAAGTGGGTCTTTTCTCTGTGTGCCGATTGGTCATACAACAGCCTGCTAAAGTGTTTTATCCAAGCGTAGTGGTACTTGTCACCTCGCTGGATCATGAATATATTGATAACACGTTTCCCCACCACTGGGCTGACCCTGTGCACTATTGTTGTGTTACCTTCGTGCCCAAAGACATTTATAGCTAGATTATTCTGTTTTTCTATTTTAGTTATCTGGGATATGGGGGTGGGTTCATCTATACCATCCCAGTTGAGCCCATCGTCTTGGGGATAACTAGAAGGCCTGTTCGAATTAGTGTCAGCTGGAAACAAGGCTGACCTGATAGCTAACCTCAAGCAATCGTCTCCTCTATTCCTGACGTTGACTATGGCATGTTTTTTCCTATAGTAGGGAGGCAAGTCTAGGTATGACCCGCCTCTGAACGGCACGTAGTTAGCTATGTCTAGATAGACATTATCGATTTTATCTACAGTCCACCCGGACCCCAAGTGTGTGTAGCGTTCTAGGTATTCTCTTATCTGCTGAAAACTAGTATCGATTGATGCGTCAATGGTCTCTATATGGGTCACGACCTCTTGTTTACCCCGGAAGTAAGGCTGAACGTACTCAGTGACACCTCCCCCCACCTGCTTATCGAGTGACATTTTAACTGTGATTTGAAATTTGATACTTCCTAGACTGGTTAGTTCCTGGTTGACCTTATCAGCTATCAGAGGTTTGATATCTGCGATATCTATGTTCCTATCAACATGCATACGCCAGCCTCTCAAATAGTTGCCTACAGCACGCTCAGTGCGCACGAACTGTAGGTCGACAGCTCTATTCTGCCGTAACAGTTCTACAAGCTGTGGCTTTCTCATTCGGGAATATCCCCCTAACCCCAAATCACGTGCCTGAACTTTCAATTGTTTTACAGTGGGAGGTTTTGCTACGGGGGCATGTGATAACAATGCGATTAACCCGGCTCTCCCCAGGTTTGAATAGCCCGTGAATCCAAGCTGTTTTGCTTGAGCTTTTAATTGTTTTACCGTAGGAGGGGCTTCTAAACCTAGTAATCTCAACAATGCTGGCTTCCGCATTCGAGAATACCCGATCACACCTCGCTGCCTGGCGACCCGCTTAAGTTCACCAACAGTGGTCATAGTTGCGTACACACCTAAGAGAACCAATGTCTAATTGGCCCACCGTAAGGTAAAAAATCAAGATACACCTTATCGATTATTCCCTCAACCCACCCCGGAATATGCGCAGCATAGTAGGGTGTTTTGTATTACTTGCAACGAGTCGTCAACAAGTATATCTATATCCCCATGCACATCTACTCGCCCACCATCAAAGTAATTCCAAGTGTGCCCAGCCCATGGCACATCAAACCCTACTTTTACCATGATTGTAAACGAGCACCCCTTATATAGTTCCCTAATAATCATGGGTTTGAGGACACTAATATCTATACTTTTCCCCACATCCATCTGCCAGCTGCTCAGGCAACCTTCCCTGGGCTCAGTTTCCACAAACATAGCTATACGTATGTGTGTATAATCTCTAATTGGGCCACTGTAGCCTTACTCTGCTATCTTGAGAAGTCGCCTACGTTCTTTTATGTAGGCCTTTTTATTCTCGTAGATGAGGTGATGTCTGACTACGTTCGCCCCGTGAGCTTTACATAGACAGTAGTGCCCTTTAACCCCTATACCACACACAGAACACACGTAGTTAGGGCTTCCCATGTGGAAACAACAGTACCCCTGAGTCCTGCATTTCCTACCACAGGCCTCGGTCTTCCCCATAAGTATGTATTCGCATCGGTATGGAGCAGGTCTCATGTTTAGCATACTTATATGGGTATTTAGTCTAATTGTTTGGCAACCAACGCAGTCGCTGCTATACCCAGCGCTATGAAAGTCAGTTCACGGTCCATTTGCCCCTTGGATGGTGTGTAGTACTGAGCGAGTGTTGGCTTCTGTAGTGGCTCCAATCGTTTACCAGTTAATAAGTAGTATTGTCTCGCTGCGTCATCGACATCGTGGAATGTTTGAACGGCATGGTTTTCACGCCTGAGTTGTTCGTTAATGTAATCGATCCTCTGGAGGCGTTTTTTTAGCGTACTCAGCCTGTGCTGTTTGTAAGTTCTCAATAGCGAGATTATGCCGCTTCCTCTCTTCCTGTATTTCAGCCGCGTGTGACTCTCGTAGTTTCGAGAAGAGGAAATTACTCCCGGAAAATGCTAGGGCATTCACTAACGCCCCACCGACCATCATAGCTATCGTGGCCATCTTTACTTCATAATATTTTCAGGTAGTATCCCTTGTTTTACTAGGATGTCTTTTGTAGCCATCGCCATACCAAGGTTCATTATGAGCATACCCATATCCTGCAGGTTGAAATCTAGCTTGATAGTTGGTTGTTTAAGCACCATTTTGGTCAACCGAGCGTATCCTACGGCTAGACTGGCGACCACTGTGGCGTGGTATGCGTCGTTGACGAACGTTTTCCCCTCAGACATTATGTATATGATATAAAAATATTAAATTATAACATGATGTGCGGGTCGACCTCTAATTGGGGAACCGGATCACCGGAATCCTTAGGATTCCTGTGTGGGTTTCCCTCACTGTGTCGTTTATATAGCCACGAGATAGCCACGGCTGCAGTTACGCCTACAACCAACAAGAGACGCTCCGGGTGAGTCACCCTGATAATTTTATGTTGGTTACACCACCGTTTTTTACCGGCAGCTACTCTCTTAGGATTCTTCTGCCTGGTTACTGTAGGGGGTTGGGGTTTCCCCAACGTGGGAGGGTTCACCTCCCTGGGGGTTTCCTCCAGTTGTTGGGGTTTCCCCAACGTGGGAGGGTTCACCTCCCTGGGGGTTTCCTCCAGTTGTTGGGGTGGGGTTTCCTCCTGTGCATCCATCTATACTATTATTATTATTTTTCCTCTCAAATTGGCAATGCTTTGCCGTAATAATCGCCGCCGTCACCGGGGCTAACAACATACCATATTTGTGGTACAGCTCGCAGCTAATAGAGCTCAAGGCGTGCTCGATAAAAGGGTCTTTCTCGAGGTCTTCCCACAGGTAAAGTCGGCGCTCCGGGGGAATGGGAAGGAAGTATGCCGCAATACCAGTGTATATCTGGGTCATAGCCGATCCTATTGTCTTTGTCATCTCTGCTCCGAGCCGGGACTCGTATCTAGCGTACAGCTTATCGATTTCTTCGGCTGACATTTTGTGAATTTTATCTGGCGTGTACTCCCCAAAGTAATGTTTGGCTTTGCCACCAACAGCCAACGCCACCAGTTTCTCTCGCTTATCATCGTCCACTTGGGGTACCAACAATTGTTCGAGCAATTCCTCACACTCCATCTTATAATATAACAAGTAAGATTTAGTTTTAACTATATAATACCCAATGCAGGCAAAACACAGGGAAATGAAGGTTAAGTTGCACACGACGAACACTTCAAATACCATAGCTATAACTAAATGCTAAGCTTTTGCTAAGCTTTGCTAAGCTTTGCTAAGCATTGCTAAGCTAAAACACCCTATATGCTACTGGTTGGTCGGTCTTGAGCACGAGCTTAGCATGTTTAGTTTCAGCGAGCTGTTTCTTCACCCGTTCCCGTTCTAATTTGCTCATCACATCGTTCTCTCTCAAACACTCCTCGAACGAATCCCTGTCCTTGCAGTGAAATAAGGCCACCCATCGCGTCTGCTCCCTGAGGTCTTTCAACACCGAGTTGAACTTCTGCGTTAGTACCCAGACGCTGTGATTTGCGTGCCGGCCGGAGAAGGCCAGGTACGATAGCATGTCTCTCTTTTTTGTTATCTCGCGATTAGCGCTGCAGTCGTCCAGTATGAACAGTGTAGACTCCCCTTTAAATTTCTCGTGAAGAGCTTTCAACCAGTCCTGTAGGCGTGTTCCCGGGTCGACTTTGTGTACGTCCGGGTCCGTCATCACCCAAGGTCTTTCCGTGTACGTTTTATTCATGCTCAGAGTAGGGCACATGATAACGATGTTATCAAACACGTTCTTGTAGTAACCCTCCAACATATCCAACACGAAAACGGTCTTCCCACAGCCAGTCTGCCCACACACTATGGCACAGTGTGGGTCGCGGGGTAGCAATATCTTGCTGGCAGGCAGCCTACTGCCATCAGTAGATGGCTTGCACGAATCTCCCATTGTCTATATTAAGTTGCGCGTCCATAATAACGTACAGATATAATTTCAACTTACCAGCGGGTTGAGCCTTCTTGGTAATCTGGATAGTAATCCCCTCGCTGCCATTGTCTATGCGACGGCCGCTACCGTGTAGTTTATCGTCATCCGTGGATCGCATGTCCAACCATAGGGCGTACTTGGTGGTCAGGTATTCACCGATCTTCACGGAGGATAGGTCCAGGTCTTTGGTTATGTGGTGTTGTTTGCTCGGTAGCTTTTTTATCTCATCCCACTGCTGGTATGGCCTCATACCATGACTGAACAGCTGGTTGGGCACGCCCTCGATGGTCACTTCCACCTTTTCAATCTCGGGGTTGAAAAACTTCTCGCTGTCCCTCCGGAACGGCTCGTAATCCTCCACTGGGACGACCAGGATGCCTTTCATCGATCGCTGGCACGTTCAGGTTGATATTCCACACAGTGTCGCTCTTATCTCGCACGACTGATCTATGCCTCAGTATGCGATCGTACAGGATGGCCATCTTCCCAGAGTACTGGCTTCGAACCTGCCTGGCCAGCTCTGGGCTAGTGACCATGTCGAACTCCAGAGAGATGTTGTCTATGGCGTAACTGGCCTCATCACCGTTCGGCGTACGCACTACTTTGCTGTAGTCGTTAAACGTTAGCTCGTATTCAAGCCTATCACCCAGCGCGGCCTGGTAAAACGGCGCGTGCCCGTGAGCAACTCGAAGTCGAGCGGCACGCAGAACCGGTTCCCGTACGCTTGAGCGATGGCCTTTTCACCGTCCGTGATCTTGTCTAGCTGGTCTTGCGTGAAGGCATACCCTATGCGCGACCGGGTTGATTTGCTGATACCCTGGTACACGTCATTGACACGTTCTCCCTCGCTTTTCCAGAGATCCCCGTAGCAGTGAAACACGTCGCTGTCGTCGATGCTCAGCACCTCATTACCGCTGATCTTGATGGTGGTTTTCTTGATGATGGCTCGACCTACGTTCCGCACTAGCTCACGTTTGTCGTTGGTGGAGGTCAACGTGAGGTTGAACGCCAAGTCGAACCGTGCCTGGTACAATGAGGTCATTCTCGCCAAGGTTTGGGAATCTAACCAGCAGAGTTTGATTCTGGTCTATCTTGCTGGGATTGTTGGTGATGGTCACCGACTGGCGCACGGCTCTGGCGCCTAGAGGCTCTCTTGATCTTCTGAAAGGATCTAGTTTTCTACCGTACATTGTTATATAAATGAAATATATTTTAATACTAAATAATGGCAGAGTACATACCTATGGATGATATGTGGGATGATAGTGCCCAGGCATTCGAGGATGACACCTCATTCACTACCCCCTTAAGTACTGAACTTGTACAGCCTGCTGTCGACGATTATTACAACGCAGTTGAAAATAGAGACAACATCAAGCCGTTGGGAAGGGACTATGCCAAGTTTACAGTCGATAAGAAGGGCACGCTGCGATTGAAGGCTCACCGGAGGTCGATATCATAAAAAGCGCGAGAGAGCCGTATGCTTTGTCAACACTCACCAGTCGCCATGGGGTCAGCTGATCCGTGATGAACTAGGCTTCATAGATTACGGTAGCGCGTCCAAAGCTTCCCCCGAAGGCCGTCCAAGATCTGCAAGCAGCCAGGGCCAATACTGGGGATGCTAAAGAAACGTCAGACAGTATCGAAAAACTATTGACCACGTACCATGACAAACCCTTGCCGGGTCTCGAATTTCCCCTGAGGGAACTGCGAGGCCTAGACGAAAACAACAAAACATGTACGCGGAGAACTCGTGAACAACATGGGGAAACTTAATGAAATCGATGAGCACATCGCTCGCGAGAAAATAAAACTCACCGAAGCGGATGGTGATATGAAACGTCGTATCGAGGAGAGAATAAAAAACTTGGAAGACGAGAGACGGACTCGGTTGGAATCCGCTTCCTCTAACCGGGAAGCCCTCCGATCACAGATCAGTAGAGTACGGGAAACCATCGATCGAGTCCTAAATGAAGACACCACGCTAGCTGACAGGATTCGGATCCTGTTCCGGGAGCAAGGCATCACCATCGCCAGCATTCTGACTGCATTGGGCTTCATCATATCAACCCTGGTGGTGTCACTGAGTGGGGGGCCCACACCCCCAAGTGGCGGCACACCACCAAGTGGTGGGGATGTTAAAGACTGGATTAAAAAACACCTGAAATCCCTCGGGGAGGCCCTGGCTAAACTGGCTGGTAAGGCTGCCGAAGCCCTACCCGGCATCCTGGGTAGCATCGTCTCGTGGCTGCTGGGTGCTCTGGCTAAAACTGCCACGTGGCTTAGTCAAAACCTGTGGGCAGCCATTGTCGCCATGGTGGGTTTGGTGTACGTAGCGGCTAAGAAATTTTTAACCAAATAAGCCCCAAAGCTACCCCACCAACCACCAGGGCTGTTTTACGATCGATGTGCTGCTCCAGAACGTGTGGGGCCACCCCCACAGGGGGTGTATGTTGAACCCTGGGCTCCGGGGGTGGCGCTACTATACCCGTTTCACCGGTTGTGGGTGGTGGGACGTGGGGGACGTTGACATCGAGGTTGATGCCCAACTTTTGGTCCGCCGTGGCTACAACTATTTCGTTGTTGTAGCCCACCACTTTTTTTACTCTCAGTTGCATATCACTCGGAGCCATGTACAACCCCACGTCGAACACGTAGTCGACTTTCGACCTGGCATATTCCAACACGTCTTGGTAGCGTTTGATGGCACTCGGGAGATCAACTGGAGCATTGATAGCATCCTCTACGTTGACAACGAACTGTTTCTGAGCGTCGTAAGCAGTCCCCTTACCGATAATACTGGAACGCGTTTGCGTCTGCGCACCCAACACCGCCCACACGTACGTTCGAATCGAGTCGTTTAAGCGTTCAGTGCCGGCACGAGTAAACCCTTTCGACGTGTCCAACATAAACTTTTCCCAGTCATCCGCTGCCCCTCCCCTGATCAAACCTCCAGACTCTGTACTCCTTGTTGGCATTGAAAGCCATGTAACGGTCATCCCACTCGTTGGTTGTGAAGAGATGATACGACTTGTATCCCCAATCTTTCACCAGCAGTTTGCTGGCTTCCACAAGGGGCATTTGGTGAACGATGGGGATACCCAACCCGTGGTTCGGCCCCGGCAAACGCCAATCCGTCTTCGGGTTTAGTTCGAATTCGTTGCAAATACGTTCATAGGCTCGCCTATCGTACTTGTTGTTTAATGGGTTCCATGCATTGTCCTGTGGGAGCGGGACGCTGATTTCTTTAAGGATACGCCTGACCTGGTAGTACACGTGGAACTTGAACACAGACTGACTCAGCGGTCCACGCCGAGTGTCGGTCAATGTCACACCACACCCCGTTGTAGCGCACCACACGGCGAAGTTGAGTTGATTCTGCCAGAACTGCATCGGGTTGTTGAACCAAGCATGAACTACCTTAGCGTTAGTCACCGAAAATTTATACAGGCTGAACACATCTAAAAGCTGGGCGTTGAAATACATCCCATCAGCAACCGCGATCTTCATGGGTGAGAAATCTATGTCCAGTTTAGGGTAAAACACACCAGGGGAGTAAGACACTCCTTGCGAGGATGCTCCTCCTTGGGAATACATTTTAAAACTATTATATAATGAGCATATATACTCTAACATGTACATAACACTTCCAGGAATAACGAACGGTGAGGCCATTCAGCTGACGCACGCGATCGATAATACGTCCGGTCAACTCGAAGTCGCACTCTGCGATATCACCTACCTACCGCAATGGACTAACATCAACGCCAGCAACAATAAGCTGTTCGTTAGTGGAACTCGCAGCCAGATAACTGACGGCTACTACAGCGTGTGCTCGCTAAGCGATGAGGTCTTCAAACCCCTGGGAGCCGAACTCAAGATGAACGACTCAAACGGCACAGTGGTGTTAATCAACAACGGAAGAAACTCCTTGAGGCTCGGCCGGCCATTGGCGAAGACACTCGGTATATCACCTGACGAGATAAAACCAACAACAACCGTCACAGGCACGAAGTTACCCGACCTAGTACCGTACCGAGAGCTGTACATTCATCTAGGTCAGGTGAGCACAACGTACAACATTCAAGGGGGTCACCCTTCCACTATACTGAGAGCCGTGCCGGTGAAAACGGAGAAATACAACGACGGTAGAACCGAGTCGTTTTCACCGCGGCAGTATAAGAGGTTGACTCAGGGCAACATACCTGAGCTGATAATATCGGTGTTAGATATAAATCATAATCCCGTGAATATAGGATACCTCAGCTTAACGCTTCACATAAAATGACCAGCGCACAAGGGCCCGGGGTGAAAAAATGCGTCAATGTGGGGATCTCCGACCTCGGGGACACACGCGGTTTCGACGCTCCCGGAGTAGATGGTAAATTGTACGCCTTGCAACTGAAAAACAACATTTACAAACGCGTTGAAGTCCCCTCCGGTGGAGCCCTAGGTGATATAGTAGATACCTCAAGAGCGGTAGTCAACACTAAGTACACCCTAGTCACCACCGGTAATGATAATTGGATAATATACCCATCGTTCGGGGGCAAACTGTTCGACTTAGACGATGTTGAGAGCACTACCGTCGCCCGAAACAAGCCATATATGCTCGTCTTCACCGAAGATGACAAGTGGGTGTTGATACCAGATAAAGACGACTGGTTTCTCAATATTAGGCTCGGCTCCCCCTACGTGTTCACGGATAACAAAGACAACCACCTAAACAAAGTCGTTAACAACGGAACCCTGCTCGTGGCTTACGTCCCGACTCAGAGACGTAGCGTAGTCATCAGCCCAGTCGCCAGTATGGCAGCCCACATGCTATCGAGTAAAGCGGGCATGCAAAACGTGACATTGCAGTTGGTGTCTGAATTTGAAGGCGTGGTCAGGATACTAGAGAGTCTACCGGCGAACTCAACACTGATCATCAAAGTCTACCTAGGGGAACCATCGGGGAATGATGTCGAGATCGTGAAGGGGATCAAACTTGGGTGGGTGAAACGACACCAGTATCACGTTTGCACAGTTTACGTGCGGGTGGGTGTCGGCTCCAACACCAGTCTGCAGGGTGTCACCGTGATCGTGGAAAACACTATATCACTAACCAAGATCTTCCTACCTGACAACATACACTTCATGGGGGTAAAGTTAACCCCTGACCTATTATCAGAAAACCAGTTGGAAATTATATCGTAATAGTATTATAGCAATGACCAGTCATCGTCCCAACACTACGCTTAACGACCTAGGGGACATGGAGGGATTCGATCAGCCTGGTGAGGAAGGTGGCTCATACATCCTACACTTAAAAGACAACGTGTATAGGCGGGCAGCAATGGCCGATCATCTACCCAAGCCCACACTCGAGGGCCTAGGGGGACGGAGGGATTCGATCAGCCTGGTGAGGAAGACACCTTATACATCCTACACTTCAAAGACAACGTGTATAGGCGGGTGTCGTTATCAGATTTTAAAGAGCCTGAATGGTTACTCAACTTAACCCTCACTGCACCTTATATCACCTTGAGACAAGATAGTACTGTCTCCGAGCTTAAGAACAACGGCATAATTATAGGATCGTTCGTTCCGGAACCCCAAGGCCCACCTATAGATGGAGTGATATTTCCAAAACCTAATATATATATCACACCAATACCAGACCACTCGGGTAACATGTTAACTTCCAGGGAGAAGGTGAAGATAGGGATCAAATTACTTGATCACCAAGAGGTCTTTAGAAATGTCAGGGAAAACTACACATTCATCATAGATGTCTATCTCGGAGATAACCCGGCGACTGGGGCGTATATTCACATTATGGCCGATATGGTCATAAATTGGGAAGCCAGGTGTAATGGCAAACGTTGCCGTATTACTAAGGTATCGGGAAACATACCTGTAGCAAGCCTTGATGGTGTTGGGCTCTTTAATGGAAGTAGAGTTAAGACCCCGTTTTTTTACGTGCACACTAATCTAAGTTATATCAGCTTTAAGTACATTAGCCGAAGGTTAACTGATACTCAATTAAAATATCTTTTGTAATATATATTATAGGATGGGGCTGTACCCAGTCATAGAGGAAGTAGCGAAGACCCTGGAAACCGTAGACGGGTTCCGCTTGAGGCAGTTATGTGATGTAAAACGTCAACTAGAGCAAGACCGCGACACACGTAAAGCACTATGTAAAAAGTACCATAGAGCTTTCAATATCGTGGACGGGGCTGACGCTGCCCTTATGGCAACCAGCATGGGGCTGGGAGCGGCAGGTGTTGGGTTGTTAGCTACCATCGTGGCTGCACCTATAGTACTAGGTATTGAAATAACAGCTGGGGTGGCAGGGGTGTTAGGGTTGGTGCTTAAGTTGGCATCACGTAGACTGCATCGTAAGGCATTGAAACACGACGAGATCAGGGTTCTGGCCGAAGCAAAACTGAACACAGTAAGTGAGCGTATTTCCACTGCACTCACTGACAGTAAGATCTCAGAGGAGGAATTTCGTTCAATCCTCTCTGAACTCACAAAATATAACGAAATGAAACAAGAGATTCGGTCCAAGTCTCGTAAGTCTGCTATCAGCGAGGATGATAAAAAAAAGTACATAGAACAAGGTGTGAAAAAAGCCCGGCAAGCCTTTATTACAAACACCAAAGAGATCATAGGCGATTCACATTAAACTGTTTCATCGAGGTAAACATAGCATAGTTAGACGCAGCCCAGTATTGGATGGGGCAATACCCGTTACTTCCCCCATGCCCCCGGTAGCGCGGCTAGGAGGTGCGTTCGCATCCCCCAACTTTTGTAGTAGGGGTAATGGTAGCAAGAGCTAAGGGTCCGACCAAAGCCTTACTTGTGAAATAAGGCTTTGCAGAGGCTTTGGTTGAAAGTGATCCAGAACCGCTATCGTCCCAAACTTTTTCATAGTAGGGGTAATGGTAGCAAGAGCTAAGGGCCCGACCAAAGCCTTACTTGTGAAATAAGGCTTTGCAGAGGCTTTGGTTGAAAGTGATCCAGAACCCCCATTGTATATACTACTAAAGCTAAAGATAGTTCGACAAGACTTTACGAGAAGGATTGTCAAACTGTTCAGTAGATCGATACTGGCAGATTATCAATCACAATTCCGATGACCGGCACCACTTTATGAAAGAGATTGCCAATCATGCTTTAGGTAGACTGTCGTGACTTTATGACATATTTTATAGTATGAGTGAGTGAGTGAGTGAGTTTAGTTTTACGCATCTCTCAGCAATATCCCAGCTATATGGCGGCGGTCTGTAAATAATCGAGTCTGGGCCAGACAACCCAGTGATCACCAGCATGAACATCGATCTGCGCAATTGGGAACCGATGACATGTGTCAACCAAGTCAGCCAAACTGACCACCCGATCCCGTTAGTAACCTCTTACGACAAGCATAGTCGCCTTTTATGGCAAGCACATGGGTTGCTGAAGACCTATTCTACACCGGGTCTTCACGGGTCTATTTTATAGCATAGTAAAGATAACTCGACACTGCTTTTGTGACAGATCACCAAATATGTTTCACCCTACATTATAAGGATTGCCAACCTTGACACAGGTCTTTCGACACTGCTTTGTAGCAGATGGCCAACCTTGACACAGGTTTTTCAAACCTACAGCAGATTGTCAGTCATGGTCAGTCACGGAAACTGCTTTATGAAACAGATGGTCAAGCACGGGTAAAGTAGTTCGACACAATACTGAGACATGCAGCTCAATGACACTGAGTCAATTTGAGTCTAACTGATCAGTTCCTTGTGCCAATAAAATACCAATAACATAGTTGTGCACGCATGAAGAATATGCAAGGTTACAACGTTTTACACAAGGCTAGAAATAAAATCCCAATACCTTTATAGTTTTAATGACCTCGGTCATCTTCTCTTGACTCTCGTCAAGGTCGAGAATCTCAAGAAGATCCATGATAGTCCCCATTTTCAGGTTACGAATGGAAAACTTCTCCATAAAAGCACCAGCCTTCTGGAAAAGGGTTGCCAGAGCTGCAACAGATTATTTTTATGATAAGGTCGATGATGTCCTCGTTTTCTCCTCTCCGTCACAAAAGTGGTTGTTAATGAGAGAAAAATACTTTGCAATATGTCGCAATGTTAAATTAATGGTATGTTCTCTGATAAGTTGACAGACGTTCCAACTTTTCTTTGAAATTTGGAACCAAACTTTACATTGAGGAAATGGATACCTTGTGAATTAGATGTTAAGTTAAGATGTTAAATATTTATGAAAACAAGAATTACATTTGCCACGTTAAGTTAATTATACAGGGCAAGTTGTCACAGAAGCATGTTACGTCAATGTGTGAAACAATCACATTCCAGGTTGATGTCAGTGCCTCAGAGTCGTCATGTCTGTCTCGTAACTTAAAGTGAGTGAGTGTGGTTTTACCCCGCTTTTAGCAATATTCCAGCAACATCACGGCGGGGGACACCAGAAATGGGCTTCACACATTGTACCCATGTGGGGAATCGAACCCGGGTCTTCAGCGTGACTAGCGAACGCTTTAACCACTAGGCTACCTCACCGCCCCCGCAACTTAAAGAGCTCTCAGTGACCGAATATAAATATACAGTCAAACACCGTTGGGTCGAAGTTGAAGGGACACATGTAAATTCTTCAAGGTATCCGATGTTCGTGACAACTGAATATGAATAATAGTAATGCTGAATAAGGAACATGCAGGGGCCTAGCCTTTCCTTCGTCACAGCCGTCCGTTCGACGTTGTTTGACTGTATATAGTGAATCCTGCTCCATTGTTTGTCTATTCAACATACTTTGTGCTTGGTCATGACACATGCACTCCTCCGGATAACATCAAATACACACTCCAAATTCAAGGAACATGCAAGTTCAAGTTCATCAACAACTCTTCAGTTGTAAATAATAAAAATCGCTTTTATTTATTGGTTATGCAACAAACAAGAGAGTTCGTGCTGTGTAGAGCAGTCCACTTGAACACTAGATGTAAACATCCTCCTCCCAGTGTTACTGATCTGTTATACAAATAAATATCTAACGCCATTTGCTAATCTGTACATTGCTAAAGTCTGCTTACCGGAATCTTTAGTTGCCTTGGCCTTTTCTTCAATCTGTGGCTTGCGAGATAGCATCTTTTGGAACATGGAATCAGGCTTTTCTGAAACAAAAATATATGTATCTCCCAGAAATATTCCCTAATCTAAACACCCGGGGTGATGCAAGGCAAAACTGACAAAAAATGGAGAGGTTTTCCTGATGAAGCAAGATGCCGCTTCAATTTGCTGGTTTAACGGTACTTTCCTTACTGAGTCACGCACTCACGGTACGACATATTGATCCACAACAAAACAGCTCCCACAAACAACAGAATGACACAAAGTTGATCGCAAAACAAAACTGTGTGTCAACAACTGCCAAAACTGATACTGTGGTAATAACAGTCACGGCCGGGCAGTACCTCTGTAAATGGCTGTCCAACAACACAATACTTAACTTCTTTGAGTGTCATTTTACAAGTTGGGAAGTACAGTATTGAACAAACTTAAAAAATTAATCAACGAAAAAAGTAAGTTGTTATCCATACAGTTTGTTCAATATTATAACTCAATACTTTGATATACATAACTGCCACTAAAAGAAATCATGTAGATGAAATACCAGCCCGATGTGATCGAACGAAAAAAGACAATACCACAAAACTGAAAATGTAACACACCATTTTCAGCGTCAACGACTGAGGACGGATCTTTTGAGAACTCGAGGTCCTCGGGATCTTCAATGTCACTTCCTTGTCTCCCTGGGCTGGTGTCGTCGAGTTTCTTACCGCCCAGACACACAATGCAGTCCTCAGCTAAAGTCTCGAACTGAATAAATGACAACTAGTTACAATATATAATTAATCATTTGCATTTCCTTGTGATTGCAGGTTCCACCTGGGTGTGTTACTCCTCAAAATACTTAAGAAATGTGAAAGAGTTTGTTTTTGAAATAATCATAAGTACATAAACACATGCACAGACAAGTCGAGTGTTCACTTGAACAAATTCAGCAACACTCGGGACAAGCCGAAATATGCAATTTATATCGGGCATCGTTCTGGTCACTGATGTGGCAGATTTGTCCACATGTCTGCCATGAAACGTTTGAAAAGCCTTACGAAGTCCGTGAATGCTGTAGCCCTGAGCGTATTCTGTGATGCTGCAGACACCAATGGCTACTAGAAAATCTTGTCCATATTCATTCGTCATTCTGAGTGAGTGTATCTGCATATATCTAGATATGAAACAGTGAGGAGGTCGCTCCAATATTCTGCGTTGTATTGAACGATATCTGATCGACCGTATACCTGAATCTCAGTTTAAACGTACAGTTGTCCAGTGTTTATATTTTGACACCATCTGTATGCTCATCAAGACAACCAAATCCACACACACACACACACACACACACAAGCACGCACGCGTGGGTGTATCCCTTTTTATCATGGACTTTTACCTTAAACACCACCTTGTAGTCGTCACATTCTTGCACCCACACAGGAATCTTCGGTACCCTGACCCCAGATAGTGTGTAGGATCCACATAGCCTCCCTTCCGTCTCAGGGAGAAATGGATGTGTTCGTTACCCCCACACGGGGAGTTGGCAGCCACGCCTATCTTCTGTCCAGCACTCACCTGGGCCAGACATTCAGGTAATGGATTGACTATACAATTCCACGAACACCTAAACTTTGACTCAATGACATTAATTTCTTATAACAAACGTTATTATTGGATGATGAATATTAAGAAATGCCACAAGAAAACAATACGGAAGTTGAAGTAACATATAGAAAGACTGTTACAGTCTTCGCTTTGTCGTAAGCCGATGTCTGTCAACAGCTCACGTTAAATATCAATAAGGGACGTTTAGTTACATACTTTCAGTCTAAGACAGGAAGGCAGATATTTTGGACGCTCTGATGATTACATTGATGTTGACATTGACAGCTGGAGAAAGAAGGTGTTGTCATTTTACGCCGCTTTCAACAACGGTATCAAGGCGGAATACTAGTTACCGAATTGAGGTCCAGAAAACAATTATTTTATCTATTGTGACTAATGCTGGGTGCGACACACGCAATCAAATTCAAATGAACTGACACTGACCACCTAATAAATAATGTGTAAAATGTGTGACCACCTAGTAAAAGAGTGCCGAGGCCTTTTCTGTGGTACCCTAGGGAACCTGCAGTGGATACTTGCCTGCTAACCATGTACAGTAGCAAGTACATGCCTTCCATCCATACATAAAAAAATATACATAATAAGTCATCTTCTATAGCGCACGTTTCCAAACACCAAGTGATTGCTCGCGGCGCTTAATCAGAATCTGATTCTTATTACCCCGGATAACCCAAGCTGCCTGTTAGGTGCAAGAAGGTTATAGTCACATGACTTTATCCAACCGGGTACCCATTTTCTGCTTGGTGAACAGAGGCAATTTGAACAACCTCACTTGCCTAAGGTGAGACCACATGTATCACATGTGCTTCGTTGTGGGGCAGGACTGAAGTCCTAGAAACTCAGGAGTCAAGGTGCCAAACACGGTCACCCATCCAAGGACTGTCCAAGCTCGACGTTGCTTTACTTCAACTGATTCGTGACCTGAGCTCTGTGCTCAGGACCACGCACCACGTAGTCAGTACATCAGTATCTCGCCGTTGTAGTTTGGTGGGCTGGAAAGCCACGTGCTGGTCGAAGATATGACTTAAGTCCCTGTTGAAAGTGTTTAATGTCTACAGCATGATGCAATTCACCACTTACTGGATTGTCGACATAAGTAGGGTCACTCGGGTGTTGTATGTTTAAGGAACTGTCGGGGTCGATGTTAGTGATGATAACCTCAGTTTCCATCAAAGATCCTGCATTCGGCATGATGATGACCTCATAAGGGTTGTCGGAGAGCATGATGTTGCCACCAAACGGAGCCACAACCTGCCGACACATTGCAGATACCTCCAGTGAGAGTAAGTGAGTGAGACACTTTGGATATAGTGCCAAATTGGTGTTTTGCTTTTTGTCTTCAATACAGATGATTTAAGAATTTTTAGATCTAAAAAACATGTCTGACTAAAGTTTGGACGTACATTTGTGTCAATACCAAACCCAGCAGACTCTAGATCGGCCAAAGTAGCTGTAGTGACTTAATTGTCGCTGGTCACCGTAGAGAGTTCCAAAAATTCCAAAATGCCGAATGTCCTATTCAACCTGATAATATTTCAAGGTTCTACCAGATACATGCTTGTGACTGTCCAAAGTGGAATATGTTTAAAAATGCATTGCTTCGGGCTTTCCTCAAAGATCAAGCTGAGATTTCATGATGGAACAGAAAAACTGAGCGGCACAAAATCCATCTCACTCAATTCATAAATATATTTTAAAATGTAAAATGTTTATCCATCCACACTAAGTGGCATCCCTAGCACATAAGTAGAATATGATGCTCGCTCAACGTTGCTTACGTCATTGCCAGTAGATATTGTCACATCTATTCCTTCATGCACGTATTCGTTTCCATTTTTCAGTTCAGATGGGTAGTTGCCATGCCCGTTGCATCCACCCCCAGCGAGTCGGAGAGTTCGGGGGAAATCCGTGTCACACTTGGGGCCGAAAACACGGTCGATAAGAGAGCGGGCTGTTCGGTATCTGAAGGTATATCCCAATATATATGGGGGAATACATACAGGAGGGCCACATGACCGGAAACATACTGTTTCTCATTGACCTCTGCCAGATAATCAGAATTGGTTGGAACTAGTGTGAAGGATACCATTGACATATTCCCTCATATGTTTTTTATAGCTCACTAACTGTGTGAACTTTGAATAAGGATTCCACAACAATAAAAAAGACAAGACGACGGCCGTTTCGTTTTCAGATCATTAATCCACATACTACTTTGTACTAAACTGAAAAACAAATACCCTTAATGTTAAGCCTTTGCACAATAAAAGCATTAACTTGTTGTCCCAGAAAATCCTTCAAAATTTTCTGTTGTAAATGTCGTATATAGCCTTGATGCAATACTCCTCACCCTTCCTTCAGAGTGTTGTAAGCTTCCTTCACGCTGTTGGCGAGCTCAACCACCTTCTGGAAAGTGTCCAAGAACTCCCCTCCCAGTTTTTTCAGAGGTTCAAGAGGAGCCAGAACATCATCAACAATGTCCGTCATCATGGTCACAACTTCCTGTCTCATCTCAGTCTGTAAAATAAATATCGGTACAATTATGTATAATCCATGCAACATAGAGTGAGGGAGTGAGTTTAGTTTTACGCCGCACTCAGCAATATCCCAGCTATATGGCGATGATGTCTGTAAATAATCGAGTCTGGACCAGACAATCCAGTGATCAACAGCATGAGCATCGATCTGCGCAATTGGGAACCGATGACATATGTCAACCAAGTCAGCCAAACTGACCACCCGATCCCGTTAGTCGCCTCTTACCACAAGCATAGTCGCCTTTTATGGCAAGCACATGGGTTGCTGAAGACCTATTCTACCCCGGATAAAAGAAAAAGAGAAGAAATTTGATTTGCGTTTCCAGAATCAGTGCATAGCGATTAAATGAATGTTTGACGCTCCGGTCAACAACATTCCAACTATTTTAGTAAATGAATCCAACCGTCGACACAAACCGATGACTTGAAGAGTAAACAGCAATCCGAAGGACGTGAAATCAGCCAAATACTCACGTTAGACAGTCCTGTCCCTTTAGTAGCTAAAGACGTTGGTGTTTAACGCCCAAATCAGCATTAATCCAGGTATATCATGGCGATTTGTAAATATTCGAATTTAGACCTGACAATCCAGTTATTGACATCATGACCGTCGATTACGTTACAATGACATGACACCAAACCATTAGGTTACAATGACATGACACCATCAACCATTAGGTTACAATGACATGACACCATCAACCATTAGGTTACAATGACATGACACCATCAACCATTAGGTTACAATGACATGACACCAAACCATTAGGTTACAATGACATGACACCATCAACCATTAGGTTACAATGACATGACACCATCAACCATTAGGTTACAATGACATGACACCATCAACCATTAGGTTACAATGACATGACACCATCAACCATTAGGTTACAATGACATCACACCATCAACCATTAGGTTACAATGACATCACACCATCAACCATTAGGTTACAATGACATGACACCAAACCATTTGGTTACAATGACATCACACCATCAACCATTAGGTTACAATGACATCACACCATCAACCATTAGGTTACAATGACATCACACCATCAACCCAAACAGGGAGTCTCACCACTCGATCCCCTCAAGTCGTTACTTATGGCAAGCATGGGTTGTTGAAGATCAATTCTAATCTGAATCTTCACGGGAAAGGCTGAAGAAACGTCAATTAATGCTCACCATGTTTGTCTTCCCGTTGGAAAACTCATCTACAGGGTCCCTCTTCCATTTGAGTACTTCTTTGATCCATTTCTCCCCACCTTGCTGCAGCGCCGCCTTTGCTTCAGTCCCCGCCTCCACTATTTCTACCACCTTGGAACCAAGGTCCATCCAGTCAGGAGGTTGTTCTGTTAAACACAAACAAGGGCATCGTGCCACTTTTAACAGAGTTCATATCAATTATAAACACATTGCGATTTCGTGGCATTTACAGTTCTTGGTGTTTCGAAGCCTATAAATGATGCCAATTAATGGGCGGAGATTTTGTTGCATCATTTTGGTGAACAACGTCTCTAATTTCGTATTTTTGTTTACATTTTTTTTTTACTTGTATATTTGCTCGTTTGGAGGTACAGCATTAATCCAGGTGTGCAAACTGGATTTTAAGTTCAGGCTTACATAAACTTTAAAACATTTTGACGTAAATGCTTCATTAGGAAATTCCAAAGTGACAAGTCTCACATGAACACGGGTAAAGTAACGCAAACGTAATTATACTTCTTTCAACTAAATATATGAAAGTTCCTGGAAGATGATGTTATGTTGTATCTTCTTGTATTCTGCAGCATCAGCGCCAAAGACATAGGACGTGATATTACGCAGAGCTACTTAAGGTATGAACTGTACGTTAATTTTGTTTGGTTTAAAAAACTTACTGATGGTGGCAAATAGAGCATGCTTGGTCTTGTTTATGGCACTGACCAGATTTCTGACTTCTAGACCAATGCTGAAATACAAAAGGCATCAATATCTACTCCTTGTGGCCACAATATCATTATATGGAACTGATCATTTGACAATTGCATGACTGGGACATAATGACCAACACGATGACGTTACTCACGTGATGACGTTGCCAGCGACGGTAGAAATGGCCTGTTTGGGGTCTTTGTTGAACGTCCTGAAGCTGTCAATGATAGCCTTGATAGCCTTATAGATCATCTTCCCTGCCCTGGGTATTATAATCGTCACTGTCTCCATCAGTTGCTGAAATGGGCGGCACAATAATATCATGATTTATTTAGAAAAACATATTTTCTTACATCTTATCAATGGATAATTTCAGCTTCAAAGCTACAATGGAAATTTACTAAACATAAGCGACAAAACCCTTTCCACATCCAGAAGAAATCTCTGGTTAAAGCAGAGTCGATTGTGCAATTGTGACAATATGAGGTGTATATATTTGTATCAGTAGTATTGCAGCTGTATGATGTTGTTCGTTGACAAATCGAGTCTGGATCAATGCAGAAATGCAGTTGAATGATGAAACAATAGTTTTTTTTGTTTCAGCTAAGATGATTCTTAACCTACAGGGTACTCTGCACCAGGATCTGCTGATAGTGGGTTTAAACCTGACTATTTATTTTCATGTGCTTCAACAATGAAAGTGAAAACGGCTAAGATCTTGGCTACGGTGTCGGCTTCTCCCATATTGAGCTGCCCTGTATATAACTGTAGCGGCGTTAAATCCTCGGGCAAGGCGGACGAAAAGCCATCTTGTCTGACTGAGGTAACATTATGCCATATAATGCCTTATAAACGAACAAACACCCACTCACACCAACACAGGCAAGCACAGTCAGACAGACAGACAGACAGACGCGCGCGCTCACACACACACACACACACATACGTACATTATATAGCAGTTTTTTAAAATGGTTCTAAAATTGGAATTTTAAAGTGTCACATTATAACCGAACATCCCTTGAAGCAATATTAAGGTGTAATTACGTTGTAAAAGCTGAGAACCGATGACTTAATTTCATTGTAAAGATTTGTGACTTTCAGCACAACGTTCCTGGCAGGTTTAGCGAAGGGAGGCAACTGCTTCTCTTCCAGCTGGCCAAGGACCTCCATAGCATCTGATGCCTTCTTCCCGACACTGACAACCTGTATCATATCATATATATACATACATATCAACGACACTGCCAGTCAGAAAATAGTAGTAACGATCCCCATACTACTGTCAATGTGGAAAAGCTCCCAATCGTTATTCTTACGAAATGTTACGCCACTAAAGAAATACAATTTGAGCAGGGCATAACAAATTACCACGAGTATAAAGGCTCTCTCTATTCTGTAATGCCATTACTCCATATGAATTACATTTATTTTACTCAATCAGTCAATCGCTGTGCAATGTGCAACATGAACAAAATTCCACCTTATCTGGGAGTTCCTCGAGTGACCGCCTGAAGCCTTCTACCATGTCAGCAAACGAGAACTCTCCACTGACAATGTCCCGGAAGAGATCCAGACCTTTCCCTATAGCTCCAGCTGCATCACCTTTAACGGCGTCGTAGAGTTCCACCAGTTTCTTGAGGTTGTCCACGCCGTATTCCTGTAACAAGGAAAGGGACAAAAAGATGTAAATACAGTGTGCACCTGGGCATGTTTCATGAAGGACAAAGTTGGCTGCAAATGATGACATACTTTACGATGTGGTATAAATCTTGTTTGCATGTTGGCTATTAATCATTTTCAAATTTCAATTCAGAAATCTGGGCTCCTCAGAAAACCACTGGCTCATGGTCGCAAATGCCCCTCAAGAATAGTACGACTAATCACAGACACATTATAAGAGAGGGGCGGTGGGGTAACCGAATGGTTAAAGCGTCCGCTCGTCACGCTGAAGACTCGGGTTCGATTACCCACGTGGGTACAATTACTGAAGCCCATTTCTGGTGTTCCTCCGTAAGGATATTGCTGGAATATTGCTAAACGCGGTGTAAGACCATATTCATTTACTCACATTATAAGAAATGGTGCTTAGCGGCTGTGGACAAGGGACATAGCATTGGAGAAGATTAAGCCATTTACCCGTTCATCGGTTGCAAGTAATCTAGTACCATCATGGTTTACCCTGAGTAGATACGCAGGGACGAACAACCGGTGTTATTACTGTAGCTTGAGATACGTTTTAAGAAGAATTTTAACGTCTTTAGAGCATCAGATATATGAGGTACCTGGCATGCAGTGGCACGAAGATGGTCTAATAAAGGCTCGACAAATAACTTGTTAAAGCACCCCACCTGCAGCATGTTCAGGTTGTAAGCAGATCCTCCCTTGAAGCAGATCCTCGCCAGGAAGAAATCAAGGTTAAAGCCCATGAAACCAAGGTGGATGCGGGCGTAGGCTTCATCGTGGATGTTGACTCTCATGTGTCCACTCAGGGGCTCTGTAATATGTAGATGCATGTAACATATGTCTGCATGGAAGATATTGCTCGTTCCAGGCTGTGTAAACTATAATGAATTAACCGTATTTTTCAAACAAGAGGCGAATATTTTGCAAAATGTTTTCGGGTGTAGAAATTACGGTGTATAGAATTTGATTGCTATTGGTGTTTTTTGGATTACTTCAGCTTCAGTGATAGCTTTTTGGTTACAAATAACGATATTTTGAAACATAGACAATGGTGTGATGAATATCGTAAACAATGACTATGTATCATCTCACGTGTCTGGAACCAGATGGATATGAAACACGGGCATGTACAGGACACTGCGGTTATAATTAACTCAGAGGTACCATTAACTTTAATTCGTTTTAAATTGAACCTGATTGACAATGATTTATGTAGTTTTGCAATGATGTTTCTGAGAGCATTTGTCATGTTTATTGGGAATACTGTGAAAGCATGAAATTCTGGAATGATCTAGAACTCTGGATTAATAAATATTTACCACGACAAACAAACATCACAAAATATTTGATTTGGTTTGGTACATTGCATAATGGTGTATTGCTAAATCAAATCATTATATCTGCCAAAAAACATATCAATGTATGTAATATAAAAAAATCAATTCCAAAATTCAGTAATTATAAAAAGGTATTAAAAGAGATATTTTCTGTAGAAAAATTTATTTCAAAGAGAAACAATGAAATCGAAAAATTCAATCTTAAATGGAATTCACTCATCCCAATATTCAGCAACTAATTATTATTACATCTCTACAGCAATGTATCTTCACCTTTTCTGTGTCTGTTGCTACCATATACCCTTGTTATTGACTTTGTAACCATGGGAACAAATAAAAAACAAAACAAAAGAAACAACAACTTTAATTCGTTCTAACCGTTGTTCGTACGCATTTTGACTAAAATATAAGTAAGTGGCCAAAAACAACACAAAACAGTTCGTTACATGCGTGTTCGTTATAAACGGTGTTTACTGTTACCTCACTGACCCGAACATACCTATTTGGAAGTCTAAAGCATTGCTCATGGTCAGCCCAAAGGAAGCACCAATGGTTGTTGAACCAATCATCTTCACCCAATCTACGTCTGGTGATGCCAGTGTGAACTTCAGCTTATCAAAGATTCCCCTTCTGTGCCGGTCGTGTGCCTCAGTGTCCCGGATTCCAACATAACGAGGGTCAACCTCAAATACGGATCCATTTACGGCACTGGAACATGTTAGTTAGGTAACAGTACTGCATATATTCACACAAACAAAGGTATATATGTTTTCTTGTGTTGTGGTTGTATATTCTACCTTGATTTAGGAAAATGTTCGTTTCTAACTGGTCAATTAGAGGTTTCTAATCACATTGACTACAAGCTCTGTTCACAAACATATTACGATACCATGATACAGGTTCAACACGCGATAGTATTAAACATTTACCCTTGTTGCCTGTACAGGGGGGCGATTGTTGCCTTTGGGTGAGCCTGGTATTGTAGCAGGGCTTCATATCGCACCTTCTCGTCGTCATCGTACAGGGCTGTCTTCAGCATCAGATGTGCTGCCTGGAACAAGTGATGTGCAATAAATAAAGTAATACCGTGCCTCCTGTTTACAAATATTAAAATATGAAATAAATAAAAACATTATCTAACATTATCGTGTTAAAGTCGTGTGTCAAATGACTAATAGTTTTAATACCTTTTCATGCTGGTACTTCCTCAAGGCGTGTATCCCAGCCCGCTTCACCCACTGAGAGTTGGTTGTGTTGACATGTGACACTATCATCTCAAATGATTGGTCGAGACCGGCATTACCCAGAGATCCCAGTAAGATAACTCTCCAGCGGTCGTCATCAAGGACTTCAGTTTCTGTCATGGTGGATCGCTTTGTGCGGAAAAGCCAGGGATCTAGAAAAGATGTGCAGACAAGTAATCCACAACATGATCAAGATCGTGATGAAAGTAATGAAATGTATACTGCAGACATAAATATTCAGGCAATGTCAGTTGATCTGTAAAGAACAGAATCAGTCACCAATGACCAGCAGTGACTCACAGAGGCATTCATCGCCACTCGCCTCTTTCCGTAACCGATATTCGGCTTGTCCCGGAATAACACCAGTTGGTCACGAATGTCACAGAGACACATCAAGAGTTATCCTCACCATGCAATCCAAGCCATCCCTCCAACCTCATGACAATATCATCCGCCTCCTCCTTCCTTCCAGCGTCCAACAGTCGCCTAGCAACCGCCCCCAACGCCAGCAGCATCCTGTGGTATGTTTTGTGTTCCTGTAAAGCCTCGGGGGCTTTCTCCCGCTCAAAACACAGGCTCTTCATTTTTGTGATGAGATTCTGTCTCAAAGAGAAAAAAGGACTCAAACAGTCTTGGATAGAGTTCAAACCGTATAATTTCAATTCTCTCTCGGCTTACTTCTTCGGTTAGTAACACGAACTTCTCAATATTACACCACGCATATTTACACTTACGTCTATCGGTGGTCCATCAAGTGAGACGATGTGGAACATGAATCTCTTCACCAGTGACGAGTCGGGTCTGGATCTGTTGAGGACAAGGTCTAGCAGAAGCTGCTGAGACAGGTCTGTTGTCAGACCAGCGATAGCATCAAACATGTGGTTCTGGTCCTTGAACGTCTTGGTCAGTCTGAAAACGAGATGGAGAGAGGGATCTAATAGGAAATACTATTGACTGGTTTTTTTAAAATCATGGCGGTCTTTACCAGTGCCCATGTTAAGCCATAGGGATTTCCAACAGGCTACCAGCCCAGTACTTGCTTTGGTTAAACCTTTATCATACCGGCACTAGATCCCATTGTCAAAAACACTTCACATTTACAGGAGAGTCTCATAATGGTGTGACTAAAAAAAATCCAAAATTTCATAGTGATATCAAGAAGGGTTCCAGAGATACAGTTGGGTACATCGTGAAAAATGAAACAATCATTTTTTTTGTAACATATCTTCTATTTCTTTGAAATTTAGTGAACAAACTTTCTTTAACACCTAAATCGATGATGCAGGAATGTTCTGGGAATATCTAGGTAATGAAATGTTTGTTTACAGTAGATTGGTATTGAGTGCTACCTCCACTAACGCAGCTGGAATTGGTTTTCTTCGCAAATTTTCAGCGACCAAAACCATATGGCAAGCGTTCCTGAATGCCAGTCCAGCCTTGTCAAAACTGCCCTCATCTGTTTTTAATGGGGGTTTCAATATCCATGTTGATTCTGTGTTAAATCTTTCTGTGACATGCAAGCATTTTTCAATCTCCTACAGCACGTGTCTGGTCATTGATCAGATCATACACTAGACCTAGTCATAACCAAGCATAGTTGTGATATTCTTGATGTCGTTGGTGTTAGTGACAAACAGATATCTGATCATTCACTTATTCAGTGTTCTTTCAAACTCACTAAACCTAAGCAAGTGAGAAAAGAAGTTAGCTACAGGAAGACTTGAAATATAGACATTAGGAAGTCTTCTAATGACACTGAATATTCTGGGCTGCTACAGTCACTCTCTGATTCTTGTGGAGGTGATGATAAGACTGATGTATGCTTAACACGAATATTGGATAAGCATGCTCCACCAGTTTACCACTGTAGATGCAAGGATGAAAGTAGCATTGGGTGAATACTTTTGTGGATCTGTAAGTATATGTACAAAGGTAAAGAGACCTGATATCAGTGGAGGTCGCCAAGAAAGTGTATTCACAATTTGCAGCCATTCCCGTAGAACCTGCCTCTCCAGTGTTCCGGGTATCTTAAGTGGAACCGAATATGACTTACGTATTGAGTACAAACAGGGCAACCGCTGAATGAGTTATATCACTCATAGCTTCATAGTGGTGGTGTGTGTTCCTGTGACTAGAGTGAGTGAGTTAGTGAGTGTGGATTCTAGGACTTCAGTCCTGCTCCACAACGAAGTACATCTGGTCTCACCTTAGGCAAGTGAGTTTGTTCAAAATTGCCTCTGTTCACCCAGGAAAAAATGGGTATCCGGTTCGATACATCATGTCCTATAACCTTCTAGCGCCCCACAGGCAGCTTTGGTTATCCAGGGTAGTGATAATCAGCGCCGTGGAGCAGCGTATGTGGAAACTAGGCGCTATATTCTATTTCATTTTACAAGAAGTAGAAATATATGAAGTTTCGGATTCAAAAGGACACTCCAGCAAGCCTCGTAAAAATATTTTAACATATGAAGCTGCAGATTTTTTAAATGTATTTACTTCCATTCACATACAATATTGGTATAAACTCTGACTTGTTCCAATATATGATCAAAGAGTCTGTTCACCTCGGCTTGTCTGTCAGGTACTGTTCAGCAAGGACAACCAACTGCTCATCAGGTAGGTCCCGGAGAACGGATACAAGTCTGTTGAAGCATAAGTCGGACTTCTTCGAACCTGAAAACAGAACACAAGCTTCAGATTCAGATTCTCCCGGTATGCCAAACACCTCTAAAAATATCAGTCATTGCCGCCATGTGTATTCAGCAATGGGGTCATTCGTATGATTTAAAAGCTTTCATTTACAGGACAGGTTAGCGTTGGGTGTCCTGCATGAAACGTTCATAGTATCAACTCCTGATCATATCTACACGTAATAGTACCTTTATCTGGCTCGTTTCGCATGCAGGTGAGGTTCCCGTTCACATACTGCAGGTACTCCTCCACATTGACTGCTGGCTTCTTCCGCTTCACCTGAAACACGAGCATGCATGTACAACTGATATGGTGGGGGGTATGCTACATTGTACATTCGAATACGACTTTGCAGAATTCTTACCGTCCAATATGTATTCACAATTAAATACACATTAGCACATTCTTTGTACGTGTTTGGATCCGTGAAGGTCCGGGTTAGAATATTAACCTTCAGTAACCCATGCTTGTCGTCAGAGGCGACTA
Source organism: Haliotis rubra (assembly GCF_003918875.1). Classification (NCBI taxonomy): domain Eukaryota; kingdom Metazoa; phylum Mollusca; class Gastropoda; order Lepetellida; family Haliotidae; genus Haliotis; species Haliotis rubra. The sequence continues at coordinate 190,126 of NW_025765603.1, read as the reverse complement.
ACGGGATCGGGTGGTCAGGCTGGCTGACTTGGTTGACACATGTCATCGGTTCCCGATTGCGCACATCGATGCTAATGCTGTTGATCTCTGGAGTGTGTGGTCCAGACTCGATTATTTACAGGCCGCCGCCATATAGCTGAAATATTGCCGAGTGCGGCGTAAAACTAAACTCACTCACCCACGTGTTTGGTTTTCTGTGTTCGCTATTCCTTATTACCGATTGGTTAATAGCGATTATTTACGACAAACTTCAGTTAATTCCAATGAAAATTATATTTTGTTAATGACACTTATATTACAAAATTAACCATTTCTTTAATAAACACTTTCTACCTGTACTCTCTTTTTCACGTGTAAAAGAATTACCCTGTTCCAGGTTAATTTTTTTATGGGTAGAATTGTTACTGTGTTCAACCATAAAGGTACGTAGTGGTAAGCCCTCACCAGGGTCATTGTAAGCTTAAAGGCTCTACCAATATCCTTGTGTAAACAATGCCTGTTTCATTAGTAAACACTATATTGTAGTGATAGTCGTATGTGTATGAATGCAGCATAAAGATAAACGTTTCAATGTATGTTTAAAATTATAACTATAAGTGATTTTTTTGGGTCAAAATGGTTACCTCTTTTATATGAATTGACGCCCGGGTGATATTTGTCTTTGGTCTTTTGGGAATTCCGACAACCTTGTGTTTAGTGAGGAACTCCATCTTTCCTGATCCTTGTGCTGACATCTCGGGTAATTCTGAAGACAGCAATAATGTAGACTGTCATATTTTACAGTTTGAGTTTTCTTCATGACTTCAAAACTTAAGATAATACAATAATAACACTGTCCTTTGAATGATAAATATATATAATTTCATGTCAACTGAATTTGAGTTTCGTAAGCGATTGTTTTGGAGAAAATCTGGTCATAATAGACATAGGTCTCATGTCAAAATAGACAGCCTTGCGTGTACAATCAACAGATCATATGCAATTGTATAGAAGCGTCCTTATTATATATTACTACAGTTAATGCCTCAAAATGCTCACCAATGTCCGTAAAGTTGTTGACTGCCTGCACAGGACGACTGTTTTCATACGGGTTGTATCTAGGTGAACATCACAAGTAAACCAATATAGTTTTCAATTGTACAAAATATAATGATTAACCAACGTGAAACACGGAGTGAACATGGCTCAGTTTGGTTTTACGCCACTTTTAGCAATATTCCAGCAACATCACGGCGGGGGACACCAGAAATGGACTTCACATATTGTGCCCATGTGGGGATTCGAACCCGGGTCTTCGGCGTGACGAGCCAACGCTTTAACCATTAGGCTACCCCACCGCCCCTGTGAACATGGATTTGAGCCGCTTTTACCACTATACTAATATAGCATTTACCAGTCCCTATATTTAATTGTGCTATAGTTAATGATCTGTGTCCCGCTCAATCACAATGTGGCCTTACATAAAACAAGACCGTCGCCGTGGTGTAGTCGTTAGAGCGTCCGCCCGGAGTGCGGAAGGTCGCGGGTTCGATCCCCGACCAAAAGACGTTAAAATATGGTACTTGTTGGTCCCTGCCTGGCGCTCGGCATTAATGGGTACATCAAGGACTGGTCGGCTCGGAGTCAGTATAATGTGACTGAGTGGGGTATTCATGCTTCACTGCGGCATGGTATCTCAGTGGGCTAGCACTATAAAACCATCTTAAGTCTGGGTTAGTACAAGCAGCCACACATACACATACACTCGCATGCACGTCGTCATATGAGCGAAATATTCTCAAGCACGACGTTAAACCCCGTATCACCTCACCTCACCCGGAGTGAACATGGATTTGAGCAGCTTTTACCACCATACTAATATAGCATTACTAGTATCCCACCGCCCCTATATTTAATTGTACTATAGTTAATGATCTGTGTCCCGCACAATCACAATGTGGCCTTACATAAAACAAACTACAGCAACCATGATGGTAATGAAGATGTTTGTCAAAGGAAATATTCTCACCCTTCTGCAGTCTTCTGGAGGACCTGGACCTTCTCCTTCACTTGAATGGTGTGCACCGTTCCTAGAGCAGTGTCGTAATACAATGTCTGAAAACAATAGTCATGACATTGGTATATAATCATGATCATAAACTCATACTCCCACAATCGTCAACAGAGATTCATAATGAGAGAATATATGGCGACCTTTGAGGAGCGACTGGGTACAGAAAGTCCGTGTTGTGACTAGGCCACATCAAAACATTTCTCACTGATATATTAACAGGGAAGTGAAAGAAAACACGGATAGTGGACAGCTTATTGATCAGTTGACGACATGTGATCAAATTGTGACGTAATGAACAATGGGTGACAGTTTCTTTCCAAAACAAATCAATGTGACGTCATGTAGGTACAATTACCAATCATCCCCGTATCCATGTATTTGTATTGTCTTGTGTTTTAGTTGCTTACACGACCACAGTGTCATTTCTAATATACATATATAAATGAAATGGTTTCGTTTTCTTTCGTTAAACTAAGTGATGTACTCGTCACTCTTCATCTCAGTATCTGCATAAACACGTGCAAATTGTGAATTGTGAGTGGGCAATAGAAAGAGTGAGTGAGTGAGTTTAGTTTTACGCCGCACTCAGCAATATCCCTGCTATATGGCGGCGGTCTGTAAATAGTCGAGTCTGGACCAGACAATCCAGTGATCAACAGCATGAGCATCGATCTGCGCAATCGGGAACCAATGACATGTGTCAATCAAGTCAGCGAAACTGACCACCCGATCCCGTTAGTCGCCTCTTACGACAAGCATAGTCGCCTTTTATGGCAAGCACATGGGTTGCTGAAGACCTATTCTACCCCGAACTTCACGGGTCGGCAATAGAAAGAACATAATAAAGCAACAGAGGATGAAAGTCAGTAGGCATTTGTTTTATGTGAACATGTGAAAAGTAACCACCTTGGTATAATCTGATGTCGCATGATTGACGGGGTGGTGACCCGGATGTCTCGTCTTGGTGAACACGTGACCTGTGTGAGTTGGCCGCACAGAGTAGGTAGCGTTGTGAGTACCTGGAACATGCAATGTAAAACAAACATACTGCTTAAGAAGTAATTTTGATTCTATTTCAGCAAAGTAAGAGCAATCGAAGAAGAGGATACAAAACAAATAGAAAATGTTAGCCAAAGAACCGTATAATATATATCGGCATATGGATTACGTGCATGTATATATGCATGTAATAACACTTATATAACTATAGCATTAAATTAAAAGCCTATGGTGTGCTTGAAGCAACATGTGTAACAGAATATGTATTGTACTATTGCTACATTCAATAACATATATACATGGCACTCTTGACTCTTCTGTCTATTGCACATGTGTGATTTACTGACACCAGCTACAGAATACACGTACAGAAAGATGGCTTGGACAACAGATAAAACGTGAAGACCTCCAAACTATTCACATCTTCGATGCACCACCCATGCTCAGCCTCCGCCCGTGGCAACCAACCCTTCCCTCATCCAACCATCCACGGCCTCAACACGTCTCAATTACCAATCCAACATTTCCTGAGCACCAACTCATCCACAACCAACAACCCATCCCAAACCACCAACCCATCCACAACCCCAACCTATCCCAAACCACCAACCCACCCACAACCAAAAACCTATCACAAACCACCAACCAATCCACAACCTATCCCAAACCACCAACCCATCCACAACCAACAACCCATCCCAAACCACCAACCCATCCACAACCCCAACCCATCACAAGCCACCAACCCATCTACAAACCCAACCCATCCCAAACCACCAACCCATCCAACAACCACAACCCCACCCATCCCAAACCACTAACCCATCAACAACCCCAACCTATCCCAAACCACCAACCCATCCACAACCCCAACCTAACCCAAACCACCAACCCACCCACAACCAACAACCTGTCCTAAACCACCAACCCATCAACAACCCCAACCTATCGCAAACCACCAACCCATCCACAACCCCAACCCATCCCAAACCACCAACCCGTCAACAACCCCAACCTATCCTAAACCACCAACCCATCCACCACCTCAACCCATCCCAAACCACCAACCCATCCACACCCTACCCTCGATCCTTACCCTCATTTCCAGTCTCTGTCACGTGATAACCCCATCCGTCGTCAGTCGCATAGACATGACCCTGAAAACAATCGAGAAACTCACATTTCATATGATTTGATGAAGATCTGGGTTCGATTCCCTACATGGTACAATGTGTCAAGCCGGTTTCTTGAGTCTCCCGCCGTGATAATGCTGGAATATTGCTAAAAGCGGCGCAGATCCTAACACACACACTCACTCACTTTAATGTCCTGAGCAATATCTCAACTATATCGCTGTGACCTATGAACATTCGACACAGGACAAGGCAAACGAGGGGTTGATTGCATGAAGACCGAGACACGATGCCGAGGCACAGTGCCACGCAATCACGTTTATCCACTTGATCTCCCTTAAGGCGCCCCTACTACCATAATGGGGAACGTGGAATCCCAATCGCAGTCTCGTATAAGTCTGGGAGACTAATAATCCCGATTTAACAAATGTTTCTGGTTAACTGTAATCCTTCCTGTAAATTCTGAGGCACTATGTTGGTCAGTTATTACCTCTGTGGCTTTGTGTAGACGAGACGCGAACATGGCGACGGCTCCTTTCTTCATGGCAACAGCTTCGTCGTCGTCGTCGGGAGGGTGGTAAACGTGGAGAATCTCGCCATGGGACGTGATCACAAACGAGAACCTGTGAGATACATGTTCAGTGTAGATAGTGATACTGAAACATACACAACTTAAAGGGACGACAGTTGAACCTTAACTACACCTACAAACAGATACGGACCCGTGAAGATCCGGGGTAGAATAGGCCTTCAGCAACCCATGTGCTTGCCATAAAAGGTGACTATGCTTGTCGTAAGAGGCGACTAACGGGATCGGGTGGTCAGTTTCGCTGACTTGGTTGACACATGTCATCGGTTCCAAATTGCGCAGATCGATGCTCATGCTGTTGATCACTGGATTGTCTGGTCCAGATTCGATTAATTACAGACCGCCGCCATATAGCAGGGATTTTGCTGAGTGCGGCGTAAAACTAAACTCACTCACTCACTCACAAACAGATACGACCTATTTATCAGTAATGACACCAGGTGATCCCGAACACGTAACATCTAAAGTTTCTACCTAGATTGGAATCAAGATCAGAACATGTAGCACAGCTGATCGTTATAATGACCAGGTGATCAATTGACTTTCACTCACTCACTCACTTACATCACCCATGCAGATCCGGGTTAAAATTGGTCTTCAGTAACTCATGCTTGTCGTAAGAGGCGACTTACGGGATCGGGTGGTCAGGCTCGCTAACTTGGTTGACACATCTCATCGTATCCCGATTGTGTATATAGATGCTCATGCTATTGATCACTGAATTGTCTGGTCCAGACTCGGTTATTGAGTGCGGCATTAAACAACACCTAACCAACCAACTTACAACGTCACTCGCTACATCTCTGCTCGTCATACTGTTACATTGTATTCAATATATCCCCCGGAAATATATTGAAATCACTCTCTTGGCTCCCCAGTACATAATGAATATTCTCCTCGTTCCCTTTACCACATCAATGACTATCAACGATAAAACATCTACACGTATGCATTCTCTTTCTTGGGGGATTTACCATTTCGAGAAGTCTAAACGGTAGCCGACGGCACCTGCAAATTAATGAGAAGGTATATTAGCAGATATTCTGTAGTAAGTATTGTATATAACACACATGGAGCAAAGTATCCGCAACACCAATGCTTTTTAAGCCTTGTTTAGTCATATCATAACTGGGCCGGTGGGGTAGACTAATTGTTAAAGTGTCCGCTCGTCACGCCGAAGATCCATTTCTGGTATCCCCCACCGTGAAACCGCTGGAATATTGATAAAATCTGCGTAAAACTATACTCACTCACTCACCCATATCATAATGAACAATGTTTGATTGTTTGATTATTGTGACCCTTCGGGGTCACCATACATGTGTCATTAAGCAATTAATATCAAGTTTCAGAAAAGTGTTCTTACAGCAGAATAACTTGGAAAATCAATTGATTTCGTTGTGCTAAAGCAAAACTGGGGTCTTTTCAAATGAAAACTGCTCAAAGATGGCAAGTTATTACAATGTGGAACTTGCTTGTCTTTGAGAGCTAGTTCAAGACATGTTTGTTGTATTCCATCGGCAATCAGCAAAATCGACAGAATACGTGACTTTAAGGTCCGTCAGCGTTCAGGTCGATTTGACAACTTGGGAGGACACAGTTCTATATGTTAAGTGGTGTGTGAATTTTCTTTCACATCGTTGTTTGACCAAAAGAACGGTCCGAAATCGCTTAAAATCGGCCGGAGCCAGACGACCTATCGGATGTCCGTTGTTATCTCCAGAGCGGGGTGTGGTGTAGCGTAGTGGTTAAAGCGTTCGCGCGTCACGCCAAGGAAGCGGGTTCGATTCCTCACATGGGTACAATGTGTAAAACCCATTTCTGGTGTCCCCCGCCGTGATATTGCTGGAATATTGCTAAAACTTCACTCACTCACTATCTCTAGAGCACAAAGCAGTACTACCAGCTTGGTGCCAATTTGGTGAATTTTGACATCACGGGGAATGGGCCAATGGTCGGACGAATGTCATATCCTTTTGTCCATGCCTGATGGCCGAGGTCGTGTTTGGCGCCCTTTCTGCACAATGAAAGAACTTGATGTAGGTAATGTTTGGCGTGGGTTCATTGACCCTGTGGGAATTCCTCTCACACGACTGTACACTTGACCTAGTGACGATCCGACAATATGTGAATGGACAACGGTACACTTACAAGGTTGCTGTCCAACACTTCCAGCAACATCCTCTGAAGAAAATGCCAGTCGTCTTCATGACGGACAATGATCGGCTACATCGTGTACGCGTTATGAGTGGTAGTCTACCTTTGCGCGTCAGTAGTCCAGATGTCAATCCCATAGAGCATGTTTGGGACATAATAGGTCGCAGAAAACGCCAGTAAGAGCCTCCACCACAAATTCTTTATCTATTGGAACAAACCCTCTATCAAGAATGGGACGCTATACCCCAACGTCAGATTCAACGTCTGATACGTCAATGAGGAGGAAGGACCAGGGATGTTATTGAAGATGGCGGTTACCACATTGTTATGAGAGTGTGTTTTTTGTAATTTGTAATATCACATTGATTAAGTGATAGTTATTATTTAAAGTTTTGAGTGTGGGTTGTGGCTCACATCTCGCATATCATATATGTTCAATGGCAATATTATTTTAGCGGCACGCCTTTTTGATAGCACTTAGAGTTGCCTCCCTTGGCAATCTTGTTTATTTAAGGCTTTCATCATGCAGTGTGTTCCACATGATTCGATAACATTCTGAGAGAATAATGTGGGAACCTAGCTTTGCTGTAATACTTGAGAACTGTGTAAGAGCTATATACAGGCTGGTTGTTGAGTTGCGCTACACACAGACTTATCACATCACTGAAGTTATACACACATGTGTCTGCCATCATCTCAAGAGCGATCGTGCTTACCTGTTCAACTGTTGTCATTGCAAACAACCTTCAGTCAGTATAACTGTTCTCGCTGTAAATGTCAAGACTCTGGTGAGTTATTATATTTGTGACCCAATTTTTTAGATTTGTGACTCAATTGCATTGTACTAGAAATCTGTATTGACATTCATTGTAGTTTGCTCATTGTTTATTCAATATATTATTGAATATTTTAGACTTGTGTTCTATTTTGCTGGTTCAAATGGGACTTTTAAACCTTTCGTCACGGCAATTTATTAGGGCTGCGCAATATAACCGGTTTACCGGTATTTACCGGTTCAGACATGAAAACGATACGTATTGCGATACACTGATCGAAAACCGGTATTTTGACTTGCATTCGCAAAACGTCGTAACACTCGGAAATGTTCGGCTATTTCCTTGTTTCATTTGTGCCAAATATTATTCACATTTTTATTTTATCATGATTAAAATTTGTTATTAAAGCTTAATCAAGCATAGTGATTTTGTTGTGTTTTTGCTCAATGAATCAATCAGTAACTCGATTATAGTAGTTTTTTTTTGTTTAGAAATACTTCATGCAATATATTGCAATACATATCGCAATACATGCTTTCACATCGCAATATATCGCAATATGAATATTCTCTGCAATACCCACCCCTACAATTTATTAACCGTAGCAACATATACATGTACTGAAACTGTGCGCGGTTATTGATACTTTTGTGATTTCAAGTTGATTTTATGCCAGAATTTTGAAAATGTTTACGTCATACATTCAAAGTGAGTCCATGCTTTGCCATGTTTGCTTCTCTGAATAAAATACAGTTTTTCGTTCTTTTTCGAAACGACTTGCCGTTAAATTATTTTTTAAGGGTCTGGTTATCCAGGTAGTAAATTAAACAGATGTTTGGATGCGTTCCTTTGCTGTTTTTTAATGACAACACATTGGCATTGGGTGCTGCGAAAATAGCATGATAATAAGAACAAGTGACAAAACCCTTTCAATAATCATAAGATTTGGCTATCATAAGCAAGTGTGTATTATTCCTTATTTTGTTCAGGTAAAACTTGCCTTGCCTTTGCATGTGTTTGAAACAGGTTCAACCTCAGGGACAGGAATCGACTAGCAATATTATTGGATAACGTTATTAAATTCGTTGTTATGGTTTAGCATGTGATACGCAAAATGTTGTGCAGTGCGTTATGTCCCCATTGCAGGTATGACATGCCCAACCTTTTAAGTGTGATTTAAAACACTTTGTTCATCGAAGGCAGTGTCATTTGTGGGTCACCACTGTGGTTTATTAAAGGTATAATTTCTTGCTTTACGACATGTCATTAATCTTGTTTATTTTACCATAAATTACTTGTTTTTCTCAAATAGCACGTCCGGTCCACCTCACAGCCATTACAAAATAACACTGAACATTTACAATTACTAGATATTCGGCGTGTTGAAACGTTGGTGACTGTCAATTTCACCAGTGTCAGCTACAAACTATGACAAGAAGGAGTTCTTTCACCAACGTGCTCACGATCATACCTTCATTCTGTCTAGTTTGTTGTGTGTTCGCACAAAATGGAAATGTACTTTGAAGAACGACATAAATTAGGCCTTGAACCCGAGGACCCTGGGTTTTCTGAGATAAGGGAGACAACGGTAGTAGTAGTAGTAGTAGTAGTAGTAGTAGTAGTAGTAGTAGTAATAGTAGTAGTTGCTGTGTTAGTGTTAATGGCAGGAGTAGGAACACTTACGTCTTGTTTCCTTGGTCTTCAGATCCAGAGCATAAACCTTCACATAGACCTCTTGTCCTCCCTCGCTGTCGCCCACGTTGATGTAGCCGACCTGAATGAGAGACGTACATGATGATGTACCGGAGTATAGTGTTCAATCGCATGTACAGCGACTCTTACAGCCACTGCTCTGATCATGTGTGAAGGGACACGAAAATGGGGGAAAAAAACTAAAAACACACCCCTAATTAGGGCAATTATTATTTCAGAGAAAAAGTATGGTTTTAACATTTTGCAATAAGTCAGTAACATCAGAACAGCGTTGGAGACGCGAGGGTCTGCTTACGCGAGGGTATGGATACAAGAGGGAGAATGTAGTTACACGTGGGTAGTTGATAGGGTGTAGTTACAAGGAACTGTGGTTACACGAGGATATAGATACAAGATGACGCGGGTACACCAGGGTGTTGTTTCCGATATCGAGGATATGTTAGGGTGTTTATACACAAAAGTGTGAATACAAGAGGGTTTTGATTGACGAGGATTCTACACCATGAAGGAAGTAGACATAAACAGGGACAATTCTCCAAGGTCATGTTACTCATGTATATGTTTCAAGCCTGAATCTGGAGGCTGTATATTATCATAGCCCCTGTTAACGTAGCTAGGGCACACATACGCTGTTGATCTGGTATCCATCATACCAGACAGATATTGGAGATCTATAATAAAACTTGATAGGGTTGTAAATCTGCCCATACCTAGCTGTCTACCTGACATCATACCAACAATAAATCACATTTGCTACTAAACCGTGCGAGTTTAAAGGCAATAGCACGTGGATCTCACCGACTAACATATGAAATATACACATTTGTTTGCACATAACTCGTGCCTAGTTTAGCATGCACACTGAGTGTTTGTTGTGAATCAACATTACATGTTGTTAAACACTGCGGCTTACTTAATCTTTGTATAAGGTCATATACATAGCATTTTAGCACAATTTGTTTTCTATTTCCACCGCCCTATTACCATCCAACTATACAGACAACGTTAGTTATTGTGTGAGTTACTTGATGGTATCTTAGGCTATTCTCTGGCAGGGAGAAATACATTCTTTTGAATAATCCACATGTGTAGGCCGAGTATAATTATGCTATTAGTTGTTCCTAAACGCCACACGAAAATGACCATGCAATATCGAGCGGGTTATAAAATAATCGAGTCTTGACCAAACTCATCTGTGACTAATCTCTGACAACACTGACTTTGTAAGCGTACGAGGGGCGGTGGGGGTAGCCTAATGGTTAAAGCGTTCGCTCGTTACACTGAAGACCCGGGTTCGATTCCCTACATGGGTACAATGTGTGAAGCCCATTAAACCACCATTAAACCATTAAACCACATGCCACCTCATCACCCTTGCTCCGCTACTGATTGTTGTAGCCAATTTCTGGTATCCCCCGCCGTGATATGGCTGGAATATTGCTATGAGCGGCGTAAAACTATAATCACTGGCTTCTGACATTGTACCCCTGTGGGGAATCGAACTCTTCGGCAGTCCCTCTACTCTCTATCAAAGAGTTGATTCTTGAATGGCGGGGAACCCTGGATGTGTACTTTGCACGTTGTACATATCGATGTTGGAATCGAACCCAGGTCTTTAGCAATACGTACTAATGTTTCATCACTGGGCCATCTTCATGACGTTTTGTTTGCTTTGGTCGCGATTCTTGTGTACCAAGTCCCTACATTAACATACAATACAATCGCGTTCATTCTGGTTCAATTACTGACTGACTGAGTTTTAGTTTTACGCCGCTTTTAGCAATATTCCAGCAACATCACGGCCGGGGACACCAGAAATGGGCTTCACACATTGTACCCATGTGGGGATTCGAACCTGGGTCCTCGGCGTGACGAGCCAACGCTTTAGCCACTATGCTACCCCACCGCCCTCTGGTTCAATTAACTCGAGATATCCTTTAAGACTATGTGACACTTTGGATCCCAAGACATGCATGTCGATGGGATGGTCTTTATGGACTCCCATTTTGGTTCAATGTACGATAAACGTTAAGTACAACCCTTGAAGTTACACAGGCGCCGTTGTGGTCGTCTTATCCAACATGAACTGTACGATTAACAAAATGTCATCGTTTCATTCCAATAGATGAAATTTCGAACATACAACACTCATATAAGGTGGATGGGTGGGTGAGTTTAGTTTGACGCAGCTTTTAGCAATAATAGGACGGCCGGGTACACCAGAAATGGGCTTCACACATTGTACCCATGTTGGGAATCGAACCCGGGTCTTCGGCGTGAGGAGCGAACGCTTTAACCACTAGGCTCCCCCACCGCCCCTCATATAAGGGAACACAGTCGTGTTGTATGTGATTAGTCTTTTACAGCTTTTGCAAAGTAGTATGTCATGAGGGTGGCCACTTTCCTGCCCACAGCGTTTTATAACATTTGTATGAGGATCGCTGACGCGCGTCCGTCATTATCGTCAAATCGATAAGACAAAGGTAATCACCCTTCCACAGAAATGGGAAATTGGATGTCACAGGACGACTTCCAGAGTAAAATGAAAATTAGAATCTGCGTCCTATTGTCCCCAGATAATCGAATCTTACATGTGGCAATAGCAAGTGCGTGCTTATCACGCTTTGCCTGGCACTCTGAATGAGTTGGTAAATATATCACGCTCGTGATCTGCAGTGCCATTGTATGGCTTGTCATGCTCCACAAAGCTAATGTGAATGTCTAATGCAGGTAGGTATGTCTGCAGTTCTGGTAATCTGTGATCGTTTCGTGGAACCTGGTATCCTAGACCAGGAAGGTGAGATCTAAAATGGCCGGATACGTTGTTCTTAATAGACTCGTGGCCTTCTTATAAGTACCTTGGAATTAAAATACAAAAATTAATACATTCACTTTAATAAAGGAGAACCAAGGCCACCCAAACTATGCATTTTGTTTTAAGCAAAGGTAGATTACGTAATTTGCCTTGTGATTATTCGATTGCTTGGTTGCAACTGTTCTTTATGGGTGTGAATTATGGGGTTTTGGTAATAATTCTTGGGTAGAAAATATTTATTTAATATTTCTGTAGGAACTCCTCTTTTTGAGAAAAAGTATCCCCTCATTCATGGTTTATGTGGAACTGGGGAGATATCCGCTGGAATTGAAATTAGATCACGAATTTTACTCTTTTGGGGAAAACTCATTTCAGGAAAGGCTTCTAAATTTTCTCCTAGTTTATAAATTACTCTATTATGATACAGCTTGTAACACATCTGGCTATAAAGGGATTGCCTGTATTAAGGATACTTTTGACAAAATTGGAATGAGCTATATTTGGGCTATACAGGCATGTCCTAATAGTCTTAAAGCACTTGTTGTAAACAGACTGAAAGAATTCAATCTATAGACCTGGATATCAAACACAGACAAATCTTCAAGAAGAGCTATTCATAATATTTTAAAACAATATGAACTGAAATATGAAACCGATCTGAATTATTACATTATAGTATTCGGAGGGCGTTACCTAATTTCAGAACTTCAAACCATTATCTACCAGTTGAAACAGGAGGATTTGATTGAAACACCCCCAAATGAAAGATTGTGTAGTCTCTGTAATGTAAAAACGATATTGGAGATGAATTTCATTTTTTGTTTATTTGCCCTACCGTGGCCACGGAAAGGAAAACAAATATATATATATCAACACTTATTTCTGTAGAAACCCGAATATTCACAAAATGAACCAGCTTTTTCACTGTAACAGACTAGGTAGAATTAGCAAATTAGCAATATTTTGCAAAATAATAATGTCTCATTTAAGCAACGCCCCAACAAAAGATAACCAATAACGCATGAGCGTAACATTGTTCATTTAACTAGTTAAATGTATGTACAGACATACACTTTAAGTTGTACATAATGATGTAAACTTGTACGTCTAATGCCGCAGAACGCGTATAAATAAAGTTCAGTTATCGTCAAATCGATAAGACAAAGGTAATCACCTTGCCACACAAATGTGAAATTGGATGTCACAGGACAACTTCAAAAGTAAATGGAAATTAGAAGTCAGAATCTACGTCCTATTGTCCCCAGATAATCGAATCTTTCAGGTGACAATAGACTAATGCTTAGACCCTGAATGTATATAATATTGATAGTAACAAATAAACCCTTTTAAATTGAAAAGGAGCCCCAGTGAGTTGGGGGATTCGGGCACCTGGGGAAATCTAGACTGGCTTCATTTAATGCCTTAGCATTGCAAGGAGGGCTTGGCAATAGGGAAAATAATGTGGTTCAGGGACTGTTAGACAGACTAAGCTGACAATTGCAATTGCGTGCTTATCACGCTTCGCCAGGCACTCTGAATGAGTTAGTAAATATATCACTCTCGTTTTCTGTAGCGCTATTGTAGGACTTGTCATGCTCCATAAAGCTAATGTTGATGTGTAATGTAGGTATGTCTGCAGTTCTGGTAATCTGCCATCGCTTCTTGGAACCTGGTCTCCTCGATCAGGAAGGTGTAAATGAAAACAGATCTAAAATGACCGGGTGCATTGCTCTCAATAGACTCGTGTCCACGGTGTCGGGGGATTAGTTGGGTCATGTAGGTTTAGGTCAAGGTCATTTGGGTAGCGTGTAGGTGTTGAAATCGTATCAATATGATGTGTCCACCACTGTACAATGCCGATGTGGTAGTCGACATGCACTGTGAAGATGTATGACTTCAAACTGGGTTATCGGTATGCTTTTATGTTATTACACCCTCAGGTGTCGGTATTTTTTAGTGTTTTCCATCCTCAGAGCATCCTGAATTTTCAGTTTCATTCAATAATAAATAAAGTATTTTCAGTTTCCCCCGCATTGTGGACATCTATGCTCTGGTGTGAAAAGAAAAACCAACTACAACTCAAATACATGTATATAAACATGTTTCCGAAGTCCACGATCTTATTTATCACTTCATGGGGCAGTGGGGTAGCCTAGTTGTTAAAGCGTTCGCTCGTCACACAGTACACATTGGTACAAAGTGTGAAGCCCATTTCTGGTGTCCCCCACTGTGATATTGCTGGAATATTGCTGAAAGCGGCGTAAACCAAACTCACTCACTTGGTTGGTCGAGGCTGGTAGTGAGAAACGCATAAAAACATACGGATAGCCTCAAAGTACCTGCCAAACCATCATCCCTACAATGTAGTGAATCAACTCACCTGGTTGTTGAAAGTAGTTAACAAGTATTTGAAATTTCTGAATGGTGCAGCTCAGTCACTTTGAGTATTCGTCATATTCTTTCATTATTCTTTGACTATTCAATACTGATCAACACATTTACATTCTTATTGATATCACATTCATAATTATTTAGTTAATACTGATACTAGCATTACTTCTATAGTTTTTCAGGGATATTCCAGCCCGTAGTGCAAGTAAACGTGCCAGCAAGTCGTATATGAAGTGGAGAGGCGATATCGACCATCGTGGGGGTTAACTCCCATGTGACAGACACCCAATTGACAGACACTGAACTAGAAGGTTAATTAGGGTTACACCTATGGGTATAATGGAACAGTCCACTGTCTAGTGAGTAGAGCAGGGTGACCCTGAAACAGGTTCGTAATTGAGAAGTTTGATTGTAGGTAAATAGAAATTTGTTGTGTTTAAATGCTAAATGATTTCTCTTCTCAAAATTGTTTTTACTATTAATTACTATCGAATATAAAACAGGTTTGTCACTGAGAGGTTTGATTGTGTTTATTGATAGAAAGGTCCCCTCCCAATAATAGCATATGTACAACAGACGTTAACTGAGAAAACGTTTTGTTACAGAGATATAGATATGTACATATTTGAAAACATTCTGATTTGCAGTAAATGAGACACCTGCATTGCCATGTAAGATACGATTAATACCTATCAGTGTTCTAATTTTAACAATAGTTTCTAAAGATTGTAACAGTTTATGTCTTTGAGTAGTGTACAATGGACATTGAAGGAAGTGATGAAAACCATTCTCACATCCATGGCCACATTGACATGATGTGTCATATTTGAAATATTCATTCTGAATAAATCGTAATTAAGTGCACTCGTCATATATCTTAATATTGTGTGCAAAACATACATCTCATTCATGCCATATGAATAATATTTAGGTTTTTACATTTGTCTTTATTTGATTTATATGATACAACAGTGTCGCGATTTCTAATAGCTAAGCTAATGTTTTCAATATGATGATGCCGACTCCCGTTAGACTAGAAGGTTAAACCGAAATGTTTATGAAAATAAACTGTTTTTATATTGCAGCAATAAATGTTCAAATTACTGCCTTTTCGTCCATCTTTCAAAATAAATAATATAGCTTCAGGTTGTTCCTGTGTTTTTATTTGGACTATTCCATTATAATGTGTAGGTAACAGGTAGTAGATAATCTGTTCACTGAACCGTAAATGTTGTTTGTTTAGGGTGTCTGCGAACTGGCTGTCTGCGTAATGGGAGGACACCTCGTAAATAACACGAACAGGATATAAATTCTTCTTTACATATACCCCATAAGACGCAAGTTGTACACAATTGAATTAGGTATAGCGGTTAAGCCTCCTTGCACCCAGTCAAGGCTATGTTGTGCAGTCTCTGTGCCAACACACTATACACAGAACACTGCTAATATGAGAGTAACTGTGAACCAAATGCAGGTGTCAAGTCAGTAGGTACGAAATGAACTAAGGCCTTATGATATTTGGATATAATATCTTATACGACTCATTATTCCCTTGGAGAATGTACAACATACTACGGTTATAACGAACTCAAGGGGGGCACTATCTTAGTTCGTAATAACCATAGTTACTGATACTTATTTCGACTAAAATATAAAACAAGTGGCCGGGAAAAAAAAGTTCGTTTTATCCCTCAGTTCGATAAAAGCATGTTCGATACAAACGTAGTTTTTTTGTTTATCTGGAATCCAAACGGAGGCGAATGAGGCGAATGAGTGAGTGAGTGAGTGAGTGAGTAAGTGAGTGAGTGAGTGAGGCGTATGGTAATCCGTCCAGACAAGCCATGGGGCTAGGAAAAGGGCAATCAATGATATCCTTCACACAGTGTAGGTCGAAATTGATCTTTGAGTTTAAGGGTGACATTGCTAAGACAATTGTTGGCTTTGATGTACAGAACCGATTTCCTAATATCCTGATCAAATGAAAGTGAGGGTCAGTGGGGTAGTCCAGCGGTTAACGCACTCGCTCGAAGACTGCTTGGGGTTGGGGATGCACAGTTCATTTTCACCATTTTTCACGAGAGTTTCATTGGTCATTTAATAAACTATCAGGACAAAAGGGGTGGGGGTGCGCACCCCCTCTTGATCCGCCTATGCTGGTCTAGCCTTCCGACAACCCACAAAGACGTGATGGTAATAATAACTTGACAGTACGAAATAAAGAAACCCAGATACTTTTGTCGTACTTTTATGTATCTCTATGCAATATATCTGATTATTTAAATTCTAATGAGCTTTTCAAGACATGTCGGGGGACGGTAGAGAGGGTTATGTTTATTTACACTATTGGGACTTTAAATTCAATACGAATCAACCGGAAATTCGACAAAGCCAGTTCCGGTTCAAATTAGTGGTAAACGTAGTTATAGTTTCTCGGAGTTCGACGCATCAGAGTTCGAGAAATCCCCCTCCATCGTACCCAGTCCCACTCTTCAGAACAGAGTTAGTGAGTGAGTGTTCGAACATTCCTAGTAAGTCTGATCCAGTTACATCACGCCGACCTGGAGTCTCAGCCAATCAAAACAGTGAATGATAATATACACTTAGATGTAATCGACACATGCCGTCAGAACATGATATCACGTGATCTCATGATGTCGGCTCTTAGGTATTACGCATTAGATATTTGGGACCAAACCTTAAGTGAAAGATTCTGGCTTAGACGGTTCTTAAATCATCAGCGTTTACTTGTTCAGTAACGTCTAAGCAGGTCTACGCTAAAGGATCATTTATGCAAATATTAACACTATTTGTTCAATCCTCTTATCCACTAGGGTATATCTTCCCACCCTTCCACTCTCTCTGTGCATGTATATATCGATATCTTCTTAGAAATGCAGTACCCTACTCAAGCTTTCCTGGAAAACCCTTTCCATTACAGCTAAGCAATCATGCATATTCATGACAGACACAGTTTTGAGCTTATACTCTCTGGGGGTAGGATCCACGGTATGGTATAATCAGATGAAAGAGGGTATTCAGTTCTCTGTGCATGTATATATCGATATCTTCTTAGAAATGCAGTACCTTACTCAAGCTTTCCTGGAAAACCCTTTCCATTACAGCTAAGCAATCATGCATATTCATGACAGACACAGTTTTGAGCTAATACTCTCTTGGGGTAGGATCCACGGAATGGTATAATCAGATGAAAGAGGGTATTAAGTTCACGGTTGTTCTCTAAAGGCCAGGGTGCTGTGCTACACGTCGGGGCCGGTTCTAGTCTCTGTACGTCCCGCCATGGAAATTAAGATAGTGTGGGTCGCCAGTGATCACCATGATAACTGTATTGGTTTACCAACCCAGTGGGTCCAATAGCGTGTCTCATTATAAGGTCTGGCGAAGTGATAAAATGAAACTGACGTTCTGGGGTAAAATTGTTTCAATGCTTTCATCATACACACATAACTCATGCTCACATATTGCTGTTAGTAAGTATTATCTGCCGTGCAGGTCTATTATGCTGCTATGTTATACACTGAAGATATGTTTTCATCAGATTTGTTTCACTTTTGCCTTGTAACCGATTCCGCAGTAACTTATTCATTTCACACTGTTCAGGTATATTGTTTATGTTTGTCGATTAAGTCGAGTCAATGACATGTAAACAGAAAAAATGATTAACCTTTCCAGTGAACACATACTAAAATACTGAATCATGGATACATGATATACCTTTTGACACAAAGATGAGGATTTATCAGTCTTGTGCATCCCTTCAGACGCTTTCTGGGGTGGTCGCGTAGCCTAGTGGTTAAAGCGTTCGCTTGTCATGCCGAAGACCCGGGCTCGAGTCCCCACATGGGTACAAACTGTGAAGCCAATTACTGGTGTCCCCCGCCGTGATATTGCTGGAATATTGCTTGACGCGGCACAAAACCATTTCCACTCACTCACTCACTCAGACAGACGCATTCCCCTATTTCTTGCTGTGAGTATATGTTGAAACTGTCGAGTAGAGAGGTGCATAAGCAGAATAGAAATACAATAAGACCGAACAACTCACCTTGGCTAATACTTGAAAATCTCCAACATTTGTCAAATTTGCGTTGGAATCATACTTGTACTGGTACTCAAATCCCGGTTCAAAGTTAATAAAATTTGAAGAAACACATGTCAGTATAACAAATATTCCACAAATTGCAGGAAAATGATCTCGCGGCATTTTGAAAATCTTTTCTCTAGAATTGTTGCACGGCCTTCTTCCTAAGTGAGGCCGCACATGACTGAACTAAGCTGCTGGTCAGTTGTACGGGTTCCATGAACCGCGGTTTGATTGGGCAGGTGAACCAGGAAGTTGATAAATATAGTTGTGACGAGTTTCATCAAGGTGACTTATATCTTGTAAAGCCTCATTACTAACGATTGAGAAAAGCGAGTGATATCAGTTTGAACATGTTGCCTTTCGCCTCAGTGATTTCATCCACAGAGACGTTCAATTGAAGTTTGAATGGATGAGTTTGACATAACCTACATACAGATCCACATAATATGGTCGTGAATATTTAATTTGAATCGAGATTAACAGACACAGAATGCGGCTAATTGTATTGACATTATGAAGAATGAAACGTACGTGGAATTCACAAAAACCCAGTAGATTCCTTTTTCACGTAAATGAGTAATCGTATTCTGTTCACATTGCTGAACTACGTGCGCATACAAGGGTTAGCTGTAAACATGAGTGGTGACGGTTGAAAGGGGCAGTTTAACTCGGTCATTGTGACAGAGGTACTGACGCAAGGCGCCTCATGGTTTGTTGTGTTGGCTTCAAAGTTGCGTCGCTCAGAGGCAGCTATTGGATTTAGGGTTAAGGTGGTAACCCTACAGCTTCCATAAACACATTGAAACAGGGTTTTGTACAGGTAAATTATGTCAGTTCAAACAAAACTATGAAAACCGTCATTCACAAGGGTCCCAGTGGCGGATTCCCCCTCCCCCCCCTCTCCCCCGATTTATTTTCCCTGAGGAACATACCCCCTAGAACTTCATGACTTATGTGCACCCCTCTTTTGAAAATCCTAGATCCCACTCTGGGGGTGTACGAGTCCCACATGGGTGCAGCGTGGAGCGCATTTCTAGTGTCCTATATTACTCAAAGCGGCGTAAAGCTAACCTCACTCACTCATAAATCACTATAATAGGTGTCGTACATGTAGTAAATAGACCAGTAGCAGCATAGGTCCAGGGTTACGTGGGGGTCACTAAGCGATTAAGCCAGTTGCCTGGGTCTCGTTCAGTCCATTCTTAACGCCACTCGCCCTTTAACCTGAATTACCCCGACACTCACACATAACCAGGTCAGTCTATGTGTAACTGTATACTGTTAAGTAGTGGTTAATATATATTACGAATACTCCCGTGTGGACTGGGCTCAGTCTTTACAAAATACCAGTCATATACATTCGTCAATTTGTATATAACTAATCAACCTTAATCTTTAACATTGGGCTTATATTTCATATCTCTGGGGATATTTTAGTCTGACTGTTTTTTGGTCATTCATATTTTTTTCAGCGAATTCATTTAAAATTCCACCAGGGGTGTGACAGCAAGGTTACACGAATGTTCAGTTTGAGAAATATTTTATAGTCATTTTTGAGTATCTGCTTTGGGATTTAATGTAGCTGAATTTTGTTTATTTTTATTTGTATATTCAATAAAACAATTCCCATTTGTGATGATTAAACCCTATTAAGAACCCTATTAATTAACATAATTGGAAATATATGGTGAACAGCTGGTAATAAATACATTAGAATATGTCTTTAACAAATATGTTTTTCTCCTTCTTCTAGTTGTATCAAAGAGGTTTAATTCTTTAAAATAAATAAGTGGAAAAAAACAAATACAACAACCTAGTAATACAATGTACATGTGCTTCGGTGATTTTTAGAAACATCGGAATCAAACAGGGATAGAGTTATCGTTCTTGTTTAAAGTAGTTCTGATGTTCATGCGCCAATATGAAATCCTTCCAGAGGGGCACGAGTCGCTATTCGGCTTGTCCGGGAATAACACGAGTTGGTCACGAATGCTCAAGGACAATATATTGGTCATTCGTCGCCACTCGCCTCTTTCCGTAACCTCCAAGAAGACTCGTCCCCCTTTCGATGCTTGTTATGTGCGAAAATACGACAAACCAATCAGAACACGCGCAAATGACTGCGGTGCTTTGATAAAAATAATCCCGAGTACTTAAATCGTTTATGGCATTATGTCGTTGTTTGAAAAATCATAAAAATATATATATCGTCATATTGAAAGTACAAAGAACGTAGCTAACAGGATTTTGCTGCCTATTATGAAGTTTTTGATAGGAATCATGCGATTGGCGGTGAGAGATTCAAATACAAGCACGTGCGTTTGTTGACATAACGGCTCTCATGGGTCCAACTGACGATCTTGCGGGCTTGCTATGGAGATTGAAGTACGCTTCCAACAATTTTAGGAAATGTAATTATTAATCGCTACGAGTTTCAAAACAATAATATTAGACATATATCTGCATGTAACTAATCAGCTACTTTCATCTTTAACACTGGGCATATATTTCACATCTCTTGGAATATTTTAGTCTGACTTTTTTTGGGGTCATTCATATATTTTTCAGCGATATCATTTAAAATTGCACTTGGGGTATGACAACAAGGTTACACGAATGTTCAGTTTGAGAAATATTTTATAGTCATTTTTGAGTTTCTGTTTTGGAATTAAATGTTGCTTTTATAAATGTTATTTACATAATTAATAAAACAAATCCTGTTTGTGATTATCAAACCCTATTTAAAAATATAATTGGAAATATAAGGTGAACCTATGGTAATAATAACGTCAGAATACGTCTGTAACAAATAAGTTGTTCTCCTTTTAGTTGTATCAAGAAGGTTTAATTCTTTAAAACCATAAACAGCAATACAATGTATGATTACTTCGGTGATATTATAAGTATCATTGGAATCAAACAAGAATAGAGTTATCGTTCCTGTTTAAAGTAGTTCTGATGTTCATGCGCCAATATGAAAATCCTTCCAGAGGGGCACGAGTCGCTATTCGGCTTTGTCCCGGAAAAACACGAGTTGGTCACGAATGGGCTTCGTTTTGAGGATACGTATTTACTGATTGAGTTCTATAATTGTACGAGAATATGAACACATGTATCAAAGAAATGGTGATCTAGTGATCTGGTCCTGTGCACTCACTATTCGTGTGTGCCTGTATTTAAGCCTGCAGTTAAATATATGGAGAATACTAAACGATGTCCCGTGTAATACCATATTTATGAAACTCGTGAATGGTTTGGTATGTAACGAGCGAAAGCGAGTTAGATACCAAATCCATTCACGAGTTTCATTAATATGGTATTACGCGGGACATAGTTTAGTATTTTATTTATTACTCACCCAACATTAGCAAAATAATATCGAGCAAAGTACTTCTTTGCTAAGAATTCAACGAGTGTGATGACTCTCAGCTTTCCGCGAGTCAAGCAAGGCCTAATACTATTGTGACAGAGGTATTAGCATTGTGACGTCATAATCTGTAAATCACTTTGACGTCATACGTACGGCACCACGTGATGTTATTACACAATGTGTAATAACATTGTAAAATTATTAAACAGTGCTATCTTCAACGGGTGAGTAATAAATAAGATTATTATATAGGTAGTATTTTTCCTGTACCACGATTGGTCAAAATACCGTCACATGATTGACTACAAAACACGATATTGACTTGAGTTTTCTGATAAATTACGATATTGACTTGGGTTACTAAAAATAGACAAGGAATCCCGTACGAAGGGGCTTCCCCCGCTTTTCAGCCAATCAGATCACTCGGATAGATGGCACAATATGAGCATTAAAAGTTTGTTAAAACCTGTTTCTCTTGCATTATATAATAAAACAATTATAGACTCTTGTAGAGGTCGATATCAGTTTTTGTTGACCTGAGAAAAACAATCGCAAGCTCGGTCGATATTGTTTTACTCAGGTCAATAAAAAACCTATATCGACCTCTACAAGAGTCTATAATTGTATATTGTTACGATCAACACTTGTGACATGTTTAATATACTTAATTTATTGGATAACCATGCCGTTGATGTAAATCCTGTCAGAGGCCTAGGCTATTGCGTAATATATGTGAGTGAGTTTAGTTTTACGCTGCTTTTAGCAATATTCCAGCAAAATCACGGCGGGGCACACCAGAAATGGGCTTCACACATTGTACCCATGTAGGGACTCGAACCCGGGTCTTCGGCGTGACGAGCGAACGCTTTATCCACTAGGCTACCCCACCTTCCCGGAAATTAATGAAATATTCTGGCAGAGTAAAACTGGACGCGTGAAACATCAATAACCATTCAAACATAAAATCAAAACCAAGGCAAATTGCCAGGTAAGTATTTTTGTTATGCTGTTTCAATATACATGTACGGGGGGTATAATTCACAACAACAATAAACAACAGACCAACTCTAGAAAAAATAAATAATTTGTGTCACAAAAATAAAAAAGTTGTTTAAGAAACTGTCATCATTTATTTGTGCGTTTTCCAAGTTTGTTACAAGGGTGCATTGGCAACTAAAGGAACAGCGCGAAAAGCGAGATGCACGTGCGTTAACGGGTTCTCAACAAACTTTTGAGCTGACGAGATGACACGTGCCCCAGCTGCACAGGCAGTGCGCTGTATGTACTCAGTAATTGCATACTTGGGTCATCCCCTGTCATTTTCATCCTTGAAAAATTATAGACTTTGTAAATTATAGACTTTCATTTTCTCTCACTTTGTCAATCAGCAGTAATCACATGTCTCTGACGTCACTAATGCACATGCATCTCGCTTTTCGCAGGTAGATGTTATTTTTTATAGGTATTATTTACAGTCAGACATTTTTTATTGGTAGGTATTATTTACAGTCAGACATTATGTATAGGTAGATATTATTCACAGGTGGACATTATTTATAGGTAGATATTATTCCAAGTTAGAATATTATTTACAGGTAGGTATTATTCACAGGTGGTCATTATTTATAGGTAGATATATTCACAGTTAGAATATTATTTACAGGTAGGTATTATTCACAAGTGGACATTATTTATACGTTGGTATTATATACAGTCAGACGTTATTTACATGTAGTTATTATTTATAGTTCGGCATTATTTATAGGCAGGTATTATTTACAGTTAGACATTATTTATAGGAAGGTATTATTTTATATAGCTTCAGTGTTTTTCTTGTGATTTTATTTGGACTATTCCATTATAATGTGTAGGTAACATGTAGTAGCTAATCTGTTCATTGAATCGTAAATGTTGTTGTTTCAAGGGGTCTGCGAACTGCCTGTCTGTGTAATGGGAGGATACCATATACATATTATTATCCGCTTTCATTCACTTTTATTTACACAAATGTAGGCCATCGGCCCAAAGTACAGTATTGGTCCATGTAAAATAGATAAATAAATCACAAAATATCAAACAAGGATGTATCATCAAACCATACTTAAAGCAATCATCGTGTAGCATTATTTCCATACAATTACTTTACAGTTATATGTCGCAAAATTAGAAAAAAAAGTATACTATGTGAATGCAGCATCATTTCCGGTTATGTTCTCATTTTCACAAGACATCAGTATGTTGAACTTTGAAGAGTAGGGTTTACATAATATTTTTCCGGTAAGAACTGTTTCAAGAGATCATCATACATCTGGCACAATAGCAAAAAATGATAGATTTTACTCTCAACGTAATCCTCTTTACAAAGGCAGCATGTTCTCTGCTCACAAGGGGTTTTATAATATCGTATTATCTTATTATATTATTCCAGAATAAGTAAACATATTTGAACTATTTGTTAATGATGAATGCCAATCTTGTATGTATGAAGATTGCAAGCGCCAAGATAATAAGTGTGTACGATCTGGGTCACCTTGGGTTTCACCCGACACTAAGCTGATTCAGACGGACGGACGGAGTTTATTCAATTTTTAAGGACTCAGGCCCATACAGCGTACATAGGAATTTGGGTATAGATTTGTGCATGCATAATATCAATTACATTGAAAAATATAAATAATCCGGAGTTAATTGCGTAGCTTTAAAACTTTACTGAGATAATTTCCGATTTGTTTAATAATCTCTATGTGTTTCGTAGAATCAGGTTTATGAACTTGTTGAGAGTCGGTGGATAGCAGTTGTTATCAGGGAAGCAGAGTTATTGTCCTTGGCTGTACTTGTCACAAACCATCATGACATGGTATTTACCCTCAATAAGATGTATATTATTGGAATAATAATAGGTGTAATGTAACAAACATACTCTTCAAACGGCCTTAAACCCTACCCACTATTACAGGGTAACCTAGACAGAGCCATGACCGTGTAACGAGGCCTTGAGTAAATACGAACATATCGGAACGTACTTTATCTGCTCAAGGACAATATCCTGGTGTTTTTAAAGACCGAGCCCAGTCCACACGGGAGTATTCGTAATAAATATGAACCACTATTTAACAGTATACAGTTACATATGGTTATGTGTGATCCATGTTCATCCACCTTGCGTTGTAGCTACTGTGTTGATTTAACTGAATTACAATTTTATCAATATCTGTCTTATGTTTATAGACGTGCCATGGATCGGGTGAAAAAGACATTTCTAGTCACATGTGATAAATCTGGAGATCAGGCCAAAAACCGTATGTTGCTTGCTGTTGATGTTCATAATAGTGATATGTTGCCTAATACATTACAGAACCAGTCTGCGGCAAAGGGGGCTAAGAAAAGGTCGTCATCCTCGCAACCTATGCCGTCCCAGTCTAAGAAGAAGACGACGTCCTCTTCTAGTACGCAGAAAAGATCTACGAGTACTAGATCTGAGGGCAAAACTACACGTGCTTCCGCTGTTAAGCAGAAATCTTTCAACGATGAGATCGTACCGCCGCATGAGAAAGACGTGTTTGACGACCCCCCTATACTTCTACCCGAGGTATCGATGACTTCTATGATGCAGTCGATGTCAACTACTACTAGATCATCACCTATGAATGTCACAGCAGGCCAGCTGTTCGACATAAGACCTCTTACTTCGAGGACAGAAGTTGAGGCAAGGAAAACAGCATCGCAGCCGACACAACTAATGCAGAACTTCGACCCGGGGGAGTTCATGACGCAGTTCACCAACAAGATGATGGCTATGATGGAGTAGAGATTCCAGCAAGAATCAAGGAAGAACCAACAGTCTTCTGATACCTTGCGCAAACCCACTGGCCTGCGCGAATCTACACCCATCAGAGCTACACCGGCAGTTGACGTTGGCGAACGTACTCCTCCGCGAAGGGCTCCACAACCAGATGACTCCGTCATACTACGAGACAGCCCAGATGAGACGCAGTCCACGTTCGCGAACCCTTAAGGTTCGCGAACCTCTAAGAAGCCTGCCCCGATGCCTAGCCGATCCAGATCCAGATCACCACGCAGTCGTTCGCGAAGGCACAGCTCACCACAAGGAGGTTTGCGAAGAGGTTCCAGAGAGAGACGTTCGCGAAGGGAACGTTCCTATGACAGACGTTCGCACAGGAGGAATCTTTAGCTGCAGGTTCGCGAACCTTCATCTTGGGTTTGCGAAGGGATACAGGCTCACACAGAGATACGTCAACAAGACACAGCTCTCTGAACAAGACACTACGGACCCCGTCTTCTAGGACTCTGAAGTAATGGCTTGGATTGCCAGCGGATTGAACCTGGAGTCTCCATCTAAAGATAGGAACGAAAGTTACACCTACATGATGAAGGATGATGACTTCGACTCCGTCACAATCCCACCGATCGAGCCTATATCCAGCGTACCGGACAATCTTCGCACAGCCTTCGCGAAGGCCTCGAAGTTCCAGACGCAGCAACTACCATCTTTTAATAAGAAGAGATTCCCCCTACATCACATGGAACCATTTGTGAAGGCGCCGGAGTGGAACGACAACATCAAGTTGGTAAACGATGCCAGGACTAAGGTGTATAAGGTGGATGATAAGAAGTTATCACAAGTAGATACAGCTTCTAGAAGATCTTTCTTCAGACTAGCAAGATCTAGGGCCATCAACGAAGCGTTGATACAGAAATTCCAAAATTCCACCACGGAAGAGGATAAAATGATCTACTCGGCCCTCGTCACACAAAAGAAGGATCAGTTCTTCCTATCGGACCACCTCACATCAATTTCGGTGGCAATCACCTTAATACGCAGACAGGGTATACTGGCGTCCTGCTCCTGGAATGACAGATTTACGCAGCCTCTACTACGAGCTCCGTGGGAGGCGCCTACCATCTTTGGAGGTCTATTGGATAATGCGGCTAAACAAGCTACACAAGACTCCAGAGAGGTCATGATGATCAAGACCATAGACACCTTGGCCAGCGTCATCTGCCATACTTCCCAGAGATACAACAACAAGTCTAAGTACGCTGGGATACAGAGAGCTAAAGACAGAAAGTACTCCAGCTCCAGAGGCGGGAAGGACTCTTTTCGTCGCCCTTCGGGCAACTACAGAGGAAACTCAGGAAGAGGCTGCGGCCCCAGAGCTTCCAGAGTACCAGACGCTGAAGCCACAGTTCGGAACGACTGGAGTCTTCCACCCCTGGACGTTCCTGTAAAACTATCGACAGTGGGTGGACGTCTACAAGGGTACTGGAAAAATCGGGGGATTCTAGGAGACGACTACGCCTCTCAGGTACGGAGAGGAGCAGGCAGACAGATTACAAGAACCCATCAACGCACTTCTCTCGAAAGGTGCAGTAGAGATAATAGACCAGAATCATCTCACCCCAGGCTTCTACTCCCCAATTTTTCTAGTACCAAAGAAGAACTCCACAGAGAAGTTCAGACTGATTTACAACATGCGCAAATTCAACAGAGACTATCTACTGAAAGCCAGACAGGTTCAGCATGATCCACCTACCTCAACTGAAACAACTCGTCCGTCCAGCAGATTACATGGGAAGCATAATATAATAATAATAATAATAAATGTGAACTTATAATGCGACTTTTCCATGCACAAGGCCCATGCTCAAAGCGCTAACAAAGTGAGTGGATAATAATACATATATACAATAAGGGACTAGTTGCTAGTCATAATGCAGTGAAAACAGATGAGTCTTGAGAAGTCGTTTGAAGGAATAAAAGTCAACTGCTGATTTAATGGTGATAGGGAGAGAGTTCCAGAGTAGAGGGGCAGAGCAGACAAAGGATTTCCTTCCAAAAGTTTGCAGTTTGAACCGAGGCACAGAGAGTAGGTTCAGATTCTGAGAACGGAGCTGTCTTTCTGGAGTGTAATGGGGTAAGGAGTTCCTTCAGGTATTCTGGGCCTATGCCATTGAGGCATTTGTAGACAAAACACAATATTTTAAAGTCAATTCTTGATTTAACAGGCAGCCAGTGGAGGTTTTCATGACAGGTGTTATGTGTGAGCGCTTTGAAGTTCTGCTTATGATTCGGGAGGCTGTATTTTGGACATTTTGCAATTTTGATAGCAGCTTCTGAGAAATACCAAAAAGGAGGCTATTGCAGTAATCAATTCTTGATATAACAAGTCCCTGGACCAGACCGTGTGCTGCATCACGACTGATGAGATGGCGATATTCTGCCAATGGCTCAAGTAGATGAAAGAAGCATATTCTGCAGAGTTGATTTACATGAGTGTCCATCGCCAGGTGTGAGTCAAGTGTAACTCCAAGGTCTTTAACAGAGTCGACAGCTTGTATCTCTGCATCTGCTACCAGAACAGTTTTGGTGGTAATTTGTTTTTGCATTTGCCTGGATCCAATAACCATCACCTCAGTTTTGTCATCATTTAACTTTAGCAAGTTGTTTGTCATCCATGACTTAACATCTTTAGTACAGTCTGTTATTTTATGAAGACCAGTGTGAAAGTCCTTGGGAGTTGAGTTTTTCTGAAGTTGAGTGTCATCTGCAAACGAATGATGGGAAATGCCATGTTTGTCAATTACGTCTGCAACATCGGTCGTGTATGCTATGAAAAGAAGCGGACCGAGTACCGGTCTTCGAGACACACCTCTACGCGGATGCCTCGTTGCAGGGATGGGGGGCACATCTCAACGATCAAGTAGCGTCGGGAAAGTGGTCTCATACAGAACAAAAGCTCCACATCAATCTACTAGAGATGAAAGCAGTGATCAACGCAGTACAAATATGGTCGAGCTTGCTGAACAACAAGATGTCGATGATTCACACAGACAACTCCACAGTGGCGTTCTCTATAAACCGGCAAGGATCCACAAGATCACCAAGCCTATTGCAGCTCACATTCCTGTTGTTCCAGATCACGCAAAAAAGCAGACATCTGGATAAAAGCGTGTCACATAGCCGGAGCCAAGAATGTACTAGCAGACGCTCTCTCAAGACCACTACACCCGTCGCCTACACAATGGATGCTCCATCCAGAAGCGTTTCGGATCGTAAGGGAAATAACATTCCCCCTCCATAGACCTGTTCGCCACGAGGTTCAACAAACAACTGCAGACGTTCGTCTCACCAGTTCCAGATCCTCAAGCCTGGGCAACAGATGCACTGAGCATGTCGTGGGAAGGATTAAACGGCTACGCTTTTCCACCCCCGATACTACTGCCAAAAGTACTGGTCAAGATCAAACAGACACAGACGCTACAACTGACTTTGGTCGCGCCTTACTGGCCAATGAGAGCATGGTTCCCAGATCTACTAGAAACCCTAGGAAGCCCAGTAATCAAGCTTCCAGACTGGCTGAACCTACTGATACATCCGCACACCAAGCAAGTCCACAGAAACCCAGCAGTGTTCCAGCTACACGTGTGGACCGTATCAAAATGTGTTTGAAGAAAAGAGGATACTCCGCCAGAGCAGTCAAGGCAGTAACTCTAGCGTTACGCAGATCGACTTGCAACCTATACGACGATAAATGGCTGAAGTTTGAAACTTACGCAAGGTGGAAAGGCTTCACAGCCATAACAGCTACGCATCCTCAAGTGGCGGAATATCTATGTCATCTGAGACAGACCAGACATCTAAAAGGTTCAACTCTATCGACTTACCTCGCTGCCATCAGTACAGTGATTACCATGAAAACAGGCATCAAGTTGACGAAAGTACCAGAATTACTTGCTCTGCTGAAATCATTCAAGTTGGAAGACCAGCAAAAGAAATTCAGAGCCCCAGCCTGGGACCTTAATGTAATTCTGCGTCATCTTACCAGTGATGTCTACGAACCACTAGACCAGATCACGATCGAGCTGCTAACACAGAAGACGCTGTTCCTGATAGCGTTAGCCACTGCAGCTCGCATATCGGAGATACATGTGCTGTACCAGCGCTGTCTACAGTCCTCGGCCCAGAAGATATAGAGGACTTATCCTTGTGCCCAGTCAGAGCCTTGAAGATATATCTTCAAAGGACTAAGACAAGGAGAAGGAAATTCAAGCGCCTATTCATCCCATTATCAACGGAGACATCAACTGAAGTCTCAAGAACGACCATATCGTTCTGGATGAGAGCCGTCATATTGAGGGCTTACAAAGCAGCAGGACTAGAACCTCCTAGAGCTTCCAACCAACACGAAGTCAGAGCACTGTCGTCAACACTAGCTCTACATGGAAATTGCTCTATACCGACAATAATGGAGGGCTGCTTCTGGAAGTCGGACACGGTGTTTGCCAACCACTACCTCCGAGACATAGCCACTGAAGACGTCTCAGGCATTCACCAATTTGGGCCTCTCGTTGTAGCACAGCAACTAACGGTTCCTCAAAGGCGCTGAGTTGAAATCTCACCCTTTATCACGTTGAGTTAAAGATGACTTTTACTAGGAAGTATTAGTTTGAAAGTCCATGTGCACAGTCTAGGAGAGACTAGCATGAGTGATTAAGATCCTGTGCGGGTAAGGACCTTACCTGCACATAAAGGGATCGCAACTCATTTATGATAAAGACCTTATCATAATCCATGGGTTGTTATAAGATATCTAGTACAGGAGATACTAGTTTATCTATAACCACACGAATCAACTTGATTCATCCTGTCTGAGATTGAAGTAAGACAAGGAGTGGTCCCCCCGAGTAACTACGCAAGTTGGAAGAATAGGACCACGGAATTGCCGTTTGCAGTTCCCATGGGGGGGATACAGGACGTATCTAAGGACAGCTGTTGAATCCAGTGGCTTGACCAACCACCTATTTCCCCGTGGAAGAGACTTGTGATTTCACAGCAGATCCAAGTGCATGGGCGAAATTATAAGGAGAGAGTGACAAGTCTGGGCACGTCACATGGTACATTTGCGCGTGGAAAAGGAAGGGAGGTAACTCGTGGGTGAGTATTGTACGTCCGCTTCGGGAACTTCAAGGGATTAAAGTGTTCCACTACCATTCGGAAGGAAAAAGGAGATAAGCAAAGATCATGAGTCAGGATAAGTATAAAATATCAATTTTACTTAAAAAATTACATTTATAATCGAGATAATGCTTGATTATAAAGCAAAAACACAACAAAATCACTATGATTGATTAACCTTTTATAAAAACTTTTAATCATGACAAAATAAGAATGTAGGTAACATTTGGCGCTAATGAAACAGGGAACAGAACAATTCAAAAAACGGAAATATCCGAAGATTTTCGAATGTTACGAAGTTTTCCGAATGCATGTCAAAATACCGGTTTTCGATCAGCGTATCGCAATACGTATCGTTTTCATGTACATACCGATAATTGCGCAGCCCTAACTAATACCCCTGCAATTCCAATGTATTAAGTTTGAAGACCTGCCCATGGGGGCTCCACTGGACATTATGAGCGCATAGAAGGGCCACTTCTACAGCATGTTTGTGAAGGACTGATCTCCATGTCAAGTGGCTCAAACTGATTTTGAACCGCTACAATAGTTGCTAAAGGTGAAGATTCTTCCAAATGTTAAAGGACCTTCGTCTTTCGTCTCATGTTTTTGCTATTGTTTTGTAGTTAGCTGAGCATATCCCTTAGTGATTAATTGTGAAGATTCATTGTTGGTTCTTTGCTGGTTTCTTCAGTTTGATAATTTGAAGAAGTGTTACTATTTGTAGATTGTTTTGTGATTTCTTCAAGTATTTACTGCTTTTCGATTACCCATGGCTATGTGGTAGGACGCAGAGACTGTCGTAGGTTTGGGAACAGATACTGGAGCAGGAGAAGGAATTGCAGCAGAAAAGGCTAGGGACGTAGTGGGATGTGACTGAACTAATTTCTTTGCATCAAATATGAAATATTTTTTATGCATTTGAATTTCATTATTTTGGACTCAATTTCGAAAGATGGTAAGATTTGATGATGCCATATGTTCACCATTGCAGTTTGCTCGCTTCATGTAATTTGTACTTCAAAGCTCTCATGAGCCCCCCTACAACGGGGACTTTTCGTTTTGCCATGGCAGGACTTGCACCATGTCCAATTTTTTTACACTGAAAACAACGGAGTGAATTTGGCACATATACCTCCACTCCGACGTTGCAGAAGCCAGCTTTAATTGATTTTCAAAGAGTCGTCATTCCAAAAGTAAACAGATAAATATTTGTTCTCACAGTACCTGAATCTTGTTTCCTTCCTTGTAAAGCTTTTCAAAGCAGTGACCCATTGACCTTTTAACTCGACTGCAATGTCTTCCTCTGACATATCAGACAAACAACGTGACCAGTCCCGACAGTCAACACAACAACCTGCGTGTTATCAAACTGCCGTAGAACCTGCAGATTTACAGACTGTTGCCTCCGAACACATTCCACTAAAGGTGAACCACCTCTGAGCCGAGTGACATTTTTAATATCTCTTCAGACACCTTGGATTCCTTTGGAGACAGCAAATGGGTTTAATTTGAAAGGACTTCCGTCCGCAGCTCCAATAACCCAGCAGTTTGGCCAGAAATCACCTGATTGAGATACTTCTTCATCCTCAGAAGAAGAAAGATGTCTTCCTTTATTAGCTTGAATGGGAGTTAGCCATGGTTGAGTGATGAGTTTCATCAACCCTGTTCCCCACCCGCCATCGAGTGTCAACATGGACGATGACGCAGTGGAAGCCATCCTGCAACACCAGGGCTACAAGGGTGATATGCTCCAGAAATATAGACATGAATAGCTAAGAAATCTGAAAGACGAAATGCTAGGCTGGTTCGACCTAGGACATATGTCTTGAGAAATTCAAAATTCAGAGGTCCATATCACCGGGTTTATCCCATGACTATAGGCATAATAGATAACACAGGTATGTCATAAGTTTGATATTGTTCAAGTCACATTTGCATGTCCACAGATAAGAGTATCGCATGCACAGTACATGACGTGACCAGCCGATTGATAGAATCGGGAACACTCTTTCACCCGTTTAGGTGAAGTTTGGGTCAAAGTGGTGTGCTGGGCAAAGGAACGCTGTTCCTGGAACCACTGCCCTCAACCATCAGAATCCTATCCTCCGTCGACACACAGGGGCGCAACCCATGGGAAACAGGTTGCCCAATCGCTCGCCTCTTACGACCACCGATGAGGTGCTCTGGACATATTCTACCTCGGGTCAACACATGGGGGAAGAGCTATTAGCGTTACCCAGCACTCACCACGAGGAGATTGCTCTTCACGAGTGCCTGTAACAGTCGATCTGCATTCTTTTAGTAACTCCCTTCACATAGTAGCCTTCATATCATAACAATCGGATACAAAAAGCGGTTTGTTACAGTATTAGCTAGGGAAACATGGACCACGACCATTTCTGTTTGTTCACAACGCATACATTCAATTGCACTGATTGAAAAGCCTTTAAATTATACTATAATTGATATCGATGTGTTTCATGATGTGACCTTGCTTCTTAAGAAAGAAAAAGAATGAGACAGCATTTATAATATTTTAGACGATTGGTTACTTTAGCTTGTATTATACATGGTATCTGGTAAGCTTGGAATCATCAATATATTGGAGATTATAGTGAGTGAGTGAGTGCGTGAGTTAAGATTTAACGTCACATTGGCAATATCTCAGCCATATCGTCACGAGAACAATGTAATTCATATCAATAAAAAAACAATAAATTGAGAAAATATAAACATGTCATCGAAGGACAGTAAAACTACTTGAATATCACAGCTCTAAATTTAAAACTAGTACGCTATCATAAAAATATATCACTATAGACAACAATACAATATAAAACCGGGCTATAGATCACCAGCAACTGAAGGTAGTTCCCCATACTAGGGACCATGGGGATTTACAGTACCTTTGCTACCTGCATGGACCCTAGCAGGATTTACACCATCCCTTCAGCAGCTGGCGATTTACCAAAATTAGTCCATCCCTTCAGCAGCTGGCGATTGTGCTGCCTCCGTGGTGTAGGAAAAAAGGTCGCGGGTAACCGTCAAAATTACGTCAAAGTCAGAACAACAAGGACAATTTAAACAATGGGGTATGCTTCACTGCGGCATGGTCTCCTAGCACTATAAAACCATGTTCATGAGGCTTAGCTTTGTCGTTCAGTTGACCTTACGCTGACAGTCATGTCAGTTGGTGACAGACAAGAAACCAATAAAATAACAGAATGCAGAAAATGTGCCAAACGTATGTGCGCATTTGATAGGAAAAATGTATTGGATAATGAATCTTCATAGTCTTACTGGACCTCAACATCCTAATCATTTCTTTCTAGGTGAAGAGAAAGAAGGCAGCAGTCAGTGAGAAGGAATACCTAAAGTTTGAGCAGTACGTGAATGGGAACCTCATGTGCATGCGAAACGAGCCAGATAAAGGTTCTATTATGTGATGATTTGATCAGAGGTCTTCACGTTATACAGTCCTGTAAATACATACAGGCTTCTAAAGCACACATTTGGCTCATTGTAAACACAAGTCTCAAAACCACACAATTGATTTGGTTGTAAATTGTAGATTCTTCAGCATATAGGTGATCTAGATTTAGATGCCAACTTCTAAAGTAAATGGTTAATCCATTTGTAAATTCAGGCTTCTTAATCATATAATTGAATGTGAATACAAGCTTCTAAAGTATACAAGAATGGGAGAATCTGGAATATTTTAAATAATTTGTTGTTTTGTTTTTCAGGTTCGAAAAAAATTGAATAAATGCTTCACTGAACTTGTTGCCGTTCTCCGGGACTTACCTGACAAACTGTTGACTCTCCTTGCCAAACGCTACCTAACCGACAGGCCGAGGTGAATAAACCCTTAAAGTATTTACTAGACACAAACTGAAACAGTATTATTTATTTTTGCATATGCATTTATACACTTGTACAAGATACACATGTATCAAACGAAGTTCGTATTTGGACACTCTGTTAAGGGATATTTATCATTTATCATCTTCTAACATATTAGATAAGTGGTATATGTCTTAAGCTGAATGGTATTAACTGTCAGGTATATTATTGTACCGCATGTAAAATGTATATCTTATAGCATACCAGTTGATCATAGTGACCTTAGCTAAGATCATCGTTATCCTATTTTACCTAGTTTTACTTAGTTTACCTATTTGTACCAACATAAACATGTGTTACGGTTAATAATTTGCCGACAAAAGGTTTAAGAGACCCCTTTGAACCAGCAATATAGAACACAGACAAGTCTAAAATATTCAATAATATATTGAGCAAACAATGAGCAAGCTACAATGAATGACAATACAGATATCTAGTACAATGCA
Source organism: Haliotis rubra (assembly GCF_003918875.1). Taxonomy (NCBI): domain Eukaryota; kingdom Metazoa; phylum Mollusca; class Gastropoda; order Lepetellida; family Haliotidae; genus Haliotis; species Haliotis rubra. The sequence goes on along the minus strand of NW_025765603.1, from coordinate 154,699 downwards.
ATTGAGTCACAAATCTAAAATATTGGGTCACAAAGATCAAATATTAACTCACCAGAGTCTTGACATTTACAGTGAGAGCAGATACACTGATTGAAGGTTGTTTACAATGAGAGTAGACGAATAGACGGTCTTGAAATGTTGACAGCCAGACTTGACGATGGTAGCCTCGGTAGGCAGATGACGGCAGACATATGTGTATAACTCTAGTCAGGTAATAAATCCCGTGTTATTCCGTGTGTGTGTGTCAACACAACAACCAGCCTTTATATATACTGACACAATTCTCGAGCATTCGAGCAAAACTAGGCAGCAGTATAATCCACTCAGAATGTTATCGAAATTCGTCGACCATAGGACCGGGACATTCGTGACCACCTAGTGTTATTCCGGTTCCAGGTCTGAACGTTGGTGCACCATTGAACTCGATGTCGACGATGTTGTTGTCGAAGCACAGGGCCAAAATAAGGTCTTCTGGCACGTAAACCAGCCTCTCTCAACCTGTTTCTGACGGTCTGTGCAGAAGGCCTCCTCAATCCGGGTATTTGTCGAGCAGTACTGGTCGCCGTAGCTGTTCGATGACGCAGGTAATGTACCCGGATGTAGCGATCCTGCGCCGCAGTGGTCGCTCGAGGTCGCCCACCACGAGGGGCATCTACTACCGCATTCTGCCGGCGATATCTCACCCAGAGCCGTGAAATAGTGCTTTGGTGAACATTCATGCGTCGGGCAACTGCACGTTGAGACTGGCCAGCTTCAAGCAAACCAATGGCGATATGACGGTTGGCTTCACTTAAAGGTGGCATTTCGCGTCCGTCAACAATATTCCAAATACAGTGAATAATCGACAGACAGCGATCAACCTTTTAGACCCATCATTGAGACTATCTGATCCCCAACTTTCACGTGCATTGCATGTTAATTGTGTCTTATGTGACACTACACTCCGAAATTGAAAATCATGCTGTTTAATACGGTTATTTTACGGATGGTGCGTTTTGTTGTGATGTTTCAAAACATAAATACCATAGGACTCATAAACAGAGCAAAACCTTTTGTAAAATGAATCACGTTTTAATTCATTGCTACATGAAATTGCTATTTTCATGATGCGTTTCTTTTTGTGGAGAGTATGTATACGTGTAGGTTAGCAAAAAACATTAAAGATTTTGCTTGAATATTTGCAGTTGTTAGTCACGAAAACAATAGATACTCGAACTCCTTTGCATAACCTGATCACAAAACTCTGAGGTAAGTTTACAGTATAAACTCCATGTTCAGATGATCTGTGTAATGAAACATTTAAATACATTCCAGGGCCTAGATTTTTGAAGCTCTCTTACCGCTAAGATAGTCGTAAGTTAATGTTAATGTATGGCACTCAGGACTATCTTAGCACTAAGAGAACTTCGAAAATCTAGGACCTGATGTCGTCATGGCTCTAATACTAAAGCTGTTTAATATACTACCGGAAACAAAGTAAGTAAAGAATAAGTATTGAGTATTACTATTGTTGAGCTATTCATTTGCAATACTCAGGCGTTGTTTCTGAACGCTAGACCTATTCACAATAAAATCTCACTTGATATATGAACATCCCATTGTGCACATGTACACGGAAGTCAAAGTGTGTCTATAACTGAACACACGCTTACAATCCTTCAGAAACAGTGTTTCATGGACAGAACTGACTGACTGAGTTTAGTTTTACGCCGCTTTTAGCAATATCCCAGCAATATCACGGCGGGGGACACCAGAAATGGGCTTAACACATTGTGCCCATGTGGGGGAATCGAACCCGGGCCTTCGGCGTGACGAGCCAAAGCTTTAACCACTAGGCTACCCCACCGCCCCTATGGCTGATATCCAAAGATGATTGCCAAGATTGGAATAAATTATCATGTAATCTCTGTTTAAATGATTCAATAAATATTTTGTGATCACCAATTTCCTGGCTTGTCCCAACAAATCCAAAACCAAATTGAAAAAGAATATTTTTTCGTCCTACCCTGTCTAAAGATAATAACATAAAATAACATTGTTTTGGTAATCTATAGTCAGGACAGTTTAGAAGTCTACACCAGTATTTCACAGCATTGGTTGTATAAATAAACTGTAAAGGCACCCTTCCACATTCACCCAAGACCATATTGTTACAGGTGGATTTTCCAAGTTTCAAAACATATTTACACAATTTAATATGGACAGATTCAATAGTATTACACTAGGATGTGCCCCATATTTCAGAACCATAACATACAATCAAAAATCTAAATAAATCTGTAAAATTAATGCTGCCAAGTTTCCTTTGGAAATTTTTAACAGAGAATTTTGCCTTATTAGCTTGTGATGCAAGACAAGGTGTAACTTTATTCCAGGATAATTTAGGAGTGAACATAATTCCAAGGTACTTGTAAAATGAAACAGTGTCAATAACATTACCATTATAAAACCAATTTTCATATGAGCGCAAGGGACCACCATTTCTAAACACAATAATCTTAGTTTTCTTTAAATTCACGCTCATACCAGTTTGCTCACAACATTTACCAAGTACATAACCGGTTGTACAGCTTACATCTTACTGGCGACTTATTCAATTCCAACAGAAAGTGAACACACACAAACACAAAATAAGCCAAAGAAAACGAATTGCCCGATTTTAGTTTAAATTGGCAACAATAATTATATTTTGAAATTGGCTATTTAATATTCTGGGGGTCTTGGGTGTCGGAGCTTGAATATATGATAATATGTTGATGTAGACATGCATATGAATAATTTCGTTAGATCAATCATATTGGCTCATGATGCAACTGTAAAGTCATTAGATTATTGAAATAGAACCCCAATGGATATAAACAAATCAAATACTTACATAACTCTACTCTCTATAAAACTTTGTTAAGTCAAAACCTGCTATAATTTCAATGGCGTGCGTTGATGAAGTCTGGGTTTACAAATATATGAGAAACTTGAAACACCAGTGATAAAGTTGAACCTCTGCCATATGTGACTAATTACCTCATTACGTCACTGACGTAGCTGCTGAACGCCAAAGAGCCATTGCTGACAATATGATGAAGTTATATTACGCAACCATTGATATGAATGCTAATTTCAGTAGTATGGTAATTATTCATCTATCCATGACCGAGCCTTTAGGAGAACGTAACAGAAGGATTAATTTGAAGTTGGTCATAAACGATGTCCAGGGTCTATAAACTTGTATCATATCAATGAACAAACATTTGACACAAACAATTATTTAATATGTTATAAATGTATGAAAGCGATGGCCATATTTACATGCATTTATCATATATTTTTATAGTATCCCTAATGGGCTTATATTTAATGATCTGTGTAACAAATGTATATTTGGAGGCGAAATGATTAAAGTACATTTAAAACGTTGGTCATATGGGCTACGGGTGACTCGTTTATTTCAAAGAATAGTTTCATTTGAGAACACAGGTCTTTCGTGTTGTGAGTCCAATTTAAGACCACTTTGAACAGAATTCCAGAATCGGTTCCAGATAATTGTAATTTTGTTGTTGTTGTTGTTAAACACCACAATGAGCAATATTCCAACTACATGAAGGCGGTCTGTACGTCCAAACAATCCAATGATTGATAACCTGAGCAAGTGTCTACGAAACTGGCACGCTATGACATGCATCGATCAAATAAGGTGTCTGGCCACCCGATGGTCGCCTCATTCGAGAATCATTATTTGCTGAAAGCAAGGTTTAACATGGATCTTCCTGCCTTTTATAACTTCAGTAATCCGTGACAAAATGAACGTCCACCAACTATAATGCCAAATGTCACCGATGGATCATCTTGCTGAACCCTTTGCATGCTCATATCGAGAGGAATCATGAGAGAGAATATGATTATGAAACTGTATGATTATGATCGAGACATCATGACTCCGAGACAGTGATCACAAAGTTTTACACCCTAGGCAGAATGACCACTCGTGTCGCAAGCTCGTTATAATCGACCTACTTATACACTTACGCATTTGGTCCTAATGAGCCTCTGTCGACCTCTAGAAGCTGACACAACCTTGCAAGACGCACACCCCGGAGAGTGATTACCTATGCGGACTCGGTATTCTTACCTTTAAGGTGTATCTAATTTGGTTTATACTGACAGTACCCTAGATTATGAATATTTTATGTGGACAGTTCACGCAACTGCAACCAGAGGACCAGATCAGTATCGCCATGTGCTGATCAAGGGCGACCCTTATCAGCAGCCTGTCCCCCTTACTGAGCATTATCGTGCCGTTATGATCACAGAGTAAGCAGGGTCATAAATATGCAGGGACAGAAACAATATCCTTGTGCCATACTCGCATGGAAACCCCGCTGCTTCGCGACGTCTTCAACACCGTGCACGACTCTACGACGTCACGGTGAATGCCAGGGGAGGTAATCGTCTTATCATGAGTTTAATTAGAATGATACCAGCCAAAGGCGGCGACATCATCTTCGCCGACAGTGGGCATCCATGTCGTTGAGGCCAGTTACTGAAGAAAACAATTAATTATGGATATCTGGCTTATACACGTAATCATATTTGTAGGCAAGGTAGAAGGTTTCTACCCGTGGTGCAGGCATGACTGGAAATACAATCTCGGCTTCAGGTCCATCAACGACATTTGACAGTGCTTAAAGAACTTCAATCGGGAACTGTAAATATTTACGTTCTATCTTTATCACGCGGATGCTTCACGGACGAAGAAACGCTTGGTTATAAATATATTCCACATAAGAACTGTGTGTCTGATTACGTCAACAGTCATATCATATCCAGTTCCAAAAGAACAACAACGAACGATCTAAATCGAGAAAGATGAACCATCAATAAGCACTCGCTTTTAACACTTGTTGCACGACAAGTGTGTACAATTTGAAAAGGAGAAAAAGGTTGTTTTCTTTTGTCTGAGGAAAGAACAGTCTAACATTTCTGTGGTGAGATAAGCACAGATCACCGATACCTCACGGTGCCAGTACGCCATCAAATATGTTGTAGTTTTGTCCCAACACAGAAGTCGTGAACATTTGAATGATCGTAAGCGGATACTCAAAGTGAAGACACCCAGATTCCAACAAAGCTCACCCTTCAGAAAGCCTATACCTGTATCAATATTGTATTGACTCGCACCTCTGGACAATACGGGGGATACACACCTGTGTAATATGATCATGCTGTGTGTGTTTTATCTGCGACGTCGCCTTGTGTTTGTTGGTCTCCTACTGTGGATTACAACACTCTTGTTTGCATGTGAGTATTGTGCTCAACTGTATCACTGCAAAGGTTAATGTAGATAATGACAGCATAGTATAGTCACCAATTTATTCCCTACATGCTGCAAATTTTAGAAATCTTTCTTTAAACCCATAAGTGATTGTCGCTAAATGATGCTCCATTCTGAAAAGGTAAAGTCAGGTTAAAATGTTAAACACATAAGTGGCTGTCATTGAACTTCTATACTATATTAACTGACGCCAAAATGCTACCAACAAACGAGATAACTACGTCCACACATAAATGTTTGTTTTATAAGTGTTTCCAGGGGTTGAATTGTTTTCTAAACTCCAGTAAACTTCAAAATCCACATGACCAAATATTAATTTCACTAGACCACAATTAACTTTTTGGTTTCTTTTACAAATAATCTTTATCATCTGTTAGCAATAGCCTTTTGATTTCATCATCAAAATACATATATCAAAACGTTTCAGAAGCTTGCTGTACCACAGTAAAGTTTAATGTGGTTATTTACTTGACCATATATTCTCCTGTTTAGACTCATGTGTGTTATGGGTTAGAAGAGTAGCTCGGCATTCTACATGTGTACTGGTAACTTAATGCATATGCTGAACAGGTTCCGCTTGCACTCTGATGGAATGGATCAGCGTTCATTATATCAGTCATCGGATCTAGTTTTATTATTACAGACCTACCATCATATAACTGGACTATGTCTCAGGACAAAAAGTCCACTGAAGCACTTTCACTAATACAAAATATATAATCAATACTCTAGAAGTGATAATTTGGATTTTGTTCGTATCCTTATGCTATTTATTTTTATGGACACCTTGATCGAGTGAGTTTTCACTCAAAGAATAATACCCTACTCCAATAAGAAATTATTAAGTTTTACGAAGAAACGTTTCGTTTTCTTTCCCAAATGGTTTCACATTTATCCATGTTTATGAACGTCATAAGCTGACGTTGGTGAGAAGTACTATAGCATAGACACTGGTGTGGATAAGATGTCGGACATTATAAATCAATCAATATCATAGGGTAAACCATATTTGGAAATGATATATTCTCAACATTTGACTTTAAAGGGACTATCGTCATAGTGCATTCGCCCATATGCACTACTGATGACCTCCATCTGATTGCGGGTCGGGGTCCCGAAACGTGTAATCAACGCAGCTACGCCGCCCGTCACGTCAAATAACACAGTGGCGTGAGTAAGATTATTCCTTATCCAAAGATGCTATCTCGTCTTCCATTCTACTGCATCAGGCCACGAACATCTAGACCTATTTGTACTAACTCTTGCTAATACCAAAATGTCAAAGTTTCAGTCATCTCATTCAATTTTAAACTACCAACTCTGCAGTTCGTAACGCCAAATCCGTCGTTAAAGTCAGTGCCCATATTTCTGTTTCCAAGCATTAGGATTAAATTGATGTAGAGTGAGAAACACATTCAGAGGTCACGGAATGCATTCTAAATATAGAGTTGCCCTTAATTAGTGGCTGATTAATGGTGTGTATCTATGATCTCCTGTGACCTCAGAAGGTTATTACACTTGAAATTGACGTCATGTATAAAATATTTACCATTCCCACGTGGATGTTTTATAACGTGTTGTGCCGAGGTCGAAAATGTATTTTTGCTCTATTGAGCTAATCGAAGACACCATACAAAACAGATGTAACCAAGTTAAGTGTTAAGTTAATCATTGATATTCTCAAATCAAATTGTGATTGCCCGACAGGGTTACGTCGACATGCTTCGTCCTATGGTGTAGACTAGGGCATTATGTTGTCGTGGTCGTCGGCGGGGAAATATCAGGTGCTGCTTCAAATATCACAAGTGCATCAAAATAGTCTCTTTGAATCTATTGACTAAAATGACATTTTCTTTAAACACACACACACACACACACACACACACACACACACACACACACACACAGAAATAACTTTTTGGATCATTGAGTTATGTACTTGCTTGTCTTCATCTCAAATGGGTATCCTAATTGTCCTTTGAGTAACGAAATATATTGTACTCACCTCACTCAAACTCAATTGGGTATTTTGCCATTTTCCAAAAGGGTGCTGTTATAATTGCTTTAACTGTTTTACATGTTACTTTACTTTGCTTACTTTGATTTACATTTTCTCAATTGCTTCTTATTGATTTACTACTTCCGGACATGCGTTCAATGTCATTTCAACACATTGTCGCAAATGAAAAATGTTGTAATTCATTGTCCATGATCATTTTAAATGACGTAATTCCAACAACAGCTTAAAAACGTTTTAGATCGGAAACCCGTATTTGTCTTAGAATACTACCTGGGGGCGAGTGTGAACAAACCTACAGGTGAAGGTTCGGGACCTACAACATGGACCCGTAACTTGTGGGTTATTCCATAAATCAAACTATTATCATCGGAATATTAACTTTAACGTTTTATCTGAACATTCAAGCTATATGTGTACAATAATCGTTGATATAAGTTTAGCTTAAACACTTCTACCAATCTAGCATCAATAATATAATGGTTACATTCTGACGTCACAACACTTTTACACTAAGAATTACACCTCACTTCAGCCTTTCAATACACCCATATTTCGAAGACCATGGGATATCCGTATCATAAAAAACTATTTCCATATCAGGGAAAAACGGAACTGCTCTACAATTTTAACTATGTTTGCAAATGTTAATCTGGACCCCGATCCACAAAGAGTTCGTAACGTTACGACCCTTCGTAACTATATAGTTTGTCATAGGTTTACGAATGCCGTAGTGCTGCGAACGCTTCGTGGATCGGGGCCCAGAGCTTTATCTTACCATGAGAAGATCCTGGGTGCCGATCCACAAAACGTTCGTAGAGCTTTGACATTCGTAAACCTATGGTAAACTATAGAGTTACGACATGTCTTAACGTTACGAAGGCTTTGTGGATCGGGACCCAGTTCAGTTGTCAGTCGAAGGTTAATGAATGTGGCAAAACCTTCACTGAATCATCCAGAAATCCTCAATTGGAAACTGATATATTTACTGTAAATCTTTTCAGACTCGTTTCTGGCCGAGGAGGCGGATATGAGAGAGCCTATCAATATCGGTTCTAAGACCATCATGAAGCTGCAGGAACTCCGAGTTAACCCACCGTATCATTTGGCGGACCATAATGATAAATTGGGTGCCACAGCAATGCCTGTACATGTGGGTATCGTTCAAGAAGTCAAACATGTAAAATCAAAACAAAAAGACCTCGTTGTCCCGCAAATGGTCGACAAGATCTCTATTGTCAGGTCAGAGGCGCCCCCTATATCGGACTACTGTAACCGTGACGGTATCTTGGCGGCATCACAGGAAGGCAAGTTTGTCGTTTTTACATAAAGTTCAGATACATGATAACTGGTTCAGTCAAATCCAGAGTTAAATAATGCATACACTTTACTCGGCTGCATCCATGAAGCATCGGGTTTGTGTGTTTGTCTGTTTGTTTGTTTGTTGTTTAAAGCCGCTCTCACCAATATTCGAGCTATATGGCGGCGGTCTGTAAATAGTCAACTCTGGACCAGACAATCCAGTGACGAACATCATGAACATCGATCTCAGTAATTGGGATACCAGGTCAGCGATACTCGATCCCGTTAGTCACCCGTAGCTTCACGGGTATGAGAGTGTTAAACATAAAGAGTTCGTTAAGCAGAATGACCGACTCGATTCCTCAACGTATCATCGCTCTGTGCTATCAAATATAACTTATGACCACCTGGGGTACGGTAGATAAAGTCCATGCACTAAAAGCGGAAGGTCGGTGCTTGATCCCCGGCTGAGACATCAAAAGACGTTGAAAGAACTTACTTCCCTGCCTGACGCTCGGCATTATGGGATACAACAAGGACCAGTACACAGTACTGTCCTTGTCCATGTTTAACTGCGACGGAGACTAGCAATGAAAAGACAGAATTAGCCATAGAAACAGATGGGCGCGTGCCTCTTATTAATGCAATACTTTATCACACAACCTTAAACCCTATATCAAGTCGCCTTATAACATTTCTCCAGATCCTGAAAGGAACGCCTAATCACACGTGGTAAAGCGTAAATACCACTGAATTGTATAATTATTATATCAAAATCTATTTTTGCAGGAATAGCTCCACACGGATATAACCTTGTTTCTGTCCATGTAATCACTCGACACGGCGACCGATCTCCAATGTACACCTTCAACCGTCATACTAGCCCCCGTCTCAGCTGTCAGTTTGACCCCAAGGAGGTGGTGAAAGACGCCCGACTCGCCGCCTACGTCACAACGATGCGGGGCTGGGAGGGTCATCAACGGGAGGACCGTGGCTTCATGAGCTGGGCCCTCTACCCTGGCCGGAAGGTTTGTGACGCCTCACAACTCAGTGCGGTCGGCGCGAAACAAATGCTGAATCTTGGGTACTTGATGCATGAACGTTACGTACACAAATGGCGCCTTTTCGGACACAGCTTTCGTGCAGAGCAAGTGTTACCTCGTAGCACGGAATATTCTCGAACATACCAGAGCGCCATTGCGTTCCTTTACGCCTTTCTACCACGATTCAATCTGACAGATATGCATATGAAACGAGTTTCAAATCTGTTCTTCTGTCCCGAACAAACACTCGCAGCTCGTGTCCAGTGCTGAGGAGTCTTAAGAAGCAAGCGGACGCGCTGGCTACCTCCGCTGTGAGGAACAGTACAGGATATGACACTTTAGTGAACGCCGTGGCGAATATGTATGACATGCCAGTGAGCCGCCTTCCCAGGATGTGGGCAATGATGGATGTATTTCTCTCCCACACATGTAACTCCCTCCCTTTGCCTTGTAACAAACATGGTCAGTGCATTAAACCAAGAATGGTATCGGAACTTTGGGGACATGTCACAAATTATACCAAGTATCTCATTACAGATGAAAGGTATCAGAAATATGCAAGTTTAGCTTTACATCCGCTTCTAACTGAAATGGTGGAACAAATGCAAGATGCTGCAAACGGTGTCACCAATACCAAATTTCATCTCTTATCTGGTCATGACGCGACCTTGGTACCACTAACTGTTGTTTTTGGCTCTGGCGGAGGAACATGGCCGCGTTACGCATCCAGATTGGTGCTGGAACTATATTCTCGGAAGGATACATCTTAACATTACATCCGGGTGCTTCATGGTGGTAAAGACGTCACTCGTGAGGTTGCCTTTTGTCATGGGCATATCCATGATGGTATGTGGCCTTTGAAACGGTTCGCCGACTTTGTACTGCGAGACAATTTAAGACATTTTGATGAAAGTGATTATATTAATCTATGCTACAGCCCATCATAATCTGAGCACATACCCCGACCTGTAAACAGTATTTCATGGACGTTCATTTCAATATATTACACAATGATGACGTAAACGCCCCTAGCATGCCGAGGATGGGATACATGACAGGTGAATGGTAAACACAAGCTTGAAATAGAAGGATAGACATGTGCATCGCTGTAAACTTATTATTAAATTAACCGAATGAGTGAATTGGGTTAACGCCACTTTTAACAGTGCTCCCAAGCTTAATAGGGGAGAAACAAACAAAATGTGCTGGTGACTAACCTAGAATCACTGGGATTTGAACCCACAATCGTAGTTTTCATGAGTGCCCAAGGGACACAACTCTGCACGTTACCCTCTTACGCTTATAAAATACGCATATGTAGGTAGAATACAGATTTGCACATCGTTTTGCAAGAACGTTATCAAGATATATCCTGGTATACGATGGGTATCTGTGACAACGTCGGGCGACTTAGAATACAACGTCACATTCCTTCAGCGGCATAGATATGTCTAGAGATCTCACGCTATTGTTCTAAACAATAGTAGTTCTAACATGCTAGTTGCTCACCTCTGCTCACCTCACGGACTGCTTGTCCAATTTCTTGTCAGCACAGCTGAAGATGGTTGTTTTTGCAAGTGAGTGAGTGAGTTTAGTTTTATGCCGCACTCAGCAATATTCCAGCTATATGGCAGCGGTCTGTAAATAATCGAGTCTGGACCAGACAATCCAGTGATCAATAGCATGAACATCGATCTACACAATTGGGATACGACATGTGTCAACCAAGTTAGCGAGCCTGACCACCCCATCCCGTAGTCACCTCTTACGACAATTGTTTTTGCGCTTTGGCTTTTCGTGAGTGTGGAGTTATTTCAAAAGTAAAATGTAATATCTCAAAAGCATGTTTTCGGGAAAATGTTACAGTTTGGCGCTCAGCGCAATCCTTTATACAGTAAACTACCACGAACAAAAATGGACCCTTAAATTCAGGTTGTAATATCAAGTATAAATGGCTGGGGCAAAAAATGCAGTTCGTTACATCCGTTAGTTCGTCATACGCGTGTTCGTTATAAACGTGGTTCACTGTATGTTTCCAGGATACCCGTTTCATCGTTCATTCTTTATGCAAAAGCCATATACCATTGACTCTGTACGCAGGTGCGAACATCGTTGGTACAATATTTAGACATAATATCGCATTTTAAAATGATACTAAGATCATATTGGTAGAAGAATCTTATGATGATTGTGCACCATGTAAAAATAATCACAAGCGTTGCTTGAGAGTCATCGTATTACCATTGATTACAACTATTAAACGTACTCTATCAAAGGTCTACATTAAGGTATACTATTCCGAAACAAGCTCTGAATCCATACCGAACATCACCTCGCCTTACTGACACTTGTCGCAATTCATGGTCGTTATCATTCCATCAGATGTATTCCTTATTTAATTTGTATATTCCCTAGTCTTTATTGTTACTTTTGCATGAAGATAATAAAAGTTACTTAAGAACACATCTTTGTATTTAATTTGTTGTTGTTGTGAGTTGTTGGAATGTTCACACTCTCAAACTCGAGTTTGACAACATGTGACACCCGAATCAAACACGACATCATCGGAAAGCCGTGTCTTGTTTGTATCATTGTAGCCACCATCAAACATGTCTATTGCATAGCGGTTTATCGTCACAATTACGAAAGATATTCAGCCTTATCACCACTGCCGTGATCATCTCCTGCGTTTGGGGGTGGTGGGGTAGCCTAGTGTTTAAAGCGTTCTCTCAAAACGCCGAAGATCCGGGTTCGATTCCTCACATGGGTACAATGTGTGAAGACTATTTCTAGTGTCCCCAACCGTGGTATTGCTGGAATGACTCATATCACAATAGATCCGTTACAAACGGTGTATTTAATACCATCAATGGGAACCCCTTCAACTCTATACACCTGGTGTGTGTGTGTGTGAGAGAGAGAGAGAGAGAGAGAGAGAGAGAGAGAGAGAGAGAGAGAGAGAGAGAGAGAGAGAGAGAGAGGGAGAGAGGGGTATCATGGGATTAAGTTTGTTTTGGGGGTGTTGGGATGTTGTCCACCGAGGTCGAGATGTAATATACTGACGAAAACAACTTGTCATTTGCAGAAGAACGTTTATTTTTGAGAAACAGTGTTAGCAGGTTTACTAAACGTACAGTTATGTTAAACATTAACTAATCCATGTTCAAGTTCCCATTCTCCGCTCCACACGTGCTTGTACTTTGACGCTAATTCGAACATTTTTGTAAAAGCAGATTAATGTGTGAGATTTAATCAATGGAAACACACGGCCAACATTCATATATCATTTATAGATGACATCCTATCGGCAGTTTCCATCTATTAAAGCCCTTCAAATCAGAATTTTTGATCTCATATAATTTTAATTTTACCGATTTTATCAACATTTTGTTACTTAACCTCTATTTTAAATCAACCATTTGCACGACACTTATGATAGACAAAGGAAGTACGTTACAAAATTCATTGGAGCATGTTCAGGGAGACAGTATCTACAGAGTAAAAAATTATAGAGTTCTTCATTGATCATAGTCTGGCTCTGGTTCTCGATCGGGCCCAGGGGCGATTCGACGTGACTTTCTTCTGACCGGTGATTTGCCCCTGATAAGCGAAGATGAACTGCCTGGTCTTTCTTCGTAATCTTCCACTGGTGTAAGTGGCCGGCCCGTGGTGAAGCCTGGACGAGTCGACTGATGTCGAAAGGGGTCAAAGCGGACGTTTGCCTCCCCGAAACGTGGACCACCGTTCAGGTTTTTCGCCTGGAGAAAAGAACAGTCGAGGTTATACTGAAAACCAATGTCCGTATAGTCTATAGGTCTAGAAATCGGGTGTTTCAATTCTTGGTTCATCCCCCCTTGTTGTAACTGGTCTTTCCATACCAACTATTGTCTCGCAAGCTGTAAGACATGGACTCACTTTTGTACCGAACTGTGTAAAGTAACGCTCAAGTTGTAAATCTCTAAAATCATTAAGTTTGTATATTAAAAAAACCACATTGTAATTACTTACGGCTTGGTGTTCGTGAAGATCGGGCACAGATCGGGGCGATCGGTCAGACCTCATCGGGGTTGTGGGGTCATCTGGTCGGCTACTGGAAATGAACACGCCGGACGCTCCAGACTGCTCACGGGACTGTGAACAATTCGATTGGAAATTAATTACGTGATAATATATCCGAAGAACACATATCTACAATTCCAGGTCTAAGTTTGCATCGCTCCTTCCTCAAATGGCGACATCGATTTGAAATAGTACATAGGTACAATGCAATGTCTAAGTAACTTCGCTCCCTGTAGAAATGGCGACGTTCATTTATATATTCGAATATCTAAAAGTTAAACTAAACTTGTGTACTGTTAGAAAGTTGCGTTATGAGGTAAGGACTATAGGAACGTGTAGTTAATTAAAGAATTACGGTGTCCTGACTTACCATTACAATTAAAATTCAAATTATGTTGTGAACGTTGATGTGACATTGGCACTTACCTTTTGGCTTTTCCCATTTTCACTAAAGTCCTGGAAGAAATAATGGCTTCTTTTATGACAAAAAAGGGGAAAAACAATATTCTTCCTTAATTATAACTGATATCAGATAAAACAGGTAACTTGTCTCAGATTAGGAGCTGGCTGAATAATAATCGAGCAATGAATAGTCAAGGCAGTGGATAAGAGTCTATGCATGAGATCAGGGTGGGGTGTACAATTATATATTCCACTTACTTTACATCAGGGGAATCGGAAGTTTGGTACAGAATATACGGAAATTGTAGAAATAATTACCACTGCCAGACAATTAATTGCCCAACCACAACAATGACTGCTGACTCTCTCTTACCATGTCCACGTGGGACAGCAGCATAGTTCAACTATGTGACGGTTACTTGAAGCCCACGCTCAGTTCCATGCATGGACATGTACTCGACGCCCATTTTGTTTTTGCTCCCGATGAATTCTTACTGGAATATTGATACCTTGGTGTGAAGCCCACAATTAAATCACTGTGTACATCTGACAATACTTACATCCCTGAAGCCTGCATTGACAAAAGGTGTTCTGGATCCTTCCGTTCGGATGTGCAGGATCTTACATAATGTCAAGGACCAGTGAAATCGTCTGGAAAATAAGATGAAAGTACTCTTGAAGGGCGAGTTAGTGATCGCCTTCACTAAAATGGGACTTCGCTGGCTTGTCGGTGCAGTGTTACAGCTCATACTCAAAATGTCCACGGTCACGTTGGTTTTTCAAACAGAAAGAAAAGCGTATTATTTCAGACATTCATATAAGAAAAAACCCAATATCCAGTGTTAACATTAGAAACTGATACATACAAGTTGAAAATTAAAATGTGTCAATGTTAATTCGTTTACATTTGATGGTGTTTATTTTGAGTTTTGTTAGGATTGAATAATACCTGGTCGAATTGTTTGGGAAGATAGATGCAGACGGAATAACATGTTGTATTAAGAATCGTAACTGTTCCGGCAGACATATGTCATGTGACCCCTTCCACCATTCAGACTTACTCATGCTGTTCACAATGTTTTCAAAATGCAATCTTAGTATGATACGGTTTGACTGAAGATCGTTGAGGTTGGTTGCAAAGTATATTATATAATTTTCTCAAATTTTCCAAATACTTCAACAAAGGTGCTGGAGATACTGTGTCCCAAACAAACGCCCAGCAGACACATTGTCATCATCATTTACGGAAACCTTGCTAGAAAGTTGTTCCGTTAAGGTTTGTAAAGTGGTGAAATTCTAAGGCATCTTTTTAATATTTCGAAGCCATGCAAGAAAAGGTGACCAAACCTCCAATAACACAATAAACTGAATACATGCAAGAATAGATAATCAAATGTTTCAATGGCATTATAAACTAATTACATGTAAAGAAAGGTCACCAAAACTGCCATTGGCGTAATAAACTCAATACATGTAACAAAACGTAAACCGTTACCATGCCAACTAACGACCATTACCTGATCAACTACGAAAAGCAAGCAAATGTACCGCATTTTCATGTCATACCCTCCTGGATATCACCTAGTCAAATGTTCTTGCACTTGCTTGCCCATACATTTTACCACGGTATAATCATGCAACAATACCTTGGTTTCCGGCAAATGTTCTCCTTGTTATACAAGAGCTACTTGGTTCATGACACAGCTGGTGGATACGTTTACAGTAACACATACAAAGTCAAAAATACATATTAATTATCTGTATGGTGAGAAAAGGTATAATGAATGGAAAGAAAAGAGGAGGCCAACTGACAGCCAACAAGTTGGAACAGAAATGAGGTGTACTTGAGACATGTTTTTATTACTGTGTGTCCACTTTATGTAAAATATCTTTTGCGATTGGGTGACAACAAACGTACATGTAGTCCTAAACGTTCCTCTGAAAGAGTAACTTCCCCTTCAATATGGATCTCTAATGCTGAAATTCGAACTCTCCATAACTACCATTTGTGAAATGTTTGGTCGATAATTTGTAATGCAGTTCATTGTTATTCAAATCCCTCTGTAAAGTCGAAGTTCAGGTGTTTGCAAAGAAAACTGAATAAGTATAGGGGAACTGCTATCAACAAATAAAGAAAAAAGAATTTCACAGGTTCAATATAACATTTTTCTTTTTCCACTTCTCCTGAGCTCGTAACCACGGATAAAATATGTATTTGCAACAATCTGAAACAGGGTCAATCGTTATGTATAAATTGGAGTGTGGATGTTTTCATATTCAACACGATATTTGACTGACGTACCCATGCGCACATGCGAGATACCTACCCTCGTTTGAGCATGCACAGATACCAAGCCAGCACGGATAAGACGCTTAACAAGATCACCGCCAACACCACCAGCACGATCATCCATGCCTGCCACCCATCACAGTTCGGATTTTCTTTTGCACATGCACAGTAGTATCTGTTGACATCGTTGTAGCAGACGTACGGCCAGGAACATGGGGAACTGCCACACTCGTTGACGTCATCCTCGCAGTGCATGCCGGTCCAGCCAGGTGCGCACGCACACTCGTAGTAAAGGTCAAAACCTTCAGCACGGCGGTAGTTGGTGCAGTTGTACAGGCTTTCATCTTTGCCTGGAATTATGTGAGGATGTATGAAGTGAATGAACGATTCACGTTGTAGACATTGCAGGATAAGGAGATCTTCATAATGTGATCCATAGCGCTAGTTGTATGGGGTGAGTGAGTGAGTTTGGTTTTACACCGCTTTTAACAATATCCCAGCAATACCATGGCGGGGGACACCAGAAATGGGTTTCACTCATTTGCCAATGGGGAAAGCAATTTCCGGGTCTTCGGCGTGACTAGAGAACGCCTTAACCACTAGGCTTCTCCGCCGCCGTAGGGAGTTATTGACGTCGATCCATTTTAAATTTGTGCTCATTTGTTACTTTTTTCTGAATATATATCTGTCATACATTAGTCACGTTGGTAATCAAGCCAAGAACAAAACGTGTATTAAAATCAGAAACGTGAAGATGATTATCATGAAAAAAAATATTGAAATGAAAAAATAGTGAATGAGCCCCTGTTTCAAATCCCTTTGCAGCAACACAGTCCAGGATTCTAACCAAGGTCGTTTGTGTCACGAGTCAATGCTTTAACCATTGGGCTACCAGCTACTTCAGTTCCGAATCGCTGGCGGACAAAGACATGGCATGGCTTACTTCTGCATGTTCCTCCATTCTTGCATGGCCTCTCCATCACAGTTGGTTTGACCGTGATGACGTCAGAGTATGCCCCTGCCTGGTCCTGGGCGTATACCCGAACCTCATCGTAACCATAGTAACCAGGGTCAGGTTGGTACTGGAAGGTTCTGTAGACCCAGTTGAGGGAGTCGGAATGGTGGGGGAGGTTGAGCTTGTCACAGGGGATGCCGCTCTGAAAGTCATGAGTTTACTTGAAATCTGTTACATCTATGCACATGGAAAAATGTATCGCAACACCCATAATTTTCATAGCATCAGTACATTACCATTAACCATAGAATAGGAACCTTTCCAAAAACTCATTTTGTAGTGCTAAAATACATCGTAGAATTGCGTGTAGAGTTGCCTGGGATCGAACCGCAGACATGCGCGTGTACGGACAGACGCCCTACACCACGGAAGTGGTCACATAACACATCCAATTAGGGTCAATCTCTTTTTTTGTCTGTATCATATGTCTACGTGTACCTAAATTACAAAGGTCTTATCAAACATTCTCGAATGTAATTTGACTCTGAACTGACCGTGTTGTATGAACAGGGATCCTTGGTCTTCACGTCACTGACGTCGAGGTTCCCGCTAGTCGGCAGTGTGTAATAGATGGTCATGTTGTCGTCAACGTCAACGTCGTATGCACCAAACTCCCACATGTACGTCGTGGGGCTGCTGTCATTGACGCGTGCCTGTTCCAAAAGAATCTGAAAAAGCATAGACACTGTCGTGAACCAAACGTTCCACGATTATGCCTAAAACCCAATATTGCCATGAGATATGTCACAGCGCCTTTGTCAGATACATCTTTGGTTTTAGAAACCGACCATATGACATCTCTAGAAAGCCATTCAAACACCCTACATCCCTTTGAGTTTAACATTTCACAGACCAATATCGTTACGTTGAACCTATGCCGAACTGTGAATGTTGATACCAGCATGTGAAACAAACGGTTCTTAATGCACGTCAAATACAAACCTGCTCGGAATTATCTTTTCTGAAACACCTCTTTGACAATGTGAGTATTTCACGCGTGAGTCTACTTTCCTAGTTGCTGCTCCTTTTGACTAAGACAGCTTGTCATAAGGTAAAGACGATGAGAAATGTAAATTTTTCTCAATATTCCATATATCACGACAAGGGACTTCAGCTATGGGCTTCACACACTATACCCATACCGGGACTGGAATTTGACGAGAGAACCCAATGCTAACTAGCGTGTAACTAGGGTGTGCGATCACCTCCTTGACGTGATCATGGTAGGAAAATAGGCTGTGTATTAACGTCGCTGAAGCAACGTGTTGAAATGCGGCCTACCTGAACCGGATGTGCAGGATCTGCATGGAGGAAGCTGACGCCATCACTGAAGACGAAGGCGCTGGGGGCGTCGTTGACGGGGGTGACGATGATGCTGATGTTTACTGCCGTTTCAGCCGGTGGTATCTCAGCTTGGGGCACCTCATACAGAATTACGGGTACATCAATTGTTCCATGGTAGTTGGAAGCTGGAGTGTAAGTCATTCTGAAAATATGTCAGAGAATAACAAGTGTCTATTATCCGACGAACAAGATTCCACTGGGCATGAAAGACAAAATAGCGATGAAATTATACATGGATTGATCGCTCAGAATCAGTGATGACACCTGGTATATGCGAAAAGGGTTTGCATGTCCAAAGTTAACAGTAGCCATTCTGTTGACCTGAAGTAGATGTTAGTGAAACACATTCGTGTCTAAGTGTATGGGATTATATGCACCCTATAACGCACACAGCGTATCTTTTGATAAGCATGTACCAAGTTAACAGTAGACACTATGTTGACCAGAAGTACATGTTAGTAAAATAAATTCATGTCTATGTCTATGGGATTACATGTTATGTTAGGCCAGTGGGTTATACTGACAGACCTGTACTTAAATGTGAAGCATAATATATCTGTTTCCAAATATGTCACATGAACAATTTCCTCCCACAGCAACGTCCCTTACACCACACAACATGTTGTACAACTGTAAGTATTCATTATGCGGCAACTCACAATCCATCCTCTGATAGAGTCAGTTCCAGATCACCCACAACGAAGTCGTCACGCATCTTGTACTTGACCACGTCTCCATTAGCGTCTGTGGATGTCATCTGGTATATCATAGTACCTGGAAGATTAACGGAGGATGCTCATATTCTTGTGATCCGGTAAGAGTTTAACGCCTCTATAAAGTTCCAGTTACGTGACCGCCTCCGTGGTGTAGTGGTTAGAGCGTCCGCCCGGAGAGCGGAAGGTCGTGGGTTCGATCCCCGACCGCGTCATACCAAAATACGTTAAAATATGGTACTTGTTGGTCCCTGTCTGGCGCTCGGCATTAATGGGTACAACAAGGACTGGTCGGCTCGGAGGCAGTATAATGTGTCTGAGTGGGGTATTCATGCTTCACTGCGACATGGCATCTCAGTGGGCTAGCACTATAAAACCAGCTTCAGTCTGGGCTAAGACAAGCAGCCGCACATACACATACACACGCATGCACGTCGTCATATGAGCGAAATATTCTCCAGCACGACGTTAAAACCCAATTTCACCTCACCCCACCTCCAGTAACGTGCATCCCACTGTACGTGAACATCAGGGCTACGTGCATATCATGGCTGATACCTTGATGAGGCAGTTACTTAGTGAATCCTGTCTGACATGTGTACCACTTATAATAAGTAAGATTCTGGGATTCGAACCCACTATCACAGGATCCGCGCAAAGGCACGTGTCATTGCGATGCCTGTGTGATCACAAGCTGACCAATTCCCGACATGGAACCAAATAGCACATGTGTGATGCTGGCAAGTCACAGATCACGCAAGGGGCTTATACTACAATTTAAGTTCATCGAGTCCGTGTAGTAAAGTTCGCATCCCTATTTACAGCTGGACCCGGTGCCTTGCATCATTAGTCCACCCTTGCTTATAGAGAAGGAACTTAGTTCTAGAGAATTAACAAGCTTCATATCCCTGTATTCTTGTAATAAAACCTGAACGACACATACCCTGATCTTCCTTTTTCACAAGCTAAGAGACACATACCTAGGTTTTCCTGTATTACAAACTACTACTGTCAGACATATGCTCTGGTCTCCCTGCACGACAGGAGACACA
The DNA here is from genome assembly GCF_003918875.1 of Haliotis rubra. Taxonomy (NCBI): domain Eukaryota; kingdom Metazoa; phylum Mollusca; class Gastropoda; order Lepetellida; family Haliotidae; genus Haliotis; species Haliotis rubra. The sequence continues at coordinate 134,133 of NW_025765603.1, read as the reverse complement.
AGCTAGGAAACATATAAGCTGGTCTTAATGTATTACAAACTAACAGACATATTCCCTTGTCCTCCTCCGTGACAAGAGACACAAGCTTAGAAACACATACCCCGGTCTCCCTGCATGACAAGAGACACAAGCTGGGAAACATATAAGCTGGTCTTAATGTATTACAAACTAACAGACATATTCCCTTGTCCTCCTCCGTGACAAGAGACACAAGCTTAGAAACACATACCCCGGTCTCCCTGCATGACAGAGACATAGTCTAAGAGACACATACCCTGGTCTTCCTGCATGACAGGAGACACAAACTAAGAGACAGATACTCTAGTCTTCCTGCATGACAGGAGACACAAATTAAGATACAGATGACATGGTCTTCCTGCATGACAAGAGACACAAACTAAGAGACACATACCCTGGTCTTCCTGTATGACAAGAGACACGAACTAAGAGACAGATACTCTAGTCTTCCTGCATGACAAGAGACGTAAACTAAGAGACACATACCCTGGTCTTCCTGTATGACAAGAGACACAAACTAAGAGACAGATACTCTAGTCTTCCTGCATGACAAGAGACACAAACTAAGATACACATACCTTGGTCTTCCTGCATGACAAGAGACACAAACTAAGAGACACATACCCTGGTCTTCCTGTATGACAAGAGACACGAACTAAAAGACAGATACCCTGGTCTTCCTGCATGACAAGAGACGTAAACTAAGAGACACATACAGTGGTCTTCCTGCATGACAAGAGACACAAACTAAGATACAGATATCATGGTCTTCCTGCATGACAAGAGACACCATCTAAGAGACACATACCTTGGTCTTCCTGCATGACAAGAGACGTCCTGCTGGTGAGCTGAGGGGGTGAGTTAGGTATCTGTGTCAGAGCTGAAGTCAGCAGGAACTGGGTTGGGTGTCTGAAGTACGTGTCTGACACAGAACGCCGACGTCTGGAACTGCTGCCTTGTGTTGACCTTGTGTTACACACCTAAACACAACACATCAGACACAATCCCAATAAATACTGACTGATATGCAAAAATTAAACATTGTGAAGACAGAACGGTTGCATGTGCCGGACATGATCAACCTGTACAACGTCAGTACTTGTTAATAGTGAAAATACAGCAAAATAACGTCAGATCCCCAAAGAAATGTTTTCATTTAAGAAAATATCAGGGTTCATTATGATACATGTTAAAGTACTGTATACCACTCACCTTGACCGTGACCTGAGAGGTCGCCGGGTCTCTGACCTCCGTGTCTGTTTCATGTTGACAGGTCTTGTTGCTCTGTTGCCACTGTCTGGCATCTGTATCATACAGACATCATTAAGCAGTGGCGATCTCCACCGGATTCGCGCTCATGCTTCGTCCAAAATTGAACTCTCCGTAAAAACAATTTTCACTTGCTTTATTTCTGAACAAGCATGTACAGGTCCATTTATTGTTTATAAATAAATGCAGTTATACCAGTTAATGTCGAAGGAACATTTACTTGTTGTAAGCATAGGGCATACTCAGGATGAATCCGAGATTAAACGGGTCCTGGATCCAGTAAGACCACAAAGCGACCGATTGTAAGTGAATATTACCACTACAAACTGGCATCTTAATGAATGACAAAGAAGAGAGTTATATTCACAAACAGCAGATTCTTTTACCACTGAGGGCCACACCTCTGCAGATTGGAATGCAAGCACTGGATCATCCATGACACAAGTTTAAGATAATGGTAATGATTGAGTGAATGACACAAGGAATGGATGGCATCGTCTGTTCTGGACAAAACCTGTAGACTAACTATTTCATGACAGAACATGTAGAACATTACCAGTGTTCCAGTGAAGCAGCATCAACGTTGTATTGGTCACCGTGGGATCATAGGTGAAGGTCACTTTCACCGGTCTTGGCATGGGAAGATTACCAATGCTGGTCAGAGAGAACGAGAGGTCGGTTTCCTGGTAGTTGAGCCTCTTTCTGAGGATTCTGTCCGTGAAGGCATCTTCTGTGGTTGACGTAGATGGGTCAGTGATGTATGGGACGAACTCCACCGAGGCGTCAGACTTGTATTCCGTCTCTAGATCCAGCTTTGTGAGCTGAGTGACCACAATGCTCTGGCCGGGCTGTAGTCCTGGATCACAGACAAGGAAGAAGAAACATATAAGATGGTGAAACACACACCGTACATCATTGTGTGTTGATTCAGTAAGCAATAATACAGAGATATCGTTGTGGACTGAAAATATGCAAAACGACAAAGCAGATCAAGCACACCAGGCACATATGTGACTTAATTTTGTCGGTCCCTACAAGAAACACCAGTAAACGTTGACCTCTTCCACCAATATTCCTATGTACGAGAAACAGAGAGTCCGTGAGAACAGTTCTACATCGCTCTGAACGTTATGAAGCAAAGATGACAATATCCTGTTATTTTGTACACTAACCATCTGGTGTTGATACAGTTACGCCTGAAAGATCCCTTTTTCTTCTGGCACCACCACCAACACCTACAGTAACGGCAGAACCATTTGACGACGTCGCCATCGTGGACTTGTCTGTCTCCACTATGGTAGAGCCCAGCAACTTGGTGGTGCACAGTTGAGCCTCATTACACATCCTCATGAAGATGAACATCTCTGTGCCTGGAGCCATCGTGAAAGCTGACCTGTCTGTGGTACCGTGGACGGAGGCGTTGTAGTCGGGCTTGTACTGACTCAGCATGTAGATGTTGTGGCCGTTTAGTTTGAGGTATCCATCTTCTACTGTAACCGTCCCAGACGTGTTGTAGCCGACCCAGGTGCAGGGGAAGATGTCACTGATGCTGGTCTCGGAACTCCCAACACAGAAATCTGAAGATAGAACCAACATGCCTTATCCGTTTTGCAAAATAGTTTGTGGTAAGTATTGCCCTGTAGTAGATGAGTGGGTATGTACTGAAAGTTTCCGAATTTAACAATATTCCAACTATGTGAGTGGGAAAACAGGATGAGCCTTACGGAGAGCATCTATTTGAGCCCATGTAAAGGTAAGATCAACGAATGATATAAGCATTGTTTACAGGTGACGATGACGTCCAAACACATCTTTTAGAAATCAGTACTTGCATTGAATCACTACCAGTTTATTAACAATTCAGGTGTTTAATTATCAATTCCTCTTTAATCAAGGTCAATAATATCATAACAATTATTTGTTACAAATTTATATTACATATGGTAGACAACACTTTCCCTTCTTATTAGCCCACATAATATGGTAAATGTTATCTCAATGACATCACTTCCGCCCTTGAAGGGTCCTATTCCTTCATCTGGTGAGCCCCTTACCACCGGTCGCCTTAATGGCCATTTTACGATCCCTGACAAGGATACATATGCTAGTATGTAATTGCACCTCGTGACCCCAGTACGCATGGAAACGCACGGGTGTGTAAATTATTTAATATTAATTGTATTAAAACGCGAGCACTACTTTGTGGTGGTTTGCCTCATGAACTGGCATATAACAACTTTGTAAAATCTAAGTTGAATGACAATGCTCGTTCATAAGACATGGTATTTTCGTTTCTTCGATTACCATATCGCCTGATACTTTCATCTTCAGAGACCGTCCACGTAGCGCCCACGGTGTTTTTGTCTGTTGTTTTCATGGAGTTTGGCGGCACCACTGTATCTCCAAGAGATTCAGCACCCACTATGGTCGTGTTGACGTCATCGACAATGGGAGGCTCAAGCAGAACGGTCACACCTAAGTCACACATGCCACTCATTTAATTATTCATTAAGATTGGAATCAGATTCTCCTCTGACAATTTTTTCAAATACATTCCCTTTGTATCCAATTGATACATGTCAAAAGTTTTAAATAGCAAACATAGTGTTTAAGGAGCGCCTGTAGAAAATCACTTTACCCTTTGATGTATTTAAGAAGTAACCTGCAGTAATAATTTAGTGTTTGAAAAGTAGGTACGTACTTTTAGAAATACATGTATGCCAATACACCAACGTCTGATATATAAGGGTACACACCTCTGGGATCAGCGTATGTTGTGACCAGCCCACCCCCGTTGGTACATCTGACGGTCACGTAGTACGTCTTGTTGTGCTCCAGGAGGCCTCCAAGTCCGGAGTTCACAGATCCAGGATACTCACTAGTGGATACAAATGTCTGCAACTCCTCTCCCCCTGGCGCTGTGCCTATCGCCCACTCGTAGTTCTGAAATATTTACCCAGCTCATATGGATAATGTGTGTATTTTTCTGCTGAATTTTGGTAATATTCCAGCGATATCACGGCGCTGGGCAAACACGGAACGGCATCGAATCCGGGTTCTTGCGCTTCAACCTAGGGGCCATTCCACTGCACCATTCACGTACATACCAAACAACAATAATGATAGCATATTTGTAACGTGCATATATCCATGTTTAAGCTTAAAAAAGCATACTCAAAGCATATAAAATACAATTAATGCAAAGAGCTGCAGTTGAAAGGCTATCTTGAACATGTGTGGTTTTAGATTTTATTTAACGGTTTGAAAGTCTCTGAGGCTCTGTGGGAGACTGTTCCAGGCCATTGATCCTATATGGACAAAGGACCTGTTTCCATACATCACTGTCATTACTTTGGGAACAAGAACGTGGAAAAAACTTTTATGGATATGCACAAAATGATTCCCAGCAGCCCAGATACAGGAAACGCAAACCTTTCTCATTAACGTATACTACCCATCAAAAGTTTACCTGAAGCACTCACTATATGTTATGCATATATATATATGGTTACTTCGAAGATGAATTTCTCCTCTAACTTGGGGGAACCAATTGCAAACCTTATGCAGATGAATTGTACGAGGATCATGCATCAATTTGCTAAAAAAGCATGTGCAAATATCGTTCATGTGAACAGCTGCGTTTGTGGTTAAAGATTTGTTAAGAATACGCCAATTTTCACTGATTTTCATCATTTACTGAATTCATGACAATAATCTTTTCAACGTTACGAATTTGTTTTACAATACATTAGTTCATGTGTAAACAGTACCTTTAAACTGAATGGAATATTTTGCAAAATCAAGTTTAGAACAGTTGCCTGAAGTAAGTGGCCACATTTACACTCGTGAGTCAACTTTTGATGGGTAGTATATTAACCAAAAGATTTCACCTGTGAATATAATTTCAGATACATTACCACAATTTCGCTCTCGTTGTCGTTGCACTTCCATATTGCCTTAATAGTGTCGTTGGATCCCTGGTACGTCACAGGGGTGAAGTTGCCCTGAGTGACGTCGATGTACAGCATGACGTCGGTGTCAAACAGTGGTGGTGACGTGTCGATGTTGAAGCCGTCAGATGACGATACGGCCTCTGTTCCAGACCCGAGGACAGCTTTCACTGGAACACATCATGCTGGTGAAATCAGATCAATGTGCTGGTGGGGGTATTCTTTCATTATCATGTTCTAAGAACAGTATATTTGTCTGTTTATCTGTTTAAAAATTGTAATTAGTATGAGGTACTATCCATTATAGAACGTGTTTCATTGTTTAAATGTACTGTCATCAATGTCCATAGAGTAGAATTGTAATTTTGAAACATCTCTTTGCTCAATGGTTTTGCTCAGTGGCATAAAATGTCCTTTGTGGGATGCGATCAACTAATTACCGACAATTTTCAGTTGAACTGTTATTATATTTGCCAGTCCCTCTAAGCAGTTATCTCCCTTGCTCATGCTATTCTGGTGTTCCCGCGAACTGTCTCTACTGTTTGCCTTTTTCCCAACTTCTTAGTTTCAAAACCAAGTTTTTGCGGGAGTGTTTAGATTAGCCCTAAAATACAATAATTATTTTAGAAAAATATGCAATTCGTCATGATTAACGTCACAGTGTGTGTGCATGCACTTTTGACTTTACTCATTGTATTGTAGTCGCATCGTTCGAGGCGAGGAAGCCCTTTCGGTTGTACCCAGATGTAGAGAAGGGAGTTTGGGGTGGGTTTATGTACCTGAACTCTGTATATAGTTTCCCTTTATTTTTACGTTAGTTATTGTTTGTTATTAGTTGGATTATTTTGTGTAAAACTATTATATACGAGCTGTTCATTCTCACTGGGTTAGTGCAAGTGCTATATATAATTGGTACAGTTGACTTTGTATGTAAAAGAGGTTTTTTTCTATGTGAATGTTTATATTGCACTTTCATGCATTGTGCTTATCTAAAATACTTTTACTCTATTTATTACACACAGAGATAACATGCATAAAAACTGATACTTTCAGACACATGTTTAATATGGGATTAAAATGTCCAAGTTTCATCTGTGACAGGCCATCCATGATGTTACGATGTATACTGAATGTTTTTGTTTCATTGTTTAGGTCTACCGTTTTTAATATTGATACAATACATGGACCTAACCTAGAGAAGGGTTCTGTTCTGCTATTACATATCGTCTATATCCAATGGTCACATGTCCATTGGTAAAATGAACCCTGTTGGCCTTTGTAATTGTTGCTTTTTTGCTGTCTATAAATTATCATCCAAAGAAGTACAAACGTCGGCAATGTTTCTTGTTGAAGGAAACAGCAATATCTAGTTACAACAAAGCTGTTATTTTGTAAATATTCATCCTTCTATCAGACAGAACAATACGGGGACCGTTGCCACCCAACACATGAGAGGCAGTGCAATACATACACGGACGATTTCTCTATCCCCCGTAACAAGTGTCGTTCTCTCACCTGTGAGGTAGTACAATACCGGAACTACTTCTCCCTCCACAACTGTTGTTTGTGTAAGGTTAAGGTCGTTGAGGGTGATCTTGACCTGGTCTGTTGATGAGCTGTCACATGATGCGTCACAAGTGTACATGTCACAGGGAGTCAGGCAGGGAATACACGGTGTATGTACCTAGCAACACACAGAACACATCACGGTTAGCTGACGTAACGTCACAGGGCGTCAGACAGAGGATACACGGTGTATGGACCTAGCAACACATAGAACACGTCAGGGTTAGCTGACGTAACGTCACAGGGCGTCAGACACGGGATACGCGGTGTATGTACCTATCAACACATAAAACACGTCACTGTAAACTGACGTAACCTCACAGGGTGACAGACAGGGGATACACGGTGTATGTACCTAGCAACACGTAGAACACGTCACAGTAAACTGACGTAACGTCACAGGGGGTCATAAAGGGGATACACTATTTATTTACCTAGCAGCACATAGAGCACGTCATAGTAAGCTGACGTAACGTCACATGGCGTCAGACGGGGAATACATGGTGTATGTACCTAGCAACACGTAGAACACGTCACAGTAAGGTGGTGTAACGTCACAGGGCGCCATACAGGGGATACAAGGTGTATGTACCTAGCAACATATAGAACACTTCACAGCAAGCTGATCTAACGTCACGGAGAGTCTTGGAGGTGATACACGATGTATAGTCATAGCAACACGTAGAACACGTCACAGTAAGCAGGGTTAACGTAACAGGTAGTCATAGACATAGAGCTGGTAGACAGGGATACAGCACACGTTACAGTGAGCTGACGTAGGGAGTCACATGGAATACATTGTTTAGGTCACATGCATACGTACCAAATGCAGGTCTGAGATACAACAAAGTCTCTTTAACGCTGTGTTCAATATCATTTGCATTATTTCAATAGATATTTCTGTTTTCTTCGTAAGATTGTATCATTACGCGCAACGTGTCGTCAAATGGACGTTAGGTATCTGCGTCAACATGCGCCACATCTCACCTGCTGGTACGGCACGACATCAGAGACACCGGAAGCTGACCCGATTCCAGCCTCATACCGAACGATGGCGTTGTTACCTCCTTGGAAAGGGTTGCCATAGCGACACAGCTTCTCCTTTTCGGCTGGCATCACTAGGTCACGGAATGAAGCCGTAGCACTCCAAACCTTTAGATGCCCTTCCGAATCTCGTTCAGTTTCAGGAATATAGTTCTTGTGATTCCAGACTCCCAGGAAGAGTCTGGTGTTGGGAGAGAGACGTGGTATTCCACACTGCTCCGTCATCAGATCGTCGTCCATGAAGACTGACATGCACCAGGTAACCTGCGATATTAAATTATTCTATAACCTGTTTATCACATGATAGGATGGTAAATAATCTTGCGTATGTCTCTCATTAGGTCAAAGTAGCCTTATAATCAGCGGAATCTGCATTTGTAGACAACAGCGGTAATTCAAAATGGACATATCTCTTGTTAGTTTCAGCAATATCAGTAAATGCACTATAATGTCAGGGGATAGTCTGTTCTTTCGGTCAGTTGATTGCCTAGGTGCCGCCGGACGATACAACTGTAACTCTTTCGTGAGTCTATGTTATGTCACCTTAGTACTAAGATCGCTTCGTAGAACTACACCCTGTTCGCACTCAGATATATTTTTCCGACGTCGTACATTAGTTGCTGAATTCAAATGCTAACAACTAGAATGCAACAGAGATACCTGAAAACGTTTCCTCATACTATCATAACCTGAACGTGTTTCACGTTCCTTTGAAAATCACCTCTGATCCCCTTGCTTCGTCCCTCTGTGTCGTGAACTTGACCATGTACTGATGGTAATCTCTGGAAGGGTCTAGTAGGAGGTCTCTCACTGCTTCTACAGGCTCGTTGAGGTTATCCCCGTAACTGCACCATGAAACCAACTTGGGTGCTGCACCTGCACAATATGGAAGAATAGTATGAATAATTCTATGGCCGATACTGTATCACATGATACCTTCAACTATCGTCATATCACCAGACAAAAAGGAAACACTATGTATCATGATAAATTAAATGTATGGTCGTACTGGCAATCGACCTTCACCTTCACGGTTATTTTGCTGACCATATCTACAGCAGCAACATTTTTCATAATGATGACGAAAGCAATTTCCACGAACCTGCAAATAACTGTACTCCACAGGATTTCCTGGGGTGAAGATTAGGATTCCCGATTTCAGTCTTGCCGGTGATGGAGCCTGTCTCCTGCAGCTTCTTCTTTTCATCCTCCGTCAGCTTCTTCACCTCGTAGCCAGGATCATCCTGATCCACAGACCTCTTGCTGATGTTCTTGTAGTACCTCTCTGCTTGTAGGTAGGATTCACAGTTGCAGGTGCAGGACTGTAAGAGATATAGTATTAAAACTGGCATCTGAAATCATAGGTGAGCAAGTTCGGTTGAACGCAGCTTTGAAGAATATTTCAGATGTACCATATCTTGTTCACGTCATGTGGGAAGAACGTGTAGTGAGACCAGCCAGTACAGGTATGGTGGTGATAAAGCTAGAGTCACAGTCATGTAGGATCTTGGATTCAAACCCAATAATAGGTTTCTTACAGACTGTCGGGACACAAATGGTCCTTTTCGCATTACTTTCTAATTATAAGAATCATATTGCCCAATCGAGCTGCAGGATGGCTCGGTGAGTGAGTGAGGCCCTGAAGCATCGTGCTAGCCACATTGCAATTTGGATAACGAGTCAGTGATTTCTTCGCGATCCGGATGTACCGTTAGACTTGATACACTTATCATAATTGTAAAACCAATAACATAAATGAAAGGAAATAGCTTAATGAAAGCACTTATACATACTGCATTCACAGGTTCCACCCTGCAACAGGCACAGATAGACACGGTCCAGTCCGGTGATGGTGTGTAGTCGTAGTCCAGGATGTAGTCATCTGGGCCGTCCCAGAACAGGACACTGGTGACCGCTTGACCATCACCTGCTGCAGCTCTTATAAATAGCTGCAACACGAGTAGTAAGTGGGATAGACATACAGTGGAAACCTGATAAGTAAAATTCCAAGGGACTCGCCAAAATTGTTTACTTATCAGGTATTTTACTTATCCAAACCTATAAAAAATCTGCAAATGACAACCATATACATGTATATGTATGCATATGTAACAATGAACAACTTATCAGGTCTGGCCTCCAGTTGTCAGTGTATTGTCAACTGCATGACCCCAGTGAGCTGTAAGTAGGATGTTTGTTTAACTGGAGACTGACACTTGCCCCTCATGTCGGATTATGTGGTGATCGCTAATTTAGTTATCCAGTCTCTTTTGTTAAGTAATTTACTTCCAGGGACCGTGAGAAGACGTTTAGTTAAGCGGTATTGTTTACTTATCCAAGTTTAGTTAACAGGACTCTAATAGTGATAATTAATGAAGAAATTTGCCGGGACCAAGGAAAAGTGTTTACTTATCATGTCTGTTTAGTTAAGAGGTCTTTACTTAGGCGGTTTCCCACTGTACGTAGTAATTTAAGAGATACATTGGTAGGAATCACGCGTAGTCTTGGTAACAGGATCTATCTAACAGTGTATTCTTTAATACCTTATACTCCCCGCCATTAAGAAGGTCAGCATCTCTGAAGTAGGTTCCAGAATACATGGAGTCAGTCTTGGTATCTCTTGCCAGTTTGATGTCCACTTTGCCAGACTCCGGGTGGACGTTGGCTGATCTGTAGGTCAAGGTCAAGCTGCGGTTGTTGCTGTCATGGTTACGGTCAGACTCCAGGTACATCCACTCCGAGTCATCAAATCTGATTTGTCTGACAGGACATGGAGACACGTCGGGCACAGGGTGGTGCAGGAAGGTGCCTACAGAGAAGATATGTACATACAACTTCGAATTCCAACCATATCTCAATTCATGACATGCTTTGATTACACATGCGAATTAATGGTTTTATGCTACAGCCAACATTAGCGCAACTAGCCATTTTACACAATGAATTCAACTGACTTTCATTTCACATATATATTTATTAAATAATAAAATATATTTAACGGAGTTGATAATAATAGTAAATATGGCCCAAGTATGATACACTAAGATACAGTGGATTTCCTCTTCTTCGGACTGCTCAGAACCTGGAGACTTATTGACTACAAAGTCTATCAATTACAATCATTGCATTAGGCTATCCTTGAACCTAAAAATACCACACGGTACAATGTTTTAAATATGGATGTAACGTTTTCACCATGTCCGTTCAACGTTATTACATAACACTTGTTGTTTTCACTTTATCGTGGTATGCAGGTAGAATGCAACAATTTATCTCAACAAAACCTAAATGAATGGATTACCTGTAACGGTGGTGGCAGAGCCGCTCCAGCTGATGTCGTTGGTGAAGTCGTGTCCGTCGATGACGATGCCCGGGGACGGAATGGAGTTGTCATACACGACTGGTGGAGAGTCTAATGTCGACTTGAGTCCAGCAAAGTTCTCCACCACAAGACGCACAAAGTAAGGAGCATTGCCCTGGGAAAGAAACGTCGCAGTAACTTTGGTATGTTACCATAGCCTTTGCTATAAGTCAAGGTACCTACAACGCATGATATATTTCCGTTCAGCCTAGTACGTTCTAAATACCGACCTGCATACTAATGTCCATGAATCTATAGGACGTGTAGTTGACATCAATCTCTATGGATTCTACGACAGTTTCTTCCTCCGAGTCTTCGTCACAGGAGGCTCTCTTCAGCAGGGCTGCGTGGTAGCATCGGATGCCCGAGTCCTCATCACTGAAGCCTGTCCAGTAGGTCTGAAGACTCTCCCTGTTGGCCGAGTAACTCAGTTTCTGACAAGCGGAACAGTAAATTAGACACCCATTGTAGTTTCGTGATTCTTGATGAAGACCCGTCAATAACTTTTCTGTTTCACGCAGGATAGTAAACCCATTTCCTTAACCATTGATAGGAAAGCTCTATTATCATTCCAAACACTAGTGCACTCTTGTCATTTTGAAAGGGTGGTTATTATTCACGAAACAAAGTAAACTATGAAGTCTCTTTAAATTTTGAGACTTTTTTCTTCTTTTGAAAGTATAATTCTAATCGAAACTTTTATATATGAAAAAAAACGATCACATTTTCCAGTATAACTGTAAACGCATACACATACATGCCAGACGAACCGGTCCAAGGTATGTGTCAGTATGTTGCCATGTTTAAAATACTCAGATACGTTTCAACTTCGTGGAGTCAACCTTATTTGGTAACAGCGGTTATGAAATTTTGTCGACATGAAGCAGTAACAGTTGTAAATGTGCACTTAAAAGAACCCACGAATCCGTTGGTAGATGACCATATGTGGTCACATGAATACTTGCAAACGCCTAGTTGCGGGTACAGCAACGAACGTGCAGTAACCTTGGACAAAGTACTGTGACTATGTGTGTCCCAGTCCACCCAGCTGTGAATGGGTACATCGTTAGGATGGAAAAGCCTAAATAACTCGGTGCGCCTTGTGGCAGCAAGAGTATTGTGATCCCCGGGAGTTGAGCTTGTGAAAATACCAGCGCCTTGAGCATACACTAGTGGGTGGATATGTGCGCTATATAAATAATCATAATAATATATGAACATATAGCAATCCTAATATCAACCCATCACTAAAAATAATGGACAATAAATCAACACAAACTGCTCATTGGTAGACTCGTATGCCTTTATAGCAAGACATTGTTCCGACAGAATACGGCACTGTTTTATTAGGAGGCGTGGACTTGGCAGGAGGATTATAATGTTTCCCCCGTCACCTACCATGTCATAATAGGGCCCTGTTCTGATCTTGCCTTTGACTGGAGGTGTTACGTCCACGTGGAACATGTGACTTGTCACGTTGCACTCTCCGGCCTTGTCAGCACCTGGGATATGAAGCACCAGCAAAATGAACGCTCGCTTTTTCAATGGTATGGACACAAAAGGGATGCTGCCACATAAGGGATATGCAGCACAAGGGTATGGTGTCATATAAGGGTTTTATCATGAAATGAGGAATTTGCTACACAAAGGAGTAGGAGTACTGCAACTTAAAGGATGTTGTCACATACGGAATATTGCCACATACGGGATATTGTCACATAACGTCTTTTGCCACATACTGCCACACAAGGGTTGTTGCCACATACAGGATATTGCCACATAAGGGTTGTTGCCACACTAGGGATGTATCCAAATAAGGTTTGTTGCCACACACGGGATATTGCCACATAAGGTTCGTTGCCATATACGGGTATTGCCATGAAAGGTTTGTTGCCACACACGGGATATTGCCGAATAAGGGTTGTTGCCATATACGGGTATTGCCGAATAAGGTTTGTTGCCACACACGGGATATTGCCACATAAGGTTTGTTGCCATATACGGGTATTGCCATAAAAGGTTGTTATCAGATTCTCTCTAGTTAGAAGCTTGGAGAGGATGGTGACGGTGAAAGGTGTTAAATGTGTCTAAATGTCATGCATTTCCCTTTTTCCTCAACTTACCAATGACCCAAGCATAGTAGATTCCATTGTGGTCCAGAGACAGATTTTCAAACTTCATGAAAGTGTCCTTCCCCACATTTTGGAGGTCCACAACGTTGAAGATGTCTCGTCGATCGTCGTCACTGATGGAGCCTCTTTCAGTCTGAAACATATAACAAAACATCAGCGTCTATTGACGAATCTGAAATCTGCCATTAGTCACAAAGTGGATACTAGATGCATAGTACTGATTTGTGAATGTAATCTCTACTCACAAACTGTCCACATGTGTAGTTGTTCGCGTCTGTTTTGCTTGAGATACCGACGTAGTACATCATCATGCCGATCTTGGATTCGAACCCATCCCAAGGTACATCTACATAGGTGTCAGTGTTGACAAATTCTTTCATGTCGATGATACCCACTGAAACGTAAAGTCATGTATCGATATTGTATAAACTTTATATAGCAGCAACAAACTGGAGAACAATAGCCCATATACACTCATACACCGTTGTGTGGAGTCTGATGTCTCGAACTTACGGTTGTATCGTAGAATATTAGTAGGACTAGGACCCTTCGACCTCGACACAATGTTGTTTGACTGTAAGGTGTCCGAAAATAGCTCAGGTTTTGCTTGGGGGTATGTGATCTTTGAAAACGTCCTGATCAATATTTTATACAGACTAGCAAGAAGGAAGAAGATACACTCATACGCCGTTGTGTGGACTCTGATACACTCATACACCGTTGTGTGGACTCTGATACACCCATACACTGTTGTGTGGACTCTGATACACTCATACACTGATGTGTGGACTCTGATACACTCATACACTGATGTGTGGACTCTGATACACTCATACACCGTTGTGTGGACTCTGATACACCCATACACTGTTGTGTGGACTCTGATACACTCATACACTGATGTGTGGACTCTGATACACTCATACACCGTTGTGTGGACTCTGATACACCCATACACTGTTGTGTGGACTCTGATACACTCATACACTGATGTGTGGACTCTGATACACTCATACACTGATGTGTGGACTCTGATACACTCATACACCGTTGTGTGGACTCTGATACACCCATACACTGTTGTGTGGACTCTGATACACTCATACACTGATGTGTGTGGACTCTGATACACTCATACATACACTGTTGTGTGGACTCTGATACACTCATACACTGATGTGTGGACTCTGATACACTCATACACCGTTGTGTGGACTCTGATACACCCATACACCGTTGTGTGGACTCTGATACACTCATACACACTCATACACCGATGTGTGGACTCTGATACACCTATACACCGTTGTGTGGACTCTGATACACTCATACACCGTTGTGTGGACTCTGATACACCCATACACCGTTGTGTGGACTCTGATACACTCATACACCGTTGTGTGGACTCTGATACACTCATACACCGTTGTGTGGACTCTGATACACTCATACACCGTTGTGTCGACTCTGATACGCTCATACATCGTTGTGTGGACTCTGGTGTGTCGAACTCACGGTTGACTCGTAGAATATTAGTAGGGCTCTTCGACCTCGTCACAATGTTGTTTGACTGTATGGTGTCCGAAAACAACTAACATTTTGTCTTGGGGTATGTGATCTTTCTGATCAATATCTTACACAGTGTAAGCAAGAAGGAACCTATACAAGTGCTCTATTTCTTTCGTTATGTCTGAGTTTGAAGACATATTACTACACATGGGTCAACAAATGCCGAAAAAGCAAAGGTCTCACCAGAGACGCCTCCATCAAAGCCAACAGAGAAGCCATTGGAAGTTACGTCCGCCTTGGACCCGGAACGGCTATGTGCCCTGACCGTGAAGTAATATATTGCCGTGACTGGGGTGAGGTCAAGGTCGTAGAAGGTCACAGTTTTGTTAAGGCCAACGTTGACAAAAGGCACGACGTTGTCACGTGTTTTGGGGAAACGGCGGTCGGTTCCAAGGGCAACTTCATAGAAAGCGACTTCTTGGTTGGAAGATTTCTCTTTCTCCTCTTCAGGAACATTATCTGGAATGGCGAAAACATCGTTGATTACGAAAAGACATTAAAATAATTTCTTGTTGCATTTGTGTCGTACAACTTTTCTGTTATAACCTGAATCTGTACTTTTGCAAATATATTATTCTTTTGACGTTCCCTTTTCAGTGGCCTCTTTGGCGTCCTTAATACAGGGCAGACCGACTCTCCAACTAGTCACCTTTTACGACATACATATTACCAACTTTTTGTCTCACCTGCTTTTATTCCAGCTGATACCTCGTCAGCGTTGCCATCGCTACCAAACTTGTCCCAGTTGCCGCTGACTTTACTTCTAGTTCGGAGGAACTCAAGGTCAAATCCAATGACATCGCCATCACTGACCTGTCC
Source organism: Haliotis rubra (assembly GCF_003918875.1). Classification (NCBI taxonomy): domain Eukaryota; kingdom Metazoa; phylum Mollusca; class Gastropoda; order Lepetellida; family Haliotidae; genus Haliotis; species Haliotis rubra. The sequence goes on along the minus strand of NW_025765603.1, from coordinate 118,405 downwards.
AGGCACCAGGGGGTCATCCTCGATGGTGATGCCGTTCGATCTGATGGTGTAGGTGTAGTCCATGGCGTTGGTCACACGTAGGTACTGATAGTAGCGTTCCATGTTTTGCATGGCCAGTTGGTCGTTGACGCCATGAGTTCTTCCTGGAAATGCAAGACAATTGATGAGATCCTACTAAACCAAGTTTAAACCAAACATAAATGTCCACAATTCTGCACCAAACCACACTGATATAACTTCTCATTAACAAAGTTCGGTCACATTGCAGACTAATTTCCGTCTCGTCATCGATTGAATATATTAATACACAAGGCCTCCAGAACACATCTGATTAATGTCAGCTGATGTTATAACTCCCACCTTCTGTGTCGAAGTATTCCTGCACCCTCAGCCCGTCAGCCCTTTGTATTGCCCACTCGTACTTGACCACCGGACACGGGTCACCTGACACGTCCCACTTGGCTCCCATACGGGACAGACTTGTCTGGAAATCACTGAAGAGAGATACAAGGTCAAATACTCTTTTTGTATGACATTTCATGACAATGGGCGATTTTTCAATTAACCTTGACATTTTGGAATCTTGGTCCAGATGCTAATGCATGGAACTTTGTACTATGTTCACAATCAGTACTCACAGATCACCATCATGGCTTTCACCATCCCAGATTCCAACATGAGTGAGTGGTTCCAAGCCTTGACTGAGGTAGGACATGTAGATACCGTTAGACGTCGATATTGTGCTGAGACCAGCTCCATTGGTAGCTTTCACCGTCACAAATATCTGTTATTTGAAATTCATGTGAAATTCCTCTATGTTGCACTTTTAAGTCCAAAATATATTCATTTGTAGTTTCAACTGTAATCCCATGAATCCTAATAATAGCTGACATAACGTGGCACTTTAGAAGCGGTTTGTGAAGCAAAGGTAGACAACTCAACTATTGACGGAAGTGTTACTTTCATTTAATGGTACACGCACATTTCAATATGAATTTTCGGCAATTAGATATACACTCATTCGCCGATACAAGGATCAGATCAGTTAAGATCGTTATGATGTATAAGGAAAATAAATAGAAATGCAAAACGTTCAGTATTGTATGTACAAGTCCATTATTATATGTTAGTTATTGTACAACAATCCAAGAATTTTAATCCTAATCCAAGGGTTTTCTCACCTGTCTCACCCCCTTCAGGATCAAGCCTGTGACCGACAGGTATCTCTTTGTGACTTCATCAGTCTCAAAGAACCCCCTCAGTTGTCCCCCTCCAGGTGAAGTGCCAACAGCTATCTCGTACCTGAAGAAGCCAAAACATTGAAATCAGAAGAAACATTTAGACGTCCGAGAAGAGATTGCTCATGTACTTTGATACAGACTTGAGATACAGAAAGTGCTACATCTTCAGTTACCCTGCCACACGGCAAACAGTTTTCAGCAGTAAAAGCCCCATGCTTATATTTTAGTACACTGAATATCTAAAATACCGTGAAAGTCCAAATCACGCATTTCTTTACTTACTTGACAATCTCTGTTTCTTCATCGTTGAAGGTCTGCCAGGCCACGTTGACAGCAGACAGAGACTCCTGGCACACAGCGTCTATAGCTAGGCAGTCTGTGGATATACAGTTGTACAGGATGTACACTTGTAACACATGGCATTACTGATGATGTGAATAGAATGCATACTCTTCGGCTACAGAACAAAGTCAATGTATTAACAAAAAACTAGAAGATACTGAATGGAATCTAACCAGTTTACATCCACTATTTAATATGTTCATATGACGAGGTTATTGTTTTAAAACAGGTGATCAACCTCCTTTCAGTTGAAAAAGAATCGTTCAGGAAATGAACGATGGTCGGAAAACGACTGCCGTGATTTTATCAGCTAAGGCAAGTCCTTTATGATCATTCTGTTTTTCATTGTCATACAATTTAATTATTTTAACATGTTACATACATTGTATGTTAATTCTTTAAATACAGTGGAATACGGAAACTAACCTCTGCCTATACCAGTATTGGTAAAACCTATTCCCAATCATGCTGGTCCGTCATGCCACAATGTATATAACTTAGAAAACTCAGCAAAGACACAATGGTGGTACACACCTTCCTCTGTGTCACACTTGTAGGTGTTCAGTTTCTCGGTGATGATCTCGTCGGTGACGTTGATGATGTAGGCAGACTTCAACTCCACCACAGTGCCCGGCGCTGGTGGTGTGGTGTCCACGTTGATTGCATTGGAGATGCTTGATGACGTCATTCCTACTTGGTTGATGGCCTTGACCTTGACATAGTATCTCTGGCCGTGGGTCACCTTATCAGCTAAGCCTTAGGATGAAAACGTCATTAATAAATTACCAGACGCTGAGTGTCCAATGAGATTACCTTACAACTCGTATGTAAGACCATCCTTTTACATAGTGTCCAACATTAACCGCGAATGGTACCCATTATGGTACCCATAATTTCAAGATTATCATTTAATACCGTGTTTTACACATAGATAAACTTATATTTTCTACCTGAAACCACATATTTTGCGGCATGTCCCGGCAGCTTGACAGGAGTGATGATGTCCTCCAGCCCCTCATGGGAGCCAACAGCAAACTCAAACTCTACAACCTGACTCTCTGCGTCGTAGAACCCTGTCCATGTGCACTCCACTGCAGACCTCGGCTGTGAACATATATCCAAACAATATGAAACTACTTGGTACAATCTCAGCTGGAGAGGATATGGAACCATATCACAGAGACAGTGAAACATTAACTCCTCACTAAGACATTATATATATCCTAATTAATTAACACAATATACACGTTCAATGTAAAGACTGTCAAATCAAGTCCAACCCATTGTGAATAATGAAACTGCGTAACATGTGCATTGTTCTTAGGGAAATGACGATTGGTGTGAGTGAGCCAATCTTAACAAATGCACTCGGCCTGTAAATGGAGTCTAGGCAAACTGTGACCCAAAGCATGGACGATGATCAAACATGAGTTTGACTGTCTGATCCCTTTATAAGGAGGGTTTCATGGCAAGGGGTAGGTCACACCAGCCGAGTTCCAACTCAACCTCTCCAAGAGTGTCCAGCCTTTTCAAGATCTTTTTAGAGCATTGAGATCCAATGGGAACACACCAAGAAAGGAGAATGACCTAAGAAAGTAAGAAAACATGTGGTATAGGATCTGATCCGGATCTCTCACAATGGATTGACTTGTACCCCATACCTGAATAAAGCTTGGACATGTCAGTGTTCCCTTTGTTGGAGATGAGATGTCAACCACAAGATAGGGGGAGATCATGCTTGAGGACAATCCGAGTTCATTTTCAGCTGTCAGAGTCAGAATATTGGGTTTTCCTGAAACATTTATTTGGTACAATTATTCACATATATCGAATTCACGTCTGCTCTGCACTGTACAGATAAACACGAAACACAACGTTTGACATAAACTGGGCACGAGTTGCTTTTGTTATTGATCAACGTTTTTTCGAAACAAGGAGGCATTGGAATCTTAATTGATGTGAGGATTGTTTCATTGTTTGCAGTTTCTCGTGCAATTGTGTGAGACCGAAAATATTAATTCATACTGCGTTAGCAGTAACATCATACGATCAATACGTTTTATCTTTTCCTAAAATGATAAACAGCCTTTACCCTCCCAGATATTGATTATGTACTAATAATTTTCTGAACCCTGTCAGTTCTCACCATCAGTTGTAGGTTGGATGCCAGTGGGTAGCGCCCCCTCGCCGGTCAGCAGGATGTCCACCTCAGTCCTGGGCTGGACATCCTCCCCGTGGGGGTAAGTCCCCACAGAGTAGTACATCTTCTTGACTGGACTCTCATTGTCTGCAACCTTCCAGGAAGAGGAGATGGAGTCCACCTCAGCCTGGTACACTGTCGTGGTGGAGGTCAGTCTGCTCTGGTTGCTCTCAGTGCCATAGCTGAGTTGAAACAAGAATAAAGCTTAGTTGAAATACATAGCGATGGAAGGACCACTTTTCCTGGCTGATTCGAGTGGTGAGCGAAACCTGACCAATGATTAGCACCTGAGGTGACCACATTGCATTGTCTGTTCTCACTACAGCAGCGAGGGCAACATGAACAATGCTTAGTTGAAATACATAGCTTCTGAGACCACATTGCTGTGTTTTTTTCTGTTAGTGAAAGGTTAATCATATGTGAGGACCTTGTTCTTATGGTTCTAAGAAGCATCTCTGCAAATAATGATAAACATTGCTTTTTTAACGGACGTGATGTTTCAGGTGCTTGTTTTTACTATCGACAAGAGAAATACACAGTAAACCAAATTATGATTTGTAGACATTGATGTTTACCTTTCCATGTGGATGTCAGGAGGAGTGATATCAACAGTAAATCCATCTGACGTGGATTCCAGGATGTTGCCACCGTTGGTGATGCCGCGAACTGTGGTGTAGTATGTCGTGCCGGGTGACAGCGGGAGGACAGTCTGACCAAAACCCATGCTGGCGATACCTGGACAATATGTCGTAATATGTAAAATGTAATTCTTGAATAAAAGTCGAAAATCACATGCTGTACATATAGAGAATATCACCCATGTATCTAATGATATCAATTATATCAACACGAGTTGATAAAGTTACAAATATCCCTGTCTTGCCGAGGATATTTTTACTTTTCACAACGAGTGTTGATATATTTGATATCAGAAGACACAGGGGTGAGATTCAGATATAATCAAAAATCACTCTTCAAGAATTTTCAGTGTAAAATGTACATATTTGAATACGTCACTGCCATTAGACTTGCAGTGCAGCGATGTCTTAGCATTGTGACATCATTAAGTTCATGACGTCATAGCATTCTCAGGGTATTATACAAAAGCTACTGTCAAAACGATATCGGCTGGGCGATTTCGATTGATCTCACCCAAGCAATATCTCCAGTGGAACACAGTTTTGGATAATAAATATTATGTTTCCTATCAGCTGTTATCATGCCGATGCTAAAATGTTTTTGAGGCGTCGAAGAATGTCAGTAAGGAAGAATTTTCAATGTTTGGAAAATAAATTAAAAATGAGAATGTGTGAGCTGAAATGTTCAACCCACCATTTCCAGGAACCTTGGTCTCTGCTTCTTCGTGCATAAGACCCGCCATGATGAACGGTTGCACCTCCTCGCCACCAGGTGTCGTCCCTACCGCCCAGTCATAGTACGTCACACCGTGCTCGTGGCTCTCAAACCCGGCAAACTGTACGGTCACAACTCCCGTGTCTTTCTGGTAGTCCGTGTCGTTACCGATGTCCATGAAGTCAATTCTCTCGGTGGAGTCGGCGCCGTCGATGACAATACCTTTTGTACAAAGATTTATTCAGTGTTCATATCTGATATGATGCAAAAGATGTCATAAAGATATGTGTTAGTTTTTGACTGATCGATGGTGAAGCCGATGACTTTCACGACGACAATGATGCTGATAACAAACATACGCAAATGACGATACATACCCGCTTTGTCCTGGTCAACGACCCGGATGGGGTTTGACGTTATGACGTCACCGGTCAGATCAGCTCCATTGCTCGCCTTTACAGACACATAGTAAACAGGGGTCATCGTGTCAGGGTCGGTCACATTCAAGGTCAACCCGTCCATGTATTTGTCTCTGTCAGAACCAAAGTCCTTCCAGTTTAGGATATCAGTTCCACCTGAAAAATAGTTTAATGTTTCCAATCAAATATGTGATTACATCACAGTACACTTGTAGAGCGACGTGCAAACACGTGCGTGTGCAAGTACAGGTCTGGTTTCATAGTGCAATGACCCCATGCAACGGGGGACGGTGGGGTAACCCAGTGGTTAAAGCGTTCGCACGTCACACCGAAGACCTGGGTTCTATTCCACACATGGGTACCGACTCCAGTCCGTGTAGGGTAACAACAAATACCAACTTAACCTATTTTGGTATGACGTGACTGGGGATTCAAACCACAGACCTCCTACTCCCCTAGCACAGTATATATAAACTACACAGCGGGTGTTTTGTTTTTTCCTGAGTGAATGAGTTTGGTTTTACGACACTTTTAGTATTATTCCAGCAATATCACAGCGGCGATCACCATAAATGGGCTTCACACATTGTACTCATGTGGGGATTTGAACCTGGGTCTTTGGCGTGACGAGCGAACGCTTAACCATTAGGCTACCCCACCGCCCCTGTCTTTTATGGAATATCTCTGGTTCAGTTAAGAATCTTTGATATTGACTTTAGTAGAAATGAAATTAATATCCTGAGAATACAAACCTTTAGTGGTTCCAACTGCGACCATGTACGACTTGATGCCACTGTCATGGTCCATAGCAAACCAGGTGGCCTTGATACCGCTTGGATCAGATTGGATAACGTGACCGTCAATCAACTCTTCTTCACTGCCAGAGAAAATGCCAACGTAGACCCATTTCATCTGTAACGAACAAGAATGGATGGTGAAACTCTTCTGAAATGTTCGGTGATACAGATAAGGAACAGACATATTTTCGTAACAGCCGGGGACGGTGGGGTAGTCTAGTGGTTAAAGCGTTCGCTCGTCACGCCGAAGACCCGGGTTCGATTCCCCACATGGATACAATGTGTGAAGCCAATTTCTGGTGTTTCCCGCTGTGTTATTGCTGGGATATTGCTGAAAGTGGCGTAAAACCAAACTCACTCACTTAGTCGATCCAGAACTACCACAGATTCGTAAGCCTATGATAAACTATAGAGTTACGACAGGTCGTAACACTGCGAAAGGTTTGTGGATCGGGACCCAGTACTTGTGGTAAGAGCCAAGTGAATGAGGTCATTATGGACGACGGCAGTGTATTTTTCACATGATCCCACTCATCCATTTAAAAGTCTGGACTGTGTTCATTTAATCAGTTTAATCTTTCTGCATAATACTCGATTTCACTCATATGTAAATGTACTAAAAACACGTTCAAATTGGGTAAAGCACTGTAATCGGCGTCTTCTATAATTTTTAGAAAAGAAACTATACAGTATATATGTATGTTTTACCCGAGGTGGAGTATTATCAACAAGGACGCCGTTTGTGTCGTAGGTGGCTACGGCCCCGGCTCTGTTGACGGCCCCGACTCTCACACTGTACTGTGCGCCCGGCCGGAGACTCAAGCCCGACTGACTGAGGCTGGTGATGCTGGGGTCGCTGGAGGTGTCCCAACCTTCTGAATCTGTTCCCGTTAGGTAATATATAGTAACACATCATTCTGTGGTGTACAGGTGTACATGTACGACTCAACGTTTCATGTGAATAAAGATATCTTTTAAAATAGTCCAGCCCTCATGTACCTTGACTCATAGAGATTTGCTTTCTTTAGCAGCGCCAGGATTCCCTGGTCCTCCGTTCGTGCCTTGGGGTCAAACTGGATTTATCTCCAGTCTAAACATTACATATAATGATCTAATACTTAACTATTGTCCCAGCGAAATCATTTGCTTCCATAAGGTCTGGAATGCCATCGTGATGTAAATATTGATAAACATATTCTGAGCATGTGGCATCCTTTGCAAGGCTGTTGAGTATAATCCATAAAAAAAGATCGTGTCCTGTTCATCAAAAATATTACTAACCTGGGTATATCTGATGTTTTGACCCATGGTAAAGCTCATACACCTGGTATTTGTAATGATCCAACCCAGACTCGAGGTCTTGAAACTGAAAGTTGGCTTCAACAGTAGTGCTGGATGTCTGCAAGTAGATATCACAAATCTAAAGGAGATACATTGAGTTTATAGAAGATAAAGCTTTAGGTGCATCATGCTCTTGTTTCAAACTATATGAGACGACAATTAACACTGAATGAATGACACCGGGTGGTCTAAAAAATGACAATGAAATTACGAAACATTTCTACAGTTTCTATTTATCATCGTTAAAAATGTCACTGATCCTAAAATAGTCATTCAGGAACTTCGGCGACAACTGCGACTATAACGGGATTTTAGAGACAATAGAGACAACACATGACATCCAAGGCACTGGGCTTATCATCAACCTGGATCCCCGTATCTTTGATCTGTTCGTGTCAGTTGTAGATCCAGATCATACCACAGTTCTCAAACATAATGAAGGATGAAAACATCTTCAACACCAACTTACATGGGGCATTTAAAACTTTGAATGTTTGTTTCATGCATGTACGTTATATTACGGTTCACCTGGTTCTCCGCATCTTTGGTCTGTACAAATTCAACACATACATTGTACCATTGGTGTCAAACATAATCAAAGACGTGACACCTAGAAGACAGAAATGTGTTGAATGTATGCATCACCCACGCTTTGTCATCACAGGTGGTATCACGCCAATGCCTCACCTGGAAGTCCGTGTCTTTGTTCTGTTCACGTCCATCACCTAGGAACACCATCCTGGGCGGAGTGAGATCCACCACAAACCCATCTGTTGTCTGTTCTACAGTACCCAGGGCGTTGTTGAAGGTCTTCAGTTTCGTCTTGACAACGTCCTGATGGTTCAGGTGGAAGTTGTGCCACTCGATCTGTCTGACGTCTTTGCCCAGAGTGTTCCAGTTTCTTAATATCTCAAATTCTGACGACAGCCCTCTGGAATTCACATTTTCCATAGAGAGAAGTTAAAGAATATGTCCATTATGTAACTCGGCTGAAGAAGATGAAATTCACTTTGATTTTGTATGGCAACATTATGCTGATTAAGATAACAATGTATCCCAAATATTTATCTATTAAAATATCATTCAACTGCCTTTATTTCCATTCTACCCTCCAAAAATGAAAAATTTAATACGCAATCAATCACTTTATGTAAAACATGCTGTTATCCGTAGAAGCAACCGCTTATCTGAACTGTAATTTGTTTTGCAAAATGTCTGTAACATGTGCTATATGCATACTTGTATTACTTGTATATGGGCCGGAGGCCTTAAGTACAATAATCATCTCTGACTTGACTTTGACAGAATTCGCGTTGTATTCATAATCATAATCCCATAATTTCGCAAATATTGATTTTCCACTCTTACAGGTACGCTGCTTGTATGAATGCCTACCCCATCACTCTTTTAATTCTGCCCCGATTTGAAATAATGTAATTCAGTGTTTATCCTGTATACATGCATACGTGGCAGTTAAAAATGCATTGCTTGAGTTAGTGTATCATTTACTATTGCATCTGCTTCCTCAGTGAAATGATCCCTCCGACTTACTTTGCTCTTAGTATCTGTACAGCAAACTCTCTTATGGGTCACTATGGTTCCTCCACTGGGTTCCAACTGTGGCAACGTGGGTACTGAACTCAACGTCGACAAAGCTGTGCCGTATACCGTCAACAACGTCACCCGGCACAGGGGCAGTCAGATCCACGATCACTGGAAAAGGGTCAGTATTCCAGTGATGTCACAGGGTGTTAGTTGAATGGGCATTTGTATGGACAAGGGGGTAGGGAGTGGTGGTGGTAGCCCTGGTACCCATGTTTTAGATATGTATCTCTGTGATGAAGTTTATGGTGCTAATAATATAGAGATCCTTAATGTGGGCCTACTTAAACTTATGATTCGAACCCCAGCTGGGCAATCCAGGTATGTACCCAATTCTTGTCATGTGAGAACCTTACTCACTCAGAGTCATCCTTGTCACACTTAGTGACCATGGGGCGGTGGGGTAGCCTAGTGGTTAAAGCGTCCGCTCGTCACGCCAAAGGTAAAGGTTCGATTCCCCACAAGGGTACAATGTGTGAAGCCCATTTCTGGTGTCCCCTGCCGTGATATTGCTGGAATATTGCTTAGAGCGGCGTAAAACCATATACATTTATGACATATCTGGATATTTAGGGCTAATTCTATCAGCGATGAACACTGATATGAACATGAGAGAACTCCTGATCATTGTCGTCTATGACCAGTTATCCACCCCAATAATATTTTCCTGCCTAGTGAACTATGAACGTAACACGTTGTCAAATGAAACCTGTGTATTTTCATGATGCAACCTTTACACTCTCCCACTCTCCATGTAAGCATCCATATAATTACATTTGCCACACATCATTACCTCCATCTGACATTGCTGAGACGTTCAGCTGTTTGTGGCCAGCATTGAACGCTGTGGTGTAGAATCTGTAGGCCTTGCCGTGTTCGAGCCTCTGGTTAGAGCTAAGCTGGACACAGGTCTCGTGCGTCTTATGGTCAAGACTGACCGGCTCGGAGATTGTTGTGTTTGTGTCATCAAGAACCGACATCTCGTAGTGTGAAATACCCGACTCAGGATCATAGAACCCAAACCAGTTTGCGCAGATCTGTAACACAAAGATGAGTTCTAAATACCAGACTCGGGGACAGAGAACCCAAACCAGTTCGCACTGGAATATGGAATATACAGATCAGGTCTCTTTGTAGGCGGAAAACCAAACTCAAGCTTATAGAACCCAAACTACATGTAGTTGGTACAGATCTGGAATATACAGGTCAGTTTTCATTAGAGACGGAATACCAGACTCGGGGACAGAGACTCCAAACTAGCTGATACAGATCTGGCACATAGATATCAAAACTCATTATAGATGGAATATATGTCGTTTGGGTAAAGATATGGACATTAGTGGAACTTTAAAGGTCATTGGAGGATGTATATCCAGTTAATTGAATCCGTAAAGATTGCTATCAACTATTTACACAACACGCTTCATGTGAAATAGATACATATCTACCTTATCAGCATCCTTGGTAAAGTTGAGGTCATGTCTGAAGAAGGGTCCGTCATACACAATGCCTGGTTCAGGAGGAGATGTGTCCACTATGATCGGATGGTCGGACACGCCCACTTTCATCAAATCAACTGAAACACAAAACCAATAGCTGATACATTGTGTAATATGCAAAATAATCCATGTGTTCATAACCCGTGAGGTCTCAAGATGATACTTATCGTCAGCAACCTATCCTTGGAATACGAGGTGACAGAAGACGATGAGGATGTCATAGTCGGAGACCTGGTGGGCTCTACTGATTGTGGAGTTAAACAATGTATAAACAAATTGTTTTTGGAGCTATACATCCTGACAGTTATTCAAAACAAACTTTAATCCCTAGCGGAATGTTATTTGTATATCTTATGCAAGTAAGTATTGTTTTCTGCAATGAAACGAACATCCTTTATGCCAATCAACGTTCCAAAGAGCAATATTTTATTTTAGACAAATCTTCAGTTTTATTTCTATCATCACCATATACAGTATCAGTCCTGGGTGATGGATTAAATCCAGACAGCAGCTTAATATTGTATCTGAACCTAGTCATTGATGTCGCCCTAATTGTTACAAACCTGATACTATTACTGACCATAGTTGATGACTCGGACTTTAATCCAGACAGGAGTTCCACCCGGTATCTGGAACTGGCGGGTGATGTCGCCATCAATGTTCCAGACTTCTAAGTTATAACTCACCATTGTTGATTACCCGGATTTTAATCCAGACAGGAGTCCCACCCGGTATCTGGAACTGTCGGGCGTTGTCGCCATCAATGTTCCAGACTTCTTAGTTATAACTCACCATTGTTGATTACCCGGATTTTAATCCAGACAGGAGTCCCACCCGGTATCTGGAACTGGCGGGTGATGTCGCCATCAATGTTCCAGACTTCTAAGTTATAACTCACCATTGTTGATTACCCGGATTTTAATCCAGACAGGAGTCCCACCCGGTATCTGGAACTGTCGGGCGTTGTCGCCATCAATGTTCCAGACTTCTTAGTTATAACTCACCATTGTTGATTACCCGGATTTTAATCCAGACAGGAGTCCCACCCGGTATCTGGAACTGGCGGGTGATGTCGCCATCAATGTTCCAGACTTCTAAGTTATAACTCACCATTGTTGATTACCCGGATTTTAATCCAGACAGGAGTTCCACCCGGCATCTGGAACTGGCGGGCGATGTCGCCATCAATGTTCCAGACTTCTAAGTTATAACTCACCATTGTTGATGACTCGGACTTTAATCGAGACAGGAATCCCACCCGGTATCTGGAACTGGCGGGTGATGTCGCCATCCATGTTCCAGACTTCTTAGTTATAACTCACCATTGTTGATTACCTGGACTTTAATCCAGACAGGGGTCCCTACCGGTATCTGGAACCGTCGGGCGATGTCGCCATCAATGTTCCAGACTTCTAAGTTATAACTCACCATTGTTGATTACCCGGACTTTAATCCAGACAGGAGTTACACCCGGTATCTGGAACTGGCGGGTGATGTCGCGATCAATATTCCAAACTTCTAAGTTATAACTGACCATTGTTGATGACTCGGACTTTAATCCAGACAGGAGTTCCACCCGGGATCTGGATCTGGCGGGTGATGTCGCCATTAATGTTCCAAACTTCTCAGTTATAACTCACCATTGTTGATTACCCGGACTTTAATCCAGACAGGAGTTCCACCCGGGATCTGGAACTGACGGGTGATGTCGCCATCATTGTGGGAGGACCTCTGCCAGTCCATGTGATGACAGTCACGTGTGGTCCGCCCAAGACACAAGTCTGCTTCTCTGATGTCTGAATGTGGGTCACTGTGAGGAGTAATGGTCATTAGCAGATATCTAAATGAAGGTTGTCCTAATTTGATCGGAGTTAAGTTCAATACAAATTTTAAAGACAGACGACATTTCAAATATACAAATATATTCGTCAACACAATGTTACCTGGCGTTGTACTGCGCATTAATGAAGAAGGTGTCTTCGTTGTAGGAAACGTTATAGATTTCATACAGGAGTGGTGGTGAGTTGTCCACCCCTAGCGGCGTGGTGTGGCAGATTGTTGTTACAAGTGGACCTCCATAGTCAACCTTGTTCAAGGCCCTCAGTGTGATGTAGTATTTCCCATCTGAACCAAGACAAAGATGTAACTGAATGAGTGTTCCTGAGTTTTCCATAGTGGCCGATCTAAGCCTAACATATATCATTACGAAGTAAGATTGTGTTTCATACTGTCCTGAACAGTAGTTGTATAGCGGGGGCCTCTACATAATCCATTCCAGCTTTTGCTTCCAGACAACAACAAGTTCGACACATCAAACGTCGATACAAAGTTGTTTTACAGTATTTAGGTTATTGAATGGTCTTATGTTTAAAAGTTTTATGTTTCTGTTTTACCAGGGAGAGGGTCGTATGGAGCCGGTATGGGGGAAATGAGTCCAGTGTGGGTCCACTCTGATTCGTCAAACAGGTGCCTGTGAGGGTCATGATGGGGGTGAATCAGCTCCTCACAGATCTGTGTCCCTGCGGTCAAGGAGAAGCCCAGTATGCCCGTTTCTTTGTCCATGATGCCGTCCCAGTTAGCTGGAACATAGGTGTAAACAGAAAATCGTCATGATGGTTTAAAAATGATGGTTTGAGGATGATATAAAGAATGAACATGTTAAAAATGAATTACCATACATCAAACGTGTACAAAATCGCAACCAAAAACGTCCAACTACGTTTAGTAATGTCTACAAAGAGGTCTTTTTTTACATAAGAAGACATTTAGGACAGTAAACGAAAGTTTAAAATTATTCTACAGTCAATACCAAATTTAATCAGATATATCTGACCTCGAAACAAATAACCTCTTTCACCAACCTGATACGTATCTGTTTGCTCTGGTGTATAGGAGATCAGTAAGGGGTTCGTCCCCATTGAAAACGGTGTTTGATCCAGTGCCATCATGAATTATCCTGAAAATGGAACGGTTACCTTGAGAATAAGATTTTAAGTCAACACAACTTTACATAACCATGTGGCCTGAGATTTGAGAATGCTGTGATATTCACTTTTTCTCCAGGAAGTCATGAAATATCAGTGAAATATAAGCTTTGTGGTCAGATCTCTCACCTGTGGTTTTTCAACTGACTGTTGACACCTCGACACCTGACTTCCCAGTCTGGTCTGTCATCTGGAACCACACTCTCACACGAGGTCACCTCCAGGACATCGAGACTCACATTAGCCAGTGGACCTGAATAATGAGTTCAGATAAAGACGGGAATTTGTAAAACCGTAGCACAACATCTGATTCAGATGTGTTATTATCCCAGTAAACTTGAAGTACAGAACATATATGGACGTACAGCAAGGGTATAACAGGGTCGCATGAGCAATGCTTAATGCACGGTGATAGTCAAGTGGAAGGAACGTCACTCAGTCAGATATGTCCCTAAAAAAACAATCATAGCTTTTTACAGGCCAAGGTTGGTTGGTTGGTTGGTAATTGAGCCTGGACCAGAAAAACCAGTGATTAACAGCATGAGCATAAATCTACACACCTGGGATATGGTAACACGTGTCAACCAAGTCAGCGAGCCTCATCCACCGATCTCATTAGTCGCCACTTAATGAGTGAGGAGTTAAGTTTGACGCCAGTATATAAAAAATCTCAGCAATATTCTAGCTATATGGCGGCGATCTGTACATAATCGAGTCTGGACCAGACAATCAAGTGATCAACAGCATGAACATCGATCTTAGCAATTGGGATACGATGACATGTGCCAACCAAGTCAGCGAACCTGACCACCCGATCCCGTTCGTCACCACTTACGACAAGCATGGGTTACTGAAGATCAGTTCTAACCCAAATCTTCACGGGTTTCCAGGCCAAGGACACAATAATACAACAAATTGTGGTTAAAGTGAAATCCTACCTGGTTCAGGAGGTGTTAAATCAACCACGACCCCCTTGCTATGGAGGATGGAATCAAACTGGAGGTTGTTGATAAGGTGGAGGTTGAAGTAGTACATGACCCCGTGACGTAAAGTCAGATCCTTGTAGATGAACTCGTGGGCAAGACCAACTCCAAGCCTCTCATAGTGAGAATACTGATCAGACTACAAGGATAAAGAATGATGTGTGGTTAGTGTACATCATACATGTTTCAAAATATTTCTTGAAAAAAATACTTGAAGATACTCAAGGTAATATTTCGCTTAAGAAATGACCTTCCCCTTATACGCTGAGAAAACCATTCCTGATAGTTTGATATCGAATCATTATTTTAACTATAGAATATATTAGAGACTCATGCTTTCCTGGTATTTCTTTGTCTCGGCTCGCACAAGGTAGCCAAATATACAGTTGGGGCATTATCTCGGAATTATGTCTTGTTTCGTGTCCTGTCTATTAGGTTCAAGTCAGGATTGTGTTCAAGAAGCTGAACGACAGGTACACAAATTACAGAAAAGGTCGTTATCGTGGATTACCATTGCCGGTATTAGTTTTGCCCACAAGAATAATTACAGAGCTCAACATGAGATAGCTGCTGACATACGAAACTGGCAACATGTTGTGATATGAAGGGGTGAGATTCAAAAGTGTTCAGGAGGGCAAGTTCAAGCCACTTTTACCAACAGATTACAATACACATCCGTGTATGCAAGTCATATAGTGATACACGGCCTAACATATGGATGGAAAATTACAATCTCGGAAATGAATGATGTTACATTATATAAAAAAATTATGTTTCACTTATATTAACGGCAAAAAGTAACTGTGCAAAACATGAAATTGCATAAAACAAAATAAATTATTGTAGTTATGGATATAAATTAGTTATACCTTCATCTTCAGAGATTCAGTACAAAAGTTTGCTTGATATAGAACGTCAGTGCAAAAGTATATCCATTGTTCACTATCCTCAGAAACCGATTCCTTGTGATGTAAGGGGAACAATAGCTGTGAAACTTTCATGAGATGCAATACGTGAAATACCGGACTTCTATAGAATTTGGGGGAAAGACAATAGGGAAGAAGTAGGCATCCCCATGTGCACGAGAGTGTTCCATAAACTGTCGATCTGTTTCTTTTTGTAAAATAATCAGAGGTTCTGTTCGCCTAGGCAAAATCAAATGAACTGTAATTGATCAAGTGTAAGTTAAACTTCCTGAGTATCGATATTCAGTCTGTTCTATGTCATTGCTTTACCCAACTAAACTAAAAATCAGTGAGAGTGAAACCGTTTCTTCTGTATCAGATATAGTTCCGTGTATAATGACGCAGAGTGATAACAAACTACCCCCAAGGCTGTAAGACGAGGGATGACTGATATTTCCAATTTACCTTTTCGTGGAGCAATATTTCAAAAACTTCAACCTTTGGTGTCTGCTAATAACAACTTTTGATGTACAATGGAACATGCTATCTTTCCGAAGATTTCGAAGAACGTCATACAGCTCTTCCTCAAAGGTTTTGTGATCACGATTGCAGCATTCAGATGTGAAGGCAAAACTTTCACACAGTTTCACTGCAGACACATAATTGACTTATCAGTGACCAAAAAAGATATTCATTCCCTGTTTTGATTTGTTCCCTTTTTATTAATGGATAGGGGTCAATTGTCGTATAAAGAATATAAAATACACTCATGATGATAATAGCACAGACACATGCAAGTCTTTTCCTAGATACATGCCTAATCTATACTTACAATGAAGATTTTATGGTCGTGTCCTTCAATGCCTTCTAACAGTTCACAATGTCCACTAGGCCCGTAGTCATAGTTGACGCTCAAACATTTGGTCTCCGGGAACTTCATACACTCCTTCACACACGACCCGGCGTGGTTCATCCTGGAGAACTCGGCAAACACTGGGCCAATCAGCCGACCTTTCTTCAGACCCGTGAAATGTTTTAACGCTTCATGGCCATACTGATCAGATGAAGCTGTAAGCAGTAACAACAATCATTTTTCACACATCCAACCTGTTAGATACGATCGTATGTTGTTTGAAAATGTGTATACTTTTTTGGATACGGTACCGTCTCTGGTAACAAGACGAAATGCCTTATTTCCTGCCTGTGAAGGAACAGTGTGAGTGAGGGAGTATGGTTATACGCCGCTTGCAGCAATATTCCAGCAATATCACGGCGGGGAACACCAGATAAGTGCTCCACACATTGTACCCGTGTTTTCAGCGTGACGAGCGGACGCTTTAACCACTAAGCTACCCCTCCGCCTGAACATACATTCAACCATTTCTGGTGTAGAGTGAACTGTATACTACGGAGTGGTCGTTGTGATAATGCACTTCGAAAACGTATAAAAAATTATTTTCTTATATAAGTATTGCAAAAACTGACCATATTCTTGATTATTTGTCACTCATCTTCAATTCCACATTTTATGTTTACCCCTTACTTTGTTTAGCTATGTTTAATCATAACAATTCATTAGCAATTCATTTTGTGTTTGATTATTTAGTCATCTTCTATGGGTATAAGGCTCTTGTTTTGTTATACACATTAGATCAGGTTTACTGGCGATCGTATGATATCTAATATTTGCCGTACGGTCATAGCCTGCTGTGTGCCTTCCTCTAAGATTGACCGAGTTGTAGGCTATTATTTCATCTGCGTAGATTCCCCTTCCCAGTCCGACACCCACAGAGGATTTAACCAGATCGGAATCTTCATACACCACCACGTTCCCTCTCAGCTCAGCTGGGTTACTGGTTGAACTAAAGTCCGCTGTCAATCTGCCACCAGGGGGCGTGACGTCATAGGTGGGGATGGCGCAAGTCACGGTGGATCTCGCGCCTGCGCTGTTCTCTCCGTACACCGTGAAGTAAACGGGGACACCGTAGCCATTCTTGGAAAATCGCTTAAATGGATAATGTCATAAATTTAGATTACATCTCTAAATAGAGTTCTGAAATATCTATAGATATTAATCAAGATGATTCTACTAAATTGATAACGTGCGTGCACGTGTGTGGTTTCCAGACTTATTCCGGTTTTATAACACTGTACACGCCAGCTGAGCTACAATAATACAAACAATTACACATGGACACCAAGTTCTGACACAATATTTCAACTACAACAAAACCCCGCAATGCTGTAACGAGGGGTAGTACACTCCTTAAGCGATTTTTGGTATGACTCTACAACGGACTCGACCTTCCGTACTGTAGAAAGACACACTGTCCACTTGACCAATGAGGTGGTCTGTCAATACAAACTTAAAATTATATATTTCTCATTCTTGTCTCTGTGAGAAATGTAACAATGGCGAGTCTTCAAGAGACATACAAATCTCTATATAGAATAATTATTGTAAAGGAAGTACAGGCATCAATATCAACAATGACATCTGTCGTCAACATATTTGAAGTGCGTGGTTTTTCACACTCTATTATGTAACATTTGCAATACGAATTATGATGGTGATGACAGACTTATGATAATAGCCATGTGATTAGTCAGTGTGATTGCCTCAGAAAACGGGGGTGGGTGGATGCGGGGGATGGTGTGTGTGTGTGTGTGTCTGTAAGGTTGATTCACTATAAAAGTATTGAAAAAAATGTGACATGAATGGTGTTGTCCCAAAAGTCTGATTTACTTTTGTTCAACGTAAGTGTGCCTGAGGCAAGTGATTTTGTTCCTGTGGCTTAATCACTTTCGACAATTACAAAGTAGTTTGGTGCTCTTCAGTAAAAAGAACGTAAATGAACAAAGAAACCATTCATGCGCATGGGATGATGACAGAGGCATTCTCCTACGTCGATTGCATACCTGAGTGATAATTGTTGATGGTCCACCGAGGGTGGATTTTCTCAGTACATCACTGAGTCCAGGTTTGGTGCCAGCATCCACAAAGATCTGGACCTGACTCCGGTCATCCTGGGCAGCTATGGCTATCTCTACAGCCGGTTCTGTGTAGTCTCTATTGGGGAGTTGTCTCACTAAGCAGCTCCGCGATGTGGACACTGCTCTCTTCTTTCGGCCAGGACCTCCCTGATGGAAATACATGGATGTGCTTCAGTTTTTTCCTCTGACTCTCTACTATTACATTTCTGAATTGACAAACCAGGAACCCGTTTAATAAGTCGATGTTAGTTCTATGGTAACTCATATAATTTAACATAGACAACCACCGCCGTAGGGCTACGTTCGCTTTGTGAAACGATGTTCTGCCCTTTGCTGGACTGATGAATCATGATAGAAAAGGCTTGTAAATACAGAAGCAAATGTTTGTTTATTGTTTAACACCTCACTCAGCAATATTCCTGCTTTATGGCGGCAGTCTGTAAATGATGTAAATGAGTCTCGTCCTGACAATCCAGTGATCAACAGCATGAGCATCGAATATACTTGTTAACCAAGTCGGCGAGCTTGATAACCTGATACTGTCAGCCGCCCTTTACAAGCATAGCTGAGATCAATTCTAACCCGGATCTTCATGGGTAACATAAACAAATAAAAATGTAGCAGGTGTAATTTACTTTGCAAATTTTCTGAAACGTACCGTATTGTCCACGTAGTTAAGGAACTGTGGTGGAGACTTGTCCTCCTCCTTCTTGCCTGTGTCTATCAGTCTTTTCCTTATCACTGGAGTAGCATATCGCCAGATAACTGCCTGGTACAATATCTTCTTGATCGTGTCGAACAAGAGATTGACCTCCAGGGTAACTAGTCCCTGCAGGGTCATCTCCAGAGGAACCAGCTCTATGTCCATCTTCAGACTAGAGAGGATTGCAAATGAGGCATATGATTCATGATTCCTTGAGGGCATTTTAATATTGCAACAGTTTTCCAGTAATATTCAGGTAAATGTTACTACATTGAAATAACATTGCAGTTGCATGAGAACATATGTTCATGGCACAATGCTCATATTATCTGGATAAGCAGAGGCATACTTCCATAAAGGTTTCTGGCCAAAGGCGGCACCACATGGTTAGGAACAATGCCCTTCAAATTCTTTGGGGTCAATCTGACAAACACTAAAGTAACACGCATTCTCAAACAGTACGCAACTTAATCACAAACCTATTTAGTATCTAGGCTGTACAGAATGATATAATATAAATCACCATGTGGTATGCGCATGTGTTTGGTTTGAGACACGTTAACTAATTTATGTAGAATACTTACCTTAAATCAAGTGGGAACTTATAGAACCCTATTTCAGCCCTGGACGGGAACGCAACGTTCATGAGGTAACCATCAAATCTCAGCTTGCCATACAGTATAAGTCCGATGCCAAGTTCTCCGTAAACATGGGCACTTCCATAGGGTACCACTTGACCGAACACCGTCATACCAAGGATCTTAGCTCCGGCAACTATTTCCATTCCAAAAGAAGCTCCGGCTCCAAACTCTGAAGATTGCAGAGGCTGAATTCAGTGGATGACGTGGTATAAGCCATATACATCGCCATATACGCGTATACATCATGGAGTGGAGTGGAGTGGAGTGGAGTGGAGTGGAGTGGAGTGTAGTGGAGTGGAGTTGATGGGTGTGGTGTGGTGTGGTGTGGAGCGGAGTGGAGTGGAGTGGAGTGGTATGGAGTGGAGTGGTGTGGTGTGAAGTGGAGTGGAGTGGAGTGGAGTGGAGTGGAGGGGAATGCAGTGGAGTGGTATGGTACTAACAAATGTAAAACAATTTCTCAAGCGTAAATGTGTCAGTGAGGTTGAAAACAATACTCAGTTTATCAGCTTGGAAAAAAAAGGAAGCCCACAGAAAGAAAGACAACATTCTGTAGACATACATCTTCTCTCCTGCAACTAACGTGAGGATCAGTATCATCACTTGCGTGATAACGATGTTAGTATCTACAACGAAAGGTGCACATACATTATAAATGAAATTTTATACCCATTCAAATACCTTCCTAGTTCCATCCTAGGAGCTCCATGCCATTAAAAGGCACTGAATGAACAGGTATGGTAAAGTATTCTAGGATCATAATCTGAGCAAATATATGGGATTAGAACCAATCATCAGCGGATCAGTGGGACGCAGTCCTCAATGACAAGTTTCCTTTGACTCTCTATGTCGTTCTATTGTATACTTGGAAAAGTACCTTGACCAAGAGTGAGTGAGTTAAGATTTAAAGTCACATCGGCAATATTTCAACCATGTCGTGACTAAGCCATATTTCAGCTCATGAGCTTCACATATTGTACCCGTTTGAGGAATCATGTCTTCATTGAGACGACCTTATGCTTTGGCCTAAAAGCTGATGCCATTGCTCCTTGAAAGGAAAAAAATGCATGCATACCACATATGGCATGTGACAGTGACAGTGAAAGTGACAACAATTACAGCCTGGATGTAGAAACATTTGGAACATTACTCTTACATTCCTTTCAATCCAGAGTCAATCGTGTTTAGGGTTTTCTAAACCCATACTCACCAAAGGTCATGGGTACGATTCCTCCAATCAGGAAGAATTTTTCGAATTTGAAGAAAGGGATGGTTTCTCTGGGTATACTGAAATCTCCTTGGAGGGTAATGTCAAAAGAACTAAATGCGTTGGTTCCATCGCCGTTGATGATGGCATTGATGATATCTGAATACTGAAATCGGAGAGATGACATACATATCAACGGCATTAGGAGAGCTGCCGACGTCAGGGAGAATATCATTTGCTTGTTGTCTAATGCCGCACTACGAATTTTCTCAGTTATATAACGGCGGTGATATATATTACTGCACGACAGACGCTGAATCCACAATGACAGTAAGAAAGTGGAAGTCGCAGTGGACGAGTTAGAGACCGCTGCCTTTTGTGTTGGCGATTAGGGCCCTAATTCTAAGAGTGTGGGTTCGAATCCGGGATGGTGCTAAAATCTGTACTTTATTGAGAATGTGTATTCCTAAATATAACATATGCTACAGCAGGCACTAGTATTTAGATGGTAAATATTGATATTTCTCTCGGCACATTTAGCACTCGTCTACATTTATAAAATTTCTATATCTGTATCACGATAAATGTCATCTGATCATATAAGTAGAGAAAAAGAAGTGTACGTCTTGAACATGATCTTAACCAAATTGACCTTGACCTTTAAAACATATCTTGCGTGTTCTAAGCTCGCAGAAAGGTAACCATGCCCCCCAAAAACAGTGACATCACTAATGTTTTACAAAAAAATGTTTCGTAATCTTTTTCAATTTCATGACCTTGACCTTTCATATTCTGAGCCAAATTAATTCCTCAAAGCCACCAGTGGAAGTTCATGCAAGAACAATCATTGATGATTATAACTGTTGCGATTATTTAAAAGCAAAATCACTAACAATTTGAACAAATACTGCTAATAATGTTGGGGCTACCATACATATATGAAGATGATTTCATTCTTTTATCTTACACCTGGAACATGGAATGTGATACATAACATTAATTAAGGATAACTAAATATCAACATAACTAAAACGTTACCAGGGCAAGAGCCAGATCTCTCAGTTGTCTCGTCAGTCGAAGAGCAAGTTCAGGGTCGATGTTCTTGGCATCAAACATGGCTATGATCTCCCCAATACTCATGTTGGCTAGTTTAGCACCAAGCAGCTCCAGTCCTTTCCCAGTCAGACCTTTCCCCACAGTGTACGCCTGGTCCCCGCGACCCAGGATGTCGGTTACCTGACCCAGGACCTTCATGATCTTCTCGCCTAGGTGAACCAAGAACAATAGAAACGTGGACTGAACCACGAGACTCTTAACCAGCAAGCTCACCGATAAGCTCTGCTTGCCAAGCTAGAGGAATGAAGCAGCTAGCTCTGCGTGTGATGTGTCGGGGACTCTGATAGCTGCTGCGTGCAGCAATATTATGGACATGTCACTCGGGGTACAGACGTAATAGGTTTCACGCATTGGAATTTATTCAACTAAATGGTTTTGAATGACTCGGATGTATTATTGCTACAGCGTTGTTTAAACGTTCAAAGTCTAAGTAAAGCTTTAACCTTTATAAACAACATGTGAAAGACATTTCAAAATTTAATGTATATCAATGACAGAAATTATATCCTAAGCAGTTCCGATTTTGACGTAAATATCACATGTTCCCGTGTTCTTCAGCTGACTTTCAAGCGTTAGTGGCGGGTGCCACCGGTCAGGCAGGATATGCACATATTTCCCCCGATATCGTCACTTTTTGAGAGTGAGGCATTAAAACAAACATGCTGCTCATGACACAGCCCTAATATATAAACTGCATCTGGCAAGGTTTTAATGTCATCATTTTCGTTGGTTTTATTTTTGTTTCTTTAAAAAAGTGCAAAAAACGTTAACGTAAAGATACGTTTGATTTTTAGACATATTCCTTTAACTATTGACCTTTTGCATAAAGGTACTTGCAAAGCCATTTCAGATTTGTACAAGTTCGTAAATCTATCAACGGACATTCATCTACACGTTCCAGTGGACAATATATACTTTCAACTATAAACATGTGGCCTGTAATTAGACATTGAACTGCAATCCAATCGGAGAAAGAAATGTTGATTTAGCAAAGCGCATTCACACCTACAAAAGATATAGTTTATCGTCATGGCATAGATTACCAATGTGCTACTCTGATGTTGCCAAAGAAAAAACAACAATAATTTAGACAAAATATATATGTCTTAATTACTCTGAACTCAACAATTCTATGTTTATTTTGTGACACTAAACCCTCTCACCTCCTTCCATGCCGAGCACCACGTTCCCTCTGCCGACCTCCCCAGAGTACAGAATGGTTCCTGGGTTGGCCATACCCATCTTTCTGATGGCGCTCTTAGTGTTGGTGGCTGTGGCATCATCATCCGTGCGGGTGAACATCAGTGAGTTGTCCCTCTTCTGAAGGTAGAGAACTTGTATTGCAATAAAGCTCTTATTCAAAGCATGTATTTTTCAAATTTGAAGATATTTCGGTTTTAAAACACATTCGTTGTAAAGCACAAAATCATGTCGGCATATGAAACATCGATGAATTGAGGACAGTGATCTTCAAAACACCAGTGCCGTGGATAACATTCATATATCATTGAGAGCATACTCAATTCATCGCCAGATCTCCATAAAGAAAATTCATGTTAGTGGCAAAAAACAAACGCTACAAAATAGTATCCTACTGCTTCAGTCTTCAGTCTTTCAAAAAGATCCTTGATTTCTTCATTTGTAAAGTTCTGGTTCATAGCATTATTAAGGATCCGTTTGGCATCTCCTGTATGTATTCTGAAAAGGAAGAATGCCACAGGAATTCAACCTAGTTACATCTTCAACATTCGTTATGAGAAATAAACGAAACTATTTTCGGGAAATTATGTTTATCAATTAGCATATTAAAGAATACATGGGTTATGAAAACAGAGGCAAAATGAATCGCTCTGTGTCCTCAGCAAAGTATTATGCAACACTCACAGGTCTAAAGGACTTCTTCTTTTCCTTCTTCGTCCAACAGGTGAACAAGAAGACGGCATCTGGAACACCTTTTCATCTAGGAGTTTGTAGTAGTAGCACTTGTTGATGAGGTCGTGTACGTTCATGACACAGAGCTTGACGTGGAAGGACACTTCATAGGAGGATGCGGTTTTGCTGATAACGTAGCTCACGGTGATGGCGTTGCCAACTAACACAGTGTGGTTCTTGTCTAGCGGAACAGCAAAAGGACATTACTACAAAAACGTACTGTTAGTCATTATTGTACATATTGAAATTTACTCATTTTGGGGTTGGGCCTAGGACAGTTGCCACCGAACAATTGCCACCTAGGACAATTGCCACCTAGGACAATTTACCAACTTTTATTGAGTTTGAAATAACAAATAATAACATATCCTTCCATATAACCAGATTTCATCAACATAGGTTTTAAAAAGGTTTTCGATACAGTATCTAGAAAAGATGTATTGAATATTGTTTTAGCTAGATTTGGTAATCATTCATTTGATAAATATAATGACATATGAAACAACATTCTGTGTAACCTAACATGGTAAACTCTCTGAGGCAAGGAGATCCTCTGTCACCGTACCTCTATAGTTTTGTCGCCGAAATACTTGGTTGTATGATTAGAAGTAATAAGAACATAAAAGGTATTGTTATTGACAATAATGTGAGTGTAAATTAAACCAATTGGTAGATGATACTGAATTATTTCTTGATGGGAGTGAACAAAGCTTAAAGGCTGCTCGTGATGAAATTGATACTTTTTATAAAATGACAGGACTTCTAAGATTCTTAGAAATATACCACTATACACTCCAGATATATCCCAGTTTTTAATTCACTCATAACTGAATGTCATTTGAATTTATTGAAATCATGCAAAGGGGCTCTATAATTTTGTATGACTCATTGATTTCTACTGAAGATTTACCTAAAGTGTGTCTTAAATGGCAAGCATCTTTTGCTAATGTTACTTTTGATTGGAATAGAATTTTTATGACTTACAGAAATTGTTTGAAAGATGTCAAGTTTTTACTTGGTATTATCTATACTAAAAAAGAACTACTTGTTGACAATTTAGTTTGCTGTTTGCTTATGTAATGAGCTGAATTAGAGTATTTATCGTGTTTATTGGGAATGTAGAGAAACACACACATTCTGGAATGAATTTGAAGTTTGGATGAATAATCATATTGAGAACACAATTAAAATAACAAAATACCATGTTTGGTTTGGAACATTATACACTGACAGATACTGAATCATATTATCTTAGCTGCCAAACATAATATACAACATGCT
Organism: Haliotis rubra; assembly: GCF_003918875.1. Taxonomy (NCBI): domain Eukaryota; kingdom Metazoa; phylum Mollusca; class Gastropoda; order Lepetellida; family Haliotidae; genus Haliotis; species Haliotis rubra. The sequence continues at coordinate 92,868 of NW_025765603.1, read as the reverse complement.
CCAAAACTTCAAAGGGTTTTGGTTAATTTGAAAGAAATTTCCAATATTGAAAAATTCAATGCAATAAAAAATGATAGCCTTCATAATCATGGCAATAAATGGCTATCTATATTTCCAACTAAACACTAATTTTATGTGTGTAAACAGCAGTTTAATTTACTAAAATCACTACTAAATTTCATTTAATGCTGAACCAAAGGATGAAACCTGTAGATTTGTACTGTTTTTCTAGCAAAGTCTGTGTACTCACATTATCAAAACATTCATCTCAACATGCTATATTTCAGACAGTAGCACCCAAGCTCTAATGAATTTTTTTTTTCTAAACACTTGATCTTCTTATCACTTTAATCATATGTTTTCATCAAAGTCAATATTTCGTCAAAGTAAAAATTTCATCAAAGTGAAAATTACTTTAAGGTGAAAAGTTAATCAAAGTCAGAATATATATATATACCAAGAAAACACTGACCTTTCATCATCTAAATGTGTGTTTATCACAACCTGCATTCATTTTCTCAAATATAATCACATAAAACTTCTGGGTGGCAATTGTCCTCACTATTATAGTAAAAATAACTGGGTAGCAATTGTCCTAGGTGGCAGTGGTCCAGGTGGCAATTGTCCTTTCTTTGGGGGTTCTGGGTTAAAACACTAAACACATACAAGAAGTAGAATCCTGGACACTTGGCCTCTGCAGCTTGAAATGAAACTAAAGTCTATAGATATGTTTTACTGAATTATGAGAGCAGCATTCATCAATATATAACTTCAGCCTAGCGACTGTAGGTGTGGTGTGACTTACAGGGTTGAAAATGTGAAGAAAAAATATTTTTATGAATGCATTTTGTTTTAAGTATACCTACCCCAGGTACCCGAGTTACCTCGCAGTTACTCACCATATTCCACAACCTGCAGCTTCTTTGTCCACTCTTTGTTCTCTATATGATACACAAGCTGGTCATTGCAGTGGTCAACCGTGATGCCGGCAGTGATGGAGTAGATGCCGAGATACTTCAGGTCGATGTCCACACAACACGTGATGCCCATGCAGTTGTCAGTCAGGCGGCAGGTGCTCGAGATAGCCGTGGGGAGGGATGCCGGACAAGCTGGGGTTATGAATACAAGCAGTACTCAGAAGACATCATTATAATAAAATTTGCAAAAACTATTCATTCAATACAAACATGCCTGCTGGTTAGTTGATATTCCACGATCACGTTTAAGAAACATTAAAAAAAATGATTAAATACATACTTTTCAAGACTTTGTTTGGGCTTACCGGATGTTTGTAGAGCACATTTTTTAGACTTCCAGAAATCAAAGGAGACACCTGTAACATAGAGAACACAATGTTTACATTTACACCTGTGTATCTAGAAATACGGTCACACACTCGCACTCACGCACACACGCACGGTATGCATATACAAAACATGCTGTATCTGCCAGTATAAACCCAGTGCTAAGTTTGTCTAAAATCTTGGTGAACCTCGGGCATTGGTTTGAAAGATTATGTGGTATTCCACAGAATCTGTTTCCGTAAGTGTGACACCTTTGATTAAGTACACACCATCAAACGGCACCGGTAGACTCGGGTTACATGAGGAATACGCCAGCTCTGATTGCGAGAAGACTGGGACTTCAAGCACACACGTGTTGTCTTCAAAACACATCTTGATGTTTAGATCAATCACCAACGTCTGCGTTGAAGGGACGTGCTCAAGTTTGTACCTGCAGCGACATTCCATAAGTTCTTCTGAATGTTTATGAATGGTATTTGTAAGAGTCAATGCAATCAAATATCTTTATTATTTTCAGTATGATACTCTTTTCAGTGTACAGGAGAATAATTATTAAGCTCTAAAGAAGTGTAACAGATTCATGACATAATATCCCTATTCTAAAGCTGTGTGCAATAAATCGACTGAAAATTGATTCAAAGATTATAGTCCAAGGTTCTATGAATAGCTATTTGTTAAACAATAAAATGAAATCGGAGACCAACGTTTAGGTCTAATGATTTGCAACATACATTTGTGCAAAAAGTAAAGATATGACAGGAGAAACTACAGGCATCACGGCAGGTTCAGTCACATGAACAAAATGCCATCTGATACTCACACCAGCCGTGCCATATCTCCCAGGATGAAATGTCCTTCTGTGCCTGGAACAGACCGGAAAGTACATTGAATCAGGAATGACTAACATACGACTGGTTAGTACCTCTAAGGTGTTAAGATGCGTAAGTCTCATGTTGGACAAACCTCAACGTGACAAAGGTCGCAATACCATTATGAATACCATCTAGGCTCAGGCTCTATAACAACGGTGGCCATTCATAGTGAATGTGAATTTGATGTTTGAAACTCAGTGACTTTCGACACATTTCTTAACATTGGATTCCAGTGGACTTTGGACATTTGGACAAGTGGACATTTACCCCATACATACTCCAGGAGTGAAACAGTGTAAGATAGTCGTTCAATGATCACTGTCATCTGTAAGTTACAAATATCCACATCAAACTTGGCTTGGATTGTCCTCTTGATGAGTCGAACATCGACACAACAGTCTACAGTGGAACAGTTGAAGGTCAGGTGACATCGCACAGAGTCGGGTAGGGATGGTACGGCTCGGCTGCTGCATTCTGGAAACACAGAAATATTAATCGTGTACCTTCTGTTCTTCCATCTATACTGGTATGACCTCACTCTAATGAATGTAAGAAGTCCGAAGTGTTTAAATCGTGTCTTATAACATGCATTTTCTTTACTGGTGTGGTAGATTTACCAGTACCCTTCTCTTTCTCTGTGCAAAATGGGGCGATGAGGTAGCTTAATAGTTAATGCGTTTGATCGATGACCCGGGTTTATTTCCTTACATGGTTACAATGTGTAAAGCCCGTGTCTGGTGTTACCCGCCGTGAAATTGCCAAAGGCACAGCGTACAACTAAACTCACCCATTCTGCGCAAAAAGGGCATAGGGGACAAATTCATTTAAATTCATTGCGTTTTCAGTGCAAATATTTATGTATATAATCTACAAAAGATTTAAAAGCGGAATGACCCTATGATGCTCATGAGAGGAAACATGTCGTAATTGTTGATTTCATCAGTAACCCTGATTTCATTTAAATATATGCTCAACCACAGGCATACTTCAGTTAAATATATACAGGTACAAAACAACATGCAATAACTTCATACAGATTGTACTTCACTCCAACACCAATAACATAGTGGTATAAATGTTTATACATATACCATTATTCCAGTTGTTTATCCCAGCAGGGGAATATGGACTTGCCGACTGGTCACAGGCCGAGCTGACGAGGTACTGAGACACCCCAAGATCATCCATGAGCTGAGATATGAGTGTTTCCGTGAGAGTCGACACGGTGGAGGACAGACCCTTGCCTGATGCCCAGTTGGACAATGAGAAATCTGAAACAAACAGTCATACTTGCTATGTTGTCTTCCTTGTTATTCCGTTAGAATATTTAATAACATTCTGTTGGTTCAGATGCAAGGTTGCTAGGTTGGTTATATTTCCCTTATCTCTTAGATGATGAGGCAGTCAACCATGCTGTTTCTCTAAGACCACAAAGATTTGAAAAGTAAAATTAAACATTTATCTTAAGACTTATACATGTTATTCTGCACTTATATACATCTATGGGGACCAGATGTCTAAACTTAAATTGACTTTAATTCACACACAATATACCATAATGACAGGAAGAAGACAAATATATACACGCATGGCAAACATTGACTTAGTCAAACAATTATGACATAATTGTTACAGCATAACCAGAGACTTGTCTAAGACATCAACAGAATATGAAGTCACACCTTCCGAATACTTGATGTGCTGTTACCAGAAACTCCTGTTGAAAGGTTTCTCGACTTTCAAAAAGGTATATTTTCAGACTTGCTTCATATTGTTAAACACATGAAGAAAAGTCCATTTGTTTCGATTTATGTGTAGAAAGTACGACTGTTTAAACTTAAAAAATATCCATTAAATAACTGAAATAAGATATACAATTTCAAATACATATGTTAGAATATAGTTTTCTTGTGACCATGTGAATGACATGCCCCTCCGACAGGGCGGTTTGCATTCACACGACTGGTCAGCAAGGGCAACACGTGTTCATCATGAGTATGAGTGGCAGGCCACCAAAAATGATTGTTTAACCATCTGGTATTGACTATAATATATTCTGTCGGCCTGTCTATTGCAGTGGGTGTTTACCTGAAAAACAAGAACATCCTCTTTGTTAATTATGCAATAGGATGAGAAATGAGAGATAGGGATTAAACAAGGACACATATCTAGTCAAGCCTTACTTCTCTGTTGCAGCCTGGCCTCCCAGTCACACAGAGGTTGTGGTATCTTGGGTTTGTCAAGGAAGGTTTTGGAGAACAGACACTCGTTTTGTTTCAGACACACACTGACAGCTGCAGTCACCTCCAGTTTCTTCTCAGACATAAGTCGGTTGATGGTGTATCTGAAACATTGGTTCTATGTATGCATATTTTCAGGTAAACGTTACGCGAGTGGTGCATACATAAGTGTAGATCTACATTTTTGTGTGTTTTTGTCTCATTTGACTGAATCATTATGTTAATAGATTAAATAACACGTCAATACTTACTCAACTCGAATCACTCCTTTTACATATAAATATTCTTCTGTGCCTGTAAACAAAAATAAAATACGTTACACTATGTATTTGCAATACTGACGTTTCAGCACGTGATGTGTGCGTGGTAAAACCTCCCAATGTTCGTCAACGTCAGATTATACTTGATGCATAATTTACACTGGACGAAAATATGTTTTTTGACGTTGTAGGAACAATCACTCAACCGATCTAACCTTTTGGAGCCTGTGTCTGATTATGAGTGGGTTGATACCGCAAAGTACCAGAGTGGGCAAGAACAAGAAAACCTCATTCTTCAAGAATAGTGCAAGCAGACACTTAAATGTACAAACGTCAAAGAAAGCATTTTGAAAGCAACGTTCAATCTAAACCATCACTCCAAACCGAAAGGAAACTGAAGGGATAATGTATCAGAACACCATAACGTAGCCACACTTACAAGTTTCATAAAACGGCAATCAGACTGCATAAATAATATGCTAACATACCCCACTGATAGTCCAACAACATCCGTTTGTAGACCAGATTTTCAACGCCCACCGTCAGCTGATAGGTGCACATGTCCACTGTCAGGAAGACGTTGAAGGCACGTGACAGGAAGTCGATGTAGATGCAGCAGTCAACGGCGGTGCAGATGTCGGGGACGTGACATGCCATGGAATCAGGGAGGTCAGGGAGGTACTGGTCAAGCCCCACAACTGGACACTCTGAAGTCATCGAATTGAAAACATCACCATAATAGGCTTCTGTTACATTTGGTCTGGGTGAAACGTTGCAGCTATCATCACAATGGAAAGTTGTTAAATATATAAAATCACTCCATCATTGCTTTCAGCTGTGGACTTATATATTATCTTTAATCAGAATATTACATAAGTTTATTTAGAATCTTGATGACATAAAAACAGTGACTGGAATTTCATGCTGGTTCAACATATCGCATGTTAATCCGGGTCCTACCGTTGTTCCATCCATTGATTGTAGGTACATAAGGACTACTTGTATTTTGACACTGTGCTGTCTTCAGATATCCAGCTATTTCCAGCCTCTCAAACAGTTTGGCTGCGATGACTGAAGTGAGACTCGCAGACCCATTAGACTTCATCTCGGACAGGAAGCCAGACAAAGAGAAATCTGGAAAAAATGGAGATGTATTTTCATGAATATTCTGATCGGAAATTTGTTGAGGAATGTCATCACATTTCTTGTTGATACACATACAGTATATGATTCTTCTGGTTTTCGTTGTTTGCCGCAATATGCAATGTTCCAGACATGTGAATAATTCAGCCTGGATCAGACAAGCCAGTGACTGACATTATGAGCATCAACCAAGTCAGCGAGCCTGGTCACCCGGTCCGTTAGACGCCTATCATGACAAACATGGGTTGCTGAAGACCGATTCTAACCAGAATCTTCACGGGTCGATGTTTCTGGTAGGCACTGATAAAGAAGCACTTGTTATACACATGGGAAGGAATTTTTGAATGAAAGACAGGAAATGCTATATATAATCTAGTTGACCATTTTACGACACCAACAATGTGTGGGGAAACAATCTTAATATGATACGGTATAGTCATAAGCCTGAACACGTTTAGAATTAAGAGGGTTTACTTTCACATAGAACCCTCATCCACATCACTGACCTGCAAGAGCAGCTGTACTGTCCCAGTCACAGACCAACTTGGGAATCTTTACATTCTTCAGAGCTGGGAAGGAAATCATACAAGAATCCTCCTCGAAACAGACACTGATGTTGAGGTTGATCAGGAACTTCTTTTCCCCGAACAGGTCATCGATCATGAAACTGAAAAAAACATGTGTCCTTAAACAGTGACGAATGGATGCCTCGGATTAGTACAGTGATGCGTACTATTACAACTCGGACAAAGCTCAATTCTTTTACAATATAGTGAATTACCAATGTTAAAACAAAATGCTTACTCTACACGGACCACGTTCTTTAAGCTGAAGTGTTCCACAGTTCCTGAAAAATCAACACCTGTGTAAGACAGGACATGTACGTTTCATTGTTCGTCGTCATACATATATAGATGCATTAAAACGATTCATTATAGTCAATGTTCCTTCCATCAAATTCGATTAATACTTTCACATTTGTATCCAGATTCTCGAATATCCTCTACCAAACTTTTTACCCACACTTCTGAGCTATGTTAACATTTTGATCCTCCCCAAAAACAGCACCCTGCTCACCCCATTTGTAGTTGGATAAGATCCTGGTAAAGACCAGTTTCTCTATGCCCATGGTGAAGGTGTAGGTGCAAGGGTCTATTCCGACCTGGACGTTGAAGGATCTCCCGATAAAGTCCACGTCAATACAACACTGTATGGAGCCACACGGGTCCGACAGATGACAGGTGACGGAGTCTGGTAGTGTTGGCAGGGTGAGACTGGCAGGGCAATCTGAAAACATCACACAACAGTATGAATCTGTGAGTCTGTGTTCTTCTTATTGTTGTATAGTTTAGCTTTTTCTATTTGAAGACCCATACTCACAAGCCTTTCCCATCGCACTTTCTTTATTAGACATATTGCTATCAGTTTGTTGAGCGCAACAATGATCACATGCCATATTTGAAGCCTTAATGTCATACATTTTGCAAAAGTTCAGCGTTTAAACAACATACCCTTTTTCCAACCGCCAACTGCTCCAGGTGGTTGGCTCTTGTTACACTTGGGGTCTGTCAAGTAGTCCGCAATCCCAAGTCTGTCTAAAAGTTTCGACACATCTAAGCTGGCGAGTCTCTTACCAGACGGGAGCTTCAAATCAGAAAGCCAGTTCTTCAAAGAGAAGCCTGCAAATATATGGTTAGAAAGACAAGATATTAATCCCATGAATCACAGGAACATCATTGATAAGGACACTGTCATATGTAACATTTATGCAATGTCTTTATAACTTATTACAGAAACGTGAAGTACATCAGATGTTCATGTAGCGTATAGTTGTCGATGTATGTGGCTTACCGTTGCCAGTCACCCGTTAGAATTGATCTTCAGTAACCCATGCTTGTCGTAAGAGGCGACTAAAGGGATCGGGTGGTCAGGCTCGCTGATTTGGTTGACACATGTCATCGGTTCCCCGTTGCGTAGATCAATGCTCACGATGTTGATCACCGTATTGTCTGGTCCAGACTCGATTATTTACAGACCGCCGCCATATAGCTGGAACATTGCTGTGTGCGGCGTAAAACTCACACACTCACTCGCTCGCTCACTCACCGTTGTCAATCGCGGAGAAAGGATTATCCCAGTTCCACACTAGTTTGGGGAAGCTGATATCTGTGAGGACAGGACGGCTGAGAGCACAGGGAGAGTCTGCTTCAAAGCACAGCGAGAGTTTTAGACTCATCAGGTACTTCCAAGCATGTACAAGGTCGTCAATCTTGAAACTGGGGAGGTAAGATGGACATAGTGTTAGGTCACGTACATAACCATTACAATGCAGGTTTGCTGGATGGAGACAACTGAATATAAATCACAGCATGATATTGAACTGCTTTAATTGTTTCTTCTGCATGAGTAAAGTGGTTGGTCGTTGTCAAGGGTAGGAACAGATAGCCACCCTAAGAGACCATGAGTCGTAGTACTAATATATATATATATATCTAAGCATATACTTAATGCAGTCGCTCTGTAAGTGTATAAGTCTTCGAATCCGACTTAATCAACTCTCGTGACAGTCCATTCTAAACATATGTTACAGGAAGTGCCAGTAGTACATATAACAATTGGTCATTGAGAAGGAAATTTTAAATATTTTCGTCGTGAAAGTTTATACACTGAGTTTCATATCATATCACACGGCATACATGATCATTTTGACGTGAAGTATAAAAGGTTCTTCATTTAAAACATGATAAATGTACCGTATATACAGTAATTATAATCCATCTCACCTTAACCTAACGACGCCATTAAGGTTGAAATTTTCCCATTCTCCTGAAAAAGCGTAAACACAACTTTGACATTTTCGCAAAATAATCAAAAAGTAATTTATTGGTTATTATTCGTTATACATGACATTGAAACTGTGTACATACAATATTCAAACAATTGCAAAAACACTCTACTGCTTTTAACAAAAACGTAAAAATTGATTGTCTATGTAGTAGAGTACACATTATCTGCATGGCTATGGGGTTGCTGTAATTAGGCCTACCCCACTTGTAGTTGAACAATGATGTCTGGAAGGTGAGCTTCTCGATACTGACAGTCAGGACAAGGTTCCGTGTGTCAAGGAGGATCTTGAAGTTGAAGGACATTCCCAGACTGACCACATCCACACAGCAGTCCAGTCCAGTGCAGTAGTCGGGGATATGACACGACAGGCTGCTCGGGAGGCTTGGTAGGGTCATTGGTTTTGGACACGCTGAAATGTCATATAATAACCCAATTATGGGCCGAAACAATTTCCTAACTTTAAGATAACCAGAGGTTTCTACTTTTAGTTGCACCGATATTTCCCTTCATTTCAGCAACTGGACAGAAATGGTAATTTGCATGGTTCCTGGAAAATTAATGATTTTTAGAACCATTTACCATTATTCCATCCCGGCTTGTATATCCCCCTCTGCCTGTCGCACATGGGATCCAGGAGGTACTCAGAGATGCCCAGAGCTAGAGATAGTTGGAACCGGAATACTGAGGTCAAGGCTTGTCCGATGTTCAGATTATGATCATTCAGCCAGTTCTTCAGGGAGAAGCCTTTGCACATTGAAGTGGAATAAGATAGTGTACATGTTTCACCATCATATCATGTTAATATACAATGTAACCCTACCACGCTGAGTTAATGAAATCAAACTAGGTTTATCATTTATGGAGGCCTTGCCTCCTGTGGATATATTTTGAGTATGTTTTTATACTGGAATGGTCAAACAATTAATGTTTATACGATTATATATTCCATGCATCACGCATGGAAAGTTTCCCTAGAACTGTTAATTATTAACTGTTTTATTTATTCACGGACGTACCTTTGAGGGACAGTGTTGAGTTCCAGTCGCATCCAGGGTTGGGGAACCTGGCTTGGTTTAACACTGGTAGGGTAACCAGACACCTCCCTCCAGCCTCAAAGCAGGCACTGATGTTGAGACTTACAAGGAACTGTTTCTCTCCCTCCAGATTGTCGATGACGTAACTGAAAATGAAACACTTGTATTTCGAAACGTACGAGACTCGAATAGGAGACTCCAATTCACCATATACAGCAGCTATGTACTTTGAAAATACTAAAAGTAATGGCGGAGTACCATCACAACTATATTTATGTCTGTTTAAATCGGAGAAGGAACCATTGTAATAGCAACTTACTTAACAAAGCATCAACATTTGAGTAACTTACTCTGCTCGGAATATCCTCTTCAGATTGAAACTGTCTGGCGTTCCTGAGGAAGGTCAAAGCAAAATAGAAATCTTAAATGTATATACACTTGCACATTGACTGGGCCTAACAAAAAGACATTGTTGTTCTTGTGTTCAATGCGTAGAATCAGGTTCCACTTCCCCCTAAATATACAACATTCATTAAATTGCTTGATATTTCCACCCACCCCATTGGTAGTTGAAGAGCAGTCTGCTAAACTCAAGCTTCTCTATGGCCAATGTTAGCGTCATTTTGCACATGTCCAAGTCGACCTTGAAGTGGACATTTCGACTGATAAGGGGCACATTGAGGCAACAGTCTATTCCTGTACAGTGGTCGGGAAGACTGCAGGACAGAGAGTCGGGTAGTGTTGGCAGTGAAACCGGTCTGGGGCAATCTGAAATATGATATGTACAAAAAAGTAGAGAACCCTTCATCATACTAATGAAATGTCAAACATCTGTTCCCTGCCGAATATTTTTCAACAAACACATTAGTACTTGACCCCCAAGAAGATATAACATTTGTTTCACGTATACAGGTTCAAAGTGACAAAAACATTATCCACGAGACTGGATGAGAACAAGAATGTCTTCTATTTCCAGTAGTCAACTGTCTCGTTGTGTCGGACAAGCCCTACGCTTTACACAACATCCCAGGCAAAATCGAGCGTGTTCTTGCTTCGAGAGAACAGCATTAGACTCTTCCTCTAAATAATAGAGTCTGAACCAGAGAATGTAGTGATCAACATCATGACCATCAATCTACGCAACTGGGATACGATGACATGTTTGAAACAAGTCAGCGAGCCTGACCACCTGATCCCGTTTGTTGCCTCTTACGACAAGCATGGAGTACTGAAGATCAATTCTATCTCGGATCTTCACGTGTCCATGAACAATAGACATCATGTTTCATAAACACATGTTCACGATAAAGACACCTGAGATCTACCCTGAGATCATGAAAAGGATTTGTCGTTTTGTTGTATATCTGTTCACTGTTGGTCAGTGTGCTATAAATATGATTTATCTTAAACGGTTATGTCTCCTAACCTGAGCTCCAGCCATTCGTGCCCCGACCACTCATGGAACACTGCGGGTCCAGAAGATAGCCGGATACACCAAGAGTCTCCATCAGCTTGTCCACAAGTGCATCAGCCAGTCTGTCCGTCAGTGCACCACCTTGCGATGTCACAAACTCTCTAAGGGAGAAATCTGAAGCAAAGTCAAATCCGTTCCAGCACGTCCGTGTCAGTGTTATTGAGAAGGGCTTCGCTTGGATTAACCAAGGGCTATCCAGTAACTATTGCATATGGAATACAAAGGAGACTAATGTTGTTCTTACTTTGTAGCTGCTTGGTGGCCTCCCAGTCACAGAATGGTTTAGGGATGGTCATGTCTGTGAACACAGGGAAAGTAAACTGACAAGCCTCTCCAGCAGTCAGACACACCTTCAGGCTCAGGTTCACCAGGAACTTCTTCTGACCAGAGCTGATGGTATATCTGGAAAGGTACGCCGTTCTCTAAATTACTTCCATTCTGGGGAAATTTTGTGAATGGTGGGTGCTACCGGTAGGGCAGAACATGCTAACTCTTTTCGTGAACATCTGGTGTCATCATTGACTTTCAGTGATCCATTCATGTATTTTCCCTTTACTCTATAAGGAATTTGTTTCTGAGAATAGTCAATACTGGGGATTCTTTTGCACTGATGCTATGTATATTAGGATGCGTAAATCTTTTTTGAAAACGGCAATAGAAAGTATATTCAGATCTAAACATGAACGTCCTTGTCAGCCTGAGGTATGTATCCTACCACCTGATAAAAACTGAAAATCATACTTTTGTAAATAATCAAAATACTTACTCAATTCGGACAAGTCCTCCAAGATCGACAACTTCTGTTTCACCTTAGAAGGGGAAAATATTTGTATATGATTACCAGCAGTTGAACACACTTTTACAACTGACACGTGTATCTGTATGCATTTTCGGAATAATAAACCCGAATCTTTTCCTTACCCAATGTTTTCCAGTGTACAACTTACCCCACGTGTAGTTAAACAGTGCACAACTTACCCATGTATAGTTAAACAGTGTACAACTTACCCCATGTATAGTAAAACAGTGTACAACTTACCCATGCATAGTAAAACAGTGTACAACTTACCCCATGTATAGTAAAACAGTGTACAACTTACCCCATGTATAGTTAAACAGTGTACAACTTACCCATGTATAGTAAAACAGTGTACAACTTACCCCATGTATAGTTAAACAGTGTAGAACTTACCCCATGTATAGTTAAACAGTGTACAACTTACCCCATGTATAGTTAAACAGTGTACAACTTACCCATGTATAGTTAAACAGTGTAGAACTTACCCATGTATAGTAAAACAGTGTACAACTTACCCCATGTATAGTTAAACAGTGTACAACTTACCCCATGTATAGTTAAACAGTGTACAACTTACCCATGTATAGTTAAACAGTGTAGAACTTACCCATGTATAGTTAAACAGTGTACAACTTACCCCATGTATAGTTAAACAGTGTACAACTTACCCATGTATAGTTAAACAGTGTAGAACTTACCCATGTATAGTTAAACAGTGTAGAACTTACCCCATGTATAGTTAAACAGTGTACAACTTACCCATGTATAGTTAAACAGTGTGGAACTTACCCATGTATAGTTAAACAGTGTAGAACTTACCCATGTATAGTAAAACAGTGTACAACTTACCCCATGTGTAGTTAAACAGTGTACAACTTACCCATGTATAGTAAAACAGTGCAGAACATACCCATGTATAGTTAAACAGTGTACAACCTACCCATGTATAGTTAAACAGTGTACAACTTACCCCATGTATAGTAAAACAGTGTACAACCTACCCATGTATAGTAAAACAGTGTACAACTTTCCCATGTATAGTTAAACAGTGTACAACTTACCCCATGTATAGTTAAACAGTCTGTGACTGAACTCCAGCTAGCCAATGCCGACTCTTATATTGTAGTTACAGTGTACAACTTACGCCATGTATAGTTAAACAGTGTACAACTTACCCCATGTGTAGTTAAACAGTGTGTGACTGAACTCCAACTTCTCAATGCCGACTCTCATATTGTAGTTACAGGAGTCCAGGAAGAGGTAGGCATTGAAGTTCCGTTTGACCTGTGGCACTTTGACACAACACGTGATCCCGGTGCAGTAGTCAGTCAAGTGACAGAAGACGTTCTGAGGCAGTACTGACATCGTAATGTTTTCAGGACAAGCTGAAATGTTCAACATTTCTATATTACCTCAGTATACCATAACACTGGACTAGTTCAGTCACCTGATTTAATTATACTGATACCCCCACAAGAAGCTTCTAATGCGGTATGGCACCAGGCATTATCTGGTATCAGCATTTGTACGGAGTCTGGAACAAAGGGGTTACAATGAATGTGTACAACTCAATAGTTATCCAAACCCTTTAATAAACATTATGAACTACACAAATAAACACTTACAGCCTGGTAGAATGTCATTTTACCATGTCTATTAACAGATCTATAGTTGACAATGTCGACAGTATAATCACTATTTTACTCAATCTTCCCCCAACTTGCAACAGTCCATGCCAAGTACAATACAACCTTTACGACAGGTTTAAACCCAGTTAAACGTACCATTATTAATTCTATTTACAAAAGACAACCGTGATATAGCTGTACTACGTTTTGCGATCTTGCTTTAGTGCCAACATACAGCATTTGTCAACAGACAAATAGGGACATAGATATTAGCTGTCATATATGGTATGAATTTGAGTGAACGACCAGCATGTAAATGGCAGCAAGAGATCAGGTCATATAAATTAGACACGAATAAACCATTTCAAGAAGTATATAAATAGCAAGAATATTTAGCATAACGTAATATATATCAACCCATCAGGAAGCCACCAACAAAACCTACCGTTGTTCCATCCACTCACAGCACCTCTGTAAGGTTCCAGGTAGTCCTGACACTGTGTGTCCAGCAGGAGCTGTTTAATGCCGAGCTCTTCCATCAGGACTGCTGACAGCTGAGCTGTGATCTCACCGCCCTTTTCTCTCAGCCAGTTCCCCAGTGAGAAATCTGAAAGGAAATAAACATACATACATACATACATACATACATACATACATACATACATACATACATACATACATACATACATACATACATACATACATACATACATACATACATACATACATACATACATACATACATACATACATACATACGTACACACACACATACATACATACACATACATGCATACATACATACATACATAAATGTTTAATACTATAATCATGATATTTAAGTCACAGTGCACTGCTAACAAACAATAGCCAAGTTCAAGATATAATTTAGCTACCATAAGTTAATTAACTTGAAGTAATTGAGTTAACGTAATGTTTCAGTGCTGAAAATTTACACCAACAGTTATCCTTACTTTGAAGCTTGAATCCCTGGAACTTGGCACATCCTGGCATCGGAAGTCGTGTCTGATTCAGCACCTTCAGGTCCAGCTCACAGTCATCTCCCTCCAGACACAGACTCAGAGACAGGTCCACAATAAACACTTGCTGGGACAGAAGCCGCTCAATCTTAAACCTGGGAAATATTAGACAAGTTAACGAGAAAATCGACAATTCTTTAAACTTTAAATGATGTCAAATTTATCGCACTTGTAGCTATAATTAGCATTTATTTACTATTTACTAAATGTTTACCGTTTATGGTAAAAGCAAATATAGATTCAATTAACCCGAGAAAATGTTATATTATAAAGTATCCGACGACAATAACTTTGTCCAACTTACTTCAGTTTGAGAACAGGAACACCATCAAACGTAATTACTTCTTCTTTTCCTGAAACAAGACGTGTGACTTGTATGTTATGTTGATTTTGCACAGATGCATCAGAAAGCGGAATTCATTTCTTTTACGACTGTCCAAAATCTAAAATCTCCTGATAACACTTGTCAGCTTTACTCTTTTTAAAATATTAATATAGACGCCAGCTTTCGATGTGATCAGAAAGGAAATAAGACACATACCATCTCTTCTTGTAATTTTACCAAATTTGTTGGATTCTGGTCCGATTGCCAACCTGACTGATATTTACTGAGAGCTAGCATATTTTCTAACAATGTCATCTGTTATAATATGCTTGTCAATATATGGGATATGCCAAGATCTGTATACAAACGCATGGTTTTATAATTCGCTCGCTGTTATTTGAAGTCATGATTTTGTTCCTAAAAATAGATGAATAAAAAAGTTAAAGACTTGTAACTGCAGAGTGCAACCCGAATAAACATTGAGGTCAAGAAAACAAAATGACAGATACAGCCTATTACCTTTGTATCCTATTATCATTGTTTTGGTGAGGCTAAAACTTTCTCCTTGTGCTTTATGTGAGGAATTTTGTAAACCATGCCATAAACACATACCCCAGTTATAGTTGAGTATGTTATGCTTAAAGCTGAACTTCTCAATGGAGCCTTCAATGAAGTAGTTACAGAGGTCAATGTTGAAGGCCGTGTGAAGAGACAGATCAAGGACGTTGCTGTGGAGACAACAGTCTATACCCAAACATTTGTCATTGATGTGGCAGTTGGCCGGAAGAGTTATTGATGGGAGGGTGATAGCGCTGCCGCTCAAGTCACAATCTGGAATAAGAATAAGGATTATTTTTAAATCTAGGTTAAGACGTCTTTGGTGATCTGCGATACAGTCTATGTGTAGGAAGGGTAATGATTAACTATTTGACTGGTATTCACCACATTACTTAATTTGTACTGACCAAATATTCTTATGAATCCCATCCGCCTCCACCTACTTATTGTCCCTATTACAATTCAGAACCACTGATCATTTTAAACAAAAAACTAGCATTCGCCCTATGGGCAAAACACTCACTGTGAAAAAGAGTCATGACAAAGGAACTTGATTACGCCTGCCTGTTCACCTAAATGAAATGATAAACATCGTCAGATCTATCTGACTATCTGACTGACCATTCTTCCAGTTGCCTGCATCAGCTGGCTGGTACTTGAGACTGCTCCGGTTACATGGTGGATCCAGCATCTTGTCTTTGATACCTAGTTGCTCCAACAGAAGTTTCACAGCTGTCCGTGCGAGACCCTTGGTCAAATCCTGTCTTCTTGCCTTCGCCCAGTCCGATATACTGAAATCTAGAGGGTTAGAACATTACAGATAGAGTTTGGATTGGTGGTTGGGGTGGGGATGGGGAAGTGGGTTTGGGGGTGTGGGGGTGTGGGGTGTGGTAGGTAAAGAGGTAGGCAGGTAAACAGATTTTGAAGGACCACTGCTGCATCAATTACACACCTACCCCTTCCACCCCTATATTCAATCAATCCAAAACCCTGCACACTGGACCCCATCTTCAAATAGTTCAGCCTTTGAAAATTGGTAGTATTTTGTTGACATATCATAATAAATATGTTCACTAAATTTTGAACCTAAATGAGGGGACTGGGTAGTTACTGAGTCAATACCAAACCTAACATAGGTTACCTGTATGACTAAGGTGCAAGCATTCTGAACTTCAGTATATGATGTGTATGTTGATGTTCAGTTTATGATGTTGTATGTCGATGTTCAGTATATGATGTTGTATGTCGATGTTCAGTATATGATGTTGTATGTTGATGTTCAGTATATGATGTTGTATGTTGACGTTCAGTATATGATGTTGTATGTCGATGTTCAGTATATGATGTTGTATGTCGATGTTCAGTATATGATGTTGTATGTCGATGTTCAGTATATGATGTTGTATGTCGATGTTCAGTATATGATGTTGTATGTCGATGTTCAGTATATGATGTTGTATGTCGATGTTCAGTATATGATGTTGTATGTTGATGTTCAGTATATGATGTTGTATGTCGATGTTCAGTATATGATGTTGTATGTCGATGTTCAGTATATGATGTTGTATGTCGATGTTCAGTATATGATGTTGTATGTCGATGTTCAGTATATGATGTAGTATGTCGATGTTCAGTATATGATGTTGTATGTTGATGTTCAGTATATGATGTTGTATGTTGATGTTCAGTATATGATGTATGTCGATGTTCAGTATATGATGTTGTATGTCGATGTTCAGTAAATGATGTTGTATGTCGATGTTCAGTATATGATGTTGTATGTCGATGTTCAGTATATGATGTTGTATGTCGATGTTCAGTATATGATGTTGTATGTCGATGTTCAGTATATGATGTTGTATGTTGATGTTCAGTATATGATGTATGTTGATGTTCAGTATATGATGTATGTCGATGTTCAGTATATGATGTTGTATGTCGATGTTCAGTATATGATGTTGTATGTCGATGTTCAGTATATGATGTTGTATGTCGATGTTCAGTATATGATGTTGTATGTTGATGTTCAGTATATGATGTTGTATGTTGATGTTCAGTATATGATGTATGTCGATGTTCAGTATATGATGTTGTATGTCGATGTTCAGTATATGATGTTGTATGTCGATGTTCAGTATATGATGTTGTATGTTGATGTTCAGTATATGATGTTGTATGTTGATGTTCAGTATATGATGTAGCTGTGTGGC
Organism: Haliotis rubra; assembly: GCF_003918875.1. Lineage (NCBI taxonomy): Eukaryota > Metazoa > Mollusca > Gastropoda > Lepetellida > Haliotidae > Haliotis > Haliotis rubra. Next base: position 75,134 of record NW_025765603.1, on the reverse strand, counting down.
ATCTATACTCCTCACAAAAAATTAGCAACAAGTATTTTCAGTGCAATATCTTTATCAATATGGATAGCAATTCAAAGAATATATAACCTTTAGTGACTGTCAAATTGATTTATCTGATAACATTGACAACAACACCCGAACACAACCACCCTCAGAAACAACATGCAAAATGTGTGGCATGGATGTGCTTTACTCCTCACACATGCACCCTGATCGGTGTAAACCCACCTGTAATCATTCCCCTTGCACAACAAGCGGGTCCTAACTTCATGTTTATGGATGATAATGCCTGTCCATGGATGACAATGCCCGAGAAGAGTTTTTAATGATGTTGTTTAGATCAACATCATGACACATATGCCTGGCCTGCAAGGTCACCTGATCTTAATCCCATTGAACATGCTTGAAGCATTACTGGAAGTCGTGTTTACGGTCTCCATGTTCACCTCCAACTCCGGATGACCTTGAGCAGGCGTTACAGAGAGAATGGCAGATCATTCCACAACAGCAACTTTAAAGGCTCATTTGGTCAATGCCAAGAAACTGCTTCACTGTCCAAAACTGACTTGAACCTTAATGTTAACATTTTGCTCCATCAATGCAGCACATTTTGCACGACTGTTTCACGGGTGCATGCTTTTGATGATTTGTGAGTCTAGTATTGCTCAATACCATCTCATTTCATTTTGTTAATCGTGTGCACATAAGTTTCACCTTTCTATTGCATCATTCCATGATTTTAAATTTCAATAAATGAAAATGTAATGAGACTAAAAAGTTATGTTGCTTAACTTTTTGTGAGGAGCATACATTTCGTACAGGGACATTATTTCTTTTAGCTAGGTCTCATGGCTTACTTTTCAGGGTCCAGCTGGCATCAAGGTCGCACACAAGTTGTGGAACTTCAGTTCCCTTCATAATGGGCGTGGAAACAAGGCAGGAATCCTTCTCGATACAAACCTCAATGTCAAGGTCAAGTAGTAGAACCTTGTCTTTCTTTTTCAAACCAAATCTGGAATAGAGATAATATTTTGAATCGATGGTAAATGGTGACACTTCACACCCAAACCACTTTTATAATTTATTATTATGATGTCTACATGTATGCATCATATAAGTACTTTATCGATGTATTTGTTACAAGCACTGCTGACAAGTGACTTACTTCATCTGGAAGACATCCGCGATATCCAGCGTCAGTGATGTACCTGGAGATGAATCAAAGGAGGTGAGTTGAATTTAACAGTATTCGAACCGAAACACGACGTAACAACTGAATGAAGGAGAAGAGCCCGAGGTCTTACAGGTTTGTCACTTTCATGAAAGCCATGCTGTACGATGGCGACAAGATTCGAACCCACAATCGTTGATTTCTGTCGTGCGCAAGGTAAGAACATGTATTCAGTGACTTGCAGCTGCCTGGATCGTTACTCATATAGTGACTGTTAGACTTAAAATAACGTTATTATGGCACACCTGATTTGTAATGTAAGTACATTAAATAACACGTTGAAAACCAACATTATCTGCATTAGTCTGACTTTCCAAGCGAGGCCATGTTGTGTTCATGTCACTATACTAAGTTGACTAGGAGCAACAACACAAATTTCTTAATATCAAGAAATCTCTGCTGCAAGCAAAGTCTATTGTATGATTCCAACAAGGTCAGGAGCATACGTTCCCAGGAAACATAATCTATATGGCCTTTATTGACGTAGAAAAGTATAATTGAACGCCCGTTTCAAATACATGTCTGCGATACAGTCACTGCTTGTCACATGACAGTTGTAGACTCATTCATTGAAATTGTGAAAATCAGTGTTTCCTGTCAGGCATATAAATATTGACGCCATTGTCACGTGGGGAATCGGACAATGGTTTCATACACCGCATCGCTGTGGAATTGAGGCCGGGTATTTTGCGTCACGAAGCAGAGCTATAATCTCACAGACAGCAATCTACTCTTATTACGTTTTGGAGAGGTTTAGTCTCTGTACTGTTTCATCCCTATCAATCACAGAACAGCATATTTTCAGCTGACAGCTCGTCACGTACCAGCATCGAGGTCAATACCATTCCCTAACATTCCAAGCGTCCTGGTTTTGTTCTCAATAGCGGCATAAATGACGTAGTCGCACATATCGACATTGAGGACGGCGTTGAAGGACATCTCCAGGAAGGGGACATGGAAACAACAGTTTATCTTGGTGCACGTGTCCGCTAGGTGGCAGTACAGACCGCTGGGAAGATTGGGCAGCTTGCCAATACTCTTCGGGCATTCTGAAAAATACATGACACTGAAATTCTTTTCCTATTCTTTTTGACAGATTTTACTTTTTCATTATAAGTATCAGTATGGATACAAAAACAGAGCTGTCCACAGAATCATCTTTGACTGGAATGTTCTTTTCCTAATGAGTACATGGGTGATTTATTTAAACATCCAACGAATTTATTCATTGTACACTCGTGGATTAATAGAACGAACCAAAACTAACAATATATATATTATTTTATACGCATGCAATGCAAAAAGGTGAAATTGTTTTCGAGCGATGCACGTGTGTCGTGTTCGGAAAATTATACTTTCGTACCATTCCTCCACCCGTAAACACTTGGCTTGTATGGTGTTCTAGAAACATCACATCTGTCATCCAGCAGGAATTCAGAGATGCCAAACCGATCTAATAATAACCTGGCAGCCGCTTGAAAGAGGGACTTCAAGTTGATGTCAAGGTCAAGGTCGCGTAGCCAATCAGAAACTGAGAAATCTGAAAGTATACCAAAAGGGAACTACATTTGAACGAAATCAATGTCACTTATTACTTTTCAACAAGTGGGTGTCGAAACATTTCAGAAGAAAACCAACATGGACAGGGAAAATAATTTACCATATGGAAGATTGAGAAACTCTTCTTACTCTTCTTTCAAAGTTAAAAACACATTGGATTTACACGATGACAAAAAGAATGTAATAGGAGCAGTTCTTTGCTAAGGTGGACATACTTTGTTTTGTGAACTCCACCAGAGCATTAGCATCACAGGCGGGTATCTTCTCCTGATTCATCAGCGTCATTCCTCCTTCTGGGTAACAGAAACTGTCACCATCGATAGGGATACAGGTGTGGACACTCAGGTCAACAAGGAAGCCTTTGGGATACTTGGAGATTGTGAACCTGGAATAGAAAAATACACACTAAAACTGTCACCATCGATAGGGATGCATGTGTGGACACTCAGGTCAACAAGGAAGCCTTTGGGATACTTGGGGATCTTGAACCTGGAATAGAAAAATACACAGAAACGGTCACCATCGATGGGGATACAGGTGTGGACACTCAGGTCAACAAGGAAGCCTTTGGGATACTTGGAGATCTTGAACCTGGAATAGAAAAATACACACTAAAACTGTCACCATCGATAGGGATACATGCGTGGACACTCAGGTCAACAAGGAAGCCTTTGGGATACTTGGAGATCTTGAACCTGGAATAGAAAAATACACAGAAACGGTCACCATCGATGGGGATACAGGTGTGGACACTCAGGTCAACAAGGAAGCCTTTGGGATACTTGGAGATCTTGAACCTGGAATAGAAAAATACACACTAAAACTGTCACCATCGATAGGGATACATGTGTGGACACTCAGGTCAACAAGGAAGCCTTTGGGATACTTGGAGATCTTGAACCTGGAATAGAAAAATACACAGAAACGGTCACCATCTATAGGGATACTTGTATGGACACTCAGGTCAACAAGGAAGCCTTTGGGATACTTGGAGATCTTGAACCTGGAATAGAAACATACACAGAAACTGTCACCATCTATAGGGGTACTTGTATGGACACTCAGGTCAACAAGGAAGCCTTTGGGATACTTGGAGATTGTGAACCTGGAATAGAAAAATACACACTAAAACTGTCACCATCGATAGGGATGCATGTGTGGACACTCAGGTCAACAAGGAAGCCTTTGGGATACTTGGAGATCTTGAACCTGGAATAGAAAAATACACAGAAACGGTCACCATCGATGGGGATACAGGTGTGGACACTCAGGTCAACAAGGAAGCCTTTGGGATACTTGGAGATCTTGAACCTGGAATAGAAAAATACACACTAAAACTGTCACCATCGATAGGGATACATGCGTGGACACTCAGGTCAACAAGGAAGCCTTTGGGATACTTGGAGATCTTGAACCTGGAATAGAAAAATACACAGAAACGGTCACCATCGATGGGGATACAGGTGTGAACACTCAGGTCAACAAGGAAGCCTTTGGGATACTTGGAGATCTTGAACCTGGAATAGAAAAATACACACTAAAACTGTCACCATCGATAGGGATACATGTGTGGACACTCAGGTCAACAAGGAAGCCTTTGGGATACTTGGAGATCTTGAACCTGGAATAGAAAAATACACAGAAACGGTCACCATCTATAGGGATAGTTGTATGGACACTCAGGTCAACAAGGAAGCCTTTGGGATACTTGGAGATCTTGAACCTGGAATAGAAACATACACAGAAACTGTCACCATCTATAGGGGTACTTGTATGGACACTCAGGTCAACAAGGAAGCCTTTGGGATACTTGGAGATCTTGAACCTGGAATAGAAAAATACACTAAAACTGTCACCACCTATAGGGATACATGTGTGGACACTAAGGTCAACAAGGAAGCCTTTGGGATACTTGGAGATCGTGAACCTGGATTACAAAAAATGCACAGAAACTGTCACCATGCATACACACGTGTGGACACTCAGGTCAGTGAGGTAGCTTTAGCATACTTGGATCATGGATCTGGTGTATACTAGTATACTTGGATCATGGATCTGGTGTAGGCAAATGTACGGAAACTGTAACCGTACACAAACGTGTGAGAGGACACACTGGTTGTTCTCGCAGATCCATAATTTGGAATTGAAAATCACACACATGTGTAAGAAAGAAATCACTCGTACATGATGAATGATAGTATAGTATTTCAAGAAAAGGTTAATCATTATTTGCTTTTTTCATAACAACGACAGAATCAGATGTTGTTATTACTGTCATATTACGAGAGTGTGTCATTTAATATATTTCTGGAGATAATCTGAATGTGAGATATTATTACTTACTTGATGACTACTGGTGATGGGTTGTCATTGCCAATGTGCAGTTGATTTTCAGTCCCTTGTATGAAATAAAGACCGGGAAAAATATTAGACATGTACCGAGAAACATACAGAAGTATTATTTTGAAACAGACACACAGAAACGGGCACACACACGCATGTTCACATACAAGTGTGATTATCAATGTATTAAACTGCTAAGAAACATTATCGTAACGGAATGAATCAGTTAATGTTTAACATTGTGGTCGTATTCACTCTACACCATCACGGCCTGTAAGTGGACAATCAGTCAATCCGGACAACGTTCATCGGGAAAGAATGACACACAATTACTTCTCTTAGACATTGTATTCAGCAGAGAGTCTCATGTAAAGAATGAAATAGCCTACCCCAGCCGTATGCCATCAATCAGATGACTCACTCCATTTGTATGTCAACCCTCATTGACTCACCCCAGTTGTATGTCAACCGGGGCGGTGGGGTAGCCTAGTGGTTAAAGCGTTGGCTCGTCACGCCGAAGACCCGGGTTCGATTCCCCACATGGGCACAATGTGTTAAGCCCATTTCTGGTGTCCCCCGCCGTGATATTGCTGGAATATTGCTAAAAGCGGCGTAAAACCAAACTCAGTCAGTCAGTCAACCCTTATTGACATCCCCCAGTTGTATGTTAATCCGTATTGACTCACCCCAGTTGTATGTCAACAATCAAATGACTCACCCTAGTGTAGGTCATCAATCAAATGACTCACCCAAGTGTAATTCAACAACAAATTGACTCACCTTAGGCGTATGTCAACAATCAAACGACTTATCCCAGATACTTCGATGTATGTCAACAATCAAATGACTTAACTCAGTTGTATGTCAACAATCATATGACCTACTCCAGTTGTAGGCAAACAATCAAATGACTCACCCAGTTGTATGTCAACGAGTAAATGACTCACCCAAGCTGTATGTAAACATTCAAATGACTCACCCCAGTTGTATGTCAACAGCCTTTCCTTGTGGTAGTAGCTCCCAAAGCCGACCTCCACATTGAAGTTACACGGTTCAAACTTCAGGAAGAAGGGGACGTGTTTAACGAGTGGGTTCTCAAACAGCGGGATGTCAAACGAGAAGTCCACGCAACATTCTATACCGAAACAGTTGTCCGGCAGTTTACAGTTGACGTTGTGCTGGAAACTGGCGGGTAGAAGATGCTTGTAGTTTGGAAGTGTCCAAGGGCAATCTGGGGGGTAAACAAATTTGAAAGTCTAAGTGTTTTGAAGACAAACAGAAACGTTTCCAGCTTCACATACCCAATCATCATATTGTAGATTAGCTTTTAAGTCAAATAGTATCTCAGGTGTGTCATGCAAGCAGCGTTTAATGCAAGAACAAGACGAATTCAAAATCATGACGTTTTTGTAGTGTATTAAACAATAATGGGATTGAGATTATGGCACTTTTTAGCTATGGCATTACACCAACCATGTGCTACCGTTCAGCTATGTTGAATTAAAGAGTGTATGTTTCATTATTCATTGCACCACATGCAAACAGATGAAGTGACATGTGACAGTGGCAGGTATGAAAGCATTATCTGACCCAATTTGGTTATGATTTCAAGACATAAAAGACGAAAATGACCACTTCAGTACATAAAACCATTGCTTTTATAAAATGTCACGAGTTCGCGCGTGCCCACGGATTACCGACACATTACTTCTACAGCAATTTAATGTTGATAATAGGTGCCCGTTAAGACGAGACAACCACAAGGAAGCCGACACACAGACCCCGACATACAAATGACGTGACACTGATCGTTTGTCAAGTACTTGAACTCACTGTCAAAGCATACTAACTTTAAATGCTTTTAATGGTGAACATTACTCACAACCTCTATTTATAGTACAATTCCCTGATATTCTACTTATTGAGAAATCCGTAATGTATGTACCGGATTGACAATTGTTTGAATTACATAATACTAAACTTCCTAAATGCTTATACTCTTTCACATTCTAAAGCAAACATAATTAAACCGATTTTTCCCTCAAATTTCACTTTTTGACGTTTACGATTTTTCATTACTACAGTGAAAATTGATACTCATCGTAGAATATCATCCATCTATTTAGATTTTCAAAATTCCCCATCATATGAAATGCCAGGATGGTCAACTTCATGCCAAATACTTGCAAATTTTAAGTTACTCAGTTCACAACAGTGCACAGGAAACCAACATGAAACTACATATTCTGGTTTTATGTTGGTTTCCATTTAATGAAACTTCAATTGCAAATTCCAGGAATGGAAACCAACAAGAAACCTTTAACATTAGTTTCTTGTAGGTTTCCATTTACAGAAATGCAAAAATCAAAGAATCCAGAATGGAATCTAGTTGGAAACTCAGTTACTCAGTTTCAGTGAATGGAAACCAACTGGATTCCAAAATTACCCAGTATACGGATGGTTTCCAGGTTTCAGGAAACCAAGTCATTTTTGTAGTGGTTCAGCTATGTTGAATTAAAGAGTGTATGTTTCATTATACATTGCGCCACATGCAAACATAGATGAAGTGACATATCCAGCTGTTATACTACCTGGCTGGGGCGTTAATGCTGTACAGCCTCCGTCTATCAGAATCTTCTAAAATTAGAAAAACAATTATAAATAAACAGCATTTTGGACTATAACATAATTTCCTGGATCCACAATACACATGTACTTGTATTTCTACTATAATGATATTGCCTTCATGGAGGATGTAGAGATTCCGCCTGTATCGTTCATTATCACATTGTGTGCTTATTGGTCGATGAAGACATGAAACCTAATTGTTAAGAAGTTTGCTTCGTAAAACTCACATCCAGTCCAAGTTTTCGAAACACCACATCTACCACCTCTCTGATTAGCTTTCCTCCCATTTGTTCTGCAAGGCTATTCAGAGATCCGTTTCCTTAAATCAGAAAATTATGGAATGGATATATATTCGAAGCTGACACTGAGAAACTAAGCATATTATATCTGTATAGTATGGAAGCGTGTTCGTGCCACAGCCTAAACATTTTTTATCGTGTACGTAGAACATGCTTGTAATTTCGTCTGCGTAGAATACGCAGAAGATACTGATATCTACATGTTCACTTTACTTCTACGTAAGTATTACCCTAGTAGATTATGAAACATTTTTATACAGACTCAATTATGCTTCCATAGTATACCAACTATAATTCGGGAATACACCAAAATCCAACTATGAAATGAGCTTTTTCAACATACGTCCAACGGTTTACGATCGGGAGGCAGGACTGCCCAGATCCCAACTAAGGGTTGAAGTCTTTAATGGGTTACTTCAATATTGTGAAATGTTATGAATAAATTTAAGTCGTCATTGTATTCGACACTTACCCGGAAAAGAGAAGTTTTCATTACAAACAGGTATTGGTACATCCAGTTTTTCGATCAACAAGGCATTCAGAATCGGTTCCGACGCTCCAGCACTGATTTGTAAACCCATGTCAACCACGAACACCTTCCTTGCCTCACTCCTGTCAATGGTGTACCTAGAACACGGTGCACATAATGCATTGGTGATGAGGACTGCTTTAGACTGGATGACATCGTAACTGCACTATCGTTCAAAAAAGTCATCATAAAGGATCATATAGTTGATGTAAATGGCGATCAGGTGTTGCCGTGTGGACTGGCTGACTTTATGTACATTACATGCTGTCAAATACTGACTTAGATACACCAAAGAAGTGTATTTACAGATTGATGTGATAAAACGGCTGCAACTTTAAAATGAACAGACATAATCAACATATTTTTAACAGGAGCACAGATCGATAAAATGCGAAGACAATCACACAACTACTATTTACAATATAAAGTTAAACATCGTGCAGATTTGTGATAAGTTATATATAATCATTAGGACTCACGAGGTATTTTTGTAAATCAAAAGGTAACGTTTTGAGTGATTGTGCATCAGGATCGACAATTTGCCATTACACTCAATATGTTAAACCTTACACATTATAGGAAATATCGATTTTCTCTAAAACCCGAAGATAGTGTCCTTGTAAAGACAATCCTCTGAATCTCCGTAGAGCATCCGAAAGGAGATATCTCATACGTGAAAGGCACCGTTTTAAAAGTCCTACCTTATGGAGACCCAATCATTCAATCTTGCGGTCTTCTCTTTCCCTGTAAACGCAATGACAGAAATATCAGTTGGACACGGTGGTTGGATTTGATAAACGGAGCTGCTGTGTGGCTGTCAAGGTGTTACACGGGATAGGAATCTTTATGAAGCTAACATGACGTGCCGCTTGTGTCTAGAATGTATGGAGTATCATCATTATGGAGGAGCAATTTCATAAAGGTAAGTACTGTATTTAGGGACATTTAGTTGTTATCAATGTGTCTTTATAGCAATTAATGATAATATTGCATTCAGCTATCTAGCACTAGACTTTGATCTTTGATCCAATACCTACCCCAGTCGTATGCCAGGAGGATAACTGTCTCAGTGCAGTCCTCAAAGTTGACGGTCATTGTGAATTTACACGGGTCTAGTTGTATGTAAGCGTTGACAGCCTTGTTGAAATTCAGCTTCTTAATCCTAATATCAACACATGCATCAAACCGCAGACAGTCCGGGGCTATCTCCATGTACACGATCTTGTTTATCTTGTCGTTCTTAATTGTTGGGAGGGTCACTGTCCTGTTCATCAGTCTGCAAGCTGGGAGAAGGCAATAACATAATGTTATCTCTAGAATTACAACACGATCCTTAGAAATGTTATTTATGTTCCTGATTGATGTCATATGAATACTATTTTATTATCGTTTTGTTCAATATGGTTTCATTACGAACAGGTAACGGTTAAATAGTGTGAATATTCATATTTCATATCCCTCAGTTTGGACGAAATTGAAGTCTAGTTGTCATAATTACATCGTATTTATAACTTCATAATCGTGGATAAAGAAAATGAGTAATAATGTATAGTTTTTGTCAAATCCAACCCATCAGAGATCTACAATAAAAAATATACCATTCCAAAAGGTAAATATTGGACGTCAGTGCAAAAGAATAACCAGCATTAACTATTCTCAGAAACAAATACACTTTGTTTAAACTAGATGTGAAATATATATGAATGGATCATTGAAAATCAGTTATGGCACAAGGTGATCGCGAAAACGGGAAGCTTGTCCTGCCCAGCAGGTAGCACCCACCATTCACAAAATTTGACTAAAAATGAAAGCATTTAGGCATGAGGCCTGTAAACAATGGCAGCAAAATATACGGTAATTCTTGAACGCAAAACATTTCGCATTACATAAGTTTTGGCCACAAGCTTCTTGACTACTGTATCCACAGTATGCAAGTTTGTGTGTGTGATATTCCATGAAGGGAGTTCATTGGGTACACAGAGCAAGACCATTTGCACCGAATAACAAAAACGCCATATTCCAGTGAACCACTTACTTCTGTGTCCAACCGTAAGCCTCTGTTCCAGTTCGTCTCTCGTGCCTGTGATCTGCAGTCCTCGCTGTTGTAGCTTCTGTTTGAGGATATCCCGAGTCAGGGCCTCGGGTCTGGGACAGGGATCCGTCTTGCCTGGAGCCTGGAAATGCATCCATTGTTATTTACTAATTTGTCTGCCGTATGGAACAACTCTTTTGGGCATTTATGCCCGGGTACCACTGTTAGAAAGAAGTAGAGTTTCCATCCTGCCCACATCGTACATAGAAGTTGCTATATAATAAGAACACAGAGAATATATTTAACGTGACAAATACACTGTGACGGGGATAGAACTGAGCCATACTTACATCGGGTGATATACACGGGATTACACCAAGTAGTTCTTCTATGCCTTTCTTTATGGTATCCTTTGCAAACGTTTTCGCACTTTCCCGAATTCGTCTCCTGATTGATTCCTTATCTAACAAACTCCTGTAGTCAACTGGTAATAGAAGAAGCTGCTATTAGTTATACTGGCATCTGAGTAGATCAGCAAACGATACAATTTTCACTTAATACAGTCTACATAGCCTCACACTGTTACAGACCGCGACTCGTCCCGGACTAGGTGACGTAAATTATGAACAGTAGTGTTTGTTTGTATCCGCTGCGTTAGAGCCTTGCACTGAAACTAAACGTCTATTAAACTTACAGAGGTTAACGTCAATGTTACCCTAAATCAACGGACTGGTGATAACATCGGTAAGGCTGTCGGTGACCTTGCATCCAATAGTAAATGAAATACATCGCTTGTATGTCATAACACTGGATAATATATTTCATAACTTATCTGAAATATGTGCTCCATAACTGGAGTAGTTCATACATGAGTTGGTTAATTGAGATATTTGACACAGTTTCTCCGAGGTGATATATTTTTATAATGTTTACCGTCTGGCCAGGTTATTGAGCCATCTGGGTGACATATTGGTAGCGGTGTTGGAAACTCGTCCAGGATGTTGAAGAATGCGACGCAGTTGTCGTGGTCGTCCTGGGAACAGAAGCCGGCGGCCACTGTGATGAGAGCAGCGGTGACATCTTTCTCCAACTTCACCCTGAAGAAACAACACTGAAGGATGTGAGATCTGGACATCATGTCTACAGCTACACTGACATGTTCATAAATCCTCTCTCTCCAATAACAAGAGTAATCAGATGGCAAATTGCCCGGAAAGCTTAAACTGAAAGCTTAAACAGATGTTCGTTTGTTCATTTAGAAGGAGGGGATGCTGACATAGATCTTGGATTCGAACCAAATGTCAACGAATCCAAGCTGTTAAGGGATGTATTTTCTTCCAGTGGCCGCTCATATAAATTCCGTCATCCAAACATTTTAAAATAACGTTTGATAACATTTATGTGTTGAGTTATTAGTAAATAATCTACTTCGTGATAGTGTTATATCAAGTTCTCGGACGGTCTTAGTTACTCACAAGATGTGAATTGTGTTTATACCTGATGAGTAGCTCTATTCCTCCCAGTATGTCCAGTTTCACATTAGTCAGAATAGTCTTTTCCAAACCTGTAAAATAAAACCGGCTTTCAATGAAGAATAAAAAACTATCATTTCCAAACTGGAATTATGTTTATATCCTTCAAAACTTCATGCGCATGTACAACAATGTATATGTATATAATGCTTGGTATCTTTCTGTAAGGATAAGCATGGTCATCTTTCATATCAACCGTACATGCATAAATTTCAAAGCACAGAAATCTGTTAATATTCTTCAATATATTTTTTTTCAGAAACACTTGTAATTTTATGTAAAACAATGTAAATGACTACCAAAATAAGTTCCATTTTTCAGGTTTCCTTGAGACTGTGAATACTCCATTTAAGGAATGGCACCTACCTGCATATATATCCTTCAGATCACCTTTGATTCCAATGGACGTGTTGAACTTCCCAGCACCGACAGAAAATTTCAAGTCACATGGGTCAAACCTCGCAAACATCTTATATGTCTTTCTGAACATGAAGAGGTTGAAATGTACACAGCATTCCAGTCCAAGACATTTGTCGTCAAATGTGCAGTAGATGTTGTTGGGCATCGAGATTTTCATGAGCGGACAGGCTGCAAAATAATCATTACATTCATTTACAAAAGTTACATTTCCCTATGTTGTAAACTTACGCTCAGTGAATAAATGTTGTTTTAAGCCGTGTTCCATTATTTCAACTCCATCACGAAGCCTGTACTGAAGCAACTCCAGAACAAGCAATTAAGTGTTTGACAGCATGAACAACGATCCACGCGGCCGGTGAAGGATTACACTTAATCAGCCAGTTCACACATATATTCTACTTTTTGTCTCATTGTACATAAATAAGTACAAAGACCTAGTCTGTCCGGAGGTCCCAGAGAGCCCGAACACTTATATCAATATACGGACATAAGTAGACTGGAGCAACCAAATGTTAATAGATAAAGAAGGAATGCTCCAGCAAAGTGTTGCTCCATAATCATGAGGCATACTGTGACACATGAAGTTTATGAATATCGTGTCAATGAATTTTAGTAGACAGAGAAACGTAGTAAAGCCTGTTGTGTCGCTAAAATAGCTCTATTAAGACGGCCTTTGAACGACCATAGAGTGTCCAACACTCAAACTATATTAGTTGTACAGGCTGCATAAACTTGGCAAATAACTTAAAAGCGACAAAACAAACCATGATCAAGAGAAATATCTGTCAACAACACAGTCCACTGTAAACATTATAATGTACCACCAAACAGTAGGAATGACTTTAAGGAGACGGACCATGGACAGTCTTATCGCTTCGCTTCTTATCGCACATATCTACGGAGATTATACCATTAAGCTAAAGACTGTTTGATACTGTGTGAACTGACTGTTTGATGGCGTGGTGAGGGAGTTGATCATTTGTTCCCGAGTCCCCTCTGCCCTCATCCCCCTCTCGGTCAGCTCCGTCCTCAGCTGGTCATCCGTCATCTGGTAAGGGTTGAAGCACGGCTTGTTGCTAATCATCTCCTGCAGCACAGAGAAACGGGAACATACATGATTCATGGTATTATAGTGGACTATAACAGAATATTAAGAAATCATTCATAACTGTTTCATGAAATTGATATAGGTCATGGTCAAGATCAAACAGTCATAGTTCAGTAGTTCGACGCTGTGATATGACACAATACTTCGTGCAACCAAAACAAATGGCAGCAACGAAAGTATACAACTGCAAGATAGGTACACAGTAATGTACAAAGCAAATTTGTCAAACATATTTGTTTATAACAATGTTATTTATAATCGTTTAAAACACAAGCTGTGTACCACTGGCGCTAGGTTTGACCATCTTGCTTGTGAGAACGACTGTGAAGAATATTCATTTTACAATGTTTCCCATAAGCCCAACAATACAAAATTGTACCTTGATTGTTCTTATGACCTCTGCCACCTTCCCTTGACTCTCGTCAAGGCCGAGAATCTCAAGAAGATCCAAGATAGTCCCCATTTTCAGGTTACGGATGGAGAATTTCTTCAAAAAGGCACCAGCTTTCTCAAAAAGGGTTGCCAGAGCTAAAAATGAAATTTGGTAAGGTAAAGTTAGAATGTAGGTGGTATATAGCAGTGAGTCAATGCATCTTCTTGCTGGCTGGCTTAAAAATACTTATCATGAAGTTCATCAGCCAATTCCTATCATTGCCATTACAGTTTACATGCATTTCATTGCACTTAAGCCATTTTACAGCATACACAAAGGCAAATACATAATATGTGTATCTGTGGGATACAAGTAAGGTGTCAGTAGCATCTGTCGATACGTTACTGTACACTGTGTATAGACATTTTCAAGTCAGGTTGCACGTTTTTTGTCTGCATTGTGAGAAACTAAAATATTTTCCACCTCGATTATCATAATCTGCTCACCACCATCTTTTGTTTTCTTCGCCTTTTCTTTTATCTGTGGTTTTCGAGACTGCATCCTTTGGAACATAGAATCGGGCTTTTCTGAAACGATATATGTACAGGTAAAACGCTGCTGGACTAGTATGTTGCAAGGAAACACAACCGAGAGTCTTCTCCTATACAAGTTACGTAGCCGTGGTGGTCTGTCCTTAAATAAGTGTGACTGAAAAATGAATCATGAAACCATGTTTTATCAATGATTTTGTCTGCGTGTCAACAAAGCCATTGCTGCGATATCGCCATGGAGAGAGAGTTTCATCTTACACAACCAATATATCGATATTGTTTGTGATGACATTATATATCTTGCATTTGTATAATGCATCTCAGACTATGATTAAACTTGAATGTTTCATCGATAAAATCCCTTACTCATTCAAACAAGTACTGGTTCATTATAATAGTTTTACACCTTTTTCACAAAAACTCGGAGAATCAATCATCGATATTCCCCCAAACAATACACAGGTAACTATTTATCCCATATAATCGAAAAACGGGTGGTAGTTAAAAGCTCAGAACAGAAACAACCTACTATTTTCTGCGTCGGCAACAGAGGAAGGATCTTTTGAGGAATCAAGGTCCTCTGGCTTTCCAACATCCTCTCCTTTTCTCTCTGGACTGGTATCATTCTTGTCTTTACCGTCCAGACAGATGATGCAGTCTTCGGCTATAGCATCATCCTGAACAAGAAATTGGAAATCAAGTGTCGTGCCTTAGTGTCTTTGGTAAACGTGTGCGTCGCAACATGACAAATAATTTGTCAAAACAAATATGTTGACCAGATTCGTCACGGTATGTGTCCATACAAGTACGTGTGTGATGCAAATCGCACTGATTCTACTTCATACGTCTTGTATTTGGAACTTCATGATCACAATGTACATTTCAGATAAATAACTAAATATATTCTCGGCAGATACACGTCCATGCTTATCTGTCTATCCCTATGCCAACACAGAAAGCGAAACATTATCTACCTTAAACACCACCCTGTAGTCGTCACACTCTTGCACCCACTCAGGAATCTTCGGTACCCTGGCTTCCAGGTAGTGTGTAGGATCCACATAGCCGCCCGTCCGTCTCAGGGAGAAATGAATGTGTTCGTTACCCCCACACGGAGAGTTGGCCGCCACGCCTATCTTCTGTCCAGCACTCACCTGGAACAATGGAACAAAAATACCTATCTAATCATAGCTTTCGAAAAGGAAGGATAGCAACAGATGGATGAACAACTTCTTTATTACAACGAGAGCGTCGTTTCGGTGTAGGTTCTAAGACAATTATCAAACCAGAGATGAACAGAATAAGGATTGGGTGGCACATTGCAAGTTCAAAGTGTTTGTAAAGCATATTGTCTTCCTTCCTTACTGCTCCAACTTCTAAATGCCTCTCAAAAAAGTTCACACAACAAAGTGTTCTTGACGCCCCTCAATATGTGAAAGATGATGTACAACAACAAATGTTGCGGATTATTCATCTGAATCATATACTGATGCATAAACACTCAACATCCATCATAGAGTATATGCCACTTTCGATTTCTTCAATAAGAGAATGCATAATCTTGAGAAGACGATTTGAACATTACTTTTATATAGAAACTTCACATAAGATAGGGTGGGAATTTACTAAAAGTGATTGATGGCAGAAAGGTCGTACTTCTTAAGGACGCTTCACAGTATGGCACGCAGAAAATAATTCATGGAGTCCCCTAATTAATTTCGTTGTCTCTTACGATAGACAGAACGTGTTGTGAAAATGCCCATTGGCTTGGTGTCTATGAATTAACCTGCATGCTACAACATGCCAACGTTCACTGTAATTCCACATGGTGTTCATGGATATGTCTTTCGTCTTAGGAGCATAATAATGTCTACACGATCAGTATACAACTTACTGGATTGTCCACTAAGGAGCTGTCGGGGTTGATGTTCGTTATGATGACCTCCGTGTCCTTAAGAGATCCTGCATTCGGGATGATGATGATCTCATGAGATTTGTCGGACAGCATGATGTTTCCATCAAACGGAGCCACAATCTGCAGAATTAAGGTCTGTTGCTTTGCATACGGATATACCACGAGTGAGGGGTGCACGCCATTGTAAAAAATATTTTAATTAAAAATAATAACGCCCTGACTACCGTGTTTTGTGTTAAAACATTACACATACCTGAATAGATTGTCATATACCGCTTGGACTCATTTTGGTTTCAAGCCACGATCAGCGTTTTCTGGTACGACGAAGGACGGCGACGCTAAGGCCCCTGGGCAACTTTTGACCCCGGGGACGGAGAGGAAGGGCACATGTACACACTACGAACAAGCCAGCGAGTGCGAGGAGCTGGTTAGACACCGCTTTGAAGCTCAATTTAGGAGGAAAGTTTGAAATGATTCTGGCCTCAGCCATTTAGTACTTTAACGAGAACAGTGAGAATTACTAAAAAGATTTTACATGTGTAATAACAGACGAAACTCTGGACCACAATATGAACAGGTTTTCAAGGGGAGCACGCATTACACTGTGACTGTATTACACAGTGACACATGTGTACCGAACACTGCACACGTTATATCTTAACACGACTACACATGTGGACGTTAGGCACCTCTTTGCCAGGAGATATTGTCACATCTATTCCTTCATGCTCGTATTCATCTCGATTCTTCAGTTCAGAGGGGTAGCTGCCCTGTCCATTGCATCCACCCCCAGCGAGTCGGAGGGTTCGGGGAAAGTCCTTGTGACATTTGGGTCCGAAAATACGGTCGATAAGAGAGCGGGCCGCTCGGTATCTGAAGCCAATATGAACACCATACATTCTTCAGGTTGTATGAGGAGATGTACAAACTACTCCCAATGTCTGTGTTCTCTCAAATCACTTTCCCCATATATGAAGTCACTTTGAATGAGGATTCCAGATGGAAAAAACGAAATATAAAAACTTGTAATCAAGAACACGCCCTCTAAACATACAAGTGCTACCCGCCATGTTGGTTCAACCCCATGTTGGTTTATTTCAATGTTTACCACGACCCTTCGTTAAATAAAAAAACTAAAACATAACGCTAGATGATTAGTAGTAGAACGTTGTTAAGATTAACGATATTACATATTATCAATGGTTAATAGTTAGCATATTGTTCAGTGCAGCGTTAAACAACAAACAAACTTTACCCTTCCTTCAGAGCGTCGTAAGCTCGCTTCACGGATTTGGCGATATCAAACACCTTCTTGAAAGTGTCCACGAACTTTCTTCCCAGTTTTTTTAGAGGTTCAAGAGGAGTCAGAACATCATCAACAATGTCCTTCAGCATTGTCACCACTTCCTGTCTTATCGCAGTCTATAAAATTTGATCAGTATGTTACAATTTGTATAAACAGAGAACAAACTGTGTAATCGTAAAAGTTAACTTCTCCTATTCAAGGCATTCGGATATAAAGCCCATGTTCTACTCCTGGATGCAAAGGCTACTGAAATATTCACCTTCGCTGGATTAAATAGGAACATTCCACATATATCAAACAACACAAAGCTGAGTGATAAAAAAACATTTTTTTCAGTTTCCTTCATACAGCCGTGCTTTAATTCTAACATTTGAATTATTTTATTCAGATATGGGCAGTTTTCCGCAAAATATATACACAGATATTTGGTGTTTAGCCATCCTGGTCTATTAGCAACTGGTGAGTGACGTTTTATTCTAGCTATTGTTCAATGGGGAAGACGTACCCGTACCAAAAACATGAGAAACGACCCGGGCCATCGTGGCACTATGATATTCAATTAGCATGTCCTAGAGTTTGAAAACAGCGTCTTCTTTATTCAGATCTGGCCACCAGTATGTTATAATGGGGACCTATCTTTCACTGGAGTCTCAAGAGACAGATGCGTCATTGCTTGAATGTGTGAACAGATGGGTCCAGTCCACAGTACAATAAATCCGATGTGGTCATTCATGAGGTAAATTCCAGCTCAAGTGCCTTCAAGACATACTCCGTATTGAATTACTCACCATGTTACTCTTCCCCTTGGAAAACTCCGCTACAGGGTCTTTCCTCCCCTTTACAACCGCCTTGATCCATTTCTCCCCACCTTCCAGCAGCGCCGTCTTTGCTTTAGCCCCTGCCTCCACTATCTCAAGCACCTTCGAACCTAGGTCCATCCAGTCAGGAGGATTTTCTGTTGACACATGAGACAAAAATAGTGAGAATGTAATCTATAACACCAATAGTTATCCGTATGCCACTGGAAGGCCCAACGAGAGGAAATAAATGTTTCCAGATATGGTGAAACCTCGAAGCCAGCATAGTCATCACAGTAATACTGCTACACACAATTAACAAGGAATATCCTGAAGACCCGGGTTTGATTTCCTACATGGGTACAATGTGCTTAGCCCATTTTTGATGTCCCTGGCCGTGATCTTGCTGGACTATTGCTTAGGGCGGCGAAAAACAACTCAACAACAACAACAAAAAGGAATATCACATGTCAAACGTTACTGAGTAGTTAAAAAAAATGACTCTTTCCAGTTAATAGACATCTGGACAAAGGTTAAGCTTCCCTTCCATCGGCATATTACTGTGGTAAATGTAAGTCAAGCGTAGTTGACGTTTATAATAGAAAGACTTACCGAGGGTTGTATATATTGCAGTTTTGGTCTTGTAAATGACGTGAACCAGATTCTTTACTTCTAGGCCTATGCTGAAAAACAACAAACATTAGTCCAAATTAATAGACTTAAAGATTATTTGAATCATGAAACGATATTTAAAGCTACCCTTTGACGAAGATAATCAGTGGTACCAGGTGTTCCGTGAGAGTTACTCACGTGATAACGTTGCCAGCGACAGTAGAAATGGCCTGTTTGGGGTCTTTGTTGAACGCCCTGAAGCTATCAATGATAGCCTTAATAGCCTTATAGATCATCTTCCCTGCCCTGGGTATTATAATCGTCACTGTCTCCATCAGTTGCTGAAATGGACAGCACAATAATATTCATTTCTCTTTAGTAAACGTTCTTCTTGTTTATGAATAAATAATAGCATTAAATGGAAGATTACTATTTCACTTACTAAAACACCAGGGAATTCAAAAACCAAATCGTACCTTCCTACATTGAAACCCCTTCCGGTTACTTAGCTCAACAGACCAGGTAGTTTGAGGTGCAATTTGAATATAGATTTTATCCATGTAAAGATGCTCCAATAGTAGCTGCCGACTTATAGCCAGCCTACCCAACTCACAGAAAAGATTGAAACGGTGGTCTCAGTTACATTATGACACTACATCAATATTGACAGAAAGGAACTCAAAAAAAATTATTATGAGAAGCACAAGATATTGAAGAAGACAAAATTATTATGGTAATACCTACATTGTAAAAGCTGAGGACCGATGACTTGACTTCCTTGTAAAGGTTTGTGATTTTCAACACAAGGTCCCTGGCAGGTTTAGCAAAGGGAGGCAACTGTTTCTCGTCCAGCTGACCAAGGACTGCCATAGCATCTGATGCCTTCTTTCCAACACTCACAACCTGTATCATACGATGATGTGCTTATTGTCCTAAAGGAGGGTAGTGTGGTAGCCTAGTGGGTAAAGCGTTCGCTCGTCACGCCGGGTTCGATTCCCCACATGAGTTCGATTTCATTAAATATCCGCGTGTTATTGGTTCGTGTGTGGACTTCCTTGTCGTTGGTCTTTACGAAATGTTACACAAGTAAGGAAATAAAAAGATATAATTAAACAGGTCATAACCCTTCGACATAACGCCAGTAATGGGCTGCACACAGTGTACAACCAAACACAGGTCTTTAACCACAAGGCTACACCACCGCCCATTTACATACATCAGAACATGAACGAGACCTATTTCATGTTAAAGTTTATGGACATGTGGACATTGTATAGGGCTGGTCAAAAATATTTCCAAATAGGTGATCTGCTCATGATGCCGAGTTTATCTGACCTCTACATCACAAAGGAAAACTCTTGATTGTAGTATAAATTGCTCAATGAACACACCTTATCTGGAAGCTCCTCCAGCGCCTTTTTGAAATCTTCTATCATGTCAGTAAGCGAGAACTACCCATCGATGATTCTCTTGAAGAGATCCAGACCTCTCCCTATACCACCAGCAGCATCACCCTTGACAGCGTCGTAGAGTTCAACCAGTTTCTGGAGGTTGTCCACGCCATACTCCTGGAACAGGAACAAACGGTGCCAACCGAAAATTTAATCAATTTGCATTGTACGTAATTAAATGTAAAATGTTACTTTATAATATTCTTATGATGGCTGCTTGACACATTCTCATTTGGAAATGCTGATAAATCTGATGTGGTATTATTCATCTTGTTGGCATTTGAATATGAATTGTCTTCCTGTTACACTGGAAGGCATCAGGCTTCCTAACGTTAACACAGCCGAGTGTAGACATATATTCCCTGTCCAACAGAACGTAAGACTTTGGAAACATTACAGGTAGGTCTTAGCGCAAAGTCGCGTCACACGTTCACAAAGGGTAGACACACAACTGTCATAGACAAGAGTCATTTGCTACAACGGTTTAGCTGAGCAGACTGGGCACAACAGAAGTGGTTCAACGGGCTGCTTTGTTAGGTTACCTGCAGCATGTTCAGGTTGTAAGAAGCTCCTCCCTTGAAGCAGATCCTCGCCAGAAAGAATTCCAGATTCTTGCCCATGAAACCAAGGTGGATGCGGGCATAGGCTTCATCGTAGACGTTCACTCTCATGTGTCCGCTCAAAGGTGCTGTAACATGCAGTGACAATATATACTATTGGAATACAGTAACTGTGCATTAGATGATGTTATGCCATGTTTAATGAAAAAAAGATATAACATGATTTGTGGTGTTTTCCTTAATCACTGTTTAACTGTTGCCAGGATAATATCGAAATCTGTATGATTTTAAACTAGGCATCGTGACATGCCCTTGATGAGATGTGATGTCCAAAGGCTTGTCAACGAGGAAGCACAGACGACACTAAGCGACTGAAGAAAGCCTCGGGAATGTTGTTCCATGACTAAACCAACGCTTGTTCCAGTTCACCTAACGTCAATGGGCAATCTGTTCTTGACGTAAACGTCGCTCCATTTCATCGTAAGCGTGCTCGATAGGGGACAGGTCCGGAGCTGGCCATGGATGTTCTGCTCACTCAGGAAATCTGTCACAACATGTGGACGGGCATTACCTTGCCGAAGCGTGAATGTCTGTACACCCTTGCCCTGCCATCCGCGCTGTCCAGATGAAATCTCTGCTCGTCAGTGAACAAAACACTATCACATTGTTGTCTTCTAGATGCTGTCTGCACCAGGCAAGACGTACCTGTCGGTGACGCTGGAGTAAAATTGGACGTATTGCAGGCCTCTTACCTAAGCATAGATTGTTGAAGGCCAGTTTCACCCCAGATTTTCACGGATCGAGGGGTTGAGAGGAACATGAAATATCAAAATCGTCCTTGTGTCGACGGACAGATAACATCAAAGTTGCATGTCAAATAACTCCAATAATTCTGTTAAACGCAGATATTATTATTGAGTGTGTTGGGTTGTTTTGTTAATGGCTTGGATTGCTGCATCATTATTTTCAAGTTAGGGTATTCGTCAAATATTTTTGAATGCTAGTCTGACATTACAGTTAAAATAAACAATGACATTTACAATGGAATCTGAAATAAGAGTATATTATGATAATCTATGATATCTTAAACACTGTGGATATGGAATGTCGGTATACATAAAACACCGTGTCGAAGTTTGATGTGTCGAACTTATAGTTATCTCGACGTTAAATCTTTTTTTCTTTTATTTATTCGGATAACTGTAAGTATTTACAGAGGTCGCTTCACCTTCGACACAATGGTGTGCAACTGTATGTCACTGACACGAGCATACCTATCTTGAAGTCTAAAGCGTTGTTCATGAGGAGTCCAAAGGAAGCTCCAACTGTTGTGGTTCCAATCATCTTCTTCCAGTCTACGTACGGTGAGGCCAGTCTGAACTCGATCTTACCGATGTCCCTTTTACGTCGATGGTGTACTTCAATGTCCCGTTTGCCAACATAGCGAGGATCCACGTGAAAAATGGATCCATTCATGTGACTGTAATATATCAGATGATTAGGTTTAGCATCGATTTCACAGTTTGTCTGAAGGGTACAATCAGGTCATCTCAGCTCAATCGGAAACAAAATGCAATGTCGAAGGCTTAACCGCTGGACACAGATATGGTGCTGGTAACAGACCAAGCCCCAGAATTCATGATAATTGCATTCTCATGCTGCTTGGGGATGCTTCTCTTTACAGTAAGATGCCTCTTCTAGGTGACACCTTTGACAACTACCCGCTTAATGGGGAAGCCAGGGGTATACAGAAATCAGTGACTGAATAATAACAAAACTCTTCGGACGTTATGCATCCAGCCACCCTATTGTGATTCATCGTCAATTCGTACTGGACTGATGAGGAGGTGAGACACCGTTTTAACCATACATCAACCCCAGAGTCTCACTGAAGTAATGGGCTATGGACAATTCATCTATGATGTACAAAAGTAAAAAAAAAATCTGAATTGTCTTACCTTTCGGTAGTAAATTGGGGGGTTGGAAGAAGTAATATTTTTGGAAGCCACAAAATATACCATTAAAATAGCTTATGAATGAATTGTTGAAAGTATTCAATATTCACCCTTCTTCTCTGTACATGGGGGCTATTTTTGCTGCTTTTGGGTGAGCCTGGTATTGTAGGAGGGCTTCATATCGCACCTTCTCGTCGTCATCGTACAGGGCTGTCTTCAACATCAGATGTGCTGCCTGGATCAAGGGATGTGTCATTAATACATCGTTCCCTGGTACCTCTACTCGAATATTTTCTACTGATGTGAAGCATTCCTTGGTGCCTCTACCAAATACCATTTGGTAACAATTACAGTTTTACAATGTTTTTGTTTACATTTAAGAGTGTAGTACTTCATATTTGTTCAGCTGTTGCCTATCTGAATGAACGAAGCTGTACTGAATTTCCTTTTTGGTTAGTTATAAAGTTAATTGTGTGCATACCCCTTCATGATGGTACTTCCTCATGGCGTGTATCCCAGCCCGCTTCACCCACTGAGAGTTGGTTGTGTTGACATGTGACACAATCATCTCAAATGATTGGTCGAGACCAGCATTACCCAGAGATCCCAGTAAAATAACTCTCCAGCGGTCGTCATTAAGGACTTCAATTTCTGTCATAGTAGATCGTTTCGTGCGGTAAAGCCAGGGATCTGGAAAAGGTGAGCAGATAATTAATCCACAACAGGCTCAAGATCGGGATGAAAGTAAGTTAGGGAATGTGAATGTCATTCGATCTGTAAGAATATAGCAGTCACAGACAAACCTGTGAACGCCAGATGTGTGAAGTGAAAATTCAGTGAGCATTAACCGAATTAACAAAGTTTGGTGAAAATACTAAATTATGTTTGTGGTTGTTGATGTTTTCTAAGTCAAATAGTTATTCTCACCATGTAATCCAAGCCATCCCTCAAACTTCATGACAATATCAACCGCCTCCTCCTTCCTCCCAGCGTCCAATAGTCGCCTAGCAACCGCTCCCAACGCCAGCACAATCCTGTGATATGTTTTGTGTTCTTGTAGAGTCACAGGGGCCTTCTCGCGCTCAAAACACAGGCTCTTCAGTTTTGTGATGATACCCTGTGCAAAAAGCAAAACATACAAATAATCCGGGATCTACATTCAATCCGAACCATTGCAGTACTCCCTGGGCCTCCTCCCGTCGCTTACACCTCGGGAATTACCACTGCTGCTAGTCGTGGTTGAATCAGTATTCTTGCAGCAAATAACCAGTGTTGTGGAGCTTGTAACTGTTATACCACACATGTCTACACTTACATCTATCGGCGGTCTATCAATGGAGACGATGTGGAACATGAGCTTGTAACTGTTATACCACACATATCTACATTTACATCTATCGGCGGTCCATCAATGGAGACGATGTGGAACATGAGGTTGTAACTGCTATACCACACATATCTACATTAACATCTATCAGTGGTCTATCAATGGAGACGATGTGGAACATGAGGTTGTAACTGTTATACCACACATATCTACATTTACATCTATCAGTGGTCTATCAATGGAGACGATGTGGAACATGAGCTTGTAACTGGTATACCACACATATCTACACTTATATCTATCAGTGGTCTATCAATGGAGACGATGTGGAACATGAGGTTGTAACTGTTATACCAAACATATCTACATTTACATCTATCAGTGGTCTATCAATGGAGACGATGTGGAACATGAGCTTGTAACTGGTATACCACACATATCTACACTTATATCTATCAGTGGTCTATCAATGGAGACGATGTGGAACATGAGCTTGTAATTGTTATACCACACATATCTACATTTACATCTATCAGTGGTCTATCAATGGAGACGATGTGGAACATGAGCTTGTAACTGGTATACCACACATATCTACACTTATATCTATCAGTGGTCTATCAATGGAGACGATGTGGAACATGAGCTTGTAATTGTTATACCACACATATCTACATTTACATCTATCAGTGGTCTATCAATGGAGACGATGTGGAACATGAGCTTGTAACTGGTATACCACACATCTCTACACTTATATCTATCAGTGGTCTATCAATGGAGACGATGTGGAACATGAGGTTGTAACTGTTATACCACACATATCTACATTTACATCTATCAGTGGTCTATCAATGGAGACGATGTGGAACATGAGCTTGTAACTGGTATACCACACATATCTACACTTATATCTATCAGTGGTCTATCAATGGAGACGATGTGGAACATGAGCTTGTAACTGTTATACCACACATATCTACATTTACATCTATCAGTGGTCTATCAATGGAGACGATGTGGAACATGAGCTTGTAACTGGTATACCACACATATCTACACTTATATCTATCAGTGGTCTATCAATGGAGACGATGTGGAACATGAGCTTGTAACTGTTATACCACACATATCTACACTTATATCTATCAGTGGTCTATCAATGGAGACGATGTGGAACATGAGGTTGTAACTGTTATACCACACATATCTACATTTACATCTATCAGTGGTCTGTCAATGGAGACGATGTGGAACATGAGCTTGTAACTGGTATACCACACATATCTACACTTATATCTATCAGTGGTCTATCAATGGAGACGATGTGGAACATGAGGTTGTAACTGTTATACCACACATATCTACATTTACATCTATCAGTGGTCTATCAATGGAGACGATGTGGAACATGAGCTTGTAACTGGTATACCACACATATCTACACTTATATCTATCAGTGGTCTATCAATGGAGACGATGTGGAACATGAGCTTGTAACTGGTATACCACACATATCTACACTTATATCTATCAGTGGTCTATCAATGGAGACGATGTGGAACATGAGGTTGTAACTGTTATACCATACATATCCACACTTACATCTATCGGTGGTCCATCAATGGAGACGATGTGGAATGTGAGCTTGTAACTATTATACCACTGCCATACCACACATTTACACTTACATCTATCGGTGGCCCATCAATGGAGACGATGTGGAACGTGAGCTTGTAACTGATATACCACATATTTACACTTACATCTATCGGTGGTCCATCAATGGAGACGATGTGGAACGTGAGCTTGTAACTGATATACCACATATCTACACTTACATCTATCGGTGGCCCATCAATGGAGACGATGTACAACATAAGTTTGTAACTGTTATACCACACATATCTATATTTACTTATATCGGTGGTCCATCAAGAGAGACGATGTACAACATAAGCTTGTAGCTGTTATACCACACATATCTATATTTACATCTTTTGGTGGTCCATCAAGAGAGACGATGTACAACATAAGCTTGTAACTGTTATACCACACATATCTATATTTACATCTATATGTGGTCCATCAAGAGAGACGATGTACAACATAAGCTTGTAACTGTTATACCACACATGTCTACACTTACGTCTATCGGTGGTCCATCAAGAGAGACGATGTACAACATAAGCTTGTAACTGTTATACAACAAGTGTCTACACTTACGTCTATTGGTGGTTCATCAAAGGAGACGATGTGGAGCATGAGTCTCATCACCAGGGAGGAGTCGGGTCTGGATCTGTTAAGGACAAGGTCCAGCAGGAGCTGCTGAGACAGGTCTGTGGTCAGACCAGCGATAGCATCAAACATGTGGTTCTGGTCCTTGAAGGTCTTAGTCAGTCTGTAAATAGATGTAATGGAGGATTGCAGGTGTCGTTGGAACCATGATGATTTAAAATGCATCTACCAGTGGACATGTTTATGCGTCACGTTAAGTACAAACAGGTAAACTAGATAAAACTAGGTAAACTAGGATAACGATGATCTGAGCTAAAGTGAGCAACTGGTATGCTATAAGATATTCATTATACACACGAGGAACAATCAGATACCTGGCAGTTAATACCATTCAGCTTAAGATGATCTTTGGTAGGCATTTAGAAGTTATACAAATGAGGAAGAGAGTCTTTCATGAATGTCAACTTCTTTATTATGAGGAACAGAACGTTTCGGGGCATATCCTTACTCCTTCATCATATATATATACTTTATTTCCTCCATTGTCATGAAGTCATGAAATACAAACATAGTTTACTACTTCTGTATAATGTGCAGATGTATAAATACATATTCTTATGCAAAAACATTTATTGCATAAAATATTGATTTATATAAGACAAGTGCCTTCAACTGTTTCAATTTGTGTCTAGTAAGTACTTCAAGGGTTTATTCACCTCGGCCTGTCGGTCAGGTACTGTCTGGCAAGGATAGCCAACTGTTTGTCAGGTAAGTCCCGGAGAACGGCAACAAGTTCAGTGAAGCATTTGTCCAACTTCTTCGAACCTGAAAAAAAGACAGTAAACATTTTAATATTCCAGATTCTCTCCTTACTGTGTGCTTAAGAAGCTTGTATTCACACTCCGGTAAACTATTTGATTTTCAAAGGTGGTATTTACATATTGATAACCTACAGTCTTTAGAATCCACTATTTACAACCGAATCAAATGTGTGGTTTTTGAGACTTGTGTTTACAAATGGACCTAATATGTGATTTAGAAACTTGTATTTATTTACGGGACATTAAGACCCTAGACCATATCTACACATAGTAGTACCTTTATCTGGCTCGTTTCGCATGCATGTGAGGTTCCCCTTCACATACTGCAGGTACTCCTTCACATTGACTGCTGTCTTCTTGCGCTTCACCTGGGACAAACGATGTACTAGATGAGGGTTCTGAGGTCCCGTACGTCTACGTTTATTCTCAATTCATTATTTAAGACATTTTCCTATCAAATGTGCACATACGTTTTGCACATTTTCTGCATTTTATTATTTTATTGGTTTCCTTTCTGTCACCGACTGACATAAGCGTTAGCGTGAGATTAATTGGACGAAAAGCTATGGTTCGTTAATATGCAAGGGGATTTACATTGTTTAAATTGTGTGCTACAAAATATTAACGATTCCTAGCTTTTAGCATTCCATGTATGATGCAAACTTAGGTGTCTTTAGACTTTACTGAGCAGATTCTCTGTATATTATCTTTCTCTTTTTAAATGCTTTCTGATTCATTTTTAGTTTTCTTAAACAAGATCACATCAACAAGCCCATCGATATTAATAATACAATTTGAAGAAGGTTTTCAAGGAGGAAGGTTTGAAAATGTTGCAACAAGTGTTTGTTGTATCCGATCGATATGAAGGTGACTGAAAAGATCTACTGTTTCTGACGCATCTGAACAGGAGTGCCATCGCTAACGTATGAATACAAATTTTCACAACAGAAATCGAGTTAACGCGACAGATGGGGATTCACTCTGTATTTTGAATGTAAAAGATATAGAAACGGTTACCTCTTTGATATGTATGGACGCCCTGTTGATGTTTGTCTTTGGTCTGCTGGGAATACTGTCAACCTTGTGTTTTCTGAGGAACACCAGCTTTCCTGAACCTTGCGCTGACATCTCGGGTAATTCTGGAGACAGCAATCATGTAGACTGTCATATATTACAGTTTTCATGTACTCTTCTTCACAGCACTGACACAGGTTTCATGTAAGTAAACAGTTCCAAACGCGGTAGATCCAAGACATTGTGTATTCAAGTCCTAGCGAGGTTACAGTTTTATAGAAAAAAGTGGGCGTACAGCATTTTGGAAAACGTGTGTGTGTGTGTGTGTGTGTGCGTGCGTGCGTGCGTGCGTGCGTGCGTGCGTGCGTGTGTGCGTGCGTGCGTGCGTGCGTGCGTGCGTATAGTAAGTCAATTAATTTCCATATTTTGGGGTTGAATCCGGTTAATCATGTGTATGATTTTATCAGGATCCACGTATGGATTCATTGAACGTGCTCATTTAATAATAAACATAAATCGTTCTAGTAAATTGAATTTGATTGGGGACTTGTTAGTCTTGGTATAAATGTATATCTGTCTTAAGTCAGATCCACATAAGCTCTTTTGAAGATAACATCATCCAGCAAATAATGTACAAATTCGCAGAAGCATCTGTAAAATATTTACCACCGTTGATAACCGTAAGGGTCTGTCATAACTGCATATAACCGCTCACCCATTTCTGTGAAGTTGTTGACCGCCTTGACTGGACGACTGTTTTCATACGGGTCATATCTAGTGAGTGGCAGAAAAGTAACATAGATATAGACAGTTCTAGGTGTGTATGTTGCATATCTAGCCAGTTCAATCCTTTTGCCTGTGACCGCCTCCGTGGTGTAGTGGTTAGAGCGTCTGCACGGAGAGCGGAAGGTCGCGGGTTCAATACCCGACCACGTCATACCAAAAGACGTTAAAATATGGTACTTGTTGGTCCCTGCCTGGCGCTCGGCATTAATGGGTACAACAAGGTCGGCTCGGAGTCAGTATAATGTGTCTGAGTGGGGTATTCATGCTTCACTGCGGCATGGTATCTCAGTGGGCTAGCACTATAAAACCAGCTTCAGTCTGGGCTAGTACAAGCAGCCGCACATACACACACACACGCATGCACGTCGTCATATGAGCGAAATATTCTCCAGCACGACGTTAAGCCCAATTTTACCTCACCTCACCTTTTGTCTGTGGTGCCACTCATTTGTATTCTCATTAAGAGGGGCATGGTGATCACTTACCCGGAGATATCATTATGATCACATTATGTGGGGTAGCCTGGCGGTTAATATATTCGAAGACCCGGGTTCGATTCCCCACATGGATACAATGTGTGAAGCCCATTTCTGGTGCCCACAGCCGTAATAGTGCTGGAACATTGCTAACATCGGCGTAAAACTAAAACTCACTAACTCTAATCACATTAGGGTCAACGAGCTGTGTCAATATCTCAAATTAATCTGAAATGAGGGTAAAATACTTTGAGAGCAACGTTACACATAGTCCAGTAAATTTACATGTTTGAGTATGATGGTGGTCATTTCATTAAGAATGATGATCAGAAATTTAAAAACGAGCGTGGTCACGGCGTTGACAAATCCAGAAACATCACCGTGACGACCCGTGATCCGACCCCACAAACATCAAATGGACGCAACTCTGCACATCGAATACCGGGGCCTCTGCTGACTGTCTTGGTCAGCCGTGCCAGGCAATTGAGTGTGATATAATAAAGATGGTTACATCAACAGTAACATGTGTTTTCAAGCGAAATATTCAACATCCTCACCCTTCTGCAGTCTTATGCATAACCCGGAACTTCTCCTCCACTTGAATGGTGTGCATTGTTCCAAGGGCAGTGTCGTAATACAGCGTCTGAAACCACGCCCACCATATCGTCATATAGTCAAGTATATATGCATACCTATGGTAATCAAAATACTTTGAGTTATTCGTCTTGCTATGTTTTAGCATGAAAACATTATATGATGGGGCAGTAGTTTTAATCTGACAAGTGTTCATTGTAAGAAAAAGAACATTGGTTGAGGCGCTCTTAAAATGTCAAATGTTCGCGTACAGTACAAAGTCCGCCACAGCGTCTAACACCTTCGGTCCTCTCTGAGTAGACGACAAAGGTTAAAACAAGGTGTCCATGTTTACGTATTGTCTGCGAAATTGCGTGATACGTAGTGCCTATTGTCCAATTCCATGTGTACGCGTGTAAAGGGTATGTGATGCGTCAAATCTTTCTTTTCCTGGAGATCGTACTAACTGCAGTCTACAATTCCACTTTGCTTCTCAAAGAACGCTAGAAAAATAATAGACATAACAGAGGATGTGGTTATTGCAGGGTTATTGTACTGGTATGTGAAAAAACACAAACCGAAGAAAAAAACATTATGGATAAAAAATTAAAAATTGTAGCAATAAAATAGTAATAAAATAGCTTTACTTGTTCAAGAAGTATCTCGGGTACCGAATTCCTTGGAATTTTGCCACTTGTGTGGGCAATGAAAACCACGTGACATTGGCAAGACCCCTTGGGAATCCTTACTTCCGGCCTCCGTATAGCTACGTGATGCGTATTCGGACGCGTTTTGAGCGTAAGCAAGATCACGCACTAAGCATCACGCACCACATATCACGCGTGCATGGAAAAAGCTATTACTATTTTAGTAGAAAGTGTTGTTTACGCACTGCAAATCACGCCCTACGCAGACATGGAAACCCTTGGTTAGACTGTTTAAGGTTTCTGTTAAAATATTTCATTGTGGTTTTGTTGGGGTTTATCACGTACTTGTAGATGCAAGTCACTGTTTGTTGTGTAACGCCGCACTCAGCAATATTCTAGCTTTATGACGCAGTCCGTATATATTCCAGTCTGGACCAGATAATCAAGTGATTGACTTTATGGTCATCAACCCGCGCAGTTGGAATACGACGACATGCATGAAAGACGTCAGCGAGCCTGACCACCCGAACCCGTTAGTCGCCTCGTACGACACGCATGGGTTGCTAAACACCTGTTCTGGCCCTTCTTTTCGGGGACGTTATCTTGATCTGTTTGAAACTGATCCCGAATTTTCTCCGTTTTGTATCTTTCTCACGCATTATATGATATAGCAATATGTCCATTGTACACTATGATATGCCATTTCAATGTATTATTGGAGGGAAGAGATTTTTGCAAAGTTAACTAAAATTTCGAGCAGTATTTCCTGATATGCTTCATCGACAGCAGCAGAAAGTGCGTGGTCTACCTTGGTATAATCTGATGTTGCGTGCGTGACGGGGTGGTGACCCGGATATCTCGTCTTGGTGAACACGTGACCTGTGTGAGTTGGCCGCACAGAGTAGGTGGCGTTGTGAGGACCTGGAGTAGGATTGCAATACATTTAAAAAATGTAAACAATTTAAGAAAGGACTCGTATTTCAAGACAACCAATATATCAGACTGCATTCCTGCCAAACAGTTATATACTATTGCGTGCAACCCGTCCTTGACAAGCAGCCCATCTTCGGCAACCAACCCACCCACAAAAACCATCCCATCCACATCCTCCAACACATCCACGGACTCGGACCAGTCCTCAATCAACATCCGTCCTGCGGCATCCAACTCTTTCTTATTAACACATCCCGGATCATAAGCACAACCACGGCATCCAATCTATCACATGGGTAAAACCCATTTCGACCTTACAACAGCCAACCAGCCCTCCCAGGCCAGCAATCAATCTAAGTCGTCAATACTAACCCTGACACCCAATGCCTGCCCGGTCCCAGACCCTGCCCCCGATCCTTACCCTCATGTCCAGTTTCTCTCACGTGATAACCCCAGCCGTCGTCAGTTGCATGGACATGATCCTGAAAAGACAACCAAAGACATTTGTATCCAGGTGAGAAGGAATGAGTGTTGGTCCTTAATCAATAATAATCAGTACGATATCTACTGCCTGTAAACAACCCAGTGTAGTCAATCGGCAACCATAGCATAGACTGCACACTACACCGTCGGGAAAAGATAATACACTTGTAGCTGTGTCTGACATTATAAGTTGTATGCTTCTCTAGAGGGTAATACGGTCTGATGTACGCCTCTTTGTAGAAGTGTCACCCGAGCTGGTAGGTGAGGGATGACACTGCTACAAAAAGGCGTACATCAGACTGTATTACCCGAGGGAGAAGCATACAACGTATTTATCTTACCGCCATGTTAAATGTACAAAACATTATTTTATTTTATGTTTAAGATCGCGACCGACTATATGACATGTAAACAAAATGGCGTCTGCCTCTCCACTGGATTTTAAAAATCAGTGAAACATATTCTGACAAGCTAAAGACAGCTAGAAAAATGGTTAATTATGTTGAAGTCGAGTGTGCAAACCACTCCACGTATGAAATGCCTTAAATAAAGCAGTGAAAGTCGGTAAACTAAATCTGTATAAAGTGAACACAAAAACAGCTGATCGAACGGTTTTCGAACTCGGGCACGGCATGCGTCATATTATGACGTCATACGATTGTTAGCCCTTCAGCTTCTCGGCGGAGAGCTTGGCGGTTACCGTGGCAGCGGGTAATATTTTTTCCTGTTGTCACCCTCCTGGGAGGGGTGACACGGAAACTTGTTAAAGCTTCATTGACCAATGAAATTAAAGTATTTTACATTAAGGGAAAGATAATACACCTTCCTGTTTCTTGTAAGGTTGACATATTCAACACAAAGGTAACTCTCGGAAATGTTCCTTGCTTCTCCGGAAGACACAACAATGGTCTGTTTAGAAACATGCACTGAGCTTCAGTTTGAATGATTAAACATTCGTTTAGTATTGAGCACAACTATTGTGACTTGAATGTAGAAGGAAACTGTCAATTTTGAAGACGTGGAGGTCTCGGTGAATTTCTGGAGCAGGTTTATGGTGCTGACAGACCAGGATTCGTAATCGTAGTTAACCTGGGATTCAAGTTTATGTTAAGAGGATCCTGAAATGTGTAAGGGACGTAACCCTGCACCTAAGACAACTTTGATTCAAAACCTATATGTAGATAGGTTCATTATTGTGTTTTCCAAGCGGTGCATAGGCGGATCCAGACGGGGTGTGCAGGGTGTCCTGAAAGTTTATTGAATGACCACTGAAACGCTCGCATAAACAGGTGAAAATGAACTTTGCACCTCCCTGTATCCGACCCTGTGGTGTGTGTGTTTTCTAGCATCAGTCCTCAGCACCGACCTTTTGCAATGCTATAAATCAGTGAAATGCAGTATATATGTATTTGTTAATGGGTTGATAGAAAGATCCAAACATATATGAAGCGACATGGTTGTAAGTTTCACGAACGCCTGTATCTTGGTGATGATCGATATCACTGGATTGTCTGGACTCGGTTATTTACAGACCGCCGCCATTGATAATTGATATTAATCTTATCTTACATGGCAATGCAGGACTCTCAATTACTAAAAATCAGAATGTTTTCAAATATGTACATATCCATATATCTCAAACAAAACGTTTTCTCAGTTAACTTCTGTTGTACATATTTTAACCTATGTCTGTCACTTGTGTACAATGTTGTAAGATGAATTGTGTAATTATTGGTAGGGGGTCTTTCTAAGTTGGAAAACTTGTGCCCGATCCTTTTCTTGAATGAATAAAATATGTTATCATCAACCGCCGCCATATAGCTAGAATACCGCTGAGTGCGGCATTAAACAACAATTAAATCACATCAAATCGAAAGTGGATCAAGTGGTATAAATGATTTATTTCGTGTTGTATCAAATACTGCCATATCAATAACTCGTGTCTCGAGCCAATATCTGATCATATAAAGACCACCACCCTGTATCGTGGATATTGCTTAGTGCGCCGCTGACTATACAACAGGAAACACACATGCGTGTATTGTATTATACAGCACTAAAGTATGCACGACATGGACCGTCAGAGGCGGGAGACAAGTTTAAACATATAAAGGCATAAACTTCACATCATGCACAACTGTAAGCAGCGCGTCTATGTTTTTTAAAAATAATACGCACACAGGGCTTCTGTGTACGTCGTCAATTGTGTGCCGTTTACCACAGCGGGGTACGCCCATATCTCATGCATACGCAATTCTTACATGACTGGTGGCCTTTACTTGTAATTATTGGAACAGGACACACGCTGTTTCCAGCTCTACCTGTTCAGGTGATGGACCAGGAAGTAGATCACTGACGAGCGCTGAAGGGTAGTGTAAATACAGGAGGCTGCAGATCGCATACCGATACAAGCGCTTATACTTCACATGTGCTTTTGTCTGTATCCAATGGCACCCGAGTAAGAATAGCTCCCCAGGGGTGTCGTGAGGGTCGATTAGTGTTTGGCTGGTCAGGTGAAACGTTGAATTGCGTAACAGAAACACACTGGTATAACATTCAAGTTTATGTTCTCACACTATATGGGACAGTTCAAATATGTAAAACTACAATTTCTTGCTACAAGCCATTGGTCCACGGGCATGCGTGACTCTAAAATGAGCAAAATTATCAGATGTGTTATCAAATGATTAGGAATGACATAAGACAAACAACGAAAAGCTGTACTTTGTCCCACTATAATTGGAACAAAAATGGGATTCGAACCCGCGACCATACGGTTCCAGGACGCCGAATCTGGCAAATGTTTGACAGAAAGACGGCGTTTTTTAACCACTGAACCAACCATGATCTCGCACTGTATAGCAGCAGGGGTGAACTAGAAAGGCGGAGGCATAGTCCGTAACGCCGATATGTCTTTAAGTCGGTGTTTTTTTTACAGTTTTATATAGACTTAGACGCCTGGTTAACTAGTAATTCCTCATTACCTCAGTAGCGTGGTGTAGACGAGACGCGAACATGGCGGCAGCTCCTTTCTTCATGGCAACAGCTTCGTCGTCGTCGTCGGGAGGGTGGTAGACGTGGAGAATCTCGCCACGGGACGTGATCACAAACGAGAACCTGTGAGATACATAATGAGTGTCCATGTGTAGATTTGATAATAACTGGTCAAGCAAGACACCTTGAAGACTACGGAGCGATGGTAAAACATGCTTTGGATTGTTCACATTTGACCTGTTATCAATACTTGATAGTGATTTATAAACACATGCTCTGTCATCGTATATCATTGCATCAATCACTACATTATCCGGTCCAAACTAAAATGTTTTTGTGGTACAGATGTAATACTGCTGAAACAAATACATACTCATGATATAAACACACTCTTGTCATACCATAGCCTTCTACACAGTCAGTTTTTAAGCAGTGTAAACAATACCCGACCTTGTCAAAACGTTACTAGGTGAGAGAACATTGATTAACGCCGTATCAGCAAATGTGCAGCTTTTCGGAGCGAGAACGTTACTAGGTTGAAAACATTTATGTTATGTCCAAACCAGGAACATATCCATTTTTTGTTTCTTTCATTGGTCGCCACGATCAAACATGGGCAATCTCTCTCTTGTCCAGATCGCTGTGAGGTAGCCTAATGGTTAAAGCGTCTGTTCGTCACGCCGAAGACTCGGGTTCGATTCCCCTCGTGGATGCAGTGTGTGAAGCCCATTTCTTGTGTCCGTGCAATGATATTGCTGGAATATTGCTATAAAGTGGCGTAAAACCTCACTCACTCACTCACTCACTCACTCACTCAGGCAGTGTATATCTGATGTCTATTCAATCCCTCTCCTTGGATGAATACGGGCGATCAGAAATTTAAACGTATACGCGCTCTTTGATTTGACAATTACCATTTCGAGAAGTCCAAATGATGGCCAATGGTATCTGAAAAATAACAAGATAATCAACTTTATAAAAAGTATGGTATCAAAATATCAAAACAGGCACACTAACATGACAAGCAAGGCAATATAACTTCGAGACATACACATATATAATTCCAAGAACTCCTCGCCTATGCAATATTCACCTCCTCTTCCATAGTCTATAGTCTTATCATATGTCCCTGTAAAAAATGGCCTATGCACGTTGCAAAAATAGCTTTTACGTATATTACATATACTGCTCTTAAGAAAAAGAAATGTTTTGACCTGTCATAAAACTAGAATTAAATTTGCCATAAGATATTTTCTTCTATGTCAAAAGTGAAAAGTATTTTGCTAAGAAACTGTGCAGAAATATAATGACAGGCGTGTCTGTGCGGCAGTCGTGACACAAACAGGAAGAGAACTTGATCATTCAGCTGTCTTTGGGCGTTATGCAAGAACCATCGCGCAGTCAGTTTGTGACTTTTAACATTCCGCAGATTCACTGGAGCGTGACTTTGAATGTTTTGCGAAAACTAACACGTAAAAAATCACCCGTGCAAAGCAATATCCAGACACGAGACACAATGCATGTCTTAAATGTTTCCTAAATTAAAAAAGGGAATTAACTGCTGTATACCATAGTGAAACCGTGATCAATTGCAAAATCCACGATTAATTTCTTATCAGTTGATTCAATGACAATTATTGTATTGTATCATATACACGCCCATGAAATAGTGATCGGGTATTAATGGGTGATCGAGGAATGAAGTGTGTAAGACCCGTGAAGTATTGATAAAATGAATATATCTATGGGCGATAGTTTATACAGGTCCTTACAGCATTGACGATGTATTCTGTGGTCCTGGGGGAATGTGTAGAGTATACAATCCCCTAACGTTCTGAGACTGTATTCATGGATAATGGAAGATTAAAGAGTACACTAGCCCGTGAAGTACTGAGGCTGTATTCATGGATAATGAAGGATTTTAGAGTACACAAGCCCGTGAAGTAATGAGGCTGTTTTCATGGATAATGAAGGATTTTAGCGTAAAGAAGCCCATGAAGTACTGAGGCTGTATTCATGGATAATGAAAGATTATAGTGTACACTAGCCCGTGAAGTATTGAGGCTGTATTCATATATAATGAAGGATTTTAGAGCATACAAGTCTGTGAAGTACTGAGGCAGTATTCATGTATAATGGAGGATTTTAGAGTAAACAAGCCCGTGAAGTATTGAGGCTGTATTCATGGAAAATGAAGGATTTTAAAGTAAACAAGCCTGTGAAGTACTGAGCCTGTATTCATGGATAATGAAGGATTTTGGAGTATGCAAGCCCGTGAAGTACTGAGGCTGTATTCATGGATAATGGAAGATTATAGAGTATAGAAGCCCGTGAAGTATTGAGGCTGTATTCATGGATAATGAAGGATTTTAGAGTACACAAGCCCGTGAAGTAATGAGGCTTTTTTCATG
Source organism: Haliotis rubra (assembly GCF_003918875.1). Classification (NCBI taxonomy): domain Eukaryota; kingdom Metazoa; phylum Mollusca; class Gastropoda; order Lepetellida; family Haliotidae; genus Haliotis; species Haliotis rubra. The sequence goes on along the minus strand of NW_025765603.1, from coordinate 37,229 downwards.
GATAATGAAGGATTTTAGCGTAAAGAAGCCCATGAAGTACTGAGGCTGTATTCATGGATAATGAAAGATTATAGTGTACACTAGCCCGTGAAGTATTGAGGCTGTATTCATATATAATGAAGGATTTTAGAGCATACAAGTCTGTGAAGTACTGAGGCAGTATTCGTGGATGATGGAAGATTATAGTGTACACTAGCCCGTGAAGTATTGAGGCTGTATTCATGTATAATGGAGGATTTTAGAGTAAACAAGCCCGTAAGTAATGAGGCTGTTTTCATGGATAATGAAGGATTTTAGAGTAAACAAGCCTGTGAAGTACTGAGGCTGTATTCATGTATAATGGAGGATGTAGAGTAAACAAGCCCGTGAAGTATTGAGGCTGTATTCATGGAAAATGAAGGATTTTAAAGTAAACAAGCCTGTGAAGTACTGAGCCTGTATTCATGGATAATGAAGGATTTTGGAGTATGCAAGCCCGTGAAGTATTGAAGCTGTATTCATGGATAATAGAAGATTATAGTGTACACTAGTCCGTGCAGTATTGAGGCTGTATTCATGGATAATGAAGGATTTTAAAGTAAACAAGCCTGTGAAGTATTGAGGCTGTATTCATGGATAATGAAGGATTTTGGAGTAAACAAGCCTGTGAAGTACTGAGGCTGTATTCATTGATAATGGAAGATTATAGAGTACACTAGCCCGTGAAGTATTGAGGCTGTATTCATGGATAATGAAGGATTTGAGAGTAAACAAGCCCGTGAAGTACTGAGGCTGTATTCATGGATAATGGAAGATTAAAGTGTACACTAGCCCGTGAGGTATTGAGGCTGTATTCATGTATAATGAAGAATTTTAGAGTAAACAAGCCTGTGAAGTACTGAGGCTGTATTCATGGATAATGGAAGATTATAGAGTACGCTAGCCCGTGAAGTATTGAGGCTGTATTCATGCATAATGAAGGATTTTAGAGTAAACAAGCCTGTGAAGTACTGAGGCTGTATCCATGGATGATGGAAGATTATAGTGTACACTAGCCCGTGAAGTATTGAGGCTGTATTCATGTATAACGAAGAATTTTAGAGTAAACAAGCCTGTGAAGTACTGAGGCTGTATTCATGGATAATGGAAGATTATAGAGTATAGAAGCCCGTGAAGTATTGAGGCTGTGTTCATATATAATGGAGGATTTTAGAGTATACAAGCCTGTGAAGTACTGAGGCTGTATTCATGGATGATGGGAGATTATAGAGTATAGAAGCCCGTGAAGTATTGAGGCTGTGTTCATATATAATGGAGGATTTTAGAGTATATAAGCCCGTGAAGTATTGAGACTGTGTTCATGTATAATGAAGGATTTTAGAGTAAACAAGCCTGTGAAGTACTGAGGCTGTATCCATGGATGATGGAAGATTATAGAGTACACTAGCCTGTGAAGTATTGAGGCTGTATTCATGTATAATGAAGGATTTGAGAGTATACAAACCGGTGAAGTACTGAGGCTGTATTCATGGATGATGGAAGATTATAGTGTACACTAGCCCGTGAAGTATTGAGGCTGTATTGACTGGTAATGGAGGATTATAGAGTATAAAAAATGTAATGAGGCTGTATTGATGGTAAATGGAGGATTATAGAAAATACAGATACAGAGCGGGATGTCCCCAATGTAGACAAGGTTTACCCAGTCCGTGAATATGATTTAAGACACTTCACAGCTGGAGGGGACGAAACATGTGGTTCACCAATGTGATTTATAACAACATACTATAAGTCTACTTTATTCCACTTGAAAGGATTCGTATTTCAACTGACGTTCGTGTACAGAATGTTTTAACGTGTTTCACTGAAGTACTGAGGCTGTATTCATGGGTTTTATGGGTATCCATTTAGGAAAGATCCTTATTTTATTCAGCGACAGTACTCACAGATATGTTCGTAATGACTACATGGACAATCTACACAACATTGGACCTGCAGGAAGTGTTACCCTTCGTCATGCATAGATGACAATCACATCCGTGCCAACTCGTCTCATTCCGGGACAAGCCTAATAGTCCCTCTGGCAAGTTTGCATGTGTTTTGTGTCCAACAAAATTGACATTTATAACCTCTAAAAATCCCTTTTGTGAAACGTTTGTGGCTGTCAGCATCCTCCCTGTTTCAAAACAAATAATACTTGTAAAGATAAAGCATCAAGGAGGAATTCTTTGACAAAAAGTATTTTGTGTGTTTGTTTACTTATAGTCAATCTTGTGTTCGTGTAATGACGAATTTCAGATCATTCCGTGCTTGATGTCCCCAGTATATGTGTGATTTCGCCAATATTTTCTCATAAATCACATAAATCTATCTATAGGACATAGCTTCTTGATTGTTTTTCGACAAACCATAAATCGACTTTAATGTCATTTGAAATTACCCTGCGCGTTTATAGATTTTCTTTCACCGCGCTTCTTGTGAGCACCTTGCGTTGGGTTGGATGGGGTGAGGTGGGGTGGGGTGGGGTTAGGGAGGGTGAGGTGGGGTGTTGCAGTGGAGGAGATGGTAATGTTGGATATAGTGGTAAACAAGTTGCAGGTTTGGGGACTGGTTAGAATTAAGCATTGAAAGTCAACACGTGAAGGAGCCCGCTGTGTTCTGTACAAACAGTATCGTATTGTACGTTTTGTGCTCTGTAGAAATACTTTAAGGCTACGAAACAGGTTTATCTACCCTTGTCTCATTCAGGTGTAATTTTAGCCTAAGGTAAAGAAAAGCGTGTCTTCCTGGTTCACTGATAATTACATAGAACTGTCCCTGACTTCCGCAAGATTATCTGGTTTTAATTGTATTTGTCTTCCCAGCGTTTAACCGATCTGGTGGTGGCGGAGGTGGTAGTTGTAGTAGGAATAGTTGGAGCTGTATTAGTTGAAATAGCTAAATTAACGCCGCATGGGTAATTTTACGACTAAACGTGGCGAAGAATGGTGATGGTGATATGAACTTTTAGTTGTATCAATAAAATAGTAGTAGTAGTAGTCGTAGCCGTAGTCGTGGTAGTACGAGTTGTGGGAGTAGTTGTATTATAAAAGAATTGAAGTAGTAGCTACCTTGTGAGTGTTTGGTCTTCAGCTGAAGAGCATACACCTTCACGTAGATCTCTTGTCCGTTGCCGCTGTCACCGACGTTGATGTAGCCGATCTGAATCAGAGACGTACATGATGAATAACAGGGGTACTGTTTTTAACATGGACACAAGATGATGTCATTGACTATTTATAGCAGACATGTGGAGGACATTCCAGATGGGATGCATCAGTGACAAAAATGATGTCCAATGCAACTCATTTATTTTTGCATGTACCATATGTTCCCATGTCTTTTTCCGGTGAACAATTAACTTGCCTTTGCATGTGTTTGTGACGGGTACTGCAGAATATACCCAGCTTTTCGAGACCACCAATATTTACCAGTATTTGATGCTGCATCATAACCTCATAACCACATGCTCATGATATAGCACAACAGACTCTTCTCTTACCGGAGATTATTATTATTATTATTATTATTATTATTATTATTATTATTATTATTATTATTATACGATATTTATATAGCGCACATATCCAGGCAACTAGTGCTTGCTCAAGGCGCTGGTATTTTTTTCGCTCGATCATTGGATGTCAATCTCAACGGCACATCGTGTTATCAATCTCAACTCCCTGGGGAGTATGCAACTCTAGCAGCCACTAGGCGCAGCGAGTTATTGCGGCTTTCTCATCCTAACGAGGAACCCATTCACAGCTGGGTGGACTGGGACACATAGTCACAGTACTTTGTCCAGGTTCACTGCACGTTGCTGTACCCGCAACTGGGTGTTTGCACGTATTCATGTAGGATTTCTCTTTGTTATTGTGAATTATGAACGGGCGAATACCACTTCGATGACTCTTTTGTTGTTGTATTATATGTTTAACATGAATAACAACGAGGACATATACATTTTGTTTTACAATAACAGTGGCTTGTTGGCATATATAAAAATATGTATGCGACTATAAACAGTATGATAGGTATTAAACAATCAAGACAATATTGGCATTAAAAGTTTATCAAGTTTTCGACCACTAAGAACATTTACCATACCTTTTATTCTGTTTCTAAAGCCTATTGCAAAACCTATTTGAGATGGTATGAAGTCCTCAGAAGTGGCATTACCCTTCAGAAACACTCCCCCCATAATTTGAATTGTTATGTAACATGGTGTGAACGTGACAAATAAGACTATTAATGCGTGCCCACAAACAACGAGGACAAGCATTACATAAGCGTAAAATGGTTGTGTAGAGGAAGATAAAGAGCCAAATACGTAGCCCGTCGAAGTTTGCTGTTTTGCGCCAGAGCAACGGCAACGGCCCACGCCGTCAGGTTGCGATGACACAGCGTCAACCAAGTCCAGAGCCTGATCGCCCTTTCCATTTAGCATATGTTTGACATAGTCACAAGATTCTATCACACGTCCAGTGACAAAAACAGTTCACATCTAAGACCTACAATACGTCCTGTGACAAAAGAAGTTCACATCTAAGACCTGTATTACGTCCAGTGACAAAAACAGTTCACATCTAAGACCTACATTATGTCCTGTGACAAAAGAAGTTCACATCTAAGACCTGTATTACGTCCAGTGACAAAAACAGTTCACATCTAAGACCTACATTATGTCCTGTGACAAAAGAAGTTCACATCTAAGACCTGTATTACGTCCAGTGACAAAAACAGTTCACATCTAAGACCTACATTATGTCCTGTGACAAAAGAAGTTCACATCTAAGACCTGTATTACGTCCAGTGACGAAAACAGTTCACATCTAAGACCTACATTATGTCCTGTGACAAAAGAAGTTCACATCTAAGACCTGTATTACGTCCAGTGACAAAAACAGTTCACATCTAAGACCTACATTACGTCCTGTGACAAAAACAGAGGTGATAGTTTTATGATTGTTAAGGTCGACAATTGATATTATCATGATCATGCAAACGATAGCCCATGAGTAATCACCTTGCTTAATGGGAAATTATAGGCTACGGGACAACTCGAATGACAACAGCATGTTTGTCCAAGCATAATCCTTGATCGGACTTGTGCTGTAGACGGAAGACAATTGCATGTTTATTACGCTTTACATGACACTCTGAATAAATTGGGAGATTAATTTCAGCGTTTGTATTCGGTAGCATCACAAACGAGCTTGTTACACTCCACAGTGTGACCGCGATACTACTGTCCTAAATCTAATTTTACAAATGGACTTAATTTGCTTTGTTGTTTGGGTTCCCGACCTTTTGGATAACATCTTAATTGTAACGGGATTACATGTCTTTAGGAGTTGCTATACATATAGTTACAAGTGATAGTGTGGCCATATATGTAGATGTAGATTTAGGTGTAGGTGTAGATGTAGGTGTAGATGTTGGTGCAGATGTTTTTTATTGGTCTAGGTGTAGATGTAGATGTAGACGTGGATGTGGATGTGATGTAGATTTATGTGTAGATGTAGATTACGGTGTAGGAGTAGATGATTGAGTGAGTGAGTCTAGTTTTACACCACACTCAGCAATATTCCAGCTATATGGTGGCGGTCTGTAAACATGCATAGAAGAAGACGCAGCTGCCTGATGTAGGCATAGAAGGTGTATGGGTAGATGTTGGTACAAATGTTATATTGATATAGTTGTTGATGTATAATTATGTGGATGTTGATGTGATGTACATTTATGTGTAGATGTAGAATAAGGATTAGACACAGATGAAGGTGCAGCTTCGTAGATGAAGGTATAGATGAGTGAGTGAGTGAGTTAGTTCGGTTTTACACCGCACTCAGCAATATTCCAGCTATATGGCGGCGGTCTGTAAATAATCGAGTCTGGACCAGACAACCCAGTGAGCAACAGCATGAGCATCGATCTGCACAATTGGGAACCGATGGCATGTGTCAAACAAGCCAGCGAGCCTGACCAACCGATCCCGTTAGTCACCTCTTACGACAAGCATAGGCTACTGAAGGTTCATGCTAACCCGGACCTGGTAGGTGGTAGGTATAGCTGAAGGTGTATGTGCACATATGTGTGTAGATGCAGGTGTAGGTTATCAAGGTGTAGGTGTGGAGCTTGGTGTAGATGTAGATAGATGAGAAGGCGTAGATGAAGGTGCAGCATTGTCGATGTAGGTGTAGAGGAAGGTGTACATATACACTAAACGCCAAAAGAAACTATACCCTCCTACTTTTATGAATTGCTTGTATTAAAAACTATCAAAGACATGTTAGAAGGTATTAGTTTACAAGAAAGCTTAACAAAACAGCTTTATGCAAATCACGAAAAAACATTCTCAAGTACATTCATATTTAGGTGAAATGCATCTGTTCCAGAAAGTTAAATTGTCCTATTTTCGACCCTGCCGAAATAAACCAATAACAGTGATTTAGATGTCAAAAAGAAAGGTTGAAATACAAATTCTGCTTTAAGACAAAGATAAACCATTTAACCATTTTTCAACTATTAAAACAAGAAACAACTGTTGTAGAGTGTGTGAAATTGTAAAAGAATCATTCCTATAATTTCAGTCTCTTAAAACATTTTCTGCTGATTTGCATTAGTGAAAAGAAGTAAAACGTCTCTTTGATATTGTGAAAAAGTGTTTAGGAACATCTAAAATAATCTTTGTTAATATTTTTGCTTGCAAAATAACATTTTTCCATTTTCTGTTTACACACAGCAATATCAATCGCCCCAACCGTAGCGATATTCATGTGTAGACTGATTCTATAGGGTATAAAGAGATACTAAATGCATGATATGATACACAAGTACAAGAAATATGCCACGATTAACAGCTGAAGAAGGTGAAAAAGCCATTGGGATGGTGCAGGTGTTTTGTGTATGTGCAGATGCAGATTTGGGAATAGGTGTGAGATATTGTGTCCTGACTGTCCACTGAAACATATTCCACTGGGCCTTGTCTTACTTTAAATAGTAGCGCTGGGGTAGCCTAGTGGTTAAAGCGTTCGATCGTCACGTCGAAGACCCGGGTTCGATAATCCACATAGGTACAATGTGTGAAGCCCATTTCTGGTGTCTACCGCCGTGATATTGCTGGAATATTGCTAGAAGCTGCGTAAAACTAAAACTCACTCACTCACTTACTTGAAAGATCTCACCTTTGACATGTATTCAGTGGGCTTCATAATAATGACTCATCACTCACTCAGCCAAGCAAATGTATGTAGTTTCAAACGATACACACTATAGATTTGTCAACCAGCCTAATACACTTGTGGGTGTCAAGGCATGTACGTAATTTATTGAGAACCTATCACGCTGAGATACAATATTTGCTTAGTAACTAGGACGAGAGATCCTATTTGAAATGACATACCTAGGAACCAAAAGGGAGCGACGTGTGACGAATTCACCACCTATCTCGCTCTCTTGAGTAAGTGAGTTGGTATTCCTCGACACAACCGGGAATTCGATACATTCAAGTTCGAGAATATTTGGTTTTGATGTATTAATAGCCACCAATCAGTCACCTCCCCAACCCCCAACCCCACACACCCATCGCTGAAGCGAATAGGAATTCAAGACAACGGGATGTGACCGTATTGCCATCCACAACTCAACCTTTCCTACCACTCCATCCTCACTCTCGTTCGAGTAATTGTAAGTGTTGTTACGAAAACATTCGCTATATGGAGACAGCGAACATGCATTAAACTACCAGCACCACACCATCCCCTCCACCCACCCAGTTCTACCCTGGAGAAAGGAGTTATAGAGTGAATGTCGTAATATATCCCAGTGAGCGCGCATTCCAGTCGTGTCACTACGACCTTCTGAACACGACTCTCGGCCAAGCGAAGCAGTAACTGATAACAAAGATGTAGTCGATACAGGTCGATACAAGTGATCTCTCGTCACGAAATTAGCCCCAAATCAGCACCTGATCCTCTTATGTGTCCGCCCTGGCTATTTGATACTGGGGTCTACTAAACACCGAATTCACAACGTTGACAAATCACAAGCCAAACTGTTATGTTTTTAAATTTTTTTAATAACAATCAAAGTGTAACCAGAGTGTAGCCACTGCTTCAGAAAAAGAGTCTTACAAGTCTCCAGTTTGTGGCCTTAACAGGAACCGAAATCATCACAGGGCTAAACGGATAACTTGTCAAACCAAACATACAACATTAACTAAGAATATCTTCGTTCAAAGACTTGGTTAGATAAGCCACTGTCCTTCGTGTTTTACACATAAAAACGATTCTTTACTTATTCATTATCATGCGTGTTTCAAAAGGCGTGTCTCCGTGTCGCAGTTGTTGCCGGTGAATGGCAGACAAATCGGGACTACTTGGAAATCCGGTTACACAGCTCTGCCTGAGTTTCCAAGAAAACACTGTCGACATATGTAAAAAGATAATATGCATTTTTGTCAAGTGCACAGGCTTGAGCTTCCCGTGTTCTACAAAAATGCAAAGGTCAGACAGTAGACTGAAGGTAAACAAGGAATTTGAAGCATTCACGTCCCTAATTATCTTCATAAAAATCATGACACTCGGTCAGCATGTCTGTAAGTTGTCAGCAAAGGAGCGTGTCGCCCAGGATCGTTGTTCCCAAAGGATTAACCATTAAAGGGAGTTCTTCCGGTTACGTAATTAGCTTTTACTGTGTTAGACGCAGATTTCAAAGATATGTTTAACTGGTATGAATGTCACTTCAAGCAAATTGATCTGGGTATAACCTTCTTTAAACATCATCCTATCTGGATGACATAATTCAAATGAAGGAAGAGTGAGTGTGCGTGGTTTAACGCCGATTTTAGCTGTATTCCAGCAATGTCACGGCGGGGGGACAACAGAAAAGTGCTTACACATAGCACCCATGTGGAGAATCGAAACCGGGTCTTCGGCGTGACGACTGACTGACTGAGTTTGGTTTTACGCCGCTTTTGGCAATATTCCAGCAACATCACGGCGGGGGGACACCAGAAATGGGCTTCACGGATTGTGCCCATACGGGGATTCGAACCCGGGTTTTCGGCGTGACGAGCCAACGCTTTAACCATTAGGCTACCCCACCGCCCCTCGGCGTGACGAGCGAACGCTTTAACAACTAGGCTACCCCAGCGTCCTTAATACAAATGAAATGATATTCCCTAAGGATGTTTTCACCGTATATGCATACATACTTTTGCTAAGATACCGCTAGGTATTTGCTGGCGTTTACGCGTCTATATAGTTATAATCGCGATATTAACTTGCATTAAACATTTTTATATAAATTACAATTCTGTAGCCTGTTTCCATCTTGACACGTGTAAACACAATGTGCCACATGTTTGTTCGATTAATCACGATCGTAGTTGATGATACTAAGGTTTTGCTTTTACTTATATGCCTTTATGTTGTGATTACGTAGCACCTATTGAGGACTCCATATATGTCTTCTCATGTCGTATTCATGCATATGGGCACTTGAGCTCAAGTGGTTTAAGAGGCCACGAATCCGTTCACAGCTGTTTCCAAAAGGCGTACCAGAATCCTACTAATTCTAGATTTGCCACGATTGTCATTCCCAATTTTTCAGCACACGTTAAACTTGCACTACTTCTGATTTTTGTTCGACAATAAGTTGAAGACCCACAAATAACTGAAATATTCTGGATTAACTCCCTCAATATTCGGATATTTTGCTAGTTCTCTAGCGGTCGCTAACCCCTTTAACGCGAAACATCAGGGCGTGATTTCCCATTCCCATATTTTGACCTATTAATTTATTGGAAGTACATTTTGTGTCGGCATATACAAAATAAGAATTATGGAAATGAAATAGGACTCAGGAACTCACCTTGGCTAATACTTGAAAATCTCCAAGATTTTTCACATTTGCGTTGGAATCATACTTGTACTGGTACTCAAATCCCGGTTCAAAGTTAATAAAACTTGAAGAAACACATGTCAGTATAACAAATATTCCACAAATTGCCGGAAAATGATTTCCAGACATTTTGAAGAATGTATTCTTTCTTCAAATGCGATACAGTGCTCTATTCTTGAGCGAGGTCTTGCATGACTGAAGTAAGCTGCAGCTTATTTGTATTGACTGCCGTAAGATTGCGCTCGGGAGACGAGGAAGTTGATGTAGCTGTAAATATAGCTGTGACGGATCCCTTCAGTACGGACTTGTCTAAGCCTGCTCCTGGTAAAAAAAACTTTCGTAGAGTCTTCAATACGGCCTAGAAAAAGTAAATAATATCAGTTTGAACAATGTGTTCATATTATGAATGACGTTGAGTAGAAGTCTGAAGTAGTTCACATCATCTTCTGCAGTCAGTCACACATGATAAGCTATCCATGATAGGTTGTGAATATTTAATCTGAAGACATGTTAACAGAAAATGAGGCGAAAGGGGAATATCTGTGACAAAGGATCAATTGTTGCTTTTACATAATTATCAAAGCATATCCGTGAAATCATTTGAAGGGCTCGGTGATAGTGACATTATGTCTGTTATTATCATTTTTGATTTTGTCAGTGGTAAATCCAGGGGAGTCTCTTTTGTGTTCATAGATGACATTCAGAATGGTCTCAAATGATTGTTTGGAATGCTTTTATCCCAAAACTGTGGCATGAACAGCAATCAACAACATCGGCTTCAGTGATACACAATAAGATACTTGACATTAGACTGGTCACTTTTCGACCCTAATGTGTGTATGTGTGCGTATTATTTTTAAAGTGTATATGTGTCTCACTTATGTCATTCCGTGCTCTTTATTGATGGGGGAAATCCCGAAGTAACACAGTCAGTGCCATACACCCAAGACTATACACTGTTTTCATTGCATTGTCACAGTTAAATAGAGGAAGATATTCAAGGCATGATCCATTGTTGATACAAGATTGGCTCCGAACAACTACCACAACATTTGCCCCAGACAAGGAAGTCTTCCTCAATGAATATATTTACTCTAGCTACTTCGTAACAGTCACAGCAAAGTCGTGGTCTCCAGCAGCAGAGTGAAGAATGTTTCAGGACGACTTGAAGAGTATTGCAATTACTGTGTGTCCTGCTGTGGGTGGAAAGGCAAAATAGCTAAACTTTTAAATGTTAACCACTGCAGTAAAGTGAGGCCGGGAAAGTGATATTAAACGTCGCGACAAAGATGCACTGGTGTGTGTGTTAGTGCATGTATGTGATTGCGTGTGCGTGTGCGTGTGTGTGCGTGTGTGTGTGTGTGTGTGCGTCTTGTAAAAAACGGAACAGTTTTATAGTCGAAACCTTCAGATGCTATACCATATGTGGATACCCAATAAAGACACATTTTATTGACTCCATGTCTTTGTTCTATTCCCTTAGGGGCGGTGGGGTAGCCTAGTGGTTAAGGCGTTCGCTCGTCACGCCGAAGACCCGGGTTCGATTCCCCACATGGATACAATATGTGAAGCCCAATTCTGGTGTTCCTCGGCGCGTTATGCTGTAATATTACTAAAAGCGGGCTAAAACTAAAACTCACTCACTCACTCTTCGACCGAACGTTTTTAACACCAGTCCTTACACTCTGCTGGCTCCCACACATGTTTATGTATTCATGAGCGATCAATGCCTTTACTTGCTGTACAAGTACATATTAAAGATAAACTGTTGATTTAATGAACTGTTGATAAAATTCAAATAATGCATTCTCCATTTTGTTTTGTTGTGGACAATTTGTTCAGGTTGTATGTCTGGTTGTGCTTGAGTCCACACGTCGCGGAAATGTCATTGACTAAAGGTGTTTAGGTTTCAAACTTTCATGGTTTTAAAAATTCATTAAAATTTCACCTGGAAAAATGCTTTCAATGAGACGTTTGGTATTTGCTTGAAGCTTGCTTAGATAGGTCAAGATAGGTATTATTAGACATACCTGTGTGTTTAATACCCTCAGTTCACTGTGTTTGTTACCACACATTGGGTTGAATAGACTCTGACTGCTGACACTACCTACACCAAAACGCATATATCAACAAATGAATGAATGCTTGATTTGCGAATAAAGAGAAACAAAATCAAACGAAACGATTTGTTGATAGATTACTGGATATATTGACCATATATCAATAAACAATTCAATATTATGAAATATACAATAAGGAATATCAAGTATTTCATGATAAGAATGGCCATTATGACCTGGGTCAAAGACGTTTTAGGTGAATCTTCTAAGCATTGAAAGGGCAAGGACATTGAGACTACGTTAGTTTTGTTTGACCCTGTTTTCACTTTTAGTTCAGTAACAATACAGCAAATCAGGTTTTCCTGAGAGAAAATACCTTGTGATGTCATGTACATCCTTCCCAATAATGAAGTATGCTATCACTGATCAGAATTCTAAATCACACTTACTGGCACCTTGTACCCTTAGGGGACGCAACCCATCATAGCCGTTGCGGACAACTGGTCAAACCGTCCACTGCACAGATACACTGTATTATCCAGTGTTAATGTCTCACTCACTCACTCACTCACTCACTCACTCACACACACACTCACACACGCACACACTCTCACACACACACACACACACACACACCAAACGGCAGCATTGAAAACTTAGCTAGGTGACAAAATATCTGTCTGTGCATGTGAATAGGTTTGTATGCGGATGTTTATTTACTCATTGTTTTCCAGAGTTATAAGCAAACATAAACAGATGTTAAAGAAATGGTAACACAATATTCGTGGGTACCTGTGTTTCAGCATACATATACAATGTAAATATATACGATTGTCACGATCAATTGACACGTGTGACAGCATGGTAAACATGCTGGAGTTATTTGATATAACATGTCATAGAAGCCTAGACTCTTGCATAATATATGTAATTACTATAATAATATAAGTAGATATGTGGTGGAAAAGTGTTTGATGTGTGTATGAGTGTTTGATTGTGTGTTAGTGTGTCTGTCTATGCGGCCTGTTGGATGGTTGGTTAGATTGTTGTTTAACGCCGCACTCAGCAATATTCCAGCTATATGATGGCGGTCTGTAAATAATCGAGTCTGGACCAGACAATCCAGTGATCAACATTATGAGCATCGACCTACGCAGTGTCAATCAAGTCAGCGAGCCTGACCACCCGATCCTGTTGGTCGCCTTTCACGACAAGCATTTGTTGCTAAAGACCAATTCTTACCCGGATCTTCACGAGGGACAAGCATGGATTGTTGAAGACCAATTCTTACCCGGATCTTCACGAAGGACAAGCATGGATTGCTGAAGACCAATTCTTACTCGGATCTTCACGAGGGACAAGCATTGGTTGCTGAAGACCAATTCTTACCCGGATCTTCACGAAGGACAAGCATGGATTGCTGAAGACCAATTCTTACCCGGATATTCACGAGGGACAAGCATTGGTTGCTGAAGACCAATTCTTACCCGGATCTTCACGAGGGACAAGCATTGGTTGCTGAAGACCAATTCTTACCCGGATCTTCACGGGTCTGTGTATATAGAGTGGGAAGGGAATATGTTGGACGGGAGACGGGAAGGGAATAGTTAATCATGACATAATACTTTTCATTGCCCGGTGTGTTCCGAATGTATCAGATATATGTGCCGTTATTTTCCTCTTCGGAACTACGCACTGATGTGAGGGAAAACATGGTCGAGCGCAGTGAAGAGTTACTTTACTGTACCGTCCTTCCTTTGCTCGAGCTCAAGATAATCTTGATTGTGATCCGTTATCTCCACATCAATGCGGGGCGGTGGGGTAGCCTAGTGGTTAAAGCGTTCGCTCGTCACGCCGAAGACCCGGGTTCGATTCCCCACATGGGCAAAATGTGTGAAGCCCATTTCTGGTGTCCCCCGCCGTGATATTGCTGGAATATTGCTAAGAGCGGCGTAAAATCAAACTCACTCACTCACTCCACATCAATGCATGTAGGCGTCAACTTGATCGATGTGTATGACCTGTGTAACTTTAGGCTCTGCCTCATCAAGATGTCTCAGGGGCATACTAATGAAATATCCTCGCAGAGTACAACCAGAAGTGTGAAACATCAATACCAATTCAAGCACAAAATGAAAATTAGGCATTATTGGCAGGTGAGAATAAATATTTTCAGCGGTTATATATACAGGTGGATATAATTCGCATGTAAATATTATCAATTGATCGACATTATCATCAGGTTAGTACTTATCACAGGGGGCCATAATGTACAGGTAGGCATTGTCCACAATATGTACTTATGTATTATTTATAATTTGGTATTTTTGTCAGGTGGGCATAACGTATTGTTTGTGTTTTGTGCAGGTTGATTTTATTTACAGGTTGGTATTGTCCACAATATGTACTCAGGTACGATTCATAATTTGGTCTTTTTGCCAGGTGGGCAAAATGTATTGTTTGTGGTTTTTAGCAGTTTGATTTTATTGACAGGTAGGCATGATTTTCATGTTATTCGCAAGAGGACATTCATTGATTGGTGTGCATTATTTACAGGTAGACATACTATTCATATGTATAGATATACATATATATTGACCGAAGGGTATTTTTCACAATATGTACATCCAGAACATTATTTACATACAGGTATTTTGTTATGTAGGTGGTCATTATTTACAAGTGGGCATCATTCACAGGTTGTCTGTTTAAATGCAGGTATTTGTCATAAGTGGACATTATTTACAGGTAGGTATTATTCACAAATGGACATTATATACAGGTAGGTATCATCATAAGTGTTACTCGTGGACAATTCTGGCATCGGGGTTGTGTTTGAGTGCGGGTAAATACCCTAGTGCTTTGTAAGCTAAAGGGACTGTGCATGTGCTTTGAATTATAGAACCCGTCGAGACACCCCATCGAACGAGATCTAGACATACTGAACGTAGGTGACGTACGGATAATGTATGAGGACACATACTGACGTAGTTTCACGTAGTAAATCGTTCAGGACGCAGTATATGTTAAACAAACACCAGAGGTATAAACGCTCACTGTTGCTACATCTAAGCATGAATTCAGAGATTCAACAGTTCCACCGATTTGTTATACTTGTACTGATAAGGACTCATTGGGTTTGTTTTCTGTACATGTTTGTCTTACTTGGCTGACTTTAAACTAAGTTATTTTTAGCTCCGCAGTGTACAGAACTCGAACCAAATTATGCGGGTTTAAGGGATGGAAAGAGAAAACCCACAAATGTCGAAATCAAGGTTTTTCTCAGATTCAAACTCCATCTAACCGATCATGGTTTGAAATGCCTTTCCATACAGTAGGCCTCGCCTTCAGGACGTAAAACCAGACAAACACGAGTTGTTTGAATGGCCTCAATCTGAATCAGTCCCAGCCTTCTATAAAGTCACGAACTCGCCTTTAAGAAACTTCACTTAGCTATAGATGATGTTGTCAACGTAAGGAAGACGTAAAGCTGACCGTGGCAAATGCGATGTTTCCTTTTCAAATTAAAACTGTAATTTGACACGCTTTTCTGTCTCACCTTTACAAG
This sequence comes from Haliotis rubra, assembly GCF_003918875.1. Lineage (NCBI taxonomy): Eukaryota > Metazoa > Mollusca > Gastropoda > Lepetellida > Haliotidae > Haliotis > Haliotis rubra. Next base: position 21,680 of record NW_025765603.1, on the reverse strand, counting down.
TACTACACAAAACGAATTCACTTTCAATCCGATTACCACCATCGTATTAAAAGAGGATCAGGACGTATGACTAATATTTTATGCCTTAATGCTAACACTATCTGTTTCGTACTTGTTTCAACAGAACAGATAGTGCGTGGTTATTCAGGTGTTTACTGTCAGTACTGAATCCGTTTTTGGCACGCCTGTCAGTGTTGAAACGGTTGATACCCACTACTTCCGGGTCAAACTATCCCATTACATTGCTCTCGGATTCCTAGAAGTGCTACTGGTTATTGGCTTGGTGCCAGTATCAGGACACTCCCTGCGTAAAACTTAACTCATCGCATGTTAAATATACTAGCCATAAGAAACAATTGTGCACATAGGAAATCAAAATATATGTTGGAACTACATGTGTACACAGGCACAGTAATTAGAAAATTAGATCATATTTGCAAGTGCACCGTTTCTTGCCGTCCGTGGTTTCGGCATGGGGACGTCCAAAACGTTTCTGCATTTGCATCTAGATGAACTCGTAGAGCACCATTTGTGACATTCGTCGCCACTCGCCTCTTTCCGTAACCTCCAAGAAGACTCCATTCGTCACCATTCGCCCCTTTCCGTAACCTCAAAGAAGACTCGTCCCCCACTCGATACTTGTTATGTGCGAAAATACGACAAACCAATCAGAACGCGCGTAAATGAGCGCGGTGCTTTGATAAAAATAATCCCGAGTACTTAAACGTTTATGGCATTATGTCATTGTTTAAAGAATCATGAAAAATATATATCGTCATATTGAAAGTACAAAGAACGTAGCTAAAAGGATTTTGCTGACTATTATGAAGTTTTTAATAAGAATCATGCGATTGACGGTGAGAGATTCAAATACACGCACGTGCGTTTGTTGACATCACTGCTCTCATGAGTCCAACTGGGGGTATTTCTGACGATATTGCGGGCTTATTATGGAGATGGTACGTGCGCTTCGACCAATTTTAGGAGATGTAATTATAATCGCTACGAGTTTCAAAACAATAATATCGTATTTGTATGTAACTAATCAACCTTAATCTTTCATAGCTCTGGGGATATATTAGTCTGAGTGTTTTTTGGTCATTCATATTTTTTTTCAGCGAATTCATTTGAAATTCCACCAGGGGTGGGACAGCAAGGTTACACGAATGTTCAGTTTGAGAAATATTTTAAAGTCATTTTTGAGTATCTGCTTTGGGATTTAATGTAGCTGATTTTTTTCTTGGATTTTGTTTTGTATATTCAATAAAACAATTCCCATTTGTGATAATTAAACCCTATTAAGAAAATTAACATAATTAGAAATATAAGGTGAACAGCTGGTAATAATTACATTAGAATATGTCTAACAAAGATGTGTTTCTACTTCTTTTAGTTGTATCAATGAGGTTTAATTATATAAACTAAATAAGTAAAAAAACAAAAAACAACAACCTAGTAATACAATGTACATGTGCTTCGGTGATGTTTAGAAACATTGGAATCAAACAGGGATAGAGTTATCGTTCTTTTTAAAAGTAGTTCTGATGTTCATCCGCCAATATGAAATCCTTCCAGAGGGGCACGAGTCGCTATTCGGCTTGTCCCGGAATAACACGAGTTGGTCACGAATGACCGTATTAACCAATAATGTAATTGAATGGCGCAAGCGCATACTGTTAGAGTTTTTAACGATAAGAGAATTATGTACCAGCAGCTGAACAGGGATCAAGGAGTGTACCTCACCTGTGCCTGGGAAGTCAATTAGGTCTTTACTGGCTTCTACCCACATGTTCTCATCACTTGTTTAAACTCTTCCCTTGTATAAACAATACCCATTATCTGTACATCTCACTCTTTCATCTCCTGTTTCTTATCCAATTTATTCCACTAGCCTGTTGTACGCTTAGTATATATATTAATTGATGTATCTTGATGGTTACAATTCACCTGACGAAGGGGCAAGGAATAGCCCAGAAACGTTGTGACACACAATAAAGAAGAAGTTGTTATCCATAATATTTGCGTTTTACTTGAATACCAACTTCTAAATGCCTCTCAAGAACCTTCTAAATATAGTGAATACACTTAATGCATGGTAACTTTAGTCATTTGTAATATTTATCTACTTATAATTGTGGGCGTGGTGGGGTAGCCTAGTGGTTAAAGCGTTGGCTCGTCACGCCGAAGACCCGGGTTCGAAACCCCACATGGGTACATTGTGTGAAGCCCATTTCTGGTGTCCCAGAATGTTGCTGGAATATTGCTAAAAGCGGTGTAAAACCAAACTCAGTCAGTATAATTGTGATGGTTCAAGTAATGTGTTGGGCGCAAGTAAACCCTACTTCCGGTCCAAGTCGCCTTAAATGTATAACACCACCACCAGCAGCTCTGGGGGAAAAACGTTCGTCATCCCATCCCAGGCCAATAAAAATACTGGTTTATAGTTTCAGAGTAGTTGCTTTTCATTTTTGTGACGGTAAAATATGACCTTGTTTTACGAAAAGAAGACCTTATATGAGTTTCATATAACTGCCTATGTCACACATTTACATTATCAATATTTTCATTTGTATACACAATTTGGCTACCTTAAGTCAACATTTTTGGGCGAACTTTTTTCCCCGACTTGTGTTTGTTGGTTACAAATGTAATAACCTTCCTTGAGAAGCATTGACAAGTTATAGATTCTACCACTTGCTTGATAACAGTGTGAGTCCCTACACTGAGACGTCGCCCTGTTGAAATAACAAACCTTGTTTATCTATATATATTATTATCCTTTCAATACATATACCGTATACGAGAAGTTAGTTTGATACATAAGCACATTGTCAAGTCAAAACATTGATTATACAACAGTCTCGTTTCCGGTTGACTGGGTTCCATCCTATTCCGCAACTTAGTACAATAACCAGTCCCGAATTTTTAGATTAATTCATTTAAATGGATTCATAAATGTTAATCAGTATTATTTGATACATCTAAGCACTTGTATATTGCAACACTACGCTCCTTCTAATCCTTACAAACACGTCGTGCAGCGTGCTCTGTCGTACAGCGAGCTCTGACCAACGGGAATCTGGAAATCGTTGAAATCTCAAAACGAGGCTCTGCCCCTAGAAACGTTTGGCGGTCTGGTACGGAATTGATATCATATCAATCACAATGTGCGTTACAGAACTACACTGAATAAGCGCAAAAAACATACAATATGTGTAACCAGTGAGTCAGATGCATTGTGAATCATTTTACGACCTCATCAAACAGGGCCAGTCTGTGACGTCTACACCTCGCCATAAAATATAGAAATAAGATGTTATTAAAGATTAAACTTCATTTGTAAATACAATTTTCTTATGAAACAAGGAATTGGAATTCAGTGTAACCATAGCTGTTTGTGATGTCTATTTTCACTTTCACACGATAAAATTCGGATCGGCTGAAAAGTAGGTCATTGTCTGAATAGGCTAATGAGACTCATGTTTCGGTTTCTTACAAGAACGTTATCAATATCTATTCTGGTATACGATGGGTATCCGTGATAACTGCGCGAACACGTCGGGCGACTTAGAATACAACGGTACATTCCTTCAGCATAAATATGTCTGGTGACCTCATGGTATTGTTCTAAAAAATATTAGTTCTAGCATGCTAGCTCTTTAAAATAGCTAAAACCCTTCACATGAACAGTTCCATTGAAATTGAAAAGTAAAGACCCCAGTCTTTCTGGACTTGTTCATCTCCTCACGGACTGCTTGTCTTGTTAGCACAGCTGAAGATAGTTGCTTGTGCGTGTTGGCCCTTCGTCAATTACTTCAAAAGTAAAACGTAATATCTCAAAAGCATGTATTCAGGAAAATGTTACTCTTTGACACTCAGAGACCGCCTCCATGGTGTAGTGGTTAGAGCGTCCACCCGGAGACCGGAAGGTCGCGGGTTCGATCCCCGACCGCGTCATACCAAAAGACGTTAAAATATGGTACTTGATGGTCCCTGCCTGGCGCTCGGCATTAATGGGTACAACAAGGATTGGTCGGCTCGGAGTCAGTATAATGTGTCTATAATTCATGCTTCACTGCGGCGTGGTATCTCAGTGGGCTAGCACTATAAAACCAGCTTCAGTCTGGGCTAGTACAAGCAGCAGGACATACACAAACACACGCATGCACGTCGTCATATGAGCGAAATATTCTCAGGCACGACGTTAAACCGATTATCACCTCACCTCACCTTTGACACTCAGCACAATCTGTATTACAGTAAGCTGCGGTCATAGCGTACCCAAAGCGACCACTAATTTTAAGTCGTTATATCTGTAGTTCTTTATGGACATTTCGACCAAAATATACGGCAAGTGGCCGCGTGTTTGTTATAAACGTGGTTCACGTATGTTTCCAGGATACACTTTTCATCGTTCATTCTTTATGCAATATCCATATAACATTGACTTTGTACGCAAGTGCAAACTTCGTTAGTACAGAAAGTAAACAAATAAATATAACAGTTTAAAATTATTATTATAAAGTTTGTGGTCTGTGCTGAGCACACATTAGTAGAAAAATGTCTGATCTGATATCGCTCGCCACGCCTGAGACCTGGGTTTGATTCCCCACATGGGCACAATGTGTGAAGCCCATTTCTGGTGTCGCCGCCATAATACTACTGGAATATTGCTAAAGCAGCGTGAAACTAAACTCACCCACTTTCCGGTGTTTGATCACCATTTAGAGAATAACGAACGAGGTACGAGTGATTACGGGAAATATGCCAGAGTTGAAATAATGTTCACAGTCCAGAGTCTTGAGGTACGAGTGAGTACGGGAAATATGCCCGAGTTATTTTAACGAGGGGATATTTCCCGTAATCACTCGTACCTTTTTGGTTATTTTATTTATTACCCATAATGTAATTTAAATAGAAGAACCACGAAATAAAAAACACCCCGGAGACAGGCTTTGTGACCTCAAACAGCTGATTCGTATTCATGCGCGTATTAACTCTTTCAACACCAGTCAACCAGAGGCATTTACTGCCATGACACCGAGGTCCCAGAGACTCCAAGGTCATAGATGAAGCCTATGTTTATGAAGGAAATTATAAGCTTGTAAAACGTTATTGCTACTTCATCTCATACACCATTTAAAAGATCTAATCCCACTGTTGATAAATATGAAGTTTATTTTTATAATATTATTCAAATAATACAACTACAACTTAAATAAATTAATTAATTTTTAATGAAAATGCAAGCTTACATTTATAATGTCCAGATAAACCACGAAAGAAGCAAAAACTGTGGCGATTTTTTACCATTCGTGACATGTCATAACATGCCCGTGCCTTTTTCTTTTATATTTTCATTTTACGTAATCAGAAAATTATTATAAAAAGATTTCTTAAATAATATGTATGGTCGCCTATTTCCAGATAACAGTGGCTTTCCGCTCGGTAACATGACTCAACAACGGAAAATACCTCAGTTTTAGAAGCTTCGTATGAATAACATGATAGGCGAATCGTTTGATGTCGGTTATCGTTCGCCGAGAGTATTTTCACAGTTGTAAGAAGCGATTTTATTGGATAAAGATTGGATTCTAATGACGCTTTTCCCGCCACAGTCTGCTATAAGGGTCGTGATCGGTGAAAATCAGACACGTGACCTAAGGCAGCCAATCATATTACGGCAATGGATACCGTCCTCGTAAACGAAAACGTTTAGATTTAGACGAAAGTTTTGGGTAAAATAATGCTATTCTGAACATATTAAGCAAGAAATCGCTAGCTATACGTAAATTATGGAACTTATTGGACGTATCGTGCTAGGTTATGACCTGTGACAAAAATGCTTCATGCATATATTTTCGCATTAAACATTGTGTCCGAGCGCGGCGGGAGCCGAGATGTCACTTGTCAGTGACTTGACTTACATGATCGCACATAAAAATAGTAATTTTATATGTACGTTTGACAACTTTTATGAAGGCTGTTGTTGATTTGAATGGGTTAAACTTCTCCAGCGGTAATAACATAACTATATCAATAACTATGGAAAATAGTACCTCGCTTTAGAATACAACACAAATATATTTTATGGGATATTTTATTAACATTTGTTAATAAGATAAAAATTATCTAACTTAATAACAGCTAAAACGTTATTGATCAAGTCAGTCCGCCGGAACATCGTTCATTCACGACTGACGTGTGTGTCTAGTTTGGGGAAAGTCAACGGTTAAAAGTTGGGAAATCTAAAAGACAACCATCCCACGAATACATCTAGAAAAAGATTTCTGTGAAGAAAGTCAACAAGTTTGAAGATTAAACAACATTTTGTTCTGTGGAAGGCGTGTTACAGTTACGTCATTGGTCGTAGCAGAGTATAGCAGTTCCAAGAAGGATAACTCCAGTCGGAATCCGAGTCATTGGGAAGAATACGCCTCTTTGGAGCATATGGTCGACTCACAGAGGAGTCATTCGAGATGTTGAAGTGGAATGCACCACCATAAAATGGACCTGTATGTACAGAATGAAGATTTACGGCATGCGACAAAGACTGTGACGTCATGGCGGCAGTCTGAGGCTGAGGCTGAGTGGGCAGAGTGGTGGAGTTACAAGGGTTTGACAACAATTTATTGATGGACTGATGTTGTTTCTCATTAATTGAAGAGTAACGGTTTATTGAATGAACATTTTTGTGCCCGGAATATTGTGCCTGGTTTTATGGCATGGACGCCGTGGCGGACTCACTTATTGTCACACTTTCAGGTAACACCTTTAGTCGGTATCTTGCTGCTTCTATTTCCCCGAATTCAGTTTTAACAACAAACAGGTTGTAGGAACTCAAGGGCTGTAGAATTCTTATCACTCTTCAAAGTCAATTTTAAACAGGTCATTGACCTTGATCGGGGTGAGCCTAATGGCGGCCATGTTTGTTTACAATCAATGCAAACGATTGTTTGTTTGTATTTAAAGTTATATATTTTAGAAAGACTGCTGTTTATAACACAATTGTATTGCACAATAATAATGTCTGATAAAAAAGAGTATTCATATGCTTTTACCTTTATGTTTTCTCTTTTAAATCTCGGAATGTGGGAGTACAGCACGTTCTAATTATCAATGAAACTGTAAAAGTTGCCAATGAACTTGGATCATGAAAAGTAGTTCCGTCAACCAATCATATTTCTTCTGCTTAGCTGACCAATCAACGTTGAGAATCACTGAAAAGCACATGTGCGATTATCACAAAAATAATCACTTGTGTATCCTAGCCCGTATGGGTAATAATGACAGTTTTCACCCGTTTAGTCATGGCCGGCGCATTGAGTGGAGATTCCCAACCAGTTGTTACATGACAATGGCTCAATGCATAATAAAATCTCTTACAAATGGTGTAAATATGACCCTCAACGGCAACCCTTTCAATTCTCCAGGTATCGTGGAATTGGTGTTTTCCACCTTGGTCGAGATTCAATCTGCTGACGAAAACAACTTGTCATTTGCTGAAGAATATTTATTTTTGAGAAACAGTGTTAGCAGGTTTACTAAACGTACAGTTATGCGTATATTTATACATTCCTATCAGTGCGTGTTTGGTTGTGACAAAATACGTAAAACAATAACTCACAATTTTAAACATTAACTAATTTATGTTCAAATTCCCATTCTCCGCTCAAGACACATGCTTGTATTTTGACGCTAATTTGAACATTGTTACAAAGCAGATAAATCTGTGAGATTTAATCAATGGAAACACACAACCAACATTCATATATCATGTACAGATGACATCCTATCGGTAGTTTCCATCAATTAAAGCCCTTGTGATTAGATCATTCGACTGGGGATATAATTTTTAATGATTTTATAAACATTCTGTTAATTAACCGCCATTTTAAACCAACCATTTGCACGGTACTTTATTAAAGGCAAAGGAAGAAAGCTACAAAATTCATTGAAGAATTTTCAGAGAGAGAGTATCTACAGAGTTAAATATGGATCATAGTCTGGCTCTGGTTCAAGATCGGGCCCAGGGACGATTCGACGTGACATTCTTCTGACCGGTGATTTGCCCCAGATACGCGAGCACGACCTGCTTGGATCATAGTCTGGCTCTGGTTCAAGATCGGGCCCAGGGACGATTTGACGTGACTTTCTTCTGACCGGTGATTTGCCCCCGATACGCGAGCACGAACTGCTTGGTCTTTCTTCGTAATCTGCCACTAGTGGAAAGGGCCGGTCCGTGGTGAAGCCTGGAAGAGTCGACTGAAGTCGAAAGGGGTCAAAGTAGAAGTTTGCTTCTCCGAGACCTGGAAGAGCGTTCAGGGCTTTCGCCTGGAGAAAAAAACAAAACAACCGAGTTAGGGCATACTGAAAACCATATGTCAGTAAGTCTAGATTTCTGGATCGTCGTAACATTCTGAAAAGATATTATTAAGTTTGTGTATTTAAAGAACAACATTGTAACTACTTACGGTTTGGTGTTCGTGAAGATCGGGGATAAAGCGGGCCAATCGGTCAGACCTCATCGGGGTTGTGGGGTCATCTGGTCGGCGAGTGGACATGAACACGCCGGACCCTCCATATTGCGCACGGGACTGTGGAACAGTTCGATTTGAATTTAATTACATGATGATATATCCGAAGAGTAAATACGTACAATGTGATGTCTAAGTATACATCTCCCCTTGTACAAGTGGCGACTTTGATTCAGATATTTGAAATATTTAAAAGTTAAGCGAAACATGTAAAGTCAATTAGAGAATTAAGTAAGGCTAATGTGACAGTGCACAATTTATCATTATATTCTTCATATTTGTATATTTTTCTGAATGTATGTATTTTATATATATTTGCCACAAATTTCACTTTCGTTTTGAAGAGTTGTAATATTGAAACGTCACTTCATGTCATGGCTCCAGCTGATGTAACGCACTTCGCAAAGATAATTAACATAAGCCATATACCATTGAAAGTGTCAACTTAAAACTTAATCCATTGTTCATTGCACCAGTAAATGTCTTAATGACCACCGTGCAGATGTCCAGGCGAACAACTGTAGAAACAAACTGCAATAAATCTGACCTAATTGACGCCAATTACTATTGTGACACGGTCATGTGGCGCCAGCTATAAAACTAATCCCGACAAGGGTTGTAAAACAAACCGTAATTAAACTGATGCAATTATCCTGTCACGGTCACGTGACTACCCTTCCAAAACTCGTTTCGGCTTGTCCAATCAGTAACTGTTTGATCTATGTCAACCAACCAAAATCGTAATTACCAGTATTATATGTTTTGGCCAATCGCAAAGAATTCCAACATTGATCAGTGATGTTTTCGGCTATAAAAGAGGTCAGTGATTTCCGATCGGCACACTTGACCTCACAATAAATGATGAAACATCTCCCTGACTGATCTTTGACTTACGGAATTCTACATTCTATTTTAAGGTAAATTCTTTGGTACAACTCTACGAATTCTGTCAGATAATGTCATGACTGGAATATATTTTTATGTATATGTTTATAGTGGCAATATCATGTGTATGTTTATTTTGCATGGACATTGACATGCATATATCTGAGTCGTTAATTGAATATGTAAGTGAACTAGATGTGCTGTCATGGATTAGTTGTGCCTGTATTGGACTCATGTATGGACACATTAGATGTACTTTACATCACTAATATGCTAATAGTGAACAAATTGGTTCAGTGGCATATATCATTTATATATGTTTTATATGACGACAGCTGAGGTATAATTGTGATTTGTGTTAAAATGATTTGTATGAATGATTTTGTATTATGATTATTATATGAAGTTAGGTTGAAAGAAGAAATATTATATCTGTTATACACACAAGCTCTACCGTTTGAGATGCTAATTCCCCATCAAAATGTGTGTATTAGATTATTGTTTGAATATCTTTTATGCATATGTATTTATGAATAACACACTTGACCTCACAATAAATGATGAAACATCTCCTTGACTGATCATTGACTTACGGAATTCTACATTCTATTTTAAGGATTTAAACTTGTTATCCCATAACGAGCCGGGTAACAAATGGTGGAAAAAGGGTTTCCCTAAAAACCTCTCACATGCCAAAACAGAAAGGAACAACGCCGTCCTTCAATGCCTACGGACTCCGGAGCAGCTCCCAAATTGAACAAGGTCAAGTCAGGCCCAGTACACCACCACTAGCTGTTCCACAACCTCCACCCAGAGAGCCAACAGCAACCATCAGACCCACAACTCCCCCGCCAACTGTTCCACAAGTTTCACCCACAATGGCCTTCAAGATCAAACACCTGGGAGTTGACAGGTTTGATGGTGAGGACAACGTCAACCTGTTTATTGACCGCCTGAAACATGCCTTCCAGCTACACAAACTTAATGAAGAACAACAAAAACAATACCTGCCTATGTTCTTGGAAGGCAAAGCCAAAAAGTTCTTCAACTCACAAGCTCTTCCAGTGGACACACCCATAGAAGACCAGTTGGAGTGTCTGAGAGAAAGGTTTGGACCTGCAACCTTTGATACTGCTCTGTACTCTGTAGCCCAAATGGAGTCAGAGAGGGTTCAAGACTATATGGATAGATTCCAGTCCATCGCAGCAGGGCAAGACATTCCTGATCCAATCAAGGTCAAGATTGCTCTGAAAGGACTTAAATCAACCATACAGCAAACTGTGGGCAATCGTGAGCCCAAGACTCTAATGGACATTCGGAGGTTTGGACAACTCGCTGAAGACCTCAATTTTGCAGCACCAACAGTCCAAGCCAGCTCCACAACAGAATCTTCTATCGAGGCCTTGCTAAAACAATTACTGGCAGAGAAACAAGCCCCAGTCATGCAAGCAGCAGCATATCCTCGACACCCACAGGCCCAGGCATTTGACCAACAACAGCATCCCCACAGGCAACAAACCCGACAGCACAGACCTCGACACCAAGGTTACAACCAACAACAGTGGCCCAACCAACATCCTAGGCAACGCCAACAGCAACCCTCACCACAATGGCAAAAGTCCCAAGGACAGCAGAGATGCAGAGGATGTAAAGGTTGGTGCCCTTCTCGTAGTGTTTGCCCATACAAAAATCATATTTGTACAGTTTGTAATTATGATGGTTACCCTGGTCACGCCAGTGAGGCTTGCATACGAGGTCAAAGATAGGATAAGGCACCTGTGTCTTCTCGTAAGGCCAGGTACCAAAGTAAAGCCAAGGAGTTTAAAACTCCAAAACAGAAAGTGCCATTTCAATCACCACTCAAACAGAACAAAAATGTTTTACTATTCCCAAATCTCAATATCAAAATTCCCCAAACTCAGTTGATTCATTAGTCCCTGAAATCATTAGTTTACAGATCCCTTTAATCAAGAACACCATAAATGTTGATATCAGCAAAACCAAACAAAGTGCTTTAGTTGATACGGGTGCAGCTATATCATGTGTCACCAAGAAAGTTCTCCAAAAAGCAGGCATTTCCTTGGCCAATCTTCAAAAATCTGCACATAGCCAAATTATAGGTGTAGGTGGTGATCATGTCCCTGTTTTAGGATGTATCAAATTACCAATCTCTGTAGGACACCTCATTATTGAGCACACATTTCATGTTTTTGCACATTTGCACTATTCACTAATCCTTGGCATGGACTTTATCACAAACCACAAGGTCATCATTGATGGTAGTCGTCGTTTAGTTCAATTTTATGACGGTGAAATTCATGTTAGTTTAGTTGAAACAACCTCGGGTGTAGCCAGAAACACCAGGTATCAGGTAATCCCTCCAAACACTGAAGGTAATATCCCTGTAACACTCTCACATGTTATGAACAATCAAGTGCTATTATTGGAACCAGTAGCCCAACTTTCCAAGATCAACCTCCTCGGTGCCAAGTGCCTAATAGAAACCAGAGGTAACAAGTCAACCATGAGAATCTTCAACTGTACAGATAACCCAATTTCTATTCCTCCAAGAAAAGTGCTAGCTATTGCATCCCACCTGAACATAGATCAGGTACATACATTGGATGACACCTCCCATTCATGTCCTGATACCACTGCATCTTCAGAAGCAAGTGACACTTCTGATCTGTCATTTGATCTCACTGAATCGGATTTAAATTCAGATCAAAAGGTTAAACTTCAGTATTTCCTCAAGTCACATCGTTCAGTCTTTGCTAAAGACTGGACTGAGCTTGGCAAGACAAATTTGCATCACCATAAAATTGATACCGGTGATGCACCTCCTGTTCGGATGCCATTCTACAGACAGTCCGTGCACGTCCGCAACGAGACAGCCAAACAAGTTCAGGAAATGCTGGATGCTGGATTTATTGAACCAAGCCAATCTGACTGGAGGTCACCTGTTGTCATGGTAAGAAAGAAAGACGGTACTTTCAGATTTGCCATAGATTACAGGAAGCTCAATGCAGTCACACGGTCAGAATTTTTTCCGATCCCACGCTTTGACGATGTTGTCGACACAGTAGCTCATGCCCAAGCAAAATTCTTTTCAGTGCTAGATTGTGCCAGTGGCTTTTGGCAAATACCACTGGATCCTACAACAAAACATAAGTTTATTTGTCAAGAAGGTATTTTTGAGTGGAACAGGCTCCCTTTTGGTTTAAAGAATGCTCCAATGGCATTTCAAGCCACCATTGCAAAAGCCTTAGCAAAGTTAAATTGGAAAATTGTGCTAATCTATGTTGATGATATCATTGTCTTCAGCAAAACATTTGATGAACATTTAGGCCATCTCAGATCAGTCTTTCAAAAACTTCAGGAAGCAGGTCTCACTCTCAAGCCAAGTAAATGTAGATTTGCAGCAAAGGAAGTTGTTTATTTAGGCCACATTTTTACCAGGGAAGGTATAAAAGCAGACCCTCTCAAAATCGATGCAATTGTGTCATTTCCTCAGCCAAAATCACAACAAAATATTCGACAATTCTTGGGTCTTGCAGGTTATTATCGGAAATTTATCAAAAACTTTTCAAAAATTGCTTCACCATTAAATAAACTCTTGCAAAAAGAATCAAACTTTGAATGGACTCCTCAATGTGAGCATTCATTCAGTTCTCTCAAAACTGCCTTAACTACATCACCAGTTCTAGTGTATCCTAATTTTGATAAGCCATTTATCTTAACAACTGATGCCTCCTCAGAAGCTATAGGATACATTCTTGGTCAACTTGACGATGCTGGGCGTGAACATGTCATATCTTATGCAGGACGATCTCTTCATCCATTTGAAAAGAAATGGTCAATAACTGACCAGGAAGGTCTTGCAGTCTTAGAGGGCATAAGAACATTTCATGTTTATCTGGCACATCGTAAATTCAAAATCTACACAGATCATAAGGCATTAACTTACATCCAAACTTGTAAACACAATGTGTCTGGTAGACTTTCTCGTTGGGCTTACAAACTCCAAGGATACACCTTTGATATTGCACATCGAGCAGGTAAGAAAAATGAAAATGCAGATGCCCTGTCTAGACGACCTTATCCAACACCTGCACAACTGCCAGACACCGATGACATACCTGCCTACAACTCTGTCATGCCAGTTGTCAGTCCCTCAACGCCAGACATCATGGAACCAAGTGAGCCATTACAGGTCAAATTTGACTATTCCAAAGACACTCCTGTCCTTGCTTCCATTGATGTACCTCAAATCACAGAAGTAAGCGATCGTCAAAGGCAATGCACAGATTTTGTAGACATCTTCAACTACAAGGAAAAACAAGAAATTCCAGCAACATATACAGAGCCACAGATCAGAGGACTCATGGGCAGAGCGATGGAATATGACATCAGAGATGGAACTCTCTACCACTTCTACAAGATGAAATTCAGGGTTCCAAACCCAATCGTCATCCAGTCATCACACAGCTCGCAGTCCCCAAAGTTGACAGACCCTCTCTTTTAAAGCGTATCATGACTCAAAGGCAGGAGGATGCCATTTTGGTCGGGATGCCACACTGCAGGCAATTCAGTGCAAGTACTACTGGCCAGGTATGTATGAAGACATCAACAAATACATCCAGACATGTGAAGTATGCCAAAGATCAAAGCCTCCTAAGCATCTTAGACCAGCCCCAATGGTACCCATGCCAATTGAGGATACCTTTCAAAGACTTCACGTCGACATCCTTGGACCTCTTCCAAAGTCCGAAAAGGGAAATAAGTATATCTTATTGGCAATAGATTCCACGACACGATGGACTGAAGCTTTCCCAATGAAAACCCAAGAAGCTTCAGAAGTGGCACATCTCCTCTTCACAGAAGTTTTCTGCAGGTACGGTGCCCCAAGAACCCTACTAACGGATCGTGGACGACAATTCACGTCAAAGCTTGTTAATGCACTCTGTGAGATGCTAGAAGTCAAGCATGTTACCACATCCTCCTACCATCCACAAACAAATGGAATTTGTGAACGACGCAACAGTGTCATCGAGCAAGCACTCAGAGCCTATACCAACCAGAAGCAAGATGACTGGGATGTTCTTATACCATACATCATGATGTCACTCCGGAGCATGCCATGCCAAAGTACTGGATTTTCACCTCACTATCTTCTCTTTGGTCGTGACATGCTTCTTCCTATTGACACCAGCCTGTTGCCAAAAGATAACCTTCCAAAGAACGCTGCTCATCACCTTCAACAAATCATGGATAAGCTGAAAGCTGCCAAAGAACTCTCTCAAGACAGTACAGAGGCTACACAGCAGCAATACAAAGCAAGACATGACCAGCAAGCAGCACAACCCTCATTTCAGGTTGGGGACACAGTTCTGCTGTACAACCCTAAGGTGCAGAAAGGTCACAGTCCAAAGCTGACACAAAAGTGGATTGGTCCATGGTACATCACTAAACTAGGACCCAATCATACTTATAAACTTCGTCATGGCCAGACCCTTAAGGACCACAAATCATTGGTCCATGCAAACCGAATCAAACATTTGCATCACCGTCAACCCACCCAAGACCCAGATCCAATCCTACAGCAACCAACTGCACCACTACCAAGGATCAACAATCCTCCACAGGTTCCAACCCAAACCACACAGCTCTACCGTCTTCTCAACCACAGCCATCCTCAAACCCACATCCAAACAAGGATGACACCCTCTATCCTGTAGAGAAAATCATGCGGTACCGCTGGCGAAATGGCATGAAAATGTACAGAGTCAAATGGAAAGACTCCTGCCCAACTACATGGGAACCTGCTGAAAACATTCCCAAGCACATGTTGGATAGATTCCATGCCACCACGACTGCCACAGGACGTAAGAAGAAGCCACGTTTCTTCAAGGCTGCCTCTTAAATATGTTCATACATACAGTATCAGATGTAGCAATATTCAATTCTCCACCTTGGTAACCTCTCTTCTCTTTCATGTCTTTCCTATCACCCTTCTAACACAATGATGAGAATAAGCCTCAACAATTTGCATAGTAAATATGTGTCTACAAAGTGCTAGGGATATGTAAGAGACGTCTTACACTTCTCACCCCAGACTTATTCCCATCTAACTGTGATTTCCTTATTTCTCAGGACTCTTGTTCCTCTTTGGATGCATCCTATTTGGACTTCTCTTGCATCCCGTTTCTGGAGAGAAAGCTACAGACGATATCATTCAGCGTATGAATTATGGCGTAGTCTACACCCCATCAGTCAAGGTACAGTTTGCAGATGAGTATTGGCTTCATACATATGAAATTGAATTACCCAAACCACTGCATCTGCCAATCACAACAGGATGCCATCGAAACAATGCGACATGTAACATTGTGAACCTTGTTCAGGCCAATCTGAACTCTATCAAGACTCGGACGGCAACGATGATGAACTTGACAATTCAGCAAATCAACAAGCTCGTTCCATTAGACACCCATCCATCTAAAGGACGATCCAAACGAGCTATTCTTGGATTCATCGGGAAGTTTTCCAAATCACTCTTCGGAACTGCCACAATGGACGACATCAATGTGATAGCCAGACACATTAATGCTCTCACACTTAGAGACCTGAAAGTAGCCAACACCCTCAAAAGATTCTCTACTCACTTTTCGTCATATATGACAGCAATGGATCACAGGTTTAACAATGCTCTCAGTGGAATCAAGTTGAACCATGAAGCTATTAGACAAGCAACTATGAGCATCACACATTCATTTAACACATTAAGGGAAGCGTTTAGTTCATTAACATCAGTTTTAACTCACAGGCTTCACTCATTGAACACAATTTACAAGAATTCAAACTCGGAATTCAATCTTTGGTAAGTGGTAAGTTATCGCCCCTTCTGATTAGTCCCGATTTGCTCACTACAACTTGTCACCACATTCAGAAGCTCCTACAAAAGGAATATGTTGGATTTTCTCTGTTGGAAAAGAACCCTAATTTCTATTATGAACATGGAAATTTTATGTTCGCTCGCACCAAATCCGACAAACTCTATCTTACTATCAAATTTCCTGTTGCTTCATCACATTATACTTTTAAACTTTTTCATATTAATTCATACCCTGTCCCAATCAATGCAACTTCCAAACAAGCCACACAGCTATTAGACTTTGCGCCACATGTAGCAATCTCTACAAGTGAAATATTTTACAATGTTATCAGAAACCCTTCTTACACAATGCTATGGTCACGAGACATTACACTGTCCATTCAAGCCAACCCTCTTTGCAATGTCTAAACCATTGTGTGAAATTGCCATTTTTAATAATGACAAAACTAACATCAAGAAACTCTGCAACTTTAGATTTCTTCCAGATAACCAAAAGTCTATGCTAATCCCACTAACACCTCACTCTATACTTGTTTATAACACACCATTTCTCACACTTCATTGCCCTGACGGCTCCAGTTATGTCAAAGGTTGTTCTATGTGTGTAGTTAATATACCATGCCTGTGTACTATCAAAACTGAAAATCTTCTTATTACATCACATCTTGGTAAATGTCAAAACAAAACGGACTCCAAAGTAACATATTCCCATACAGTTAATTTGGCATTAATTCAACATTTCTTTGACGATGATTCCGTAAATAACATTCTTGGTGACACGTTATTTGCCAAGCCTGTCAAAGTTCATATTCCTCAATTCAAAATCTACAGTCATCAGTTTAACGAAATTATTGCTAAAGATCAGCATGATCACTTAAGCTTAACACGAATGGTGAAAAGTGTCAAAAATGATGAAAACGTATATAAAACTTTAACTGATTCTCTTCTTGCGGGACAAATAAGTGTTCCACAATCAACTTTTGATTTCAACTTTTGGTTTACTCTTGGATCATATAGTATATCTATTGTATTGTCAACAGCATTTGTTTGGCTCTTCTTCAAGTATAGAACACTAGCTGCCACTCTTTGTTTGGTTTCACAACCTTCTTTGGTTAAATCAGAACAACCCTCATTTGAGTATCACAACCCAACTACCCCTACCCCCCACAATAAGTCTATCTATGGTAACATCAACATTCCTGGACAATCTTCCCATAATGCTTCACGTCATTATCATAATGTTGCTTATTGTAATCGTATACCATCTCAAGTCCAAGAAGGCACACTGTACCTTAATCTCACTTGAGTTTACAACAGGATTTCAATGTGAACTCCTCCCCATACTTAGTTTAAGTACATGTCCATCCAACTGGGATGCTACCTTGCTAACTACGACGTATGATATTTATGTAGATGGTTATATCTTTCCTACTGTTCATATTCAATGGCCAGGACTTACAATTAAAAATAAATATTCGTGCCAACCTATCAATATCCCAAACAAATTCCGCGTGAACTGCCTTAAAAGCCAGACGCATTCGTACAATTTTAAAACATCCTTATTCTGCTACTATTTTTATATCCCATCATGGTCTGTACAATATTCTTCACCCCTACAACAGTCATATATAGATGACAAATGACCACAGTTATTTTAAAGTTAGAAGGGCAAACAAGGGCACCAACCACTGATTAGTGTAAACATTCATTGTCACATGTTTTGCATTCTTTGAACCTCATTTGTTTTGCTTTTGAGGACAAAAGCTTGTTGTCACCCGAGGGTATTGTGACAGTGCACAATTTATCATTATATTCTTCATATTTGTATATTTTTCTGAATGTATGTATTTTATATATATTTGCCACAAATTTCACTTTCGTTTTGAAGAGTTGTAATATTGAAACGTCACTTCATGTCATGGCTCCAGCTGATGTAACGCACTTCGCAAAGATAATTAACATAAGCCATATACCATTGAAAGTGTCAACTTAAAACTTAATCCATTGTTCATTGCACCAGTAAATGTCTTAATGACCACCGTGCAGATGTCCAGGCGAACAACTGTAGAAACAAACTGCAATAAATCTGACCTAATTGACGCCAATTACTATTGTGACACGGTCATGTGGCGCCAGCTATAAAAAACTAATCCCGACAAGGGTTGTAAAACAAACCGTAATTAAACTGATGCAATTATCCTGTCACGGTCACGTGACTACCCTTCCAAAACTCGTTTCGGCTTGTCCAATCAGTAACTGTTTGATCTATGTCAACCAACCAAAATCGTAATTACCGTATTATATGTTTTGGCCAATCGCAAAGAATTCCAACATTGATCAGTGATGTTTTCGGCTATAAAAAGAGGTCAGTGATTTCCGATCGGCACACTTGACCTCACAATAAATGATGAAACATCTCCCTGACTGATCTTTGACTTACGGAATTCTACATTCTATTTTAAGGTAAATTCTTTGGTACAACTCTACGAATTCTGTCAGATAATGTCATGACTGGAATATATTTTTATGTATATGTTTATAGTGGCAATATCATGTGTATGTTTATTTTGCATGGACATTGACATGCATATATCTCAGTCGTTAATTGAATATGTAAGTGAACTAGATGTGCTGTCATGGATTAGTTGTGCCTGTATTGGACTCATGTATGGACACATTAGATGTACTTTACATCACTAATATGCTAATAGTGAACAAATTGGTTCAGTGGCATATATCATTTATATATGTTTTATATGACGACAGCTGAGGTATAATTGTGATTTGTGTTAAAATGATTTGTATGAATGATTTTGTATTATGATTATTATATGAAGTTAGGTTGAAAGAAGAAATATTATATCTGTTATACACACAAGCTCTACCGTTTGAGATGCTAATTCCCCATCAAAATGTGTGTATTAGATTATTGTTTGAATATCTTTTATGCATATGTATTTATGAATAACACACTTGACCTCACAATAAATGATGAAACATCTCCTTGACTGATCATTGACTTACGGAATTCTACATTCTATTTTAAGGATTTAAACTTGTTATCCCATAACGAGCCGGGTAACACTAACCTTAGTTTGTAAACTTCAAAAGGGTTTTAAGCCAAATCGGTGTCCGGACTTACATTACAACCAAAGTTCAAAGAATGTTGTTCAAATAATGTAACATCGACACCCACCTCATGGCTTGTCCCACTTCCTCTCAGGTCCTAGAAGAAATAATGACTTCTTATACAAAGAACGGAAAACATATGAAGGACATTTTCTTCATTATTTATAACTGATATCAGATGAAACAGGTAAATTGTCACAGATTAGGAGCTGGCTGGATAACAATCGAACCGTGAATATTCAAGGCAGTGGATAAGAGTCTGTGCATGAGATCGGGGCGTCGAGTAAGATGTTCTGAGTATTATCCAGGAATCAACAAGGCTGCAGCGACTCTCGACACCCGATGAATGTACATAGAGAATACTACACGAGGTCTCATTACAAACCAATTATGCGAAACGAGTGTCCATGAGTTTCATAAAATTCGTATGTAATGATACTTAGTGTGGTATTTTATTTATTACCCACGTCTTACCTGCACAAAAGTGACAAAATAGTGTATTTTTGTTACTTTTATGCTTTTGAAAGCCAAACCGGTTTCATAAAGGGAGTGCGGAAGAATTTTCTCATCCAGTCAAATCGTCAGAGAGGTCCATCGGTTATCCAATCAAATCGTTAGAATTTCAGTTCAAGTCGTTATGGCACAGGTCAACAGGATACTACACTTGTGTGACGTACGAGATAACTATGCAAGTACCCATACGTTGACTACGTGGGTAATAAAATTACATATTCCACTTGCTTTACATCAGGAGAATGGGAACCTTGGTACAGAATAGACTGAAATTGTAGAAATATTAACAGCTGACAGAAAATTAATGCCCATCCACATCAATGACAGCTGACTCCGTGTATTGAATGGACATAAGCTCTCTTACTGAAAACCATATGTCTGTAAGTCTAGAAATCTGGTGTTTCCATTCCGGGATTCGTCCCGATTGTTGTAGTTGGTCTTTCCATACTAAAAAAGGTTTACAACTAGCAGCTGGGAAGCCATAAAACAATGACACACTTTTGTAACGAAACTTTAAAGTAACATTCTAAAACGATATTATCAAGTTTGTGTATTTAAAGAACTACATTGTTAAAACTTACGGTTTGGTGTTCGTGAAGATCGGGGATAAAGCGGCCCAATCGGTCAGACCTCATCGGGGTTGTGGGGTCATCTGGTCGGCGACTGGACATGAACACGCCGGACCCTCCATACTGCGCACGGGACTGTGGAACAGTTCGATTTGAATTTAATTACATGATAATATATCCGAAGAGTAAATACGTACAATGTAATGTCTAACTTTACATTTCCCTTTGTACAAGTGGCGACTTTGATTCAGATATTTGAAATATCTAAAAGTTCAGTGAAACATGTAAAGTCAATTAGAGAATTACGTAAGGCTAACCTTAGTTTGTAAACTTCAAAAAGGGTTTTAAGCCAAATCGGTGTCCGGACTTACATTACAACCAAGGTTCAAAGAATGTTGTTCAAATAATGTAACATCGACACCCATCTCATGGCTTTTCCCACTTCCTCTCAGGTTCTAGAAGAAAAAATGACTTCTTATACAAAGGACGGAAAACGTATGAAGGGCATTTTCTTCATTATATATAACTGATATCAGATGAAACAGGTAAATTGTCACAGATTAGGAGCTGGCTGGATAACAATCGAACCGTGAATATTCAAGGCAGTGGATAAGAGTCTGTGCATGAGATCGGGGCGTCGAGTAAGATGTTCTGAGTATTATCCAGGCAGTAACAAGGCTGCAGCGACTCTCGACACCCGATGAATGTACATAGAGAATACTACACGAGGTCTCATTACAAACCAATTATGCGAAACGAGTGTCCATGAGTTTTGTATAATTCGTATGTAATGATACTTAGTGTGGTATTTTATTTATTACCCACGTCTTACCTCCACAAAAGTGACAAAATAGTGTATTTTGTTATTTTTTATGCTTTTGAAAGCCAAACCGGTTTCATAAAGGAGTGCGGAAGAATTTTCTCATCAGTCAAATCGTCAGAGAGGTCCATCGGTTATCCAATCAAATCGTTAGAATTTCAGTTCAAGTCGTTATGGCACAGGTCAACAGGATACCACACTCGTGTGACGTACGAGATAACTATGCAAGTACCCATACGTTGACTACGTGGGTAATAAAATTACATATTCCACTTACTTTACATCAGCAGAATGGGAACCTTGGTACAGAATAGATTGAAATTGTAGAAATA